>NC_143556.1:84680833-85367500 GCF_054136105.1 Typopeltis vanoorti | reverse complement strand
TTGAGGTTGAACACCACTGAATAACTTATATAAAAACAAACAAACAACAACAACAACAAAAAAAAAGAGTACGGAAGTAAAGCTAGAAAGTTATGAGAGCCTACTGATTCCAAAATCGACTGTTTCGCAACTGAACAACTTAATGATTATGATTTCGAATTCAGTTTGAAATAACAGACAGTTTGTTGGTGCAGTGTAATTGCACTGCACCACTGAAATCTCCTAAAATTGGAGGTTTCAATCACCTGATGTCAAACTAGTGTCTAATTATTGTAGGAAATGAAGTGACTTGTAAAAAATAATTCCCTGCTTTGTTTCTAGAACAGCATTCCTGGATTATTTAATTTTTTTCTACCACAGTACGGAAGTGCACTGTAGTGTTACAACCTTAGGGAGGTTGTCCTAAGAGACTGAGTTACACAGACTCATAGAAAAATGTCAGGATTTTTTTTTCGGAAAGTGGGTAGGCTATCCCTAAGAGACAAAAGCCATCACTGAGTACATACTTCACAAATATATATTATTGTTTCATAGCATTAGGGCTTCTGCATATCTTAAAATCCCAATTGCATTATACCAGATCGTCTGTTACGTAGGCTGTTCAATAAGTATAACAACGTTCTTAAACATACTTTGTTTAAATAAAGGTATTTGTTTTAATTTCTTATATAGAAAGCTAGTGGGTTTATTGAATTTATAAAATGTACATTATAATATTATTAATGCTACAAAATTTGCAGAACCGGTTTTGCATTTTATAAGTTGTTTACAAATAAATTTAAACTACAGGAATTTGTTTATTACGTTGCTTGAAATGAACAAAAGCTATCAACAAGTAACCAGTTATTTGCAATCAGCAACTAATGATTTCAGTTCTGCAATACATACTCTATAATTATTAACCTGGCTGAACTTTATCCATAATTGGATGCACGCTATACATGGTAGTCATTAGCGGATAAGGTGTGCAAACACTAATTTAGAATTACAAAGTTTACGCATATTTCGAATAAACTGTACCAAATTTATTCAGAAAACATAATTTACTTGATGCATTAACTCACTTAGATAAGCTTTCAGAACGAATGAATAACTTTGGTTAATGTACTCACAAAACACAGGAGGTAATTTAAAGAGGAATAGTGTTGACTGTGATAGTCGGAAGGGATCATAAAGCAATTCTCTGGAAAGCGCGTGACGAACGACAACCGGGCATTCTTAGGACGTCCATAATAATATATTATGGCTGGTGTTGTGATGCCTCAGCAAGACAGCAGCTGTCAGACTGTCAGGACAGATGCATATTGATGACTCTATCATCAGCTCTTCTTTACTCTATTAAAAGATGACGCGGACCCGTGTTTTCCCTTTCTGTTTAGAGAAACCGGCGTCAGAAGCGGTGTCGCCAAATGATAGTCCATGCTTTATTGAAAGACAAGTTATGCTTCTATCACAGCCTTAAATAGGTTCATGACTGGGTCGTTAAGAATTTAAAACACGGATTTCTCAGAGCCTAAAATTTGGGAAGATGAAAAAGAAAAAGAGTAAAAATTCTATTGCAGATAGTCATCCATGTTTGATAGGAACGTAAAACGGAGTTTGCATTTCATAATGTTATTACTTTAAGTAATTATTATATTGTTATTTATGTTATAAACTGCTTTACTACTACTTCTCATATTGTTATTGAATATTATTTTAACTCGTTTTCTATATTACAATTTAGTATAGTAACTACAAGTTTTGATTGAAAAAAAATCTCGGTTTAGATCTATTCTGTTTTGGACAAGAGATATTTGTAATTATGGGCTTTTCGACTAAAAGTGAATAATTCAGTCTCGTAAAGGATAGGGCTTTCTTCCTTAGTGGAGACTGAAGGAGAAAGGATCAACTTTTTCATTATGTGTACTTAACCACCTCTCATATATCACTCTGATGTGATGACTATTTGGAAAATCGAAATAAACACGCATAATGCATAACGGTACTGTTTCAAAAGGGTGAATCTTATTGCTTTTTATACTCCCCGTTGTCTGAAACGGAAGACGTGTTCTTCAGAGTAATTTATGAGCATTAAGCTTGCCCTGTGGTGGCTGAAGGATTAAATGATATCATTTGAAAATAAAATGGCTTTAGGCCTTTTGTATTTGTAAGGTCATATTCATTGTAATCTGCAGTTTGTTGAATCTGTTGATTTAGTTGCGTGGCCACATTTGAAAATAACTTTACTGAATAAAGAGCGAAGGACTGAGGTGGTATATGGAAGATTGGTATCACGATGAATCTGTTCATTTCTGATGAACCATGGAGCATCTAGCATCATTCGCACGCAGTTGTTTTACACTCGTTGCAATTTTAGTATATTGACTTTGGAAGTATGGCTCCAAGCTGGAGAGGTATAGGTAATTATAGGACGAATCACCATCTCATAGAGTACTAGTTTGTTAATTATGTTTAATTTGTGTGTCGATTAATCAAGGGACCGAAATAAACACAGATAGAATTCATAATATATATTAAGATAATATTCTTGTTTATAAATAGTGTCTTTCAAATCGCTATTTAATTTAGTTTAACAATAGATAAAAAGAAAATAAACTTATAAAATAGTAAAATAATTAATTTACATTGAAATTGCATAATAAATATAATCATAAATCAGTTTCACTTGCTAACGAAGGCTTAAAAAGGCTGATATATACTTAAAATATGCTCTCATTCAATAAAATTTTGTTTTAACAATAAAAATACTAAGTATTACTGAGCTGTATTACTAAGGCTTCTAATATACGAAGTGAATTTCATGGTCCTGTGGGATCAAATTATGCCGCACATTGGACTCATGGGGTTTCTTGAAAAAAGTTTCATTTTTGGTCTTTACATTAGAATAAATAAAAGAAATAATAAAATAAAATAAAATAAAATAAAATAAAATAAAATAAAATAAAAATTCTAGACATCTCTTAGTACACTCATATCAGTCAGTAAAAAGCGAATAACTAATCAGTAAAACTAATAGATTCGTCTTAAGTTGCTAAGACTTCTCAAGGTTGACAAAATCACAAAAATATTCCTGAAGGCAGAGAAAACAAATTAATAAGGACAAGAAAGATTCAAACTAATGTTCTGATATCTGGACTACGTACTTGGGATGACAGTCAAGTATAGGTAGTTTTCTTTCAAAAGCAGCAAAGAAAATAGTCCGAACATTAGGACTAGACTTAGTATTTTGTGCAATTACACACTTCTTCACTGTCGGCTCTGCGATTGTAAAGTTAAGATTGTAAAATTGAGATCTCGTTAGAGACTGTCGAAATATTGAAAATGAAAAACCTATTCCTTTATTCAATCTTCTGTGTTAAGCAATTAACATATGAAAGCTGTTTGCAGAATTACTGAATAATTTTCAGTAACAGGTCATGCATGTGAAATTTTCACTAAGCAGGTTAGTTTTTTTATGTCGATCTAGATAATATTCCAAAAGAAGCTTTCTTCAAAAAGAAAAGGGATATTGAATAATAATGATGGATACCAAAAAAAGAAATCATTGACGGAAACTCCAGAAATATGAAGGAAATAAGTACATTACTATGGAGTTAATTTACACAAAGTGGAAACAATGTAACCTACAAGTAACAGATAAGAACCGTTGAAAACTTTCGGATCCTTCAGAATAGCCACAAATTTTATTCGAATATCAAAACTGAAAGCAGACATATGTTTTTGTAATAATACAAAACTCCAATTTTTCATTTATTAATAATGATTCTCAGCCAACGATATCAGAATGAAATTTGCAGCTTAATAAGCTATACATCTTTATTTTAAAAAAAATGCGTTCCTATCTTAAACATTGCCGTATGGAATGCATGTGAAATATTTCTGTACCTTAATTTTAAGAAAGAAATAGTTCATTATATATCTACCTGTTTCAATAAAGCCTTCTTTTCCGTGGAAAGTTATTAACCTTGCTTCAGAAAACTGGCAAAACTCTGCATGTACGACGAGTTGCACTGCAGGTCTCTAATCGTATAATATTCACATCATATTCACGAACGACTACTATAGGGTTCTATTCACTACTATTTCTGAGTTTTATTCTCTGAATAGCCACTTTTCTGATTATTAAGCTAATGTGAGTTACAAGGTCAGTCATTGTACATTACAAGACTTGATGATAAACAATTGATTCATGAAGTATAAAACATTCAACGCAATAAACTACATGTGTAGATGGAAATCTGGTTATACTAGTATGTAACATCTCTATTATCTGGGTTTGCTACATACAGAGCCAATTCTGCATAAACTATAACTAGTACTAAATAAACTCCGCCCAGGCCGGTCGCAAGCCAGGCTGCAAAAGGAGGAGGGTGGTCACCTTGACACGATGAGCAGAACTGGGAAACCAGGGAAACAAGAAACCGGGTGGAAGGACAATCAAATGTATTCGCTTATGCTACCGCAACCGTAGCAGCTGATGCATCAGAATTGGTGATCGAGAGTGGTGGTGAGAAGTGGACTACTGGCCGAAGAACTAAGCTATCACCAGAATTGGAAATTCGCATTGCTACATAGAATGTGAGAACCGGACACCCTGTCCGACAAAAGGAAATCACCGCCATGGAAATGTCGAAATGCAAAATCTCGATTGCTGCAGTATCTAAAATGCGTCATAGGATCTGGTATACACTGAACATCCAGCCGCCAGAGACCGATGGAATTATGACAATGTTCTACTCTAGTGGTGAAAGGAAGGCGGGAATTGGCTTTATAGTGGACAGACAGGCTTCTGGGGGCATAATTTCTTTCCAGCTAGTTTCAGATCGTTGGCTGTTCTCACCATTGACGGCACAATTATGCTTCATATCCTGTTCACCTATGCATCTGACACTAGGCCCGGATACAGCGAAGGATGACTTCTACAGCCACCTCCTGCACACATTAGATATGATCCCACAGACTGAGCTGACCATTCTGGAGAAAGATTTCAACGTCCACGTCAGTGCAGACAAGACTGAATGGGAAGGAACCCTGGGTAGATTTGGGCATGTCGAAATCAATGAAAATGGAATGCGCCTGTTTTCCTTCGCTGCATCAAACAACCTAGTTGTAGGCAACAGTCACTTTGAACACCCTCTCGCAAACACCAAGCATACATGGCGCAACGCAGCTAGTGAGGACTCAGCCATCCTGGACTATATCTTGATCAGTTCTCGATTCCGATAGTCGTACAAGGATATCCGTGCAAATATGAGGGCCTGACTGTGGTTCTGACTACTATCTCGTTCGTGCCAAAGTAAAACTGCGGCTATAGCGGGCAAAGCACAAGACTCTCCCCGCTAGCCAAACCGAACTGGGCATGTCTTAAGGGTCCATTGCTCAAGTAGGAATTTCAAATTACCTTATCAAACAGATTTGAAGTACTCGTACGATGATGTAGATGCGGAAGGGAACCACTTATCAGCATCTATCCTAGAGTATGCCACCACCTGTCCACCGTCGGACACAACTATGAATTTCGGATGTGTGCCTGTCAACTTCGAACACTACCGGCAATTGAACAAATGTTAGACGGAAGATGAAGGTGGAACGTGAAGCCTACTGGAATAGTGTCGCAGCTGATCTCGAAGAAGCAGCATCCAGGAATGAGAACCAAGCTCTATATCAGACCATCAGGAGATTGAGTGATAAAACTAAATCAATAAATGACAACATCAAGATGGCAAATGGCACTTTCGTGAACTCCCCTGTTAAGCCCTTTAGCGGTGTAAAGAGTTCTTCCAGCAGCTTCATAACCACAACCTACCGCAGGGTCACCACGTGATCCCTATCCATCGTGTTGCCTGAGAATCCATTCTTCAACGGTGAACCAACTGCTGATGAAATGAAGAGAGCGATAAAATTATTGAGGAATGGAAAGGTACCGGGAGTGGATCAAGTCACTGCTGAAGCGATAGAAGCCGGAGGACTTGTACTGCTACAACGGCTTCATGTCCTAATGACACGCATCTGGTGCTCGAATAGATCTCCCAGCAGTGTGGGGAAAAAAGTCATCATTGTACCGATTCTGAAGAAAGGTGATATCTGGGAATGCGAGAATTACCGTGGCATCAGCCTTTTGTCGATCATCGCCAAGGTATTCATACAAACAAGGCTGCAGAAGTACCGTGAACAGAGCAGCCGTGAGAAACAAGCTGGTTTTAGGTCCCATCGGGCCTCCAATGATCAAATATTTACCATTTGCCAATTGATGGAGGAAAGAATCAGATGTGGGAAGCGATCTGTGATTGTCTTTATCGATTTCAAGTTCGCATTCGTCTGTGTTCTTTGGCCCGCCTTGTGGAAGGTGTTAGAAAATGAGCATGTGCCACTATAGACCATCGAACTCCTCAAAGCATCATACAATGGCTCTACCTGCAGAAAAATTCGAAATGAGCTATCCGGGAATTTTCCAGTCCGTCAGGGAGATGCTGTGTCTCCTCTGCTTTTCAACATTGTAATTAAAGCCATTATGAGAGAAACTATCGAGGGAAGACGCGGAGTTCAGTACGGTGCAAACATCTTCCTGACTGACTTAATGTTTGTTGATGAGAGTACTATATTTGCCGACAAATTTGCAGAGGCTACCGTCATCCTTTACCACATTTCACGTATCGCCTAGCCGTATGGTCTAAGAATCAATGTGGCAAGACCAAAGTTATGACCACAGACGGATCACAGGCCGATGTTTTTCTTAATGGTGTGCAAACCGAGCAGGTCCATAAATTCGACTACCTGGGATCACTTTTGCAGGAGAAGAAAGTGGCATCCACCATTGAAGTCCACAGTAGGATTGATCAGGCAACAGAAGTTTTCGCTTCACTGAAATGGTGAATTTAGAAGAGAGCCAACATCTCCATCAAGACCAAAATTTGTCTCTTCTGGACACTGATCATGATAATCCTCATGTATGGAGCAGAAAAATGGACCCTGCTTACATCAAACATGAACAAGCTTTCCAAATGCGATGTCTTCGACAGATCCTGAGCGTTTCGCTTCATGATCACACTGTAATGAGACTATTTGGGCAAGGTGTGACAGCCAACCTGCTGTCAAAGAACAAATACAAAAACATAGACAGCGGTGGTTTGGCCATGTCTGCAGAATGAATACAGTCAACGTGTTCATCAATCGCCAGTTAACGACGAAAAAAGAAGAAGGAGATTATATCTTCTGATATTTCGCAATCTGGGGTAAATATTTCGTCCTACTTCAAATACTATATGCATGGTTTTTGTGGGCATGTGCCCAACTGATGAATGCATGTTTGGGAAACTAATGCTATCCAGTAAGACTAGAATTATTTTTTAGTTTTATTTAAACTATCTGATTCATTATTATATTCAGTGTATTACTATTTAATTATTGCTTTTCAATTATAGGTTTTGAAGATACTGTTCTGGTTTATTCGCTGTTACGTTTTAATTTAAGAAATTACACATCATTGTACCTTCCAATATTTGCACAACTGAAACAATCGCCCTTAACACCGGTTGCAGTTCTACATGTTTTGATTGCACATTGACCTGATTGCTTCATTCTTCTTTTTCTTCCTTCCATAGTCTATAAAAAGACTGTGGAGTAGATATCTGGAAATATTCCTCACAGAAATCTTCCAATCAGTTCTTGATTGATATATAGTTTTAAGCTATGTAAGAAACACCTGTCAGTTTTTTATTTATTTTTCATGTCTATCCAGTTTGTTATAGGTCAGCCTATTTTTCGAGTTCCTGAATAAGTCCTTCTAGAACTTGCAATGGAAGACCATTAGATCAACTGATATAACCAAGCGAGATGAGTTGTGACTTGGTTATGATGCTACCATTTGGACTGGTAAAAGACTGATTTTTTGACTGAATCCAGAAATTGTGATAAGATCAGTGTATTGTATCTTTAGGAAACGTCTATAGTACTTCATTTCAAATGCCAACAAACTCTTTTCATCTTCTTTTTCATCGACATAGTAATCATGAATAAGTTTATGTTTAATCTGATTTTTTAATCCCTTGTTGGCTTTATAAAATGCAGTATTATGCTAACTCCGCTATTTCGAATAGCAGAAGCATAATTAGAGATTTTAAGTCCTGACTAATCCCGATTAACCAAACAAAGCTAGACTTACACTTAATATTTACTTCTTATTTTCTAATGACTAATAAATGGGAAGTTTTGTGAAACACTCTTATCTATATATATACGTTTTTATTCATTACGTTTGCTTATTTTTCGGTTTTTTACTGAAATCATCCAGAGAATATTGATTCTTTATATTTAGTGTTTTTTTTTTATTCTGCTGACATTATCCTTAAAATAATCATCCGAGATTTTATCGATTTTTTGGCTGTAGTTATTCCTAACATTGCTAATCCTCTGTTAATCATAACTAAAATGATCAGATATTTTCGATAGAGCATACGGTATAGAGAATGTGATCACTTACAGTTATAAAAAAAAAAAACGTTTATTCTAAAAACGGACAATATAACGTTTCCATGGAAGCAGATTTCAGACGTTGCATTGTAAATCTTGGTTCAATATTTCTCGTTTAATTTTTGTAACTAGTCGCAGAAATATGAAATTCTATTTTTATGGAAACAATGCTAAACAATTAGTTTTTTTTTGGTTAAGTATTCATATTTGTTTTCAGTTTGAACAGTATGTAGCTAAACTTTCACATCTGTTTTCTGTAGCAGAAGTTTTTTTTTTTTTCTGAGAAACAAACTTCGGTAACATTATATTTTATAGTTGCAAATGTATTCAGTAATCCCTTTTTATTTGATCTTAGTTTCTTTAGGAGTCTAAACGGCTATTTTATAATAACTAAGAAGGATAATGCAGGTTTTATAGTTTGACTTGTAACACAATAATCTATCTGATATTTATAGCTGATATGAGTATTCACTTGAGAGATTAACTACTGACTTCGTAATCGGGAGTTGGATTTCTCAAGAAAACGAGACATGAATTCCAATGAAAGTTTATTGAGTTGTATACTGGGAATACGATTTAGTCTCTGTGCTCGGACGTCATTATTCTGCGTTTGTTTCGGCTGAGTAAACAAGGTCCCGCATGAGGAAACCAATCATCAAGGGATATCTTTAGTCAGCATAGGTAATTTAAAGTTCTGCGCTAGAAAAGTGAATGCTTAAAGTCAAACACCAAGTTTTAGTTACAGTTTGTTTATCCTGCTCTCTTTTATCTGCTTTATAGGGTCGTTTTCTTTAAATTCCAATAGCTCAGTACAGGCACTTTTAAAGCTGATATTGGAATAATACATTCCGTTTGTACGAAAACAATTTAGCCGTTTTTTTTTATTGAAAACAAAAGAGGAATTTTATTATTGTTTTCTTAAATAGTGAGATAAATTACTATTTTAGAGAATCATATGATTAAAATAGATAGATACCTGACAAACGCCTTTAGATGTACACTCATTATCCAAAATATTTCGCATATTTGTTACCAATGCTGATTTTCTTCAAAAGAAGATGGTAATAAGAAAGTATCATCGATCAGCATCCCAAAGAGAATGGGATTACTCTCTTTTCTTCTCTAATCAAAATAACTCAGCACATAAAACCCACCCTTCTGCAGCAATTTACATAGTTTTAATCCTACAATTGCATTAGTTTTTAAGGTTTCAATTCGTGACTGACCATAATTGCTTAAAGTTAGTGTAAGTTTCCTATTGATGAACCTGAAGAACGAGATGAGGTTGATAGATCTCCGTATTTTTTTTTATCAGTTTCGCTTTTTAACCATTTTTGTAATGCTTTCATTGTTCACTTATTTGATGTCTCTGTTCTGTTTCAGATGCGTTAGTAATACCGATCGGACTGCTGATTTTTCTCTTCGTTTGTTAGCTTTTTTTTTATTTTCTGTAATTATTAAATATTGATATTCCGGTATTTTTATTAAGTTCCACATATTATTCTTTAAATTATTTCTGTTATTGTTATATATTTTTTTATATTTTAACTGGTTATTCCCAGATACTGAAATTTCACTAGGTATACTAACGCGTTAGCACTTCATTGCTATTATATTTCATTTGTTCTTTTGTAATTAGCATCTTGATATTTCTAAATAAAAGCCAGTACCTTGTAATTTTCATGCAGACTGAGGTCGATCCATTTCGTCGCATTTTATGTTAATGTCAGTTATTGAAGTTTGGATATCTTAGAGAACATAAAATATTATGCGTGACCTAAGTAGTAGGTGATCAGACAACCATGAACTTATCTACTGATAGCTCCAGGGATGGAAGCCTAGCTGCTAACTGATTTCCAAATGTTACTTAGTGCTAAAAAGAATTCCCAGTGTCCGCTATTCCCAATGTCTATAAAAATGCGTTAAGCAATTTACATTTTTATATCATTTTATTCTGGTACACTGAAAACTTTCTCCTTGATAATTTTATGTTCAGATTCTGTTCTCTTTATGATCTTGATTAACCTCCATTCGTTTTACATCTCTCTCCTTCCCTTAAGGTTCAGTTTAATTAAACTTCTAAATTCTTCCATCGTTTCTCTACCTCCATTCTATTAAAATACTACCAGATTTCCTGATGAATTTCTATTTTGAAGTTTGTGTTTATTAACCTATTAGTGTTTTATTTATTTTCATTTCTTCTGTATAATAATTGTCATTAGCATTTCTGATATTTTTTTCTGCTCTCTCTACTTTAGCAAAGTAGAGAGAGCAGAAAAAAAAAATTTTCACTCCATAGCTGATATAGTTATATTTTCAAATATATCTCGTCTTTGATTTCCTATCATTCTCCATAAATCGTCTTCCATTTTCGTAAAATAAGATATGAGTAATTATTTTGTTCTCATTACATTTCTTATTACTTTTTTATTATTCATATGTGATGAAAACATACTTAATTTGTAAGAATTTCTTTAAAACGATTTTTTCTTCTGAATCTAGATTTATATATACCGCATAGCTCTTAAAGAAAAAGAAGAGTTTTCTTATAAATATTCGTCATGTTCACACCAATAAATGCGATGATTAGCTTTATTAAATTAGCAAATTTGTAGAAATATTCAAGTTCTCTTCACTAAGGGAAATGATTTACATTATATCTTGGCAGTCATGGCAACAGTCATTTAATTATTATCTGCAGTTCATCATTCAAACTCCGTTTACTTTCTTAATGAACTAATAAATATTTGAAGAAACTTCCTTTCAATCAAAGGAGAAGACAACTTCTTCAATTTAGAGAAACTTGTCTTCAGTGCTCCCTCGTGGGTGACAGTGCTTTATCTCTTATGATTTTATCATTATTTATATAAGAAAATAAGATTAGACACGTAAAGTAATTTAATATTATTTTTATATACCAAAGGACATGAATTTTAGATATGTCATTAAGAATGAAAGGACAATATTTCTATATGAAATTCAAATAGAAATGGTTTTGTAGTCTAAATGCAAATTAGATAATTTTCGAAGTCTAATTTGCATTTATTGAGATTCCTTAGAGACATCGCAAGAGGAAACTACTACTAGAACTATATTTCACTTTACATTATAATTCTTAAGTTATGGAAGTCTGCATTGTATATAGTCATTAACTCTATTTGAAACTGTTTCCTAGTCTCCAATGATTATGCACCAAGAAAACTTTTCCAAATGAATAAACAATGGTCGTCCCTAGCCGAGAATGAACAAAAAAATACGTTATCATTCTCAAGATTTAATAATACCTATAAAGAGATCAATCAAGAAAGAAATTACCTCGGAAATGACATGTAAATGACACCTCGGAGACTCCTATCGGAATACATTTTCATTCCAAACGGATATTTGCATTATTTATGCCACATAAACTATTAAAGATCTTTCAATTCTACCACGTCATTATTATTTTAGATATCATTTCAGACTTCCAGCTTTAGAACTCCGAAGAAAACACCAAGATACGAAAAAAATAATATGCTTAGTCGAGTTATTTATGTTGCTATACCTGCATGATAAATACTGAAAGAACAAAAAGCGTTGGTGAACACCAGCGAAAGATTATAAGCAGGTTAATGTTTTCAAAATATTCTTCTACTTAAAGAAATACATGACAGACATTATATGAGATCAAATTGAAATTATATATTAGTAGACTTTACGGGTTTTTTTTAATCAGTTAATTTAAATAAATATAGTTCTTAAAACTATCGTTTGAATACTATAATATAAATAATAATATCACTTTATTTAAGTAAACAAATTGATTATTATGAATTATATTTCACTTCAAAATCGATGGTCAGATGGTTCACATTGAAGTGGTGCAAATGCAGTATTATGTATCAAGCTACAGGGAGAAGAAATAAAAGAGGAATAAGATTGTCCAAACATCACACTTAATATTTGAAGTGAGGTAGATTTGAAATTTGATTTCTACCGCAATGAAATGAAATGATCCCCGCTTTCTCCTAGAATAACCTATTTCAAAAAACAAAGCTCTCGCATCCATTGAGTATTTCCGCCTCAAAAGCAATCAGACCTGTATGTGGTAAATTATTTCCATCCCCCAGTGAAACACTGCACCACTTTGCCTATTAAAATCATGAGTTAGCTGCCGTGTTTGGTCACGAAAGCAAGGGTTTCGACTTTTCTTTTCTCGCCTCTTATCATGAGCAGTGAGTAAGATATCTTTTAAGGACAAATTATACTGCAAGCAAACAGAGCCAACTCTATTCGAGATTAAAGAAGTAAAAAGATATTCCGCAGCGCGGCGTTAGATAGTGAACAGCACCGAACCTGATGGTAAGGAATCGAGCAGCTTTCCGATCAGATAATGATAAATCCTGCTGTCAGCATATTCCACAGAATGTCGAGGCATGCATCAAGCGCAGAATAGGGTCCATCTGTGTGAGTTATATGTCCTCCCATTGCATGCTCCTATTATTTATCTCTTTCCTCACTTGTATCTTGAACAAGGACTTAATGAAACAGTTTTACTGCAGATCACAAAACAAAAAAAAACTTAAAAAAAATAATCGTGAAAATCAAATATTTCCCGTTATTCATATCGTTTGGTATTATAATCATATCAGACAGGATAATCTCGGTGGTCCCTATTTCTCCTTTTTATGGCAATTCACTACATCTTTCCTCCTAAACATCCCTGCTCAGACTGAATAATTCTCCTCTGAGCGGGGATTTTCTGAGAAGAAAAATTCGCACAAATAATCCTCAATTAAGTGAAGGCTATCATTATTCATTTCGTCGAAAATTCAGAACCACTATTCAAGCCTTGCTTCTCCCAAAAGTATTCCAGTGCAGCCCAAGAAAAAATTCAGCATATTACGAGGGGATCAAGACAAAACATCTGTATCACTATTACCTTACAAGCACACCAAAAAAAAAAAAAAAACCATTAAACCGCCAACAAATCCAAGTCGGATTTATTTTGAAACGATCAAATGCTGCAATCTCGCGTCTTGCATAATGGTAGTCGAGTCTTCTGCCCATTGTGTGCAACTTTTTTTCTTCTTGTTTCCGTCATCCGTAAATCCGGATGGTATTATAGCAGCAACACGCTTCTCTTCCATTTCCTGGATGGATTGATGACCAAAACAGTTTCTCTCACTTTACCAGCAATTGCTTACTCCATTTCACTCATAGTCTTGTTTCATAAAGATAACAGAAGAATCCTGAATAAATTAGAATATAACAAGGCATCTTTCCTTTCGGATTTTTCTTTATTGTGGTAAAAATTGTGTCCTAAAACTAATACCCACATCATTTCGATCTATCCACTACCTTTCCTATTGTACTGGCATCAATGTAATGAAACAAGCCAATAATCAACCTATTCAAAAAATAATCTTAAAAGTAAGCTAACAATCCATCATCCGATTGCTCTCACTGCAGTTGTATGAAACTGCAGAGAATGTGATCATTAGCAAACCCTTACCATCTCTATACAAACCAGTTAGCTGTCTGTAAATAAGAATTTTAGCACTCTTGGTTTATAACTGCTCTTCTAGCCCCATCAGTGTTTGGGCTCAAGCCATAAAAAGATTTGGAGAAACTCACGTAGCTACACTTGCTAAGCCTGAGTTTCTCTGATATACAGAGAGTCACCTGATTAGTGCCAGACCAAGGAGAAAATGTTTAGTCCAGTATAGAGGACTACTCAGCAAACTAGCATCTATTGGTCTGCATTTTACCTTTTGTAATCTGTTGGCCAGCTTCCTCTGTGAGCTCTCACTATGTGTCATGGTCGATAATATCCTCTCCTCGGAATTCCCAATTAACGCAGGAGTAACTCGGGGCTTTGTCATTTCACTCATTGTCTTTCTCTACCACATAAATTGCCCATACAGGGAACTTATGTGATACAGTTTTTTCAACCTTTCGTGTGCGGATAATATGGAGAGAGAGAGAGAGAGAGAGAGAGTATAATCATTAATTATGCAAATTGTTGTATTTGTAGAAAAGCGATTTGACAACAGGAAACACGATCTGCCTCGTATTTTCATGAATCCAGATCATTTTTCAAATTAAATTTTATACATTTTAATTTCTAACCATCCTATAGCATTTTCCTTTATTTCTAGTACAAGGAATTCACATAAAATGCTTATGGAAATTAGCAATCATTGATTGATTGTTTTACGTTATCTGAAAAACTGAGTTAAACTTCTTAATGGAGTAATGTTTTTCTGTAATTCTGCCAGTCCTTTTTGGTTTTGCCGGTTCTTATGGTAAGACTTTTACCAACGCAAAAACTTCTGTAACAAAGTGAACACGACATGGTATTTATCCTTCTGTTGGAAAGCTTCAAGTTAAAGTTTCATCTAGGACCAGACATTCTTAATCAAGGGCTTTTCGACTGAATGTGAGTTAGCCATATAATAAGGAGGTGGAAGAGGTTTACCTTACTGAAAATCAGATTTCTGCATTTCTCAAGATAGCCATACCTACCAGGCAACACACGAAATAAAAATAAATTTCATCGCCTTAAATTAGTCAATCAAAATTCTAATGAAAACAATCAAACGCATGTACGCAAAGGTTTGGATGAAGAAGAAATCCTGAAAATTGTGCTGATGCAAATTGTTGATGACAATACCAGACACAGTGTGTTTCTGTTGTTAAATCGCTTTTCTACAAATACAACAATTTGCATAACACAACACAATCTTCATTTTCCAACAGAAGGCTGTATAGTAAATTGATTTATAACACCTACTACTGCACAAAAGTATAAATGACTGATCAAGGACTAATTTATTTTTTAATTCACAAAATTTCTAGAAGTAAATCAATCAATCGAGCTGTCTAGTGGATAATAAGAAAATTTGAGGAAATATCTTACATTATTTTTGTAGAAAGTTAAAAAATAATGAAATAACTATTTTATTTCTATTGCGTTGGCTTACTGGCTCACCAATTAATGTTAATTATTCTACAAAACATTTTGTCTAATTTATCAAAGAAAACTTAAACTTAAACTTAAACTTAAACTTAAAACTTAAACTTTTTTAGAAAAGAAAACTGTGTTGTTTAAACAAATATGAAATTTATAAAACAAAAATAAATTATCTTTAAAACGGTTATTGTCTGCAAGACAATAGAAATATTAGCAGACCATATGTTGCTATTGCGTCGTACCTTTTGAAGAACAGACAGGTGTTTCTGCCACCTGACAAACTGCCCACGTTCCTCATCGAAATGAATTGCTGAAAAGCAGAGGCTTGAAATTTCTCATTACTGTCTAGCAATGGCTTTCTTATTTGTAACAGTAGACTGAATTATCTCATGATGGAAGTCCTCATTTTCGATTCTCCATACCCACATGGGTCCATTATCTGAACAGTGTCACGAGGTGACTCATCTACGGAGATAATAGACTGAGAATATCAGGTGATTAAGCATCCGTGTCAGCTGTTTGCTGTGCACTAGCAGAATATCGGTTTGTGTGATGAATGACTGCAGCCGAATTACCTGTTTACCGACACCAACGCAAGAGGTGTTAATCGAAATACTGTCAGAAACATCTCCTACCGTTTAATGTGCACATTTCGATCGCTAAGTTCCCAGGTGATGGCCACGCTCTC
Source organism: Typopeltis vanoorti (assembly GCF_054136105.1). Taxonomy (NCBI): domain Eukaryota; kingdom Metazoa; phylum Arthropoda; class Arachnida; order Uropygi; family Thelyphonidae; genus Typopeltis; species Typopeltis vanoorti. The sequence continues at coordinate 85,351,385 of NC_143556.1, read as the reverse complement.
ACAATATGTGTCACCAAACCTGCTTCGCTCACTTAATAATATTTTCCTTGATTGACTTCAATGTTCTATTAAGTAGGAAAGTAACCTATCAAATATTGTTAATGGCCTTTTGCGAAACTGATTTATTCATTAATCCTGAGAGATAAAAAAAAATCGATTTAACTTTCAATAAACAATTTATTTCTTTCGTTTAAATTGTCATCTGAAAAGGCTTATCGTAGTTAACCATTAAAATTAAATTGACTTTGTTCTCTAAACAGAGAAAGAGTTGTGATTAAAGAAAGGTTTATATATTCAGTGTTTAATATATTATTTAGCCTTTTAAATAAACGGATAGTGAATATTTACAGATAATATTCTATGGAACAAATCTACCGGTTGCATTATATACAACATAGCACAAATTAAATGCCTTGAAGGAATTAACCAAATTATATTATTTTTAAAGAAATGAAAAGAATCTAAGAAAGATATTTGAGACATGAAAGGAATTTAGTTTTGTATTGTTTACACCACATGTTGAAATGCTATAACAAAAAAATATTAAGAAAAATCTCTTCTTAATATTTTGAATGACAGTGTTAGAAATAATATCCTTAATACCTCTAAAATCAATGTCAAAGTGTTTCATTACATTGGAGGATTGATTATACGAGGCTCCTGGGGGGAAACTGCTGACAAGAGTCGTGCTACAGAAGATATGATGAACCGCTAATCTGTCCATTAGATTTAATGACAAGTTCCTATCACGAATATCTTGTTCTAATACATCCTAAAAATGCTGAATGGCACTAAGAACCAGTGAATAAGGAGAAGGTACAATGCATTAAAATGTAGTTACTATTATATTCTGGTGACCATTCCGTAACCACACATGCAGATTAAGTGGTCAATGAACAGTATAATTCCTTTGTAAGCAATAATAGTGGGCGGATCCCATTCAGATTCAGCTATTGCTTTACTAGTTTACTCCAGTTTACTGCTGCCCTGATAGGTTTCAGGGCAGCAGTAAACTGGAGAATAAATAAAATCAGGAATTTACTTAAGAACGACATATTAACTCACTATTTTATATTATATTAAAAATCTTTGGACATTAATTAATTAATTATAACTTCTTATTTTATGTATTTCTCACATAAATTGAACATACATAACATGCTGGTTTACACATCTCATCTCATCTTCCTTTCCCTCTTTTACCTTGCGGTGTCGAGAGTTTTTTAATCATCGGACCTCAAACCGTTCACAGGATAAGGTGGTCAGCCCTACGCCCCTGTGTATTATCCTATGTCTGTAGTGTTGAGTTCTCAAGGCCTATTTACCTGCTTTTGCGGGATGAAAAACCCCAGGATAAACTGGGGAAAAATTCCCTACTGTCCACGTCCAAGACCGGCTAACTTGGCTATGGCTGAAGAAGATCCTTCAGCTCTTCACATCATCAACAGGAATCGAACCTAGGACACTCCTTCCCCAGGCATATGGTTGCGCAATCATTCGCGCTTCGATACTGGGATTAAGGGACCTAAAGAGACCTTAGAAATTTATTCCAGACCATCGCTTGCATTTTTGTGACGAATACGATAGTTTAAACTATAAATGTGATAAAGTATAGTATAAATATTTATACATTATTTCTCAATATTAACACATATTGTAATTTATTTTTCTAAAACGCCTTTTTGATGCTAGATGATATAAGAATATCCTTGTAATTTACTTTATTAAGTCTTTTTCGGATGACTTTAACAGGAACGATAAAGTATTGCTATGCAAAGACAATTTCTCAGTTTATTTAGGAGGTATTATATTTTTGAGAAATGTCTTTCACAGGATGCCTGCTGGGTTAAAGATAAGATTAATACATATTTATAGGCTAAATGTTTATGCATACTAATGTGTGCTAATGCGAATCAAGAGTAATGAAAATCTAAAACCGCACATGCAAATTTTGTAGAATTTACGATGGTGGGCAGAGTCAATAGTTCCATATCTGTTGATACTTCTAACATCATGCACTTCCTTTTCGTAGTCTCTACATTTTCAGTTATATTTGAACGTCACAATGTTATATCAGTAGTTTACACAATTATTCATAATAAAATTTACCATTAATACACAATGCAAATTAAATTCAATACAGAAAAGGACGAAAATCATTTTTGGTACAATGACGTTTTAATTGCACAGCGATATTTTTTGTACTAATTTTAAATTTAAATAAATTTTATACTAATGTCTTTCTGAAAGGAATATCAACAAGAATATAATGATTACTGAAAATAATAAGAATTTAAATTAAGTAGGAAAAAAAACTTTACTCGAATTTTGAAATCTCTAAGATGTTTAATATTGCATCTTACTAAATGCGACAAAATCTTGGTAAATGAAAGACTATAATTTAGAAAAATTAACCGTGTATCTGAAAGACATGGGCTTATTGTCATTTATTTTCCGCCAACGGTCATGCTATAATATTCATCTTTAATTTCTGCATGTTAATGAAATGTCAAAACTTCGCTTAACTTTTCTCTTCTATAAACACGAGTATTATTTCGGATTAATGTGTCAAATGAAGTGACGTTCGCTTTTATTATGGGTGATATTTTATATCTTCAGAACCCTCTGACTCGCACAAGGGCACCTCTCTCTCCCTCCCTCTCTCTCTCTCTCTCTCTCTCTCTCTCTCTCTCTCTCTCTCTCTGCCTTAATTAAATCAGCAGTCATATTATATACAGAAGGAACATGAATAAAAGAGTTGCTTCTTTTCTTTTGTAGAGACTGCATTAAAATTCTATTCGTTGCATTCTTCTGTAAAGAATATAATTAGTTTTTTGGGTGCAGTTTCCTTTTGAATTTTAACCTTATCTTGCTTCCGAAATGCAATGTAATCATATATCACAGAATAATGAGCTGACATTCAAGTATGATTAAATGTTAAATGGAGATAGGTGACTCCAAGAGTATGTCCACTGCATCTCATTAACGTCATCGCTACAAATTAAACAGGTCAAGTTGTTATCTGGGCAATCGAAATATAACAAGTTTACGATATCCAATATCACATATGTTCGGTAAGTATTTCTGAACACACATTATGTTCTATATTTATATAAACTCTCAAAATAACTTTATTAGGCTTGAATTAAATGCTTGCTATTACTGATCAATTTTTTTTCAACAGTAAAAGAATCAGTAAACAACAACAACAAAGAATTTAATAAATTATGAAGTGACTAGAAAAGTTACAGATGTATGAAATCAGTTAAATTCCATACAAAAACGGAATTATAAATATAAGTAATTGTCGTGACTAAGTATACAATTAAAAGCAGGAAAAGTGATGTAACCACCGTTTCAGATTTTGTTGTGTTTTCCTATAATTCATAATTATAATTCATACTCGAATTTTCGATGCAGCGTGCTTGTTCTTGATTTTATGAAAATCCAAATATGATTATTGGTCCGATAAATCGAAGTTTTAGTTGTAAAATTCCGATAGCCGATCTCTGATCTAAACAAATCATCATAAATATGCGAATCCATGCTCAAATCATTTTTTTAAAAGAAACGTATTAGCCCAACGACTAACTGTAACGCTCTATGTTGGCACATCGAGTATTAATGTCAGTTCGTTACTCTACCCACAAAACGTTGTACGCCTGTAATACATTAATACCGTAAGTGTGCTATAATTTTCTTCTGTTTTATTAATTTTATATTATTAATTTTTCAAGTAAGAAAACCGTGCTCTAGAGACTTCGGGCTTTTTTCAAATCTCTTTAGCCCTCTAATAAGCTGAGATGTGCTCAAACGTTCAATGTTTTATAGTTTCCGAAAAATATTTCCGGCAAGATAACACGCCATGTCATGTCATGTCATGTCATCACAAGTCTTTACTCGCAATATAATATGGCAAGTTAACTCCAAATGAACATTTGTGGAATGACATAAGCTCAGTAATCGGCTGCATTGGAGCTCTATTGTTATTGGAGCTTATTGTTAAAAAAGAACAATAAGCTCCATTGTTAAAAAAGAACGGTGCTCAGGAGCTGGTTCCTACAATACATGAAATTTGGGAATCTGAAGAATCACCTGAGTGATATATATGAGAAGTTTCTTGAATAAAGTGGACATACGTTTTTTTTTTTTTTTATTCAGTAATATTTGAATTGTTGTTGTAACTTTAAATCAGCAATCAGCAAATTTCGTTCCTTTAAATATTTTTTTGTCAGATCATATTTACATGATGACTTCAAGTTGTGTGATAGAATTATATGATAGCAAATAGAATAATATAGTTATGTTGTATGTATTAAATGAAATATTATACGATCTCTGTATTCTAATAAAATCCTGAAAGAAAACGATGATATATTTTATATCGAAATATAAAATATTAAATCAATGAAAGTTTTACCTTAACGAACGTTGATAAGAACGACAACAACAAAAAAAATTTTTTCATGTGCTTTTTACCGCGTGGATCAAACACAACAACTTTGTTTTTGAAGACAAAAATCTGGCGACACTTCTGGAAATTAGCATCTTCCGATGGCTCTGAACGAACTTCATACCGTTCTTAAGCCTGTTTAGAAAATCTCTCTATTTCAAGGAAGCAATTTGCATGCGTTAATAAGACATAAACTTCTAGACGAAAGACCTCTAAATCACAGCCCTATCTCCCTCATTGTCTTCTGAATAGAGTGGTAATGGGATGAAAGGTGTGATCATTGGAAGCCGTGCTTCTGTCAAGTCTTGAAAATTTCAAACAAATCACATGGAAAGTATTGCGACACCAGTCTTTTAGTTTTACAAAAGAAGTCAGTTTCGGATAAAGACGCAGATAATGCATTCTTCAGATCTGAAACTTTGTTTCACAGCTTTGTTGTGAAAAGATGCGAATAAGATATTTTTACAAAAGGCCTTATCTATGGTGCAATTTCTATTCATTACTTTTTTTTTGCATTCTACAAATGATGTGTTATGGAAACCAAAAAAAAAAAAAAAATGAAACTTTTTTCAACGTCTTTTCGCATATGTCATCTAAGTTCTGCCATGCAAGAAAGTTAGAAGGCAAATCTTCTTACATGTTATGACTCAGAAATAGTAAACAATTTTATTTTTTTGCGGGGGGGGTAATATTTTAAAACCAAACCTCATAAATATTATTAGTTTCAATCTGTCAGATTTTTCTTAATATATTCTTTGTAATTGTTAATGATTATGAAAAGTATAGATTTATTAAATATATGATACCTAAAGATTGGTCTAGCAATCTTCCTCCTCTCCCTTCACTAGTTATGACTTATATTTTCTCATAAACCAACGATGCAATATTTCGGTTTAGGATTTTTTGTTTTGCTTCCACCCCCTTCCTAAAAAAAGCAATTATTAAAATTATATAAATTATTCATTATTATTTATTTTCAGTTAGTAAATATACATACGTATGTTTGTCAACTGTCACCTCCATATTGTGAATCCTGGAACCTGAGGTAACAAGAGTGAAAGATTCGCATTCCAAGTGGGAAGCTTGATGAAGTACAAACGAGAGAAGGGAGTTTTAAGACTGGTTTGAAGCTGTATGCTGGTAGCAACACCACCAAACTAGGCTGATTTGATAGGAGGTAACCAATCCAGCTGAATTTGTTTCTTACTGTAATATCACGACAGAAGAAATCGAACTGTCACTCTTGAAAATGAGTCGGACAGACTAACGAATATGAGCAGAACAATAAAGATAAAAGAATGTAAATGAAAAAATAATAATATCCGGACTAGTTCTACTTGGAATGTTAGAAATATTCATCACAAATACTAAGATGTTGACAAATTGTAACAGAACGATTTTTTTTTAAATCACACATTACAAATACTGGAGCGAGAAAATTCTTGAGCTGAGGTTAGAAAAAAATCGTAACTTCCTGACTGTGTTTGGGTGTCTTATCCCAGAGGACGAAACAGATGAATATAACAATGTCTTCTATTCAGATTTACCAAACAGAAAAGACAAAACAAACCCGGATGACTATCTATTAATAATAAGAGATTTTACTGCCGGTGTAGGGAAGATTTCACTTGGTACAAATATAGTAACAAATGGTGAATCAATAGATATGGATACAGACCTAGAGATTTCTCCACAACAGAGTAACTTAAAAAAATTACTAATACTTTTTTCAAGTATAAAGATTCTTGTAAGTTCGTTAGGAAACAAGAAACCTAAAAAGAATATTATACTGTATAATAGTTAATAAGAAAACTAACATAATACTTGATAGCAGGGTATTCAATGGGTGCAGAAATATAATCAGACAATTAACTGTTACAATGGAAAATGTGAACACCTTCATGATGGTGTCAAATTAACCAAGTGAATGCAGGGAGAAATACTAATGAAGCCGTTAGAGTTACGTTCTAAGATAGCATAAGTATGAACTACCTTTATTCAGAGAGAGAGAGAGAGAGAATGGATGAAAAAATGAAATAAACAGAAAATCATTTTATTGTGAAACACAATGGAAATTTTAAAACCAGATTAATAAATGCAACAACAGAATGTCTTGCAACAAAAAGTAAATGGAAATGGAGAAGGGGGAATAAAAAACTGAGATGAGAATGAGATTTAAGGAATAACCCATGACTGGAAAGCATAATATAAATAATGGATAAATACAAAATCACTAAAAGTATAAATTATTTATAAATACAAAAGAGTAATACCAAAAAGTATGCAGAAAAATAATGATAATTAAAACTTGAAGACCATACAGAATTTCTTAAATATCCAGATATCTTGTTCATCAAAGGAGTTTTTAAATTATTTAACGATATCTGGCAGTAAGTAGGAAATGCGGAAACTTTCAATAAAGACATTATCATCCCATTATATAAAAAGCGATAAATGCAACTGTGAAAGCTTGAGAAATGTTTGCTAAATACTGGTTATAGGTTATACTCATGAATATTAACTTTAAAACATAAATAGTATGTAGAAGATAAACTTGCTGAACAACAAAATGGCTTACGATAAGGAGGATCATGTACTGACTCAGCTTTTACCTCAACAATCCTAAGGGAGAAGTATTGTGAATTTAACATAGAAACACACATAGCGTTCGTTGATTATCAGAAAGCCTTTGATAAAGTCTTAAAGAACAAACTGTAGAATATACTGAAATATTTAAACCTTCCAAATCAGTCATTCGCAGCAATAAATGTTTGTTGTAAGAATAGCTGTAAGAATCAATTAAAAAGTTACAGAATGGAAATCAATAAACAGAGAAATCGGCCAAGAATGCCAAATATCACTACTCTTACTTAATATCTATATAGATCAAATAATAAAGAAATTAAAGAGAAATATTAAACCGGCATCTAGACTTTATCGTGTAAGTATAATTAATACCATTTTAATTTTTAAGTGACCACACAATCATAGAAAGAAGTGAAGATGAACTTTAGAGATCAATGTATTAGTTAAGACAAATTGATGAAAATTTTGGAATGCAAATATCAACAGGCAAACAAAATATCATAGCTTTGAAAGGAACATTTATAGTAAGATGTAAAATCATGATTGAAATTATAATTTTATCACAAATTAACTGTTTTAAATTTCTTAGATGTGCGAATAACCTGCTTTTACATCAAAAATACTAATGGAAAAGTATTATGAATTTAACGTAGAAACACACAAAGCATTTGTGTGTTTCTATCAAGATCAGCAGGTTTAGAAGAAAAAAAGAAAAATATAAAAAGTAGGTTTACTAAAACCAACTGAAATTATCTGATTGAATAAGTAATTAATGGATCAGATTATTGTATTAGAATTATATTTTAGAATTAATATTTTAGAAGGTTAATTGTCTTAGAATTATTAATAATGTTTTTCGGTTTTCTTGTAGCTGGAACCACCTATGTATCCATCCAATGTAACGTCTTATTTTTGAAGTACGAAAGAAATCCGATTCAAAAATTAATAACTTCACTCTAAATATTAAAACAGCTTATGATAATATCTGGTTACATTTTAGCGAATCACGAATCATGAATTTTAACGAATAATGAATCTAGATAGAAGAGACGAAAAAGCGCCCAGAATTTTTTTATGCTATGTGAACAATGAATAACGTGAATTTTGTTTTATATTTAGTTGTACATATTTTGTACAATGGATCCAGAGGAAATTCAATAATTTCCAAAACTCTAGTCTTGCAGTGAGATAATTGTTTTCAGCACACTTCGGTTTTGCATACGAGCCTGTTCATCAGGGAGGAATATAGAAAAAAAATTATGCATTTGAAGTTGAAACTATCAGGAAACGTGCAATGTATACAAAGTGGTCATATGCATGGGAATACAAGTTCTTGTAAAAAGATACAAATAAAACGAATATTTGTTTTCATTTTTGCATGTTCTTTGAAATAAAAACAAATGAGAAATCTGACTATACAAGTTAATAAAAACAAACTTTTGCTCATGTTATTCGCAAGGATTTAATAACTGAGGTTAACGTTTTTCTTATAGAAACTTTATATTTGATGAAATTTTCGCTTAAACATGACCGTCGCTATTGACAATATAAAATATCTTCAGTTTACTTTACATCATCTCTCTTCGACTGGCATGTTTTTCAGATCGGAGAATGGAAATATAATTCTTGTGAAATAGGATAAATTTTCTGAGATGTGTGCAAACTCGATCTAAAATATAAACTTGGAAAATGCGAAGGAAATGTATTACTCAGGGAAAAAGAGGGAAGAAAAAAGCGATATAGTAGGTGTTATCCCGGTCCACATGGACCTACGGGTCTATCACTTTAAGTAAAAACTGAAAAGAATTCTGAGGGGAAAGAAATAAACTTTTATCTGTCGATAGGGAACCTACTGTCATGAGATAAATGATGAAAAATGATCCCTGTGAAAGTGGTTCACGAGCACGAAATGTACCCGGAACTGATAAACTATAGACAGATATAGTCTGGATAGAAGGTGTCTCAGTTACAGACACGTATTGGAAGAATAAAATGCTTTTTTATTTGTTAAATATAATAATATCTCTTGATTATTCATGAAAAACACCACATACAACATAGTTTTCATACAAGCTACTTCAAAGAAATTTTATAATTTCTTTGAAGTAGCTTGTGTGTGTGTTTGAGTTGGATGTGTGTGTTTAATTTTAATTATATTTTAGCAATTTCAAAAACGAACTTATTTAAGGAGTTTAATAGTAGGTAGTGGTTGCGATAAAGAGATATATTAGCTATTTATGATCCTTTTGATTTAAAAAGTGGGAAAAAAAATCTTTCAGTGATGTACATCAGGCATGTATTCTTTGGGTTTAAAACACCAGCAAGGTGTTTTAAACCCAAACTACCATTATTCCTCTGATCAAGAATGCGTATTAGTTGGGTATTAAAATAAATGTCCATTAAATTCCGTTACCTGAAGCTGATAGAAGTTTTAATAGGTAAACAACTAGGTTTCACGGAATATAAAAATTAAGATTTTTTTTTTTTTGATAAAATTGCCAGCGAGTTAGTCTAAATAAAGAATACCATTACACATTTTAAAACTTCCAAGTATAACAGAGTTCAGCAGCTTTCTTGTGAAGCATTTTACATACTTCTCTCATCAATCCGGAAAAATATTCTCTTGTCATCACAACACATTGTTCAGTTTGATGAAAAAATGTTTGAGGAATAAATTCAAAGAGTAATGAGTTTCGGCATTTAAAGGACAAGTTACTCTACAAGAATAAATATGTAAACTTTAAAGGACGCTGTTTTATTGGCCCCAAAATTATTTTCTTAGAAGTATACATTTTAAGAGCTATACTGCGCAGTTATATATTAATTAAAAATATGTGAAAAAAACGTTCCTAAATAACAACAATTGATATCATGCACGCTCTATGCATGTATTGTACGCGCTCTGTTCTTTGTTTAATATAATTGGAATCGGTTGATTATAGTTTGTAACAGTTTTCTACTTTTTAGTGTCTTACATCAGTTATGTACCTTGAAGATGCCAACAGCCTTAGTTGGTGAAACTACTTGGTATAACATAGTTGTTTATTATATCCACTTGATCAATATAATCCCATTAAAAGTCTTTCTAAATATATATTATTTTTGTCAGTCGTATTAATTAAGAATATGTAATCTAAGGAAGCAAGTAACACAGAAATAAGTTTATATGTGTTCTGTTTGAGTATTTCTAAGAGGCAGTAAGTGGTACACGACATTTCTCATATACGATATCTTTCTTCATCCAAGAAAATCATATAGCCGTGAGGGAGATCGTATTTTTTTCTTAATTAAAATGTTTTTATTTTCGTCAACAGCACATATGTGACAACTTTATCTCTGATAATTTCTCTTAGGTTATTTTATGAGAACAAGGGTGTGATATTCACATGGACCTTCTAATATAATTCACTTCAGAGAGAGAGAGAGAGAGAGAGAGAGAGAGAGAGGAGCAATGGGTAACATCTGATAACTCAATTTCACACATAGGAAATGGAAAATTCTGTGCTTTCATAATTAGTTGTCTAATACAGTGGTTGAACAACGTGATTATTCCAATGTAAACATCTTTCTGATTGAATAGATGACGGTTTCCCTTTCTTCTGGTCAGTGACTTAGAATTAAATCCCTCAAATGGCCGAACTTCTGAATTGTTGCCGTTTAGCCATGTATGAAAAATACCATTCTTCGGTAAATTAGACAGAGAAGTTCCGATATTCCGGATGCATATTTACGATGATTACTATTTAAGGATTTTGGAGGGATGCTGTTTTCTTTAAATAAGCAGAAAGAGGGCTTTTAAGGCTAAACTCGGAGAATAAAATATTTTCCGAATATTCGGATTAAAATATCATATTACGTATCCTGGTGGAAAACATTAGAAAGTAATAGTTTCAGAGGAAATTTCAAATGCATTTCCTTCTTATCTTAAAAAGTATATATTTTGCTTCTTTTTTCTTCTCTTTAAAAGGGAAATCACGCAGAGCAAACAAAAGGAAGTTGGGTGAACTTTCTCTATAGAGAAAAATGCTGAGCTGACAAAATATTATGGATTCCATTCCTTGTACATAAGGTGTGATCGGCTCTGAAGACTGTGGATCGATCCAAAGAAAACTCGAAGAATATGATGTATTATCCTAATGCACTGTTCTCAAGAGTTTTATAATAGACTATAAGTTATAGTGGATATTCAAATACTACGTAATTGTTAGTTATCAGAGTTTGAAAATAATTTTCTTCTATGCTTAAAAAAATAATAATAAATGGCTAATTGTGAATATATCGAAATTAAAATTACTTTAACCTTTTCTTTTTCTTTCTCAAAAGCAGAATTTCGGATTATTCTGTATATAATGGCCAACCAAATATTCCAGGAATTTTAACCATAATCATGGTTAAAACCCCTCCAAAAATAAATACATTAATTTTTTTTTCCAGATTTATTTTTATGGCCCATTGCGTTATATAAACCCAAGTATTTGCATTTTAATTTATTTAATTTATTATTTATTATTTCTCGCTGTACTTTTTATATGAATCCCATCGACGAAAGGTATTAAACTTATAGTGCTTTTTTTATTTTTTTAAATAATTATTTTTATTTATTTTGAACATAATCTGATAATTCTGCTCTTGAAATCAAACATTAATTATTTAAAAGCAACTTCAGGCCTACAGTGAACAATTTGGCGGTGTTTTACCGAACAGTGACGTTCATCTCCCACACTTGAAGATAATTACAAACATCCATGCAAACAACGGGAATGCAAATCAGCAGGCTGTTGGTTGCAAAGTAGACTGTTCACTCTACTCTAGCAGTCCGTCTGTTTGATTAATTGAATTATTAGATTTGTAATACCAATAAATATATCTACTATTGGTACTGATTCCTTATATCTTTAGGCAGCAGGTCCTGAATACATTTCTATGTGTGTATGTCTTATTAAACAATAGTTGAAAATAATAATTAAACAAAAATAAATAAATTAATTAATTAATTCACTAACACCTTTATACCACCCTCCAAATATTAGCCTAAGCCCTTTAGCTTTAAATGTTATTTGAAGACCGGTTGTAGATAATCGTTACCCCTTATCATCACAGATGTGTATGGCGAAATCTGGGAGGAGAGAGTAGAGCAGGCAACTTCCACCATGTCGTGGTCCCTAATGCTAACACTCTATATTAGTGTATGAACTACACTTGTCTTACAATAGAGTTTCTTGAGTTGTAGGATTAATAACTCTAGTTTTCGGGGGGGGGGGATTACTTGCAGTGTATGAGATCGATTAACTTGAGATGCATTCAAAGAAAGGTGTAGAAATAGATCATTTTTTCGTCAACTGGAATCGAACCAATGGAAGTCTTTGGTTCAACCTAGTACTAGGTATAAAATGATATTTCCCGAATACAAGAGTATTGAGTAATAGTGGAAAGTAGTTAGTTTTTAAAAAAATAAAAAGGACGTTTCTGCAGTTCATTTATTTATTTGTTTGTTTTGATCATTTATAAATTGATTTTATTTCTAGGGAGTTCATATATCATATTTGAATTTCCATATTTTGTGAGGAATACTTTTTATTTTTTTCAAGGATGGGTACAGGGATGAGGACCATATATCGGGAATATAATCGTCCAGGTTCATGATTTATGTTTTAGCAATAATTCGCTAAACATACTATACCGATAATTTGCGTTCCAAACTCTTTCTTACTGATGATTATATTGGCTACTGTTTTCTTCTTCTTCTTCTTCTTTCTCTCTCTCTCTCTTTCTCCCTTATTTTGGGATATGTTGTAAAAATCATTTGTTTATTGCATAAAAGCTGTCAGGTAATATTTTGCGTTATTCCACATGCATCGCAATTATTTATATTATAGATATCACCTATTAAATATTCACTTCAGGCACTTTGTTCCGGTATTGCAGATGCCATGCAGATGAAACCTCTTCGATATGAATCTTCTTTGAGACACAAAGCATCCTTATAAGGGCTTAGTACTTTGGTGGCACTTTGAACCAGATGAAGATCAAGATAATATAAGGATTCGTGACATCACTGGCTGATAAGATCAGTGACGTTATTGTGTGATTAGATAAGTGACATCAGGAGTATGAACTGTTTGGAATTTCGTTGGAGGGCACATCTGTCTGTGACGTCACGTTGTATCTTTTGGTCCTGTATGGCATTCTGGGTAATTGTTCTCATATGAAATTCTGGGTGATAGTTAGAGTACGGAATCCTTGGAATTTCCAAATGTGACACATCCATCAATGGTGACACGTTATGTGTTTAGTTCACGTGTTGAACTGTGGGTAAAGCTTCCGGTATGGAATCCTGGGTAATGTTTTCAGTGGTAGTTATGGGGTAATGGTTTTAGCATGGAATTCTGGTATGTTTAAAGTATAGAATGTTTGCAAATTCCATTGGGGAACATCCATCATTGATATCACATTGTGTCGTTGGTCCGAGTGTGGAATTGTGCATGATAGTTAGAGTATGGAATCCTGGGTAATGTTCAGAGTAATGGAATGCAAGATTGAGATGTAGATAAGATAAGAATTAGATAACTGATCACGTTGTGTCTTTGGTTCGAGTGTGGAATTGGGGTAATAGTCAGAGCGTTGAATTGTGGGTAATGGTCAGAGCATGGAATTCTGGAGTGAGATGAGCTATTTGTTCGCATGTGATATTATGGGCAACGTTTAGAGATTAGAATTCTGGGAGGATATTTGGTAATGCATTGTGGTTATTGGCTTGAGTGTGGAACTATGGAAAAATATTTTTCAATAGATAGCATTAGACATTTTCTAAAATAATTAACTACTGGATATCAGCGGTGTCCCCCCATCCCCAACCCCTCCCCACACACACACGTTTTTTCTTTCATGTTCAAATTTTCTAAAATAATTAATCACTGGAATCTCAGTTTTGCTATTTCTATGTCATGTTTAAGATCTTAAAAACTTCGTTACTTTTCTAATTAAATGCTAACTTTTATTACAAATTCTAAGCAGAATCAATATTCTTAAATAAAATTATAACATATCAGCGACACCTAAATTTATTCATTTAAGTTTACAAATACACATTCATTTGACTGAAATATTTTTTAGAAGTATATTCACAATGAAAAATTCAAACATGCAATTACCTATAAATATTTCACAAGATTTGTCTCTCTTGCTATTTTCCTGAAGAAAGCAAAATTTCAAAGGGTTTTGGGTTCACTCATTTTTTTTTTTACTTTACGGGATACACAAAACAGTACAGTACAGCACAACACACACAAGACTATCTGCATCCTGAAAGAACGAATTGCAGTAAATAAACTGAAAAACGTACTCGATTCTTGTTACTTATAGGTTTCTGTCCAATGTGACATCATTGAATTGTGGTCATGTTATGAGTGTGTGTGTGTGTGTGTGTGTGTGTGTGTGTGTGTGTGTGTGTGTGTGTGTGTGTGTGTGTGTGTGTGTGTGTGTGTGTGTGTGTGTGTGGTGGCTTATAGGTAATGGTTTTAGTATTGAATTCTGGGTGATGTTTAGAGTATGAATGTTTGGAATTTCAGTAGGGGGGTCATCAGTCATTGACATCGCATTGTGTCTTTGGTTTGAGTGTGGAATTCTGGGTAACGGTTTGCGTAACGCATTGTGTGTGATGGTTAGAGATAAGATAAGGATAAGTGAGGTCATTGAGTTGATAATGGTTACGGTATGGAATCCTTGGATTTTCCTGGGGGATCCATCCATCACTGACTTCACATTGTGTCTTTGGTTCGAGTCTGAAATTGTGCATAAAGGTTTGAATATAGAATTCTAGGTGATGGGTAGGGTATGGAATCCTCGGTAATGGTGAGAGTGTGGAATTTTGACAAGATTGAGATGTTGATAAGATAACAATTAGATAAGTGACATCATATTGTGTCTTTGGTTCAAGTGAGGAATAACGGGTGATGGTTTGAGATAAGATTCGGATAAGTGACGTTATTAATTTTTTTTTGTTTGCAGAAGTGGATTCTGGGTAATTGCTCACATACGGAATTCTGGGTGATGGTTAGAATATGGAATTCTGAAAAGATTGAGATGTAGGTAAGATAAGAATTAGATAAGTGACGTCATGTTGTGTGTTTGGTCAGTGTTGAACTGTGGATACAGGTTTCATGTGGAATTCTGGATGATGGTCAGAGTATGGAATCCTTGGAATTTTCCTGGGCGACACATCCATCAATGACGTCACGTTGTGTCTTTGGTTTGCTTGTGGATGATGGTTAGATTATGGAATCCTGGGTAATGGTTACAGTATGGAATTCTGAAAAGATTGAGATCTTGATAAGACACGAATTTAATAAGTGATGCCACTTTATGTCTTTGGTTAGAGTGTGGAATTGTGAGTAATGGAAGTGCATGAAATTCTGGGATGTGTCAGTATTTGTCAGAGACATGAGTTGAGCTTTTTGTTTGCATTTGACATTATGAGTAATGATTAGAGATTGTGATTCTGGGAGGATATTTGGTCAAGTGTTGGGGTCTTTGGATTGATTGTGGAACTATGGGAAAATATTGTCAATAGGTACCAGTAGACATCATCTAAATGATTAACTATTGCATATCACAGGTGCCCCACCCAAACCCCCAAATACATGCACACATTTTTTTCTTTCACATTTTTCCTGTCAATAAGTAGTAGTTAGACAAATTCCTAAAATATTTAACTATTGGGTATCAGTGGTGTCCCCCTCACCTCCCTCAAATACAAGCACACATTTTTTTATTCATGTTTACATTTTCTAAAATAATTAATTATTAGAATCTCAGCATTACTACTTTTGTCATGTTTAAGATCTTAAAAAGTTTATTACTTTTTTCTAATTAAATATTAATTTTATTACAAATTCTAACCAGAATAACTTAGGGAAAAAAAAAACATTGTGTGTGAATTCACTGTGACATCAAAAAGAGACTTTTTTTTTCCAATCTATATTTGAATGATATTCAATTTTCTTTATCTTTACTATGCTACGTATTTTTCCACCACAAATAAATAATTATAAGTTATTATTTCAACTAAATATCAGATCTGCTGCTATAATTTTCAACTAAATATCAGATCTGTTGCTATAATTTTCAACCTAATTTCTCTGTTACAACTTCCAAAGATGATACTTCAGAAATGCTGTATTTATGTTTAGCATTAGTATGTTTTCAATAAACGAAATGAGACAAACAAAGGATTGGACTATACGTTAGCGTTTTCTTATCAGAATGGCCATGTTATCTTATTCTGTTAATTTAACACTGTTGTGCAAACAGATGGGCACTACGACTTGGTAATTTGCACTCGTAAGTATTTCTACCATCCATAATTAAACAGAAAACTATATGCTATATATATGCTTCCAATAATCTTTTATATATATTGTATATACATAACTCATGCAAATTGATTTGACTATAATCAACAAATGCTTCTGTGTCATGTTTAAGATTTTAAAAAGTTCACTACTTTTTTACTAATTAAATGTTTATTTTATTAAAAATTCTAACCAGAATAACTTAGCAAAAAAAAAAGTGTGAATTCACTGTGACTTCAAAAACAGGCGTTTCTTTTTATCTATATTTGATTGGTTTTCTATTTTCTTCATCCTTATTAGGTTATTTATTTTTGAAACACAAATAAACAATTATTCATTATTATTTCAACTAAATATTAGGTCTTGTACTATAATTTTCAACTTAATTTCTCTGTTACAACCTCCAAAGATTATACTGTACAACTGCCATATTTTTCTTTAGAATTAGTAAGTTTTAAATTACTAATTCTAAAGAAAATGAGACAATCAAGGGATCAGACTCTGAGTTAGCGTTTTCTTATTAGAAACATATTTTGCCAGCAGAAATAAATAGTATTTATTGTTATTTCAACTGAATATTAGCTCTGTCTGATATCCTCACTTTTGATGTTTATGCACTGTCCTTCTGTGATGCTAATGACACCAACATTCTAATTGAGATTATTTTCAGTTCTGATATTTCGAGCAAATGGACGAATTGGTAAAGGTAGGGTATGTGAACCAAACTTTGGAACTTGTGCTCATGTGACCGTTGAGCAATGTGTTCATCAGATGTCACGTAATTTTTTGTTATCCCTTTGGTGATAATTCTTACTTTAAAAACAGTTACTGAGATTAGAATCATTCTTATTGTTCTTATTTGCAACTAGTTTGGAATATCTATTTGCATTCAGAATTTCATTAGGTCGAAGATAAGCCATTCTGGAGAGAATGTATGTTAATTCCGGTAGCAAGGCTTATACGTTGGTCATACATAACAGGTAATTAGCTTACGGAATTAACAACGCATATAAACGATATTAATTAAAGGCAACTTTAATGAATAACTTCAATATTTCGGCAACGTCACGTTGCCATCTTCAGGAAAATAAAAATATGGTATGTGCACGCAGGCACTAACAAACGCAAATGAGGAAGAAGGCAAGAAATTAATATTGTTCCTAAAGTCCTCATGGTGCCCTCTAGCGGGCTAATTGGGTTGTCTTGGCCGTTGGGCTGAAGTTCTCATAATGCAAGTCTCCCAAATTTGGGGTAGTTTCATGCACCCAAATTTGTTGAGGTTTGGAACATTTTTTAGAACTGCTGATGATTCCATGAATAATCTTTCGTAATTAAACTTGCTGCAGTGTATTATTTTAGTTTTCTTCTAACGAATTCTATGGTGGGTATCTAAGGCATGGTCTGGTTTCACCAGCCCAGAGTGGCTGTACTGGTGAAACCGGATGTAGTCTTTGTGTTCTGAAATCCTGATATTTGCTGTCCTGCCTGTTTGGCCAAAGTAGGACAATTTGCAGCTGCAAGGGACCTGGTATACACCAGGTAGGTCTAGGGGAAGTGGTCGGTCTTTGGTAGAGCA
Organism: Typopeltis vanoorti; assembly: GCF_054136105.1. NCBI lineage: Eukaryota > Metazoa > Arthropoda > Arachnida > Uropygi > Thelyphonidae > Typopeltis > Typopeltis vanoorti. The sequence continues at coordinate 85,333,420 of NC_143556.1, read as the reverse complement.
GATAACGGAATGCCAAATTTTATATGGTCTATAACAAGAAGTCAGGTCATATTTTTTGAGGATATTGGTTATTTTCTCTGATGTGCCCTGGATGTAGTGGATGGTGATAGATTTCATGTAATCTTTATTGTGGAAAGGGGGAAGGGCGGTTGTGGTTTACTGGTTTTAGTATTTTTTGGATTTTTTGGCGATTATAGCCATTGGCTAAAAAAGTGTTGAGGATGTGGTTTAGTTCAGTGGGCATCGTCATCTGAGCAGATTAATTTTGCCCTGTTATATAGTTTGTTAATGTTTCTTTTGCGTAGCTTAAGCATAGTCATTTGAAAATCTTAACATTAGTTGAGATTTTTTTAATCACATATAGCCAAAACAGATAATATTTATTGAGTGCAGTTACTTTATTTGATATTTGTAATTTCACCTGATCGCTGTTTGTATGTTTTTGTAACCCCAATCCTAATAATGAATAGTTTTCATAAACTTAATCATTAGATATATTAGTGACTTTTACATGGGGCACATTACAAAGTTTTGAAGTCTGTTAGTTACTAATATACATGGTAATCATCTGGTTTAAGAAAAAAAAAACATATGTTCATAAAAATATTTCAAACCGTTTTGTATTGTTAACTCTTAACAATACAAAACATAAGTTATTATATTTTTGCTTATTAGGGTGATTGGGGAAAGGGTTGGGGATGGGGGAATTCTGTTAGAGAATGGATCGCGTAGTGTAGAATATTGTAAAAAACACTTTCTGATGAGAAACGTTTATTTTCTAAAAGAGATCTCCGAAATGTAGGAGGGTATTTTTTTTTTTTTTTGTAATTAGTGATCATCCGTAATTTGGTATGTTGATGCCACCAACGGGATTGTCTACAATCCAGCTCCCCTAATTGTAGAATTAGATTTGGGACAAACAGTGGAAGAAGAGAAGGAACACCCACAGGCGGTGGTGTTTGTAACTGTCAAATGGAGTACCAAATTAGATTTCGTGACCTCAAACTCCTCCTACTGGTGTCATTTTTTGAGATGTTTCAAGTTTTGCTTAATGATATCTTCCATCGTTTATGAAACTTGGGAAATTTTGCTCACATTCGGTTGGTTGTCAGCGCCTCCAATTTGGAGGGCAACATAAATTTATCATTTATGTTACTCTCGAAATTAGCCATCCAAAGAATAATTGATGCCTTCTATGCTGTCATTCAATCGAAACGTGACTTCCTGTTGTCAAGTGCTCTTACAACAGATGTTGTTCTTATTAATATTAGTAACCAAGATAGTGAAAGAACCAGCATGAAACGAAGAACGCTGCTTAGCCTGGATGAATTTCTAAAAATGAAAAAAGCTATTGTGGAAATTACCAGCAAAGACAATCTTTGCATGGTCCGAACACTCCTTCTGGGTGTTTCTACACACACTGATAATACCAATACATACAGACAAGTGCATTTGGATCATAAAAAGATAAAAACAAGGAGGACTTTTTTAAGTCTCCACAAAATTGCAGGAGTTCAGCTCAGTGCATGCAGTGTTCAAGAGGCAGTTCTATTTCAGAGGTATTTGACTCCAAAATACCAAGTCATATTTTTTTTGGATGCCAGATACTGATTTTTCTGTGGTGTTTTGGGGACTAAATTGCAAAAAACAGATATGTCATTTATATCGCAATTTTCATTATGATTTTGTGCATATGTCCCAGCTCTATTTGGAGGTTCCTTTTGCTCCAGTTGCTTGAAAACATTCAGCAACTCTATCAGATTGCAAATGCATAGATGTTTAAACATATGGATCAGCTGTTGCACAAAGCCTGGTTATAGTGTGCAGGACCTTCTTTTGTGCAAGTCATGCAACAGATTTTTCAACGGCAATAAATGTTTGAATTTTCACCTAAAAATAATATTTGTCCAAAAAATCCATCATTGCGGGCATTTTTAGCTACTTTCTCAACAGATAAAAGCCACGTCTGTTCACCTGAATATTACTGTTGACACTGCAGGATTGAACACTCTTAACAACAATGTGATCTGCTCAAATCAGAGGTCACAAATATTAAAGTTTCGATGATCAATTTTGACACAGAAATGATCCCTCACCACCATTGTCATGTCCAGTATTGTGCATAGTTGATTTTGGTAGTCAGGAACGTAAGTTCTGGGGTAAAAAAACTGCATGATGGGTGAGTTTCTAAACGAGTTGTTTTATGTCAAGAATATCATGAAATGGAGTAAAGATGGTAGGATCCTTTGGACTATCAAACCAAAATATGAAAATGTCTATGTGACTGCACACAATGATTGCACAATGATTGCACACAATGGTTTCGATGGGCATTTTATTTTGGAATATCTCTTTGCAAAAAATTGTCAGCTCTGTATGGTGTTTGATGGATCGAAGGTATTGCTATCTATTATGATCTGTTAAACATCATATTTTTTGTCAGTGTTTCACCTTAGTGTACCTCTAAGGAAATTACCAGCCATGTTCGATCTGTCAGAACTTTGTAAAGATTTATTTCCTCATACATTCCATACATCCGATTTGCTGGATTATCACAGAGCCATCCCAGAAAAATCATATTTTGAGCTGGAATTTATGAACAAAGAAACTCGTACAGAGTTCGAAGATTAGTACGAAAATCAGTTAGACACTGAATACTGTCTGAAAGTAGAACTGTTAGATTATACGAAGGATGACATGCATGTTTTGTGTGACAGTTGCAACACTTTCCGCACCTCTCCGTACAGTTCATGCAGATCGACCCGTTTCTTCATGACATAACAATTGTAGGGGTATGTTTGAGAGTATTTCTCCAAAACCTTACATTTTGGCCAGATTGCATGCTTGGGGGTTATGGAGGGGGGGGATAAACCTGCAAAGTCGAAAGGCCTTGGTGTGGATCAAATTGCTAGAACAACAGAAGAACATACCCATACAACATGCACGTTCTGTGATGGAGGGTGAAGTTATTACCAACAAAGATTGTCTTTGTTGGTAATTTCAACAATAGCTTTTTTCATTTTTAGAAATTAATACAGGCTAAGCAGCGTTCTTAATTTCAATCTTGGTTCTTCCACTTTGTTGGTTACTAATATTAATAAGAACAACATCTATTGTAAGAGCATTTGACAATAGGAAGTCACGTTTCGATTGGGTTCAATTATCCTTTGGATGGCTAATTCCGAGAGTAACATAAATGGTAAATTTATGTTGCTCTCTAAACTGGAGGCACTGACACTGAACCAAATGTGAGAAAATTTTCCAAGTTTCATAAATGGAGGATGATCTCATTAAGCAAATCTCGAAGCATCTCGAAAAATGACACCGGTGGGAGGAGTTCGAGGTCACGAAATCTAATTTGGTATTCCATTTGATGGTTACAAACACCACAGCCTGTGGGTTGTTCATTCTCTTCTTCCACTGTTTGTCCCAAATCTAATCCTACAATCAGGGGAGCTTGGTTGTAGACAATTCAGTTTGTGGCATGAACATACTGAATTATGAATGATCACTAATTACAAAAAAATAACAAAAAACACCTAAATTTCGAAGATCTCTTTTGGAAAATAAATGTTACTCATCACAAGGTGTGTTTTGCAATATTGTATGCTAAGCATTCTCTAACAGAATTTTACTATTTCCCCAACCCTTTCGCCAATCATCCTAAAAAGCAAAAATATGACTTATGGACATTTCAGTTAACAATACAAAACTGTTTGTAATATTTGTATGAACATAGGTTTTTTTTTTTGCAAAAAGCAACTTATTACTATATATATTAGTGACTAACAGACTTTAAAACTCTCTAATGTACCCCATGTAAAAGTCGATTGATCAAGCTTATGACACTATTCATTATTAGAAATGGGGTTACAAAAACATACAAGCAGCGGTCAGCTGAAATTACAAATGTCAAATAATGTAAGTGCACTCAATAAATATTGTCTGTTTTGTCTATATGTGATTAAAAAATCTCAACTAATGTTAAGATTTTCAAATGATCATTGCAATGCTTAAGCTATGCAAAAGAAACATTAACATACATTCTCTCCAGAATGGCGCATCTTGGAACTAATGAAATTCTGAATGCAAATAGATATTCCCAACTAGTTGAAAATAGGAATGCTCCTAATCTCCATAACTGTTTTTAAAGTAAGAATTATTACCAAAGGGATAACAGAAAATTACGTGACATCCGATAAGCACATTGTTTAACAGTCACATGAGCTCAAGTTCCAAAAGTTGGTTCACATAACCTACTCTTCCCAATTCGTCCATTTACTCAAAAATCAGAACTGATAATAATCGCAATTGGAATGTTGGTATCATTAACATCACAGAAGGAGAGTGCATGAACATCAAAAGTGAGGATATGATTCATGATAAGACACTCTTGACTTTTACACTCACATAAAAATAACACTATAGTCTAAATATTAAATGTTTTGAATATTGTAACATAGGAATTAACAAGTTATACTAATATTCAGTTGAAATAATATTAAATAACTATTTATGTGTTTGCCAAAGAAGTTTCTAATAAAAAAACGCTAATGCAGAGTCTGATCATTTGTTTGTCTCATTTCCTTTAGTTAAAACTTACTAACGCTAAAGAAAATATGGCAGTTGTAAAGAATAATCTTTGGAAGTTGTAACAGAGGAATTAAATTTAAATATTAAGTATAGTACTAGACCTAATATTCAGTTGAAATAATAATAAATAATTATTTATTTGTGTTCGAAAAAATACATAACCTAATGAGGATGAAGAAAATAGAAAACCATTAAAATATAGATAAGAAAAAAGTCTATTTTTGAAGTCACAGTGAATTCACACACAGAATGCTTTTTTTTGCTAAGTTATTCTGGTTAGAATTTGTAATAAAGTTAACATTTCATTAGAAAAAAGTACTGAACTCGTTAAGATCTTAAACATAACATAGAAGCAATTGTTGATTATAGAGAAATCAAATTATTTTTATGAGTTATGTATATATATATGATTATTAGAAGCATAAAGAAAAATATGTAGTAGTGCAAATTACTAAGTCGTGTTGCCCATCTCTTTGCACAAGAGTGTAAAATTAACAGAATAAGATAACAGGGCGTTTCTAATAAAAAAAAAGCTAATGTATAGTTCTATCCCTTGTTTGTCTCGTTTCCTTTACTCAAAACTTACTAATGCTAAAGATAAATACAGCAGTTCTAAAGTATAATCTTTGGAAGTTGTAACAGAGGAATTAGGTTGAAAATGATAGTACCAGATCTGATATTTAGTTGAAATAATAATTTAAGATTATTTGTGGTAGAAAAATACGTAACATAATATGGATAAAGAAAATAGAATATCATTCAAATATAGAATTTAAAAAAACCGCCTACTTTTGATATCACAGTGAATTTGCACACAATTTGTTTTGCTAAGTTATTCTGGTTAGGATTTGTAATGAAATTAACATTTAATTAGCAAAAAAGTAATAAACTTTTTAAGATCTCAAACATTACATAGAAGTAGTAAAACTGAGCTTCTAGTAACTAATTATTTTAGAAAATGTAAACATGAAGAAAACATGTGTGTTTGTGTTTGAGGAGGTGAGGGGGACACCACTGATTTCCAATAGTTAATTATTTTATAAAATGTCTAACTACTACCTATTGAGAAGAAAAATGTGAAAGAAAACAAATGTATGTGTGTGTGTGTGTATGTGTGTGTGTGTATGTGTGTGTGTATTTGGGGGTTTGGGGGGGAGGTACAACAGATATGCAGTAGTTAATTATTTAGTCGATGTCTACTGGTACCTATTGACAATATTTACCCATAGTTTCACAATCAAGCCAAAGACCCCAACACTTGACCAAATATCCTACCAGAATTACAATCTCTAATCATTACCCATAATGCCACACGCAAACAAAAAGCTCAACTCATGTCACTGACAAATACCGATACATACCAGAATTCCATGCTCTGACCATTACTCACAATTCCACACTCGAACCAAAGACACAAAGTGGCATCACTTATCTTATCAACATCTCAATCATGTCAGAATTCCATACTGTAACCATTATCCAGTAAGCCATACTCTAACCATCATCAATAATCAAACCAAAGACACAACGTGACATCATTGATGGCTGTATCGCCCAGGGAAATTCCAGGGATTCCAAACTCTATCTATCACCAAGAAAACCATATGTGAATCTTTATCCAAAATTTAACACTCTAACTGAACACACAACATCACTTCACTTATCTAATTGTTATATTATCTACATCTCAATCTTTTCAGAATTCCATACACTAACCTTCACCCAGAATTCCATATGTGAAAAATTACCCAGAATCCACCACTGAAAACAAAAAAAATCAATAACATCACTTATCTGAATCTTATCTCAATCCATCACCCAGTATTCCCCACTCGAACCAAAGACAGAATATGACGTCACTTATCTAATTCTCATCTTATCAACATCTCAATCTTGTCAGAATTCCATACTCTCACCATTACCGAGGATTCCATACCCTACCCATCACCCAGAATTCTATACTCAAACCTTTGCCCACAATTCCACACTTGAACCAAAGCACAATGTGAAGTCAGTGACGTATGGGTCACAGGGAAATTCAAGGATTCCAAACAGTAATCATCATAAGCTCAATGACGTCACTTATCCTTATCTTATCTCTAACCATCCCCCACAATGCGTTATGTGAACCGTTACCCAGAATTCCACACTTGAACCAAAGAGACAATGTGATGTCAATGACTGATGGTCCCCTCTACAGAAATTTCAAACATTCCCTATTCTAAACATCAACCAGAATTCCATACAAAACCCATTACCCATATGCCACCACTGAAAAACAAACAAAAACAAAACACTCACACACAGAAAGTCACACATGCCCATGACAACAACGTCTCCTTTCCACCTGAAATCAATGATGTCAGGATGGACAGAAACCTATAAGGAACAAGAATCGAGTGAATTTTTAGTTTATCTACTGCAATTCATTCTTTAAGGATGTAGATAGTCTTTGTGTGTGTGTGTGTGTGTGTGTGTGTGTGTGTGTGTGTGTGTGTGTGTGTGTGTGTGTGTGTGTGTGTGTGTGTGTGTGTGTGTGTGTTTTGCTGTACTATAATATTTTGTGTATCCTGTAAAGTAAAAAAAAAATGAGCGAACTCGGAACCCTTTGAAATTTTTCATTTTTCAGGAAAATAGCAAGAGAGACAAATCTTGTGAAATATTTCTAGGTAATTACATGTTTGAATTTTTCATTATGAATATATTTGTCAATAATATTTCAGTCAAATAAATGTGTATTTGTAAACTTAAATGAATAAATTTGTTGACATGTTCTAATTTTATTTAAGAATATTTTTTCTGCTTAGAATTTGTAATAAAAGTTAACATTTAATTAGAAAAGTAGTGAAGTTTTTAAGATATTAAACATGACATAGAAACAGTAAAATTGAGATTCCAGTAATTAATTATTTTAGAAAATGTGAACATGAAAGAAAAAATAACGTGTGTTTGTGTGTGTGTGCGTGGATTGGGGATGGGGGGGACACCACTGATATCCAGTAGTTAATAATTTTAGAAAATGTCTGTTGCTATCTATTGAAAAATATTTTCCCCATAGTTTTACCATCGAGCCAAAGACCCCACCAAATATCCGTCCAGAATTCCAATCTCTGTCATTACCCATATTGCCATACATGCACAATAAGCTCATATCACGTCTCTGACAAATACGGACACATCCCAGAATTCCATGCTTTGATGATTACCCAAAATAGAACCAAAGTTACAACATGACATCACTTAATTTATTCTTTTCTTTACAACATCTCTATCTTGTCAGAATTCCATACTCTAACCATTACTCCAGATTCCATATATTAACCATCACTAAGAAATCCATACGCGAACAATTACTCAATATTACATGCACGAACTAAAAGACACAACGTGATGTCAGAGAGAGAGAGAGAAAGAGAAAGAGATGGGATTCTATCTCTCACAATTCCATATGCGAACAATTACCCAGAATTCCATACACGAACCAAAAGACACAACTTGACTTCACATAGAGATGTGTCTTCCTAGGGAAATTCCAACCATTCCATACTCATGACGTCACTTATGTAATCACACAATCATGTCGCTGATCTTATTAGCCAATGACGTCACGAATCCTTATCTTAACTTGATCTTCATCTTGTTCAAAGTGAACAGAATACTATTCACATGCAAAGACATCAAAGTTTTTGATATGATGTGTTCAGAATCTTAATAAGATGTGTTGAGAATCCGAATAATGTATGGAATCATCAAAAAAGCTATCATGATCATCATCATCAAATTCCTGATATATACCCTCAAAGGGTGTACAGGATGTGATAGTACTACATGAAAAATTACATCTTTAATAACTTCCTATCTACAAATTTCCTCGAAATAAATCTGTTACCTGTCAAGACTCCAACAATATCAGATCCTATATTTCTATCCTCTAAGACCCTTTTCACTGTATCAATCCACCTATATCTTGGTCTTCCTCTTGTTTTTTTTTTCCTGCCAACCTGGCAGATAACACTTGTTTTGCTAATCTTTCCTCTCCCAATCTTTATAAGTGATTATGCCACCTGAGTTTACGTCTGCTAAAACATTCCTGGATATTGACAGTGGCAAGTTATTTCCTAATATCGTAGTTTTTATTATGATATTGGCATTTATGAAATCTGTTCTTGCCAATAATCTTTCTCAGGACTCTCATATCTGCAGTCTCTACTCGTTGGTCAAGTGTTTTACTTCTGACTCAGATCTCAGATCCATAAGTTAAAATTTGCCTGAACACTGTCTTCTATACAGTTAATTTAGTGTTTTGGCTAATTTCTTTCTTATTCCATATAAAGTTTTATTAAGTTTACTTCCTACCATACCAGAATTGTTGATTGTGTTGTCTGTTTCCCTATTTAATTTACTATCTTCACTAAAAATCGTGCCTAAGTAGCTGAAATGTTTTACTTGTTCTATAGGTTCTCCATTCACAATGCAATTGATATTTTCAGTGCTTCTGCTTATTTTCATTGTCTTTGTCTTTTTAATGCTGACCTTCATGCCATATCTATTACAACAGTTATTCAATTTAGTCATGGAATCTTGCAAACTTGTAGCAGATTTATTTAGAAGTATAACATCATCTGCATAAAGCAAAGATATGAGATTATCATCTCCAATTTTGATATCAGGTTTAATACCACTTTCCTTCATAATGTGATCAACATAGATAAGAATAACAGAAGGGATAAAGTACATCTTTGCCGGACACCAGATTTAACATTAAACCAGCTTCCTGTACTTCCTTCAATTCTAACTGCTGAAATTCAACTCAAATAAAGACGAAGTGTTGTTTAATATAATGTCCCATTCACACCATATAACTGTAGCGTATTGATTAGCTTCTCTCTTGGCACCTTATCATATGCCATTTCCAGATCTACAAAACATAAATACAGATATTTGTTATATTACCGTAATTTCGCAACTGTCTGTTGTAAAATGAAAATCTGATTCTGACAGCATCTATTCGGCCTAAAGCTAGCTTGTTCTTCACCAAGCTTCTCTTCCACAATACCTCTCGACTGTTTCTCAAGTATACTCTCATATATCTTACCATTAACACTCAATATTGAAATACTTCTGTAATTCTCGCATTCCGTTTTATTTCCCGTTTTGTATATGGGTACTATGAAAGCTCTACTCCAATTATCTGGAATTCATCCCTCTGTCCAGGCTTTCTGAACTATGCAGCGCAGCTACTGTAAGACTTTTATACCTCCATACTTGAGCATTTCTGGTCGAGTATCATCTACTCCTGCTGCCCTTCCACATTTCCAGCTTTTCATGGCTTTTTCTACTTCAAGTAAGGGTGTGTATTCCTGACGGCATGCCTGGTCAGTGTTTTTTGCCCTTGTGCTGCATCACTATTTGTTTCATTTAGCAATTTTTCGAAATAATTACTCCATTCTTCAAGGATATCTTTTTCTTCTGTTTTCAGGTCACCTTTATCATCTCTAATTTTACAACACTCTTTCCTCCATTTATGAGCTTCTTCAACAACCCCAACAATATCTTGCCACATTCTTGACATTTATTTTCTATATTTTTACCAAAGTCCTTCCATGACATTTGTTTAGCTAGTTTTACACATGCTTAGCTTTCTTACATTTTTTCTCTGTATTCTATAAGAGCACAAGCTGACTTATGTGCAAGGAACCACCTTTGATATGCTTTCTCCTTTTCTTTCACTGCCTCTTTAATTTCTTATGTCCACCGTGGAGTTCTGATTTTTCTATCGTTGTAGACCAACTCACTACATGACTCAATGGCTGAAGGAATCAATATTTTCTTCAGGATTTGCCACTGAATCTCCAAGGTTTGGTTCCTATTCTCAGACTCTTTCATTTTTTCTTGAATAATGTTTGTGTATTTTAGTCTACAGTTCACATCGGAGAGCTGTTCAAATTTTATTCGCATTAATAGTTTCATAATTGTTCTTCTTTTCAATATGAAATTTAATTTTATCCTGCTCAAGAATAAATAGTGATCGCTTCCAATTTCAAATCCTCTACACTCTGGTGTCCTGCACCAGGGAGAAAACATCACTATCAACAATAATAACATAGTCAATGAGACTTTCGTTATTCCTTGTCTCTTCCCTCCATTTGAATTTGTGCACATTTTTATGTTGAAACATTGTATTAGTAACAACTAGCCCATATCCTGAGCAGAAATCCAACAGGTATTTGCCATTATTGTTAGCTTTGCTGTTTTCTAGAAATTTTTCCAATATATTTTTGTAAGTCTGACAGTCATTTCCTACTCTGCTATTTAGATCCCACAACAAGGACCAACTTTTCCTTTTTCATTGTGTCAGTTGTTTTTCTAAAGCCTCAAAAAATTCCTCCACTTCTACCTTAGTGGAACCTTCTGTGGGACCATAGGCACAAATAGGTCTCATTGTCAAGTTCCCCATTCTCATATTTGGCCCCATCTCTCTACTTGAGACTGCCTGCCGTTCTAGAAGATTAGCCCCGTATTTAGTGTTGAATACTATCGCTACTCCTTCTCTTCCTTGATTGTCATTTCTTGAATATAATATTTTGTATTTATTGCTCAGACAGATCTCACCAGTTTTTCCGTTTTTTGTTTTAGTCACCCCTATTGTCGATCCGGTACTTATTCAATTCCTCAGCTAGCTCCATTTCTTTGCCATTCAGGCTTCTTATGTTGATGGTATCAATCTTGAACTCTGGCGATGTTGAGTTGTGGTGGGTTTTAGGATTTGTTCCAGTAGCTGACTTTTCGCTCTTCACCCTGGTTCCTGGAGAAAACAATGGGGACCATTATTATTAGCTAGCTATTGTTTAACCGGGTGACGCCCCAGCCGGCATTAAATTCTGTCATGTTGCACCATCATTTTTTATTTTGGTTTAACCCAATAAGAATACAATTTGGTCAACTAAATCCCAAATTACCAGCCCATCCTCGTTTGTTCATTATCCTGGTAGATACCTAACAATGTGCACCACGAGAAGGTGAGGATTAAACATTAGGTCAGAAGCCCTGCTCGGTTCTCCGCATTTCTTTAAAGGCTATGTGGAGGTCTCCTCTCAGTTATATAGCTTTGACCCTTAAGCACCTGTCAAAAAAGCTAGGATTATAAAAAATATTAGATTTATGGTTTCATTTTACTACCAGATACTTGTTACAATTGAATAATGCACAATTCTTATTTTAATTTTAGAATATTTCGTTTTTTTTGATTAATGAATGTGAAATAAGCAGGTATATAACAATTAAGTCATTACAATACATAAATATGTTGTAAAGACTTTATGACAGTAATCTGTTCAAGAGCAACTGCAGTTCATCCATGCCTTCATTATATGTTCGTGTAAGATAAAAACAACATTGTTAGAAGTTAAAATTTTGGTTCTGATCTTCTATGTATAATCGACATTTTATACAGATTTTTAAGTAATGCATTTCTTTGTAAATGAAGAGTGTAGGAAGTAATGTGGACTTCCATGATAATAGCAGGCATGCTTACTCTTTAATGTGCATCTTTGAATGGTCGCAGTAATGAACTATAATCATCGTTGCTCTAAGAAAATTTTGCTCGAGATCTTTATCCATTATATGCAAAATAATATATTTAGGACTATCTTATGGAGAGAAAATAATAACTTAGGCGCATTTTAACAAACAAACCAAAAAAAAAAAAAAACCTTCGAATGCTGAAAGCAGTAAGTGCTTATTTATTGATGTTCAATTCACAGTGAATAAGACGTTCCTTGATTTTAAAGCTCATAAATGAGCTTTAAAATCAAGGTTATCAGCATATTTTCATCCTCTCTCTCTTTCTCTTTAAAAATATTCTTATTTTGAAAATGGTATATAAACTGATATTACAACCTCATAACGGGAAAACTAGTTTATACGAAATGAGATATACTAATATTTTTTTTATTTTAAAAAGAAGTTCGATTAAATTCGATTTAACTATTGTCATCATTATGCAACTTCGTGTAGATCATCTTTAAACATTTTCTCATACATTATTACTTTCCTCAAGATATTTGATATAAAGAATATCTGAAAATCCTAACGCCTGAATTTGCATAATAGAAAGTGGTTCATCATCATCAGTATACTGCAAATTAAGTGTTCCTGAAATTTTCTGTGTTAAAACTCAATTTACTTAATATTTAGCAATATTTAGTTAATTATTCGTGGAAGAGTCGTTTGCCATTTTTAAGATAAATACCGCTTGGATTTCTTTCCTTTAATTGTTAGGATTACAAAAGTTTGATGATATCAAATTCCAATCGTTACTAAAATCGAACCCTACTGCACAAGTCCACATAAAATAAAAAATACCACCAAGAATTCCTCCAAGTATTACAGTACGTTAATTTCATGATGTTTCAACTTGCATGTTTATGCATTGCATTGTTTCTACATTTCATCTTCTTTTTTTTTAATCCTTTTAGAAACAGCAGATTTTAGAAAGATCAATTGACAGAATTGACTTATCTCACCTTTCCAAGACATAAATTGATCAAGTGAAACTAATGCTGGGTCAATGAAGAGCGTTAATGTGAGCTCTAACCAAAAGAATGATTAAATCTTTTTGCAGTCAAAAAGGTTCTCTCCTCACTGAATATCTCGCATATTGTGTCTATTAGTTTATTTACTCTGTATTTGTTTATTCTTAAACGTCTCCTTTTCAAAACACGCATTTTATTAATAAGAGAGAGAGAGAGAGAGAGAGAGAGAGAGAGAGAGAGAGAGAGAGAGAGAGAGAGAGAGGGAGAGAGAGAGAGAGAACTCGTCACCAAAACCCCCATCAAAAACATTATATATACTGTCCGACACTTATTACAAAAAATGTGCTTGCAATTAGTAGAAGATTGATTATTTAAAGAAGAAAATTCCTTATTATTATGATGTTTAATTAAGTTTTTGAATTGCAATTTCAAGAGGTTGATTGATTGATCTTTCCTGAAATGTGATTACAACATCAGAGTGTTTCTGCTAGTCAGAGTACACGCATACAAGGAAACTTCAGGTTAAGCAAAATCACGTTCTTCTGCTATATTAAGACGGCAGTGAGTTAGGATATTCATCCGAACCAAAACATCCGAATTAATAATTATACTCTCATATAATTGTAACTTGGCAGTGTTTTTAATAACTCATTGACAACTTAGAAAATGATATCAAGAATAAGCAACAAATGTGTTCATTACTACATTCTCACTCTGCTAACTACAGACAAATAATGAGTTTCCTGCTGTTTGTTTCATGTTTCACACGTTTAACATTAATGACCAACTTATGTAAATTTATTTAAGATGATTTCCCTATTAATGATTTGAAAATTCTCTAAAGTGCACTGCAAAATATTTCTAACTAATTAGAAAATCTTTGCTATTCCGTGACAATTCACCGTACTACATTCCTATACCACAGAGAATTGCTGATGATTATCTCTAACGCTTAATTCACAAGCTGCTCTTAATCTCTTTTCGGTTATCCGAGGAATTCTAGTTAGCAATATATCATTCTGTCTTTGTACAGTACTGTTTAAGTATAGAGAACAATATTTTTTCGATTGCTAAAATTATAGCAACAGATAACTCAATCTAAATGCAAGTATATGACAGAACCGTTGTAATATTTATATGGAAATTAAAACAAAGAACATTTTGTTATATTGATTAATTCCCAAAACTGTAAGAATGTAAAGTAAATGTGCGTTGTCACTTTACAACAGAAATGCATTTAATACAATTTATTCTCACATTTGAGTACTTCACGTTCTCAGAGACATGTTGTATAATAATTCGGAGGAGATCTCAACCACTAGTGTTCGGTAATAATATACAAAACTTTATTGGCTTTCCCATTTATCAACGCCTTTAGATATGCTAAATGAAATACATTAAGATAAACGCAAGATGTCGGTAGATGTTGATCCTTCTTGATAAATGTTTCTCTCTTGATGTGATTATTAGACTCGCTGTGATTTTCCCAAGAGTGATTTGTGAGAGTTTCTGTTATTGGCATCCAGCATTACAGAGAGAATGTTTTAGTAAGGCAGCGAGAAGTTACTCACACTTCACCTGTGAAGTATCTCACATATAGTCTAATATATGGTTAGAACACATCACCCTTAACCTACACCAGACATATAAGTGGAAACCGCTGTTCGTTACAGCTACTAATGGATGATGCCACTTTGCTCTCAGCTACTGGCGCATCGTTGTCATAAACAAAGTGGGAGAAGATTAGTTCAGATGGTTTGTTTCTACTGTCTCATCTCCCAGAGCTTTTCATCATTTGTTTTTCTGAATAACTAGTTCTCTAAGAATTATAAATAAATGAACATTTCTGATGTAATGTAATTAACTCTAAATTTTTGCAATAAAATAAACACACATTAGTTTTAAGCAATGATGAATTATGAAATTACAAACAAATGATGAAAAAAATATTTGAAAAAAAATATACGAAAAGTAAATAAAACATGTGGATAAAATGAAAATATGAATATGTTAAATCTATGAAACAGGAAACTCTTTCAAATTATAAGATAAAATCAAATACTATAAATTATTCATTTTTAATTCAGTTTAATTGATACCTGCTTTTTCTGTAGTTTTTTTCTCTAATATCTCTTTTTTTGTTCAGGAAAAAATTTAAAGATTAGCCTAAAATGTATTTAAAAAATATGATGCGAAAATAACTTTCTCTAAATTAAAATTTATGTTTTAAATCATAAACTAATAAAGACCGTATTTTTCCTTCCAACGGATCATGAATAACAAAAAAGCTTTTATTTTCTTTCATTTAATGATTGTGGGTTAATATTAAGTACTATTGAAGGTTGTCAAGTATCCATTAGGCTCCAGACTCGGAATTGTATTTAAATATAACATATGTTGCATAATAGTCCTTTTACAAGTGCCCTCAGAAATTTTCATTATAATTATTATAATTAAAATAATAATAATTATTATTATTATTGCGTGACACCTCTAGACAGTCCAAAGAATAATCGAGGGAGTGCACCTACTCTACAACTCTCTGTCTCCATCACTCAATCCACTAACTACAACGAACCGCAACTACACCAACGCCATCTACCGTTTTATAAGGTATTATTATTAGTGAGTTAATTAGAAAATTAGTTTTCATCCATTAGATCGGCATACAAACAAGAGATCACAATATGCAGACAATGTACATTTAAACTAATAATAATTGGTTAAAAATTGTGCCACACCTCCCTGTGTGGATCACATAGTTTTTGAGATTCTCAAACAAGGGTTTCAAAATTAAAGACTGGTCCTTAATTGCTAAATTTAGTGATATGCAATATTAATTTCGTATTAATCGTCGCTGTAAATTCGCATTAAGGTGCGCGATAGACAGTCGAAATATGAAAGCTACCCTTGTATTAAAATTAATTTTTTAAATGAATTCATACGGTCGGTCTTCTTCTTCGGTGCATCAATCTGAAAATTGGTAAATATAGCAGCACATCACAACATCCTGTCTTGTGACTTCCTTTTTATCTCTTCATAACTCTTAACGCCAGTTAGCATCATTATGTTATTTATATATGAAATTCTTGGTCTGCCTCGTGGGGTTTTTCCTTCTACAGTCCACTCCATTATTTCTGTAACCAGTCCCCCATGCCTAAAATGGTGTCCAATTAGGCTTTTTCTATTCTTATTGATGTGTTTCATTAATGACCGCTCCTCATGAACTATATTCAGAATTTCTTCATTACTTTTCTTTTCTGTCCAACTAATTTTCATCATCTTTCTCCAGCACAAAATTTCAAATGCCTCCAACTTTTTCATGTCTTGTTTTGTTAGAGTCCAGGCCTCACAACCATATAATGCAATGCTCCATATGTATGTTTTCACTAGCTTTTTTTTGAGTTGAATGCTAAGTCCTTTACTGGTAAAAATGTTTTTTCTGTTATAGAATGCTTTTTTTGGTTAGGATTATTCGTGCTTTAATATCTGATTGGTTTCTTCCATCTTCTGTGATAAGACTTCCAAGATATTTAAAAGAGGAACCTGTTGTAGTAGGTTATTATTTATTTCCAGGTTTATTTTCGTTCGATTTGCTTTACTTGTAATTAATAATTTTGTTTTCTTATAATTAATTTTCAGGCTATACTGTGCAAAGATTTCTTCCATATTGGTTAGGGTGGCTTTCAATTTGTTTTCGTTATCAGCTAAAACTGCTATATCATCCCCAAACCGTAGCCAGTTAATATCAATTCCATTTATCTTAATTCCGGTTTCTATTAGTTCTTTCAGTTTATTTATTGCATCTTCAATGTACAGATTAAACAATATGGTTGAAAGAGAGCACCCCTGTCTAACACCTGTACGTATTTTTGCTATTGCGGTTTTTGTTGTATTGCTGGCTGCTTCTATTAGAGCTTCTTGATGCTTGTAAAGATTAAATATGAGCCTTCTATCTCTCCAATCTACCTTTATTATTTTTAGGAGGTGAAACATTTGATTCCAGTCAATACTATCGAAGGCTTTCTCCAAGTCAAGAAAGACTATAAGAGTATTTTGATTATTCTCCACTCTTCTTTCAATAACTGTTCTTAGAGCTAGGATTGCTTCTCTTGTCCCCTGCTGTTTCCTGAATCCAAACTGGTCATTGCCAACATATTCTTCAACCTTCTTTATAAGTCTTTTTTTTGTATAATTTTCAGTAGTATTTTCATACGGTAGAAGAGCACATTTATGTTTGTCCGTAAACATAAATGTCTTTAACATCACACGTGAAAGTTAAATATCTTCTGATAGCGTGTGAAATACCACTGCAGCTGCAATTTCCTCTTATGTAAGATTTACCTGTCGGTTTGGTTGTCCTAGTTTTTTTTTTTTTCGTTTTTGTTAGCATATCTGCTCTCCAACAAATAGACTGTAGGTTCGAATCCCACTGTGGGCATGGATTGGTTTTTAACGATATCTGCCAGCAGGAGTCGACTGTTTAAAGTTTCGCTAGTTTAAAGTAGAATAAGATTCATTCTTGGAAAATACCTCACACTTCAGCCATATGAAGTTCCTTTCAGACAGGGGGGAGTCAAAGACAGGCAGTCTCGAAGACCTCACTGATTGCATTGAATTTTAATCATAATTGAAAGTTTAATATATCTATTGACTTATAAACAATACAAAGCTGCATTTCTATTGCCAGTTTATTCACTCAAAATATTGTGTTCGAATGTTGGGAATGAAGATTTGTGAATGCCTGCAGGAGAACTATATTGGAGGCATGTGGTGGTTTGGAAAAGAACAGGATAGAGCAAGTTTTCCTGATTATGCAGCTCTCGTTCCATCCATAGTACTGATTACTAATCTAGAATAGGTTTATCGTCATAAAAAAGGCAGAGGGAATGGCAAAAGTAAATAAATCAGAAAAGAGTAACAATGATACCCCACTCTTAGGTTTAGACTTTCGTAACGCACTTAATAATTTTAGCCGTCCTGGGCTTAAAATGATTTGTATCTAGTTAGTTGGATCAAATAAACTGACCTCACGTTGCGTGGGTTTGATTTTGCTATAACGTCACGTTTGCCGCAAAAAACATATATGGCACTTAACTAGTAAGTGGTATGTTTGTGAGGGCGTAATTGCTGATGTGTTTAACATCCATTCATTCTCGAATCATCCTATATTACAATCATAGCTACGTAATATTCTTATAACGGAAAAAATAATCATAACAGTAGAATAATCCCGATGCCAGAAATATCCTGTTATTGAAAATGTCCATTATATCTACGAGATTTATAATCCATTTGTACAAAACACTTGTCTAGACTGAAGTCTAGACCATTGTTCAGTAAGGCCAGAAAACCGATATAGAAGCGTGATAACCTTCAGCGAAACTGTTAAATTTCCAAACAAAACTTAGCTAGACAAATATATTGCACTTCTAACATAATCAAGTTCCGTTCCCTTCAACGCATAATGCAATCATTGTGGTGAGTATTATCAGAATGTTACTAATATTTCATAATAATAATAATAATAATCGTAATAACAATAACGATCATGGTGATGATGATGATGATGATGACAATTTTTTTTTTATTGTTCTTTCAAATATTTACATACGTACAACGATCATCTATTCAGTATATTATTTTACAAGGTTCAGCACTTTGTCCTACATATAATGAGATTTAAATAGTAATGATGATAACAGTTTATATATATATATATATATATATAACAATCACAATAATAATTTACAATTATATTGTGCAGAGTTACATAAGTTGTATAATACTAGATGTTGTGGTTTACTATTTTTTTTCCAAGTTTGAAAAGGTGTGATTATACAACAGTATTTACACATATGCAATCTAAATATTATGTTTCCTTATTTTCACAAACATACGGTGTAAACTCATGATTTACTTTAAAAGAATTTTTTTTTTTACATTGCATACATTTGTTACAGTTATTATATACATTACATACATTTGCTATAATTATTATACACATTACATACATTTGTTTACATGTGATATTTACATTACGTACATTGGTTTTTTCATGCGATACGTACATTACATGCATTTGGTTACATATGATACATCTTGGATGAGAACTAATTTTTTTGCTTTCATCCTCGAAGCTTATACGTAAGCTTATCTGAGGATGACACCAGTTGGTTATTATGTATTGTTTTTTTTTTTTGCTGTGTTGGGAAGCTACGAAATCTATGATTGAGAAATTCGCGTGCGCGCACTCACACGCGCACGCACGCACGCACGCACGCACGCACGCACGCACGCACGCACACACACACTTTAAGTTTGTATGGTATTTTGGGTGCGTGTTTCTTGTTCGTAGTATGTCCTTAGAGCTCTTTTCAGGCTATTGTAGTTTGTAAGGTTTCTGTATTCAAAAGGTAATTTGTTTATTATGTCTGGGATGTAGAAGCTTCGCATGGCCTTTCCGTAGTGATCATTGTATTTATATGTGATATAATTAGTTGTCTGAGGTCTTGTTATACGGTATGAATTTCTAACTCCTGTAGTTGGCATTGAAATAATGTTTTAGCAAGGCTGCATAGTGACATAAATGTTTTGCTGTCAGTATTTTGTGTTCTGCCATTGCAATGTTGATAAGGTCGTGATTTTCTCTTTGTTCCCAAAAGATCAGTTTTGTCATTTTATACTGTAGCGACATTAATCTATTTAATTTGTTGGGTGCACAGAAAGCATACGTTGTTATAGCGTATCTTAGTAGTGCTTTGCATATTAGCGTTTTTAGGCGTATGGAAACTATGTCTTTTAACCTGTAGTGTTTGCCACTTATTGTTCGGAGTTTGTTGTGTAGATGGTTTATGTGGCTATTCCAGTTCATATCTGCATCGAAGTAAATTCCAAGGTATCGTATTGTTTCAACCTGAGTGATTGTAGTGGTTTTGCTGTTCTGTGTGTTTTTTATGTTGGAAAGTGGATATTGGATGGTTATATATTTGTTATCAACTGGTCGAGTCAGTGGATTTCTGAATATCATTAACTTTGTCTTTTCTGAGTTTAGGTGTATGGAGTTTTTCGTGAGCCAGTCTATGATCAGATTTATATCATGTTGCATATTTGTTTGGGCTATGCTTGCGGATTATTATGGATGGATATTATTGCTGTATCGTCTGCGTATTGGAATATCTTACATTTTAGTGGTAACCTGATTAATATCGTGCTTGTAAATGTTGAATAGAGTTGGGGAGAGTACAGCTCCCTGTGGCACTCCACAGGTTACTGGTAGCTCTCTGCTTCGGTTTGATCCGATGCGTGTGGTATGCTTTCTATGTTGGAGGTAGTTTGTAAACTACCTGTGAAGAGGCCCGTCTATTCCAACATGCCTCAGCTTTTCTAACAAGTTTTGATGTGTAAGTGTATCGAATGCTTTAGTTAGATCAATAAAGACCATCACGGCAATTTTGTTTTTGTCTAAGGCGGTATTAATTACGTCTGTAAAGTCTTCCAAGAGAGAGAGATGTTGTTTCCTTATTTTTCTGAAAACCATATTGTGTTTTGGGGATAATGTGAAAGATCTCAGTGTATGCTGTGAGTTTATTCAGTATGATCTGCTCCATAATTTGATTGATAATTGGTAATGTTGCTATGGGTCTGTAATTGCTGATTAAATTTCGTTTTCCTTGTTTGTATATGGGTGTGATTATGGCGGACTTTAGCATACTTGGTATCTGTCCTGTTTTAAATATTTTATTTATTAGTTTTAGTAGGATAGGACTTAAACTAGTTGCATGTTGCTTTATATCTTTAGGTCTGATACCATCTATTCTTGGGCCTTTGTTTGGATTAATTTGATGTATTTCTTAGAGAAGTTCTGCTTCTTTTACGGTTGGGAACCATAATGTCTGATTTGATTACGGTCCAAGTGGAGGGTCTCGTTTTGTGATTGGGAATATATTTCTGTGAAGTTCTTGGATGGAGTCTGCAAAGTATTGGTTAAAGTCATTTGCTAGTTGTTGGATAAGTTTTGCATCTTTCATGAAGCTGTGTTCTATGGTTTCGGAGGCGGTGTTGTTGGGAACAGAATCTAGCAGCTCATTAATCAGATGCCAGGTTTGTTTCATGTTGTTTTGTGCGCAGGTTAGTTTGTCTCTGTAGTAGCTTCTTTTTGCATTTCTGATTTGTGTTGTAAGTCGATTCCTTGTTATCTTATATTCAGTTTTTAAAGCTGTGTTATTTGGATTTCGCTTTAATTCTTTCCATAAAGCGTCCTTTCTGTGTATTTCTAGGATTAAGTTTTGTGTTATCCAGGGATTTTGTGTTGTTTTTTCATCGAATTCATTCGGACTTTCTTTGTAGCTTTCTTATATATTTCCTCCAGTGTGAGTTTAATGTTGTTGTATAAGATATCTGCTGAATCTGATGCCAGGTGTTCCCAGTCTGTTTTTCTTATTTCGTGGTTGACTATTTCTTCGTCTATTATTGTTTTCTGTCGTTTTTCTTCTGTGGGACATTGCATGGGTATTGTCTTGGTGTGCAGGTTTAGAGCGGTGAAGTAATGGTCTGCTACTTTGCAATTTATGACTGATGCAGTGTAATTATTTGGTGGTGCTCGGACGTTTATATGGTCTAGACAGGAGGCAGTGATAGTATTTCCGAATATTTTTTCTCTAGTACATGACGTTATTGTTGGTATTAGATTATACATGGAGAGTGTGTCTAGGTATTGTAAAGTGTTGTTCTGGTTTTCATTTGCAATATTTATGTTTATGTTGCCAATTATCATTAGGTGTTCGGTTGAGCATATTTCTTGGCTTGAAAGCCAGCAATTGAGTTCGTGTAAGAATTTTATCATGTTTAGGTTCGGTGGCCTGTAAATAGCATTTAGTATTATGGGATGCTCTGTATTCGTGGTATTACTGATTTCGAGGCAGAGGGTTTCAGCATGCTCAAACCCTCTGCCTCAAACTGATAGGCCGTTTCTTTTGCTATTAATTTTTGTTTCATAAATATTAATATTCCACCCCCCTCTTTTTGTTTGACGGCATGATCTATATTGTTGGAAGCATGAAATTTGGAAAGCAGTCGCTTCGTCATTGGTTATGGATACTTCTGTAAGAACCAATATATCTATAATATCAGTGTAATTCCTCAGATAAGCCTGTAACAATAACCAATGTTTTCGGATGCTTCTGATGTTAATATGTAAGATTGAGAGACCTCTCGCTTGTACTGTGTTTTGTTTCCATGCATCAAGAGATTCGAAAGTACAATTACTGATGTATTCTGGTGTAATTACATCTATCTGATTGTTCACATTCTCTTTTGTTTCACTCTGGCAGCCTGTCTATATCTTCCGATATATAATAATAATAATAATAATAATAATAATAATAATAATAATAATAATAATAATAATAATAATAAGGAAGTGATTTGTTGAAAATTAATAGTCATTTTTGAATTTATGTATCTCGATATGTCACAAATGTTTATTTAAAATTCATCACCCTGTTTGCACTCTAGTAACAGTGACATATTAGACGGCATTTAATAATTTAACATTTGTGTGAAATTTAAGCATTATATATTCTAACGTTGATATGGCGATTTAAGCACTCTAAACTAATTTTATGCATTGCATTTATGGGAATAAAATTGAAAGAAAGGAAAGAATCAAAAATTTTATTTTATTTTTAAGGTTATTATAAACATTCATTTATAATGAACCTATATATACTAAATATGCACGGATTAATTCAGTACTTTCCAAAGTGTGAGATGCGAGGCACTCCCCCCCACCCGCGCGTCTGTGAGTGACTATGTGTCAAGTTTGTTCTAAGCAATGTCGAAATTACGTCTCAATAACATTATTTGAATCTTAGTATTTTGTAAATTGCTTTCCCTCATTACAAGGTACTTTATTTCCAGTTTTATTCTGACATTAATTCATAAAGAACCTTTTTATTAAACATATAAGAAATTAAAAATTTTCGTTTTTCAAATAAACCCCGATATATAAAACGGTAAAACTTAATTCACAAACTACAATTTACAAACTAATCACCATAAATCGCATACTCTAAGCATATTATTATTATTTTTTTATAATACAGAATCAGTGTCAATCACTGTATTATAGTGTTAATCACTGTATTATAGTGTTAATCACTGTATTATAGTGTTAATCACTGTATTATAGTGTCAATCACAAAATGATTGAAAATTAGGTAATAATAAGATAAATATATTATATTTGATAATTTAAACGCACTTTTATTTTATGTAAATCCCACCCACTAAAAGTTGGAAACTTATAGTACTGTAGTAGGTTGGGTGTGCTATTGGTCCGGAAACCCATTCTCTAAAGATCAAACATGTAACTTTTAGCTTCAGGCTTTTTTTAGCAGAGTATGAGTCTTACACACGAGGCGATTAAAATTATCATTCACGTGTACCTTATATTGCATTATATTATACTATAGTGTTTCTGTATCTCAATATTTAAGATATCTTAATATTTAATATTGAGCATTTTATTGAATAGTGAAAATTAAATATTGAATATTTCATATTGAATATTGAATACTTTAAATGTCAGCTTGCTTTCAAACTAGACAGTGCCGTTTCTCTCTCTCTCTCTCTCTCTCTCTCTCTCTCTCTCTCTCTCCAATTCTCAACACGAATCAACACCATCCTGCTTATTCAAAGTATGAAGAATCTTTAAAAAAAAGAAAAAGAAAAAAGAAAGAAATGGTTTGTTTTTTTCTCTAGAGGCAGCGTTTTCGGATTATCTAATTATTAGTCCATCCATAGAACTAATGTACGATAAGTTTATAACCCTTCTTTGGTGAACATTGAATCAAAAATAAAATTAGTAATTTAATTTTGTAAAATAATTGGATCTTAACACTGAAGATCTAAATTATATGAAAACAATAAATCATAGCAAAGGTTTAGGTGTAAATGTAATAGGAAAGCTAAATAAAATTCAGAATAGTAATGAAATAAGTAAATAAGTAAACAGCTGAACTAAAAATGTAGAAACTGAATGGTTTTGCCTACGGATGTGACAAAACATTTGGATGACAAAGAGAAAAGAATAAATAAAATTACAAGAATTTGAATCCAAATGCTTACGAAAAAATAAACCAAACTAAAGGGACTAAGAAAATGCCCAATCAAATAGTGAGGGATGAACTAAATTACAAGTAACTAATATTATACAAACTAAATAAAAAGAGATTAAAATGGAATGGGCATATAAACAGAATGAATCAACAGAGATTACCTTACATTGTCATACAGGGGCGGAAAACGACCAAAGGAATAAAAGGCAGACCAAAGATAAGCTGAATCACCAATATTAAGAAAGCTGCTAAAATAAGCACCCTTCAAAATCTTTCAAGAAATACTTTATTAAGAGAAGAGTGGAGAAGATGGACTTATGAAATACTCAACTCTTGACGGAAGAGAATCAATCAGTCAATCAGTTTATTTTATAAACGAAATTTACGAAATAATGAAATTTATGAATCAATCAATCAGTTTATTTTATAAATGAAATAATGAAATTTATAAGTGAAATTTATAAAATAAAACAAAATGAACGTATCTCTGTAGCAAAATTAGAAAAATGATAAAATGCATCATTCGATTAAAAAAGACATGATTTCAGTTTTCATCACGACAAGAGAAATCTTATGTAGAATTTTTCAATACAAGGTGAATTATTCGATCTCATATGGAAGTAGCGTGGTTTTTCTCCTGTAAACACGGTTAATGTATGCCTCATAAATACTAACAAACTAGACAAAGAAGAAAATTAACTGACAAAATAATACAGTGGGCAGTAATATAATGACAGCGTTGTGTGAATGGTGGATTGAGTAGTATATAGATGGTGTAGAGTCCTTGAATCTTTGGAGCTGTCGCGTAATAAAACTAATAATAAAATGGTGACAATGCAAATATTGTTAAGACAGGAAAGCCGTTAATCATAAATTTTGACAAAAATAAGCAACATATAATTGTTAGACGACACCGATAAAGGAGAGAAAAATGTTGTATGAATATCTGAGAATTAAATAATGAATTAGATGAATAGATGGAAAATAAATCTTAAACAATGTGCAAATAACTATAACTGAACTAGTGCATTTGCACATAATGCTTGTATAAAAGTGCGATTTGGGTATGCTTCTTGCTGAGAGAGAGAGAGAGAGAGAGAGAGAGAGAGAGAGAGAGAGAGAGAGCGATTTCATGAGCAACGGGATATTTATTAACCAACCACATCCTTCGCCGGGCAGTATGCAAAAGTGAAACTTTGCATGGTCCTTTAAGCATAAAAGGTCAACCCAATTTAAACAAAGTTAGCCATTCACGAGTTCAAGTGAAGTTTAAGAGGACTTAGCCTCGACTTTCTCATTGCTGTAGTGTCTGTTATGTATACAGCTTCAACAATTCAACTATACGGAGAGCAGTTCTAGATGTTGTTAACTAGGTACACAAAACGGGTTAATTTATTTGCACATGCGGAAAGCACTTAATTTCAGATGTGTGTGAAAGCCGCGAAGAGAACAGTATTATCGTTCTGAAAATAGAAAAATCGAAAACTCCATTATTAAAGTAAACTAATCTGTCTGCTTCCCTTTAATTGTGTTGGTGTAATTCCACTAATAAGGTTAATGAAATAAAATTCTTTCTTTTCACTCTTGCTACTTATCTCTTTATTTGTTTGAATTAACATCAGTAAAATTTATTCATTTGAATCAGCAAATAATTACCATGATTATCCTCTTTCTCCTCGGTTGGAGATTGACGTTAGTTTAAACTAATCCTCAATTTGTACAAGGACCAGTGGCACAACAGGTGGAAATTTTTACTCAAGGTTCAGAAAACAAGGATGTGGATTACTATGGTTTATGCACATGATATAAATGACAGAATTTTAAGAAATATCCCAACATATTTTCATTAACCTGTTCAACTTTTGCAAAAAACAATAAATCCTTGCAAATAATATTAAATCTTTGTTTAATGTTCTTATATTAAACAAAGATTTACTATTGTCTATTATTGCAATTATCATCTACAAAATAAAATTCAAATACCTTTCTAGCATCCCATCAAAATGAAATTCTCATTATATTACTGTATGTTATCAATGATACAATGTAAATATAATGCCAGGCTATTTGTCTATTTGAAGTAATGGCCGAAGCAACTTAGTCTGTGAGGCTGATGTATATTTCTGATAATTGTGTGTGCTTTCTTCTGAAAGGATTCTTTGTTTTGCGAGATGAAAAACCCAGTCCGGCATATGAGACCAACAAACACACCTTCATGTGAAAAGTCCTTTTAAACGTTTTCTTCCTAGACGGTATTCGAATAAAGGCTTATTCCATCCAAAGAGTATTATTGTAACTATAATTTTAGAAAGCATGATATTAGTATTATATCATACTTTATAAAATTCATTTGAATTAGCAAATTGTTACAACAGAATAAGTTATAAACTCTGGCATTCGTTTATTTCATTTTCTTATTATCTTCATGGAATTCATTCTGTACAGTCAGGTTTGTCAGCAGATTATGTACCGTGGATGGAATAAATCTTGTTTATCTTATTTTATTTAGATATTTGGTTGTTCTTTCTTAACTTTCACATAATCAGAAATCTTTCTGAAGAGAGAAAACATGGAAATCTTTCAAGCCACTTCAGGCTTCTAATAAGTTGAATAGTGATCCAATGATACCGTAGGATAAAATTCATTTTCAAGTAAGGACATTCAAAATATCCATGCCATGTCCGGATTAGGATTCCAGTGATAACATTCATGACATTAACCATATGTTGAAATTCTTTACCCTAAGGACATTCAGGAAACATATAAGCCATTCCCAGGATAGGATACTAACCCACAATCCTTTGGATACAAAGAACTTAGAATTCAGTATCGCCAGCCACACGGGCAGTCACACTAACAGCGAAATCATAAGCAATTTAGAAAGGATAAAAACTTCATTTATAAACACATCAGGAAACAAATGGCTGAATATTTGAAAATAATTTCATTATATTTGGTTTCATGATTTAATGGAATATGTTAGTTAAAGTACAGTACCTTTGATTCTTCCTTTAAGGGGTTTGAAATTTATCGAGATTAAGGGAAAATGTCTAAACATAAAAAATAAAAATCTTACATTTAATTAGTTTGTAATTTTGATAATTCGAAAATAGTTTCATTATATAGTTTCATCATTTATTCTATTATTTCAACTTCTAGAATGTTGCCTATTTGAGCAAATGAATTTGTTTATTTTGATTTTCACACCTGACATTTTTCATATGAAAAATTGTAAATATTTTTATTATATAAGTAGTTGTAGGTATAGTTTAAATGGAATAAGTCATTACATGAAAGATCAAAATCTTATTATGAAAAGAACAAAAAAAACCCATCTTTTTAGTATGGTAGTTCAGCCGCCCGAAAAATAATTCTGTATTGTAGAATAGCTTCGACTCCAGGCATTCACTAAAGAAATTCATCATATAATAAAGAAATATTAGATATTACCATTGCACATTAATACTAATTAACTTATTAAACATTGAAAAGCTCATGCTGTGAAGTCAGTAACTGAATTATTTGCTGAATATATATATATATATATGTGTGTGTGTGTGTGTGTGTCGAAAATAATTAAGCAATATTTTTAATAATTTCATAATAATTTTAATAATTTTAAAATAATATCAATAATTTTAAAATAATTTCAATAAATTTTTAATAATTTTAATTGGCCGATATTGGGCGTAATCCTAAAAATAAATAAATAAAATAAAATAAAATAAAATAAAATAAATCTATCTTCATACATCTTCAGAATTTTCATATATAACTTTAATTAGATTTCTTTCTGACGGTGTATTTATTTCTTTTACTGTACTACTTTTGAAAATAGAACGTGCTGGTTGTAATAAGAGAAAAATAAAATATCTTCCGTAACAAACAAGCTAACAAGGTAGTGTGGGATAAACGATCAACGGGTTATATTTCATTTTTGCCTTTTTTACACATACAACAAGAGGATATGTTCGTGACTTGCACGATCTCACTATGGCTAGAAACAGTTGTGGCTTCTTTTCCTTTTTATGACTTTGAGTGATAGCATCTACTGCAAGTGGGCATAAACATCTTATGACACCAGCAGCTAACCGCTACAGAATGTTACACAAAGTGCCAAGGGTGCGGTACCGCTCTTTCCGCTTATAGTGGCTGAATGATTGTAATAAAAGCGTTGGCAGCAGCAAAAGTGCATTCTCTTGAATTACCTCAATAACAATTCCGTTCATTCTACTGACATCGTAAAATGGGATAATTTTATAACCAGCTACTTTTCTGGGAGGAGGAGATGTTCGGAGTGTCATGTCTTAGAGTAATCATAACGATACAATTCTAATGTGGTTTTAGAATGTTAGAAGAGAACATTTAACAAAAATGTTTTCCTTGAATAGGAGGAGGTGGCTGAGTAAAAGGAAAGCGCATTTAAAAACCCGCAATATTTGCGCACATTTTTTGGAAACACTAGTGGAAAGATAATACGCATTCTGGAGGTGATTAAATGATTTCAACTGTGTGATGATCATTAGCGACTTTTTTATATTTTAGTAAAGAGAAGCAAAGTTACAATTCATTGTAATGTACGCGTATTTTATGTCGATTTTAACATTAATTCATTAATATTGAAGATAAAATCCAAAATATGAATAGAATTTTTTTAAAATATCTATATTCATTCTTTAAACAAATGTAAGCACATTAACGAGCATACTGCGTGCCCTCTTTGCACTGATACAAAAGCGCATAAAGCAGAATAAATGGAGCATAGTCGATCGATGCAAACATTCAAATAATCATGGTATGGCATTCATCAAGCACTTCGGAGGGCTCAGATGATGCAATTACTTCGGATTTATTTCGTTATGTTACCTGTTAGCGAAAAGTTAATTCGAAATCGGCGAATGACTGTTCGAGAGCTAGCCTGTGAAACAGGATTCTCAATTGGATCTTGCCACCAAATTCTGACACAGGATCTGGAAATGGGGAGTAATACTGCAATGTTAATTATGACCTCTCTTACTACGATATGATAGAGGTCATAAAACTGCAAACGGCATAGATTGTAATTCAACCTAATACAAGATAAACTGAATAAATTGTTAATCTTTGAATCTCAGAGTATGAGAATCTCGGTTCTATTCTTAATTAAATTTGTCTCCAGAAAATATAGCCAAAATTTGCTATTTCTGAAACAGTTCGGAGAAAGACATAAAACAAATAAGGGTACGGAACTGAAGTTTCGATTAGGTAACGAGAATAGAACTCTGATGTAACAATGCTGTTTGGAAGTGGCATTTTGAAGCATTACGAATATGTTCAAGTTGCCACGAGCTTACGTCATCACCCTCTAACCGCTTCATATGAGTCTCATTTTCTGATTAAAAGCAAATTTGAGATCCAAAGTTGTTCGCACATTCTAAAAATACTTTAAACATATAGATCAGTAACAAAAAATGCATTATTAATAAAGAAACCAGATGCATTTTATACAATCATGATATTTAAAATAAGAAAAACCCACAGGATTAAAGGGCTAATGGGGCGATACAATATTACTTTTAGTTAATGATTAAACAGTATTCATTTTTTTATTGACAATAAGTGTGCATTAAGATACCATAGATGCTATTAATGTCTTTAAATTTCAAACGGTTGTATTTCTTTGTTTAGTATGCATATTTTTATCGTTAAGAACCTTTCACAATTACAAATAAGTTAATATTTACTTTTAAGCGTAATGTATGAAATCTTTTATGCTAAAGAGTTTTTTTTTTTTTTTTGTCATCATCGCGTTTAATTAGTTTGTTTTTCTTGTCGCATTTGTATTTTTGTATCATGAAAGATAAAAGTATTACTGTTTGCGAATGCCATTAAAGTATTGAACTTTCATTTTGTAACATAAAAAAAAATCTTTTGTTTCAATTTTATTTCTTTCACTTTATTTACATTTCATAAAAATAAAAAAAATATAGAGAGAGAGACCCAAACACTAACTCTTGTCCCCTTGTTATTTATTATCTGCAAACAGTTAGGTTAAACTTAAATTTGTACAAATTAAATCGATTTCATAAAAAATGCTACATCAATTCCTAAATATAGAATTCTTCAGCGTAAGTAATAAAAATAGCTAAATAATTAGTTTTACCACAAAAAAAGATTAAAAAAAAGAAACAAAGAAAGAAACAAAATCACGCCGCTTTCATAAATTGCGTATGCTTGGTTTACATCAAAACGATTATAAAAAATAAATAAATAAATAAATAAAAACTAATAAATCCTTACTAAAATTTCAACCAACGCTTAATAACCAAAATTTCTATATACAAGATTGTATACAAATTTTGGTTATTAAAATGTATACCATGTCCTTAAGTTTTTAACTAGATGTAATGGTGTAAGAATATCAAGAATATGTAAACAATTTAGGTTGAATGCAAGTATCCAAAATTATCGATTTATTTAAAACTGATTTTAAAATATTGCAAAACAGAAAGATACAGACCAAACAGAAAATTTGCTTCTTTCTCCCTCTGTAAAGCAATCGTCCTCAATTTCGTTAATATTTTTTCTAATCTCTGCTTTCGGCTCTTCTACAACATTATACTAGAAAAGGAAGAAAGAAAGAAGAAAACAACTTATAACTGTTTTAGTTTCCTGTGAATTCCTTGAGCCATAAACTAAGCCACTTACTAAACATATCATCGTTTTCTTTTTCAGAAAACGCGAGATGGATTTAGGTATTCACATTTTTTATTCTGTATGAAAGGGAACTAGAGGGAGTTCTTCCAGAAATTGTGGCAGACTATTTCCGTAAGCTGCTGCTATTTTTCTGTAGTGTTTTCAGCTTCTGTGTTTTTTTTTTGTTATTTATTTATTCTTGATTAATAATTTCTCCACAATTCATCATACTGAGTATAGACTGTTCCCTTTGTTTGCAAACAATTGGGTTCAAACCTTTTAAGAAGGAATAAAGACTTTTGAACTAAAAGAGAGTTAGCTGCTTCCGGAATCGTTTACCTTCAGGGAAAACTCTGTTCTTTTATATCTTAAAATGGACAAACAGAACAGTAAGAGTGTAACCAATTAGCAGACCATAATCCACTTACGACTTGAATTAGTTGCATCTTTCCTAATTCCAAACCACAGCAACCATAATCATACACTATCTCTCTCTGAAAAGAGTGAAGAATATTTGCGATCGTCATGAATTCCCATTGGAATCATTTCGATTTTAATACATAATTTTCTACACAAAGATGTCTGCTAGCCACCAATTTCGCTACAAGCTGGAATCGGCGCAAGTGATAAAGATAATATCAATATAAATTTGACCATTATCAACAGAATCAGATAATTATAGAATAGGGTAGCGATTATCTCCAAAGTTAATGCCTATTTTCAGTTCGCTTCGAATGAATATTCATAGTTTTGTATTCTTAAATGAACAGACCCTTTTTTATTAGAGAAATACCTTAATTTATACGTTATTTAGAATGGGAGAAGATAATCTCGATAAGCTATATGAATATTAAAATACAATATTACGACAAAAATATATTATATTTCTATGTATAACATGAGTTTTGTTTTCGCTTTCGGATGATGCTAACCTTTAGATGGGATTTAACGCCACGTGACGTTAAATCACATGAAGGTCTTTACCTTCATGAAGGTCTAAAATGGCTAGAAAAGGGTGGTGTGATTGGATTCAGGGTTTCCTTATTTTCTAACCACTAGTCCACTCTGGTAGCAAATGTTCTGTATGTTGGAAGTTTTTTCCACTTGGTTAGACCATAAATTATATATTTAGTTTAATCCTTTATCCAAGTCTAAGTAAACAAAGTTTGTGGCTGAAGTCTTCAGGACTGGGGCAACTCATGGCAAAGGTGGACTAAGTTCTCATCGCTTTCCTTAGTTTGCGCAAAAGTTCAAAAGTTCAAAGTTTGCGCAAGTCCGTAAGGAGATGTGCTTTGCTTTATGGGATACTAAAGAAAGTGATGAGACCTTAGTCCATCTTTGCCACGAGTTGCCCCAATCCTGAAGATACTTCAGGCGCAAACTTTGTTTGCATAAACTTGGATAAAGGATTAAGCTAAATATATAATTTATAGTCTAACCAAGTAGAAAAATCTTCCAACATCTTTCTCTAATCCAGAGTAATTTAATAATAAGGTATGACATCTTTTGGCAACTGGAATATGGAAATATGAGTTCTGCATTGCTTCGACCTTGGTATCACCTCTGAGTCTAGCTCCCACTGAAGAAACCTCAATAAAGGTCGAAACCGGTTGGAAGCTTGGGTGATGAATGGCAATGCTGTAGCTCATGAAGTTTTAACTGAGGCTCAGCTGTTGCTGTCAAGCAGATCCTGGGGTTGGGTAATGAATGGCAATGCTGTATCCCATGAAGTTAACTGAGGCACGGATGTTGTTACCCCTCAGACGACAAATCAGCAAATGAGCGGCTCTGCTCAGTGGTGGGGTGAGTCTGCCATGGAATAGAACCAACGCTGAGAATTCTTCTCGGTGGCAGGGTGAGCCTGTACTGAGGGGAATAACGATGAGATTTTGTAGTTTGACCTGTACTTGAACATTCAATAAAGGTCGAAACATCTGGGTAATGACCCTTCCCATAATGCATAGCTTTATACATGTGCGCAAGGAGATGTGCTTTGCATTATGGGATACTAAGGAAAGTGATGAGAACTTAGTCTACCTTTGCTACGAGTTGCCCTCTTGAAGATACTTCAGGCGCAAACTTTGTTTGCTTACAATTGGATAAAAGATTAAATTAATATATAATTTAAGTGTTCTGTATGTTTAGAAATTCGTATGGACGGAAATGGTATAAAAGTATTATACATGTCGCGCACTCAGTTTGAAATAAACATTGTTTACCGTTTCAGGAAACCGATATTAAATTAGGAACTAAGGTTCTTTGAGCAAGCGACGGAAATATTTTAAGGAGGTTTCAAGTGACGGAGATCATAGTTCTATTATGTTCCTGAAGGAAAATCCGTGCGGAGATGACTCATTCTTAGTGAAATTCAGCTTAATCTTATTTCAGGAAAAGAGATAATGTAGTTAAAGAAAACATGCTATGGGAGAAAATGAATACATGTCATTAGTACGTAGGTTGCTCCTTTGGCTTAGTATGTTTAATTTGGCTTAATTTGT
Source organism: Typopeltis vanoorti (assembly GCF_054136105.1). NCBI lineage: Eukaryota > Metazoa > Arthropoda > Arachnida > Uropygi > Thelyphonidae > Typopeltis > Typopeltis vanoorti. The sequence goes on along the minus strand of NC_143556.1, from coordinate 85,300,000 downwards.
TTAATGCTAGACTGTCTTTAACGCAATACTGCTGTATTTATGAACAGGTAACTGTGTATTATGTATGAATTCCTTAGCATTTCGCTCATATAATAATATTTTCTTATCTGAGGGTAGATGCCATTAAAAGTTGTTAAATGTCTTGTCTCTATACATTTGTGAATAATTAAATTGATTAACGATCCCTGTATTTTATTGATTCCATTCACCCCTTACTTCACAGATATTCGTTTCTTTTATAAGACTTTCTCCCATATTTGCATGGTAATTGCTCATACAATTAAGTGGTTTCTCACTTTTCATTGAGCCTCTCAAGATACATGTTTCGTAGTGGCAACATGGCACCCATTCATACTTGAATCTAATCCCACAAACTAGAGTTATATAAAAACAACCTCCAAGAACATCCTTTAATGATCAATAAAAAAGTCGATCATATTTTATGAAGATCCTTTTCTATCCTATCCTGTTTTACGCTTATGCTGGACCAACACCGTATCATGCAGGCTTTTGAAACTACATCAGATGCAATAGAGTGGTTAATCCCTATAAGGTCTGTATATTGAGTTTGTATATTGAGCTAGTTGAATCACCTAAATTTTCGGGAAAAAATAATTCCATCTCTGTGTGAAACTGGTTAACTCAACTTCAGACTGAAAAGACCGGATAAAAATTCTCTGAGTTCGAGACTGGATTCGAACCCAGATCTATCTAACCAAAGGACATCATTGTAAACCGCTTGTACGATAATAACGTGAGTTAAAAATTAAATAATTCTCTAGAGACAGAAAATGTCACTTTTTCAAGTCACTTCAGTCCTCATATAAGCCGTTATCAATTCAGTCAACTAGACTGGAAAATAGGAATTCATATCGACTGTTACTTGGTGTTAATTTTGAAGCACTTCCTAGGAATATTCATTTCTAAAATGTACGACAAACACACAATTTATGCGAAAATGAAAAAGGCGTATACTGAGGAGGAAACATATCTCTAGTCATGATTTACTTTTCAGAAGCACACATCTTTGCTTACTTTTTTTTTTTTTTTTTGGCTGAATATTGCATGCTACTCATTATGTGAGCAATCATATTATTTTCGATACCCGAACTTACAAATAAACTTACAAATAAACTTACAATTACAACCTTCCTATATAAAAGACACGTTTTATGTGGAAATAAACATAATTGGAACCAGAACAACGCACTGAAAATCTTCACTAATACTCATATATAAGAGCCACTTTGGTCTCTACTATGTTACCAACAATTTCAGAAACTGACAAGCTAATGATTAATTTTAATTAATTTTATTTTATTTATTCGTTAAATTTTAAATTTTGTATCCCGCTTCACATCACAGGTAAACATATATTACTCTATTTTAATTCAAATGATCTACTTTAACCTAACCGGCTAAGACGTCTATAGACGTTCAGCAAAATCTGGATACGATTCTGTAGCATCTATTGAATAACATGGATAAGAAGTGCAATTTGGTCTCACTATTTCATCCACCAAGGCAGGTAGAGAAGGCCATATTTGCTTTTCTTATATTGATAAAGCATATAACTACAAAAATAAAACTTAATCCCACCCCTCTCCTAAACAATAGCAAATATTATTTGGCAAGAGAATTCATGCATATAGTTGTTTTGCTTATATGTAAGTTTCCCATCAAACATTTGCTAATGATAAATAGAGAATTAGCCCCATTTTCGCTTGCTAAAGAATAATCTTTCAGAGAAAGTTCAAGCTGTTGCCATGAATTTGTTTTGCTCCAAGCCATTTAGTTAATTATCTAATGTTTTCTTGCGCTCATTATCGCTTTATGACTACATTAAGAAAGTAAATTTTAGGCTAATAATTCTAATCAGCATGACATTATTATAAAAGAGAGAGAGAGAGGAGCATTTTGAAGCAAAAATGAGTGATTGTTTCCAAGGCAGAACTCAGGAAAATTTTATTCATAAAAATTCGTCAAAGATATGAAACATTTTAATAGTGAAATCTTTATATATATATATATATATATATATTGAAAGTTTTTTTAACTTGGTTGTACTATAAATTAGTACAATAATGCAAGAAATTATACTCCTGGTTTTTAATCATTTGTTCAAGTAAGCAAAACAACGATTTGCTTGCTTTTGGGCGTGAAGGATTTTCACGACTGAAAATCCACTTTTACACTTCACATAAATTGCCTTAGTATGTATCCCATAATGCAAAGCGCACACACACACACACACACCATTTCGGATGTGTATAATGCCATGCATGATGGGTAGGGCCACTACCAAGACCGGTTTCGACCTTTATTGAGGTCTCTTCAGTGGGAGCCAGACACGGAAGAGATACCAAGGTTGAAGTAATGCAGAAATATTTTTCTCTTTCAACTATAGAGGGAAATGGAGGTATAGTGATTGATGGTGTGATTTTTTTTTTTTACGTTGCTCCCAGCTACAAAGAAATGTTATTTGCAAAATAAAATTACACATTGTACGGTGGGTGGGCTAAGGATACTTTTTTATTTTTATCAATTTTATATACTTTTTTGTATTTTTTAATGCATGTTTACATAGTTCAAGAACCGTGCTCTTGACATCAAACATGGAACTTTTTCAAATCAATTCAGGCTTCTAATAATGGCGTTTACCAATTCCGTTATTATTTATCATTTATAGAAGTTATTACTAAGCTCATTATCTTTGGAGCACTGCATCTCCTTCCTTCCTTACAAAAACGTTCCTTGCAGCCATTTTGAGCATTTAAATTTAATGATTTTTTCTTTCTTTTTTTTTTCTTTTACTCTAGTTTGATAACTTCAATAACAAACATGTTTTCATCTCCTGTTGGTTCATTACCTTTTGACATAGCAGAAGCAGCATACCTTATCTTGGCAGCCGTTATTGGAGGAACAATGTGTTCTTCTGCTCCATTTCCCTTGAATGCTCCTTCTGTATTTGCCTTACTTTCGCAGAGTTCTTGGTCAAAATTCCTAGACGCTTTCGCAATTTCTCTTCAAAACTGGTTCATCCTTGTCTTTTATTATTTGCTTGTGCTGGTGTTAGCTGTCGTCTTTTAGCTTTAACCATGTTCATTATCAATTAAACTATTAATCTCATTATTTTAAACTATCCAGTATCTTTTCTTTTATCTCTGGACTGGTTTTGCATTTTATGTTTCTGTATTCCTTTTTTGTAAGAAGAAATGATGCCATCAGAGGCTCAAACTGAAAACATATCTCGTTTTTATTTATTCATTGCTTCTTCATTCAATTATAAAATAAAAAAATGGATAAAAATAATTCAATTTTAGCTACAGCTCAACTTTATTAGAGTTACATTCTTGATATTCCTGTTAGGACTTCATATAAGTTATTGTTGGTACTCTTCTGTCTTCGTTATTTGAATTACTTTTGATTTTCTTGAGACCTTTTTTACTTGAATTATTTTTATTATTCTTGTGGCTACTTTATTTGAATTATTTTTGATATGCTTGTGACTTTTTTACTTAAATTATTTTTCATATTCTTGTGACTTCTTTAGTTGATATTGCTTCTAAATAATGTGGTTTTTTAGTAATCTACGGGAAAAAGTAGGCGCGATTTCTATTGATTCAAGTTATTAACCAGCAATGCATTTCTATCATCAAATAACTATTTTTTAACTATTCATGATAAAACCTTTTATTTCGTATGATGACGTTCCTGGCTCACTAAAAATAGTTGACGAATCACACCTATTGCTGGAGCGACCGTCTTAAGTATTCCTGTAATCCATTTTTGTTCACGGGTCTGGTTTGCCTGTTCTGGAGGAAGAAGCACCAGAGTTTCCGGTGAAAAAAACTTGACCTCTGTATGAAACCGGCTAACTCATCTTTCTTCAAAGAGACCAGATAATGGTTCCTCACGTCACGGACGGGAATCGAACCCGTCTGTGACGTGAATGATAAAACTGCATTCATTAATTGACATCATAAATTCTCTGAATATTTTGTGTTACTTCTTTCCGTTTAAAATGTAAAAAAAAAACAAAAAACATTTTTCCCAATAAAATCTTTAAACAAATACTTGCTTCTGCACCACAAGTCGATTAATTCGGCTGAAAATAGACTGAAAAACCTTCCTTTATTTATACTAAAGCATGTCATGCCTGTTGCTTTCATGCAGGCCTAGAGTTACGAAAAGTTACTTCGAGACTAAGTAGGTCTCATTATTAAAATTATATCTATTGATTGATTAATCATTCTGTCAGTCCTGTTGAACATAAGATTATTGTTAATGTCATTATATGAAATACTTTCAGATGGAACTGAAGTGATCATAATCAGCCACTAATTATTCCAATGTTGTTTATGTAGACGCCACTTATATAGAGCCTAATTGATCAAAACTCTAGTCACGTAGTAATTAATTTCGCAAACAGCTGCTTAATGTGTACAAAGCTGACGCATACCTGTTAATTGAGGTCTAAATCCATTAGCACTTTTCGAAGAGGGCTTTTATTGCTCTTAAAATAACTTCATATGCTTACAGTCTACGTAAAGCAACAAATATATACTGTAGTAATGAACCAAATTCGTTAGCAGTATTATTAATAATAATAATGCTAACGTTTATTATTATTTCACCTATAAGCATTTCTCTCTGGCTTTCATATGGGAGTTCACAACACTCTACTTTTATTAACTTATTAATATAAACATTATTAAAATACTAATTAAAATGATTTATTTAGCATGTTTAATATATTGCATCTTGCCATTTATCTGATTATTTTGTTTTTAGAAGTAGGTATTAGTGAAACACTGACTAACAACTACAATAGCAAGAGCAAAACAATATTAAAAAAGTGTGCCAATTCGTAAATATTTCATAATAATAATAATAATTATTTCATAATAATTATTTCTTTTACTTTCTGCATATCGACAGAAATTTCCTGGGTTGTCTTTAGCTTGCAGAGCCAATTTCTTTCCACATTCAGACTTAGCTTTCCGTACAACAGTTGTGACTCTTCTGACCTACTGCTTATAATTTTCATAACAGATATCATCCTTATCCACAAGGTATTCCTTCCACATCATCCGTTTCTGACACATCTCTTTCTTGATATGATTACATATCCATCTCTCTCCTATCCTATTTATTCTTCGAACTGTCGGGTCACATTCTGATATTGCATCATTAAGTATTTTTTTCATCATTTAAGTGAATGAATAAAATAGGAAAATTACATACTGGCTCGTCCGTCGCCCAGCATAAAACGGGACGCGTGTTGGACTCAGGCAGAGCGTCTAGGCCGAAAAATATGATACAGTCTCCACTAGCTACAATGAGTCCACCTACAATGCACAATGAATGATAGAAGGATATTAGTAGGAACATATAACTGCAGATCTCTATGGGATGATGATGGATTGGAAGAACTGATGAAGGAATTGGAACATATAAAATGGAATGTAGTAGGCCTTTCAGAGATAAGAAGGAAAGAAGAAACTCTCGTGCGATTAAAAGATGACATCTGCTCTATCACTGTGAATGTGACAGAAACTCAACTGGTGGTGTAGGATTCCTAATAAATAAAACAATCAAGGACAATGTCCTGTTTGTAAATAAAATAACATCAAGAATAGCTGAACTAAGTCTCTTCATAAATAAAAGATACCAACTGAAAGATATACAAGAATATTCCCCAACTATGCACCTTCCAGATGAAGAGATAGAGATTTCTATGAAACATTAGAATCCACATTCAATAATTCTAAACAATTCTACATAATTATAATGGATGATTTTAATGCCAAAATTGGAAGCAGAGAGGATCATCTGAAATCCATCGGTAAATTTGGATTTTTGACAGAGGAATGAAAGAGGAGAAAAACTTATTGAATTTGCAGAAGAAACTAACCTCTTTATTATGAACAGCTTTTTCAAGAAGACAATCAACTGACAATGGACTTAGAGAAGCCCAAATGGACAAACTTACAATGAAATAGACTTCATCCTCTCAAACAGAAGATATGTAATAAATAATATCAAAGTGCTTAATAGATTTAACACAGTAAGTGACAACAGACTAGTAAGGGCAAATATATGGATCAACAAAAAATGGGAACGGAATAAGCTCATAAGAAAAAATGCAATTTAGTGAATCTACAAAACCTCTACCACAATAAAAGCTGTTATAGAGAATCACTCAAAAATGAACTAAAAAGGTTAAACACAGCTACTACCATCAATAATGCTAATGAAATATTAACCAAATCTATCTTGAATTGTGCACTAGAAATAGGAGGTGTAAAACGGCACCAAGGAGAGGAAAAACTAAGACAGGAAACCTTAGATCTGATGAAGAAAAGAAGAGAGATGAAAAGAGATTTGAATGACATCAATAAAATAGAATATACAGAAATTTGTAAAATTATACGTAAAAGGATGAAACATGTACTTAGATCGTATAATATTAGGAAAATTAAAGAAACAATAGTAATATGAAGGTTCTAAGACGAACATTATCAGTTGGAACAAAGGAAATAGCTGCTGTAAGAGGAAAAAATAGTGAACTGATAAAAAATAGAGATGCAATAATCAAAAGAATTCAGGAATTTTATACTGAACTCTCTGAAGACAAAGACCGGGACATCCAAGAATCATCTATGGATTATTCGAGTGAGGAAGAACATGATGCCCCTGAGATCTTACAAGGAGAAGTGGAAATGGCACTGCGGGAAATGAAGAATGGAAAGGCACCAGGAGAAGATGGAATTATGGTAAACCTCTTAAAACTGGGAGGAAGCCTTGTCATCAAACAGTTGAGTAAACTCTTCAATAAATGCCTAAAACAGAGAAAAATTCGGAAAAATTGGAACAATTCACTTCTAATATTAATTTTTAAAAAGGGCAATAAGGAAGAAATTAAAAACTACAGACCTATAAGCCTACTCCCCACCATATATAAAGTTTTCACAAAAAATTATAAATAATAGAATAAAATCTAAACTAGAGGGAATGCAATCCTGTGAACAAGCTGGATTTAGGAAGAATTACAATACTTTGGACCATATTCACACATTAAGACAGCTCATCGAAAAATCAATTGACAATAAACCCTTATGTCTGGCCTCTGTAGACTATGAAAAAGCATTTGATTCAGTTAAAACATCTGCAACACTAAAAGCACTTGAAACCCAGGGAACTGAGAAACCATATATTGAAACAGTAAAACATATTTACAATGATGAAACTTCTGTAATTAAATTATATAAAAACAGTGAAAAGTTCCCAATACAAAAAGGCATCCGGCAAGGCGACATCATATTTCCCAAATTGTTTACAGCTACATTAGGAAAGTCTTGAGAAGCCTTGATTGGGAAACAAAAGGAATAAACATAAATGGAGAAAGGCTGCATCATCTGAAATTTGCGGATGATATTGTCCTGATAGCAGATAATCATGAAGATCTGGAAGAAAAGCTAAATCAGCTAAATGAATCCTCCAGAGAAATTGGATTGAAATAAATAGAGAAAAAACAAAAATAATGATGAATAAATACATAAACCATAGAACTATCAAAGTTGAAAACCATGAAATAGAACAAGTTACTTTATATGTATATTTGGGAATTGTTATCCTTTCAGGATGCCAAAGAAAGATTGAACGAAGAATTCACCTTGGATGGATGGCTTATGAGGAAATGAGAAACATATTCAGAAGTGATATCCCTATGAGTCTAAAAAGGAAAGCTTTCGACCAGTGCATACTTCCTGTCCTAACATATGGAGGAGAAACATGGACTTTAACAGAAGCCCTAAACAAAAAGCTGAGAACAACACAACATCGCATGGAAAGAAATATGCTAAACATAACATTAAGAGATAGGAAGACAAATATCTGGATAAGATCTCAAACAGGTGCCATGGATATTGTAAAATACATTAAACAGGCTAAGTGTAGATGGGCTGGCCATATTGCCAGATGCAGTGACGGGAGATGGACTAGAAAAACAACAGAGTGGAGACCAATTGATGGAGCAAAACAAAGAGGAAGACCGAGAAGAAGGTGGAGAGATGAACTAGAACAAATTGCAGAGTGAGATGAATGGGAGAAGCAGAAAATCGAGCGATCTGGAAAATCACGGGGGAGACCTTCGTCCAGCAGCGGACAGAACCAGAAGGTTGAAGAAGAAGTAGAAGAAGTATTTTTTAAACCTTTCCCATGCATTTTTCATATTCTTCCCATTTATTTATTTATTCTTATGACAAAAGGAATACAGAAACAGCTAGTCAATAACCGAGATTGGAAAGCCAATTCAAGGCCTCATCTGTCGCCTTGTGGATCCTGTAGAACACCACCGTGAAATTGGCGCCTTAGGGAGTCGTTCACAATAATAGTAATCGTCGGAGCAACGGGCGAACAATCACAATAAGGGTGGTCTACAAGCCACCATTTTTATAGTAGGTAGCCACATCTGCCCTGGTTAGTTCTGATCCTGTTGATTGATGACCAAATCTTCCTAGGAAGCGCCAAACCAGGCTGCAGAGCACAGGGATCTTCTACCAGGAAGCCATTTGTTGGGAGATTGTTGGACCAGTATCCTCTCCACATGTCAGGTGATGATGGTAGGGCAGCTGAAGAGATTTCATTCATGGACCAGATAGGCTTTCTAGATTTTAGGCGAAGATTAGGTGGATTTATGAGAGTCTTGTGCAGGGGCAGGAGTGGGATACTTATCGCTTTATATAATTCAGTCATCGAGGCTTGTCTTCTCCGTATGTTTGGTGGAGCAATGTTAGATAGCACAGGCAACCAGGAGGGAGGGGTGCTTCTCACTGTCCCACTAATTGTGTGCATGGTAGAGTTTAGCTGGGTATCTATAATGTTAGTGTGTGCACTTATTTACCAGACAGGGGCACAGTATTCTGCTACAGAGAATGCGAGTGCTAGTGCAGACGACCTTACAACTTCTGCACCACAACCCCAGGTTGTTCCAGCAAGTCTTGAAATGATATTGTTTCTCGTTTTAATTTTGTTGGACAGGTTGGTGATGTGCCTTTTATAGGTTAGGCTTCGGTCCAGGCTCACTCCAAGGTATTTCGGGTGAGGTCCGTATTCTGCAATTTTTACACAGAAAGAAACGTTGAGGTGTCTATTCGCCTCTACATTGTTCAGGTGAAATACTGTGGACAGTTTTTGTTGGATTTGGCTTCAAGTACCACTGCTTGAAGTACTCTTTCGGGATGTTCAAGGTTGATTCCAGGTTGGCAAAGGAGGTAGATTGATGTAGGATCTCTAAGTCATCAGGGTACATGTACTTGCTTAGACGGTATGTGGTAAGTCATACACGTAGATGCTAAAATGTAAAGGGGATAACACAGACTCCTGAGGGAAACCGTGGTGAAGGAATCTGGGCCTGCTCTTTTCCGCCAATATGGATCCGGATCTTTCTGTTGGAGAGAATGGATTCAAAAAAGCTAGAAAGATTTTTGCACCTTGTAATATTTCCTAGCATTAGGAGGAGGCCCCTGATCGAGACTGTGTCATAAGCTGATATTAGGTCAATGAAAGTGGCCCCAGATTTAAATTTCTTTTAGAAGCCTGCTTCAATCTGTGTTGTCAGGGCCAGGACCAGGTCACAGCAACTTCTTTCTGCCCTGAAGCCAGCTTATTCAATCAGGAGTGCTTTTTCGATGAGTGGTGAAATTCTTTAAGGAGAATTCTTTCAAAAAGCTTAAAGGCGGAGCAAAGCAAAGAGATAGGTCGTAGATGTTTCACGTCATTTAGATCTTTTCCTGGTTTGGGCAACGGCAATTATTTTGGTTTCCCACCACAGATTCTTCCCATTCAGTAACTGATATCATTGCGCTGAACTTAGTGTACTCTTCAGTTGGCCGTAATTTCCTGCTTTTTAGTTCACCATATAACCTTTTTCTGAATTGCAAAGTGGCCAAATTCATAAAATTTGGCTACTTCGCAAGCGAGTACCACATGATCACTCTCACCAACCTGAGGCAAAATAGTTATGTCTTTAACTGAAATACTCTGTAAACAAATCTGATACTTTCACCCCGAGTTCCATCTGTCACATGCTGTTGAGGAAGTTATCTCTCAACACCTAGATAAATTCAGTTTCATTCTTTTCATTAGATTTTACTGCTATTCAATCAATATTTGGATAATTACACTCAGCATTATGACTAGTCTCTTTGCGCCTATCGTCTTTATTTAATGATGCATTTCTTCATCACTAACAATGGCACCAGGTCTCTAACAACACTCCACTATGTATTTGATCTTGTTAGAGATCAAATACAATATTACAATCATATAATATGATTAATCATATAATATCATATAATATAATATGATTGTAATATAAATAATATTACAATCATAGTTCTCGACAACTGGACACAAGTCATCAGATATCATTAGGAGCACTCTCCCACACTCCTATTCTGCCTATTCTTCCTAAAAATATTGCACCCTTTACACTCGATACTAGTTAGTATGTCAGATTCTGATAACCAATCTCACTAATGCCTACAATACAAGGCCCTAATATAGTGACCAAAACAATAAACTCTACTCCTTTGTTTCTGATACTCTTAGCCTTCGTGTACAGACATAATAAGCTACCTGCGTGTTCTTTTATATTCCTGTATACTCTTGTCTATAGTCTGCGTGACACAGTTGTACAACCTACAGATCTCTGTTCTTCTCTAGTGTGCCTTATATATGCACTCCTCTTTACACACGTTGGATGGGTGCGAACAGGACGAACAGATATTGCTCTTACATAGGTTATCAACATTCCTCCCAATATAATTTAGTTTCCCTGACTCTCTGTCTTAGGTCTCATACCAATTATTAGTTTTTAAATAGCACTGATACCAAACGCATTCAAGTGTAGGCCGTCCCTCTTATACAAATTCAATCTTTTCTCAAATTCACTCCACACATCTAAAATCTCGCACCCACTCCTTCTACACTGCTTACGCATCAAATTGTGCCATCATAAATTTTTAAAAAATAAAATGTTTTTTAGTCTATTTTTTCTACCCACTACCAGGTGAAGGCCTCTCCTTTATTGTGGGAGGTTTTTGGTCTACTGCTCCCATGGTGACCCCGTCCATATTGGGAGAGGACATAACAAACATCTATGCCTACGTGGGATTCGAACCCACAGTCTGTGAAGCGGATATGCTAACCACTCGGCCAGCCAGGCAGTGTCATCATAGTCCTTCTTAATTCATTTTTCTCATATCCAGAAAATTTTCACTTTCCCATTTATCACTCTCGCTTCTTCCAATAATCTTTTTATCTCCTCTCTCTCATACTGAACTTATCGCTAGTTAAGTTATTACTACCAACTACAATTGCGATCTCGCTTACTTTTCTGTTTTTGAATTGCATGTGCTATATGTTTAATTGTGGCTCCAGGAAAATTTGAAGTTATTACCCGCTTATCAACAGTATGTTTTATGATGGGGCCACCATACCAAATAATATCCTTCTTTTTGCAGTCAACTTTACTTTCCTGATTTTCCTTACTCACTAACTTACCTGATTCTGTGCTTCGTTGTTTCTTATTTTGCTATTTACTTTTCTTTTCTTCCCTATGTTCATTCAACCCCCCCCCCTCGACTTTCTGTAATTCCGGAGTCGTCTCTCTAATAATTTGCTTTAACTTCACTATTTTGGAGATTAATTCATATTCAGCAACCTTCTCAATATCTTCAATATCTTCCGTAGCGGGGCAAGACATTCTAACTCTCGACTTCGCTGCTCTTCCTAGTTACGTTACTTGTGCGTTTTAGCATCATTTTAAACTATTTTTAATATCGCAATATCTTAACAAAAATATATTTATAAAAACACTAAAACACGAAAATGTACACTAATTTACTATAAACACTAATTTTCTATGGGAAAAAAACAATAAAACAGATTAAAATCACTAATTTTACAAGAGTGCTAAATTCACCGATCACAGTATAGCCTAGAAGCCAATTTATATTTATAATGTTTACAAAAAAACTACAGGAATAGTTTCTTTCAAATTTAATGAAAATTTTCCTATTATCAAACACGTATACCAGCATGGTTTATTGAAAAATTGTATAAACGGGTTAGTAGTAATTATTTAATAACAGTTTTTATTTGTTAGTAATGACTGCATCAACTAAATTCCGCGTCCGTCATTAGGTTTCACTTCCTATTCCATAAGAATTAATGTCGATTCCAATTTTTAAACTGCAATAACTTTGAACAGAAGAACGATTCTTTCAATTCTATGACATTTCGTCTCACTCAAAATAAATGATAATGTACATTTTTACTTAGCTAATTTAATATTGGCGGAATTCCATTTGTAATAGAATATTAAGAATTTCGTATTTAATTCGATATTTACTTATTAACTAATATTTACTAGTTTACTTCTTTAATTCAAAATCTATCTAAGTAATTAAAGAAAAAATTCTACACTTAGTTAATGTCGTATTTCTTTATTTAGTTATCTAATATAATATTTACTTCTGCGTGATAAAAGTTAATAAGCCGAAATGTTTCAAATGAATTTGAAAAGGCAGGAAGTCTTTATACATGAAATTTCTAGCAAGATCATAGTAGCATCGCTGTTAGTATTTTAAAATCATTTGACCGCACCCACCAATAAAAACGTGGCTGCTTGATTAGTCACGAGTTACGAGATTAATTCGAGCATGTTTTCCCTTAATGTCATTGTGAAAGGTTGTTCAAGAAAAGAATATTGTAGTTTTACGCAGATAACTGAAAATAAATGGCTAAAGTAGCTTGGGCTTAATTTCCGTACAAAACATTCACTGCTACCGCTTCACTGGATGAAGAAAAAACTAAGGTATTAGAGTTGTTGCACAAAACGAATAAGAATTCAGCACTAGAAACTGATGGCATATCATCACGGATGATTGTGTCACCTATATGTCTGGTTAGAAAACGTCTATAGAACTGTTTTTTGCTCCATATTAGTTTCAATACGATGCTGAGGATGATGATGATGATGAAGAGCCTATTTTTATACCCGCTACAGGGTGAAGGCCTCTCCCATTGAGGGAGATTTAAGTCTACTACTCCCATGGTGACCCAGTCCTTATTGGGAGAGTGTATATCTATACTTTCAGTATATGGTATTATTAATACTTGCTGCAATATGCTGCTTAATTACTAAAATCACTCGTTCTACTTTTGTACTAGTCAATCATCCCGGTCTCCTCATCAGAGTTTCACTCCTAGAATATTAGTTTCACTATACAAACAAACGCTAGCGTCAGCTTTCCAGTACTGAATTTAATTTTACAACCCTAACTGTTAGATGTCAGATACAAGGATATATTGACTCTATATAATATCGAATAGCATTGAGGAGTACCTGTTCTCTGTTAGAGAATTTAAGGCTGTTATTTATTAACAGAGGTACTTGTTTACTATAATAACGAAAATATGTCAATTCCATTATAAACCAAAACATTAATTACAGTACTTTACTGAATATAGAAATAAAACTGTGATTAATGCAACACATTTAATTTGCTAATCCAGATTATCGAACAACAAAGACTCTTCAAGTATCCATAGGCTGGATAAAGAGAATTAAACTATTCCTTCTTCAGTTATTCTTTCTCGAAATTGTTCGGCTATCGCACACTCCAGTTGTGCATTGCATGAATTTAATTTATCAATGGTAGCCGTTCATCAAAAGATTATGTCAATCTTATTCAAGTATATTCTCTACCAGATTGAATTATGAATATGTTTATCGATTGCAATGTGTTATATATTCGCTTTGAGGTACAGTGCAGAGATGGATGTTCAGTGATGATGGAAATAGTGGGTGGTACAACTATATAAAAAGCTGCTCCACCCGAAACGCTATTACCATTCTTTAGCTTTCTTCTAACCGCCTAAGAACATTAACATCCACTAGTGAACAACCGTAAGCAGTGCAACTCCAAACATAACGACTCAACGTATCATTTTCATTCCTTGTATTTCTATTCTTTGGAATAGCCATCTCCATTCTGTTTTCCCAATGAATACATCCCCAGCTTTTCAAGAAACTAGTTAATAGATTTCTTCTTTTCCTAACCATTTATCCTCACATGGCAATTTTCGTGTTATATGTCTTATGACGGCTCGCGTGTGGGTTTAAAAAAGAGGGGTGTTAAATTCAAATAAACATGAACATGTGATGTACGTGTATAATGTACATTTAATAAAACTCGCGAGCACGCACGCACACACAGAGATTCGCTGAATCTAATTAATTAAATAAATATTGAAAAAAAAAAATTTTTCCCCTCATTTATAATCTTGGTTATAGGAAGGAAATTTCGTATTAGGAAACCATAATATATATATATATATATAGTTGCATTTTCTACGCAATAACAAAATATAGTTCTGTATTACTTGATCATTAAGAATTTTAATAAGTCCTAATCTTATTTTAACATTTCAAAATTAAAATTAAAACTCAGATTCAAAAATCAATAGAAAATATTTGTAAGATAAACAAATCCTTATTTAATAATTAATTAAAGACTTATTTTGTAAGCTAGTTTCATTCATTTAGTTTCCTAGTTTTTGTTACTTTCCATCGCCTACCAGTGTATTCCTTTGAAAATGCTGACAGATATTAGTCAGTGAAACGTTGGATATTAAACTGTTATTTACTTGACTAGCTTACAAATAAGTCTTTAATTAATTATTAATACTAGTAGTCAAGAAAAAGGTCCTCAAATACTTATTTGTTTATCTTACTGATTTACTTATTTTCACGAACAAGTTATTTGCAATTTATTGATCTTATTGAAAGATAGTATTGGATAATGTTCTGAGATATGGTGGGGAGGGAGAGAGAGAGAGAGAGAGAGAGAGGGGGGGGGGAGGAGTGGTAATTATAAGTTTCACCTTCCGTATTCCTCTCTTCTATTCATTGTACGTGTTTACTACTAGTACACCAGATATGCATTCAAATTCCTTGGAATGATCCTTGCGTAAACTGTTCTAATTATTCACATGTCTTAAATGCGCGCTGAATTATCTCCCACTTTAGTGGAATGTAAATCTCATTAATATGTCCATCAACTTTGTTTAGCAGACAACACCGAAGGCTACAAGAATCACATTGAGCATTGGAGTGGCAATTCATATATACTTCACCGACTGCTACTAGGAGAGAAATAGCTTATAGAACTCGATTACGTAAAGTTCCCTAATGTTTCCTTTATACAGGAACAATGCAACTAAGTGAACTCATTCCTAATGTCTCGCTTAGTGTGATTGAAATTGCCACTCAGTTGAGCTCAGAAGTTCGAGCCATTTAACAGATGTGTCCTTAATAAACTAAATTCTTAACTAAAATGCAACATGAATGTTAAATGATGAAGTTTATATTTACTGTAAATGAAGTTTTGATATTATAGTTATTGCAAGTATGTCCTGTTAAATATTTTAAACCTAACAAATCTTACACTTTGCTTTAGTGTGGATATTCCTATGTGCATTTCTACTTATTTGCTATTTTAAACCTTGCTTTCCGAACATTGAGTCTGTTATGCCGTTCACGGATCATTTTGTATTTCATTCCCGAATTATAATTCAAGAAAAATATGAAAAAGTTTTTGAATTTTACAGAATTATTGAAACGTACGAAATATTCTTTTATATTATCAACATTAATTGAAATGGTAACAATAATACTAATATTTGTATTTTTAAATCAATCTCAACCATGACAGTTAAGAAACAATTAACATGGATGAGCTAAGAGTTAAATAATACGTAAATAACTTATAAACAGGCATAATGGAAATTTTCAAGTCAATTCAAGCCTGCAAGAATTAGTACAGTGGTCTAACACAGGGGGGGATGAAAACCATATATCAAATAAAGAATTGCACCAGTATTTATCACAGAAGATTCAGCCAGTAAGTTAAAGCGCACAGATTCAATCAACTTGTGCGACTAGAAAGGCAAGTGATTTCATCCCTTTAACTCTAATTTATTGGCAGTTTTTCGTTTTCTCGCCTCCCCATTCCTATGTTGGAATAAGTAGAATTTAATTAATTTCTTAAATAAGTCCCTTAACAGATAATCAGTGTAATCAAGAACAGCCCATGTGCTGTTCTTGATTACAAAACAGGGTGGCCATTAGCAGGTTTGCATAACATCCGTTTCATTTTCCACAAACAACTGTTTCCAGTAAAATGAGACAGACGTTAATAGAAAAGTCCAAGTTCTTTTTTTCTCCTTATCTTTTAAGATGAGTGGTATAATTTTTTATTTAGTTTCTCTGAGCGTGGATAATCTCTGAGTAATCTAAGATTGTAGTCCATACGGTTGCTTGTTTAGACTTCGAGTTTTGCCTTTGATGCCTTTTTCCTGGGTAAGTATTCAATAATTAACATTTCGTTAAACAGGGATAATGCTACTGTGAGTTTTCCTAAGTTTTTATGGGCGAGTGTTGATATTCACATAGCGTCTATAAATAATGTTTACAATCTCTGTTGTGACAGTTGTAAATTCCTATAATAATAAACTAAAGATGGAATCTTATCTAGCACTCTTGTCATTCCTACTAATTCCAGCTAATGCATCCTTATATTGTAAGATGAATTTAGTAAGTCTCCTTTCCAGAGTTAACTTGTAACTTATATATTAATTCCTGATGTCTATTTAAGCCAGACTTTTTACCTCGCTAATTATAGTAGAGAAATTGTTAATTTCCTGTATTTCTTTTTTATTTTTCTATAAAGCATTTCACACCTTATTTTCATGTACAATATCTTAAGATTTAGTTTGAATTCCATCCAAAATTACCATTAACAGTTGATTATTAAAATAATTTTACTCATTTTTTTTCATCCTGTAAATTTTCCCCACTGCTGGGGTAAAGACCTCCCGTGGGAGGGTTGGTTCTACTTCTCATGGTGACCCATTCCATCTTGAGAGAGTGTTTATTCACTTGTATAAACGAATTTAGAATACAATTACAAACATCCATGCCTAGGTGGGATTCGAACCCGTATCCTCTTGGCTGGAGACCGGATGCGTTAACCACTCAGCCAACTCGTCCGACATCTTACTCATATGTTAGAAAAGAATTATACTTGATATGAAGATTGCATATTTGAACTCCTAATCCTAATTTTAACGTCGGATTAAACAACTATATTTGGTATAAAATCCTACAATCTCTCAATAAATAAATGAGAAATTACAGAATCATAGTTGCTTAATGAGGTTTAATTTTTTTAAAAAGCCGAAGTTATTATCACGTTTGACGTGTGGAATTTAAAACATAGCTCTTTATGAAACAAGTCGGAGCAGTTAGTTTGTCATATTGGCTTTACAAAAATCAATGCATTGCTACGAGGTACACTTCCGATAGTACATCTACTTCTAGAATGATATGTTATTAACTTGCCTATATTACGGCAATATTATATCATTGTAACTCAACCTTAATTTCGTTTTCTTATGAGGGTTAATATTATAATAATAAATGAACTGATATCCACCCTTTTCGATAATGGAAGCGGATTTCTAGTAGCTACTTGAAATCTGGGAAAGAGGGATGAATTTCAAAATTATGGAAAAAGGGTCATGAAAACCGTACTAATTATAATAATAATATATATATATATATATATATATAAAAAAGATATTTTCAAATTTATTAAAATTTCGTAAAATATATTACTATTTATTAATTACTTACTGCTCTATGCGGTACATGTTATCACAATTTCTTATGATGTCGAAAAGAATAAATGCCATCGAACTATTTGGGGATTGCGTGTTTGTAATTTTTTTTCTGTGAACATTGGTTTGTGATCGCTTCTCAAACGGTACAGTTGTTCACTTTTATAATACAAACAGTTCTGCTCCAGTTGTATACCGACAATGGAACATCACCAATAACTAAATCAGAAATAAAATCGTTACATTAGATATTTTCTCTCATGCCCATTGCAAATCGGGAACGGACTAGTGACTGCAGGTTGGACATCCATAAACTCCAGAACCTAACAACAATAAGTATTTTCATTCTTACTGAGATGTACTTTTATAAAATCTCTCATTACATTAGGTATATTTTAAACTATATGCTTTTGTCAATTTATTTATGTTTGTATATCACTTCTCTTTATTATAAATAATGAAATAATTAAATGGAATAATAAAAAAGCATGTGCTTTGAATAGCATGGTTTTCATCATCAAGTCATTTTGCTAAAGGACTCGAAAAGTTTACTCAGTTATCCAAAGAGCATTCACTTAATTCTAAGGAGCCAGCAAGATGGACTGAATTACATCTAACAATAAAACCTTTTCTCAACTACTCTTAAGCATTGGGCTCAACATCGAAAGCTACTGCATTATAACTGACGAACTGACCAAAATATGAAAAGTCTTAGAAATCTTTGATTTTTTTTTTTAACATTAAAGTTTTGTTTTCTCTTTATTACTCTCTCCCCACATACAAATAGGAGAGGTTGCCGAACCTATAGTAAACGAGAGCATGCGGGAAGATGTTAAGAATGAAGTAGTGGTCGTTGGGGATGATATTCCAGAGAACGGAAGTAGATGACTTTTTAGTGATAGTAATAGTTTCGGTAGGTTAGCAGTTAAACTGCTGTCATTATAGATTTATAAGAAACGGATGCACGTTCCACTAAAGAACGCCATAGAAATATATGTAGGAAAGCCACGATGAAGACACTGACATTGTATTAAACGGTGTCTGCAGAGGCAGTCTGTGGGAGAGAGATCATCTGTTAGTTAAATAACTCTCTTTTGGTCAGCATGAAGAATTTGTAGAGTGAAGTTTGGTGCACCATTCTGGATGTAATGAAGCGTTTCAGTCTTCAGCGGATTTAAAATTTGTTCACTAGCAAATGTAACATTTTGAGCCATAAAGGATCCAATAGAAATTAATGTTTGTGCCAAGAAAGGCTAAAGTTTAATGACCCTCCAAATGGAAAAATCTGGTAAAAAGGGGAAAATAGAAAACAACGATACAATTCTGCTTCTAAAGTATTGAAGTTGGCTTGGTTCTCATGATCAAATTGAAGGATAATATCAAAATAAATGTTTAGGCTGCAGATCTTTTAACTTGAAAGGTGTGAGTATAGCATGATTTATCATATGAACAGAGGAATGAAGTGTTGTCATTAGCTTAATTATGGATAGAGTTTAAGGTCTTTAAGTCTATCTGTGTAGACCACTCATATTAAGAGAAACATGTAAATAGAGAGAGAAAGAGAGAGAGAGAGAGAGAGAGAGAGAACACCGTCCCCATCGCATGCAGCGAATAAACAGAGATATATTGGTGAATAAAGTACCAAGAGTAGACGGCAGACTACAATATGACAGTTTGCTGAAATACTCTCCATGCCAGTCACTAAAATGTTTTGGAAATGTCAAATACACAGAACATTTAATATTACTACGGAAATCTCAAGAGGTAGGTGATATAGGCGAAAATATCTGCTGGGAATCGAGTGGGGGGGGGGATGAATCTGACTGACTGGCAGATCTTCAGGGATAATGTCGTTAACTGCATTCTCCATCACTTTAGGCAGCGCCAAGTTAGAACAATAGGTCGATAGTTTGATAACAAGCATTTATCTCCTTTTTATGATTTACTTATTTATTTTAAAAAGACAAAGTATGATATTGCTTCGATGCTGTGATATCGATGTCAAACTGGGTATAATTGGATACAGAAATAATAAAGCAGCATATCTCTTGAACCTCAGTGAAATGGGGGGGGGAGAATCAGTAGTCATTTCTGTATCCAGGTCACTCAAGAATCTTCTGGTGGCTTTGTGAGGAAGGCCAGAGACACCATAAGGGCCATGTTTATAGTAGAGCTGGTTAATTGGAGGAAATGTGTTTTTGTTCATCTGCTTAGGATCGGCAAGAGAATAATAATGACAGCATGTCAGTTTTGCCTTTAGACGTCATTGCTGCAATAATGCTAACCGAATTAGAGGTAGAGGTGGTAGCAGGAATTAATAAAATATGAGCTCAACAGCTTTTTAAAGGGACCGGGGGGAGAGCTGCCATAAGGTGTTTTGACCTTGTGGTAGACTGCCTCTGCAGCCACCGTTTAATACAATGTCAGTGTCTTCATTGTGACTTTCCTACATATATTTCTATGGCGTTCTTTAGTGGAACGTGCATCCGTTTCTTATAAATCTATAATGACATGAGTAGGACTCTGCTAACATCCATATTCAGTTTAACTAACCATATTCAGTTTGTGGACTTGAAATCTCAGGATGAGAAAAAAAATGTAGATTTTTTTTTTTTTGTGGCAACTTTTATACGTAAAATTTATAAGTTACACATTACTTCAACCTTGGCATCTCAGGGTCTGGCTCCCACTGACGAAACCTCAATGAAGGTCGAAACCGGTCTGGGTAGTGGCCCTTCCCTTAATGCATAGCATCATACATGTCCGCAAGGAGATGTGCTTTGTCTTAGTATATCCCCTAATGTGATCAGAACTTACTCCACCTTTACCACGAGTTGCCTCAAATCTGAAAATATTTCAGGCACTAACTTGACTTACCTGTCTGTTTGCTTACTTGGGAAAAAGGATTATAACCAAGTTTATAAAATTGCTTGGTATCTTTAGCATAAATAAATAAATAAATAAATAAATATATATATATATATATTGCATAGAATTATAAGTAACATTACATATTAAATAGTTGCAAAGAAAATTTTCCCTCTAAATACTTAGCACATTCTTAATATATGCGGTTAAAAGATAACGATTCATAGCAAGAGCTGAGAGAAAGTGTAATATGAGAAAGTACATAAACCTCAGTGACATTCAGATAACAGTATCATGATTTGTTGTTGTTGTTGTTATGCGTCATCCAGTCGATTTCGATTCTTGGTGATCCTGTGACAAAGGCTCTCCATCCACTCGCCCTCTTGTCCTTTCTTTCAGTAATTGTAAGTTTAAGTTGGTAAGTTCTTTAATGTTGTCCATCCAACTTTTTGTGGTCTTCCTCTTCCTCTCATTCCCTAAATCTTCTCCAAAATAACTGTCATTTCCAGTGATTCATCAGCTGTCATCATATGTCCAAAGTACATCAACTTCTATTTAGCGATCATCACCTCCAAGGAGCATTCGGTCTTTATATTCTTTAAAACCTTCTTATTGGTCATTCTTGCCGTCCATGAAAGTCTTAATAGTCTCCTCCACACCCATAATTCAACTGAATCAATTCGCTTTCTATCTTTCTTCTTCTTAATAATTCAGCTTTCACATACACCACTACTAGAAATACTATAGCTCTGACAATTCTAACTTTCGTGATCTTACTCACACGTCTAACTTTCATACTTTTTGTCAAGTTTTAACATTGCTTTGTTCTACATGATTATCCTTCTTTTAATTTCATCTTCAGATTTACCATCGTTTCTTATTCTGGACCCTGGTAAATCATAAATCTCAACAAGTTCTATTTTATCTCCCTCTATGATAAATTTAGACTAGTTTATTTGTTTATGAAAGAGACGTTGGCTTCTATAAAACTGAATTTTGTTCTATTGGAATGAGGGGACATAAAATGTAAAAACTCACTTTGAACTTCCGGATGGCTTTTTAGATAATCGTTATTTTTTTTTTTTTTTTGAAGCGAAAACCGACTTGTATCGATAAACTTACAAAAAAGAGCTTTAGAGAACTACGAACTATCCAGACTTGCTTAACTGCAATTGTAGGACACAGCACTTAATTCTTCTTCTACGCGTTATTCCCGCTTCCTATGCAGGGTCCGCGTGTTACTTTAGATGCGACTTCTTGTTAGTATTACTCCCAACCGACCCGTCGCCTGGTCTGCCGCTGGGGGGGGGGGTATATTTTTGACTGTAGAGGCGTATGTTCACGCGGCCGGTTTGCCGGATGAAAAACGCCAGATAAACTGGCGAAAAAAACCCTACTGACCACGCCCAAGACCCGCTAACTTGGCTATGCCTGAGGAAGATCCTCAAATTCCTCACGTCTACAACGGGAATCGAACCTGGGACACTCCTTCCCCAGGCATATGGTTGCGAAGCGCAAAGCCACTATGCTAACCGCGCGGTTAGGACACCGCACTTAATATTATGTTTAAATATATGATAGGGTGTATTCTTATTCCAGTTTGCTTGGTTATAATATGAAAAATTCCTGCTAACCCCTTATGAGACTTCCATTAATTAGTGCCTTAAAATTAAAAATTTTTACTGCAATCAATGCATCCCTGAATATTATAATCAATACACTTTCACTACGAATTTCCTTGCTCTAGAGACAAAAGATGATACTTTTTCAAGCCAATTTATGCCTAAAATTAACCGGATGGTGGTCTCACAGCATATAGAAGATCATCTGCCACATGGACAGTATCTGAATGGACAGCACCTCCACCGTCTAACCAACTTGCAGATGGTTAGACGGTGGAGGTGCTCTCCATTTAACGAACCAGTCCGAGAACTTGACTATCCTGCATTCACTGAATTCTGTTGGGTCTCGCAGAGCAATCCCCCCCCCCTTCTATTCCTAAAGGAACAGAGTGGAATTATTCTTCAGTAACTCAAGTTTCTTCTTACATTTTATGACGTGCACTGCCGTCTGTATAAATATTCACTGAGAATCTATATATTGACAAGAAGATCTTTCTCCTGTTAAGTTACATTATTGGAGGAGTATAGTGTTTGAGTTGGTTTTGTTCAAGAAGCGAGATGAATCTTCATTTCACTGAATGCGATATGGTAGTCTCTATTCCAAATGAATCCTATAATATTCATTAAGTATAAATTGATCTCATCAGGACTCTCATTCGTATGCAACCTAGACTTTTAGCTCAAAATAAAAGTTTTAATTAATTGTGAATTTTGAAGTATCTGAACTTAATTCAGTAGAAACAAGGATAATCACGCCATGCAACATCTCTCTTTACACTAAAATCAATAACCAGCAATTTATGCTCAGGAGATGACAGCAACATCTCTAATGACACACACATAAAAGGGGGGAAGAATGGCTACTTCCCCATTCTAGGAGGATCAACAAAAAATATTTTGCCGGCACAGTTCTTGACTAATGTAATGTATTAATGCAATACTTCGCTATGATGATTTTGTTACACATTAAGTTCGTTTTTCTTTTTTCCTAAATAATCACAACGAAAAGGATATATTGACGCATAGATTTTTTTTTCGAAAAAAGAATAGCACGGCTTCTTTCAAGGAACTGCACAAGCTGTAAAATTTTATAAATTACCTCAAATGGTTTCGACGTTCGCTTAAAAAAGTGCATATTTATTATGATGTTACCCTAAAGGGAACATGGGGAATACTGCCAACGCAAATTTATTATTACTTTTTATATCCAGTTATTTTTCGCTGCTCCACTTTATTTATGTGAATTATTCCAAGATAAATTCATCGAATACATGAAGCAGTCGTTTTCGTGTAAAATGTCCGTGGAAGGCTGATTAATTTTAAATGAACAATGCTTTGTGAGTTATATACTTAATACGCAATTTAAAACACAGAGCCCGGAGGAAAGCAATTACACCCAATAAGGGCGTAAAATTAGGTGGAAGATAAACAGCCCTCAAGAAACTCTCCCATTAGTACCCGTATGAGGTTGCTTAACAAATATGCTTATTACCATAAAAGTCTGCAGAGCATGCAGCGCAGTTGAATCGAAATGAAGAATCTTGAAAACTAATTAAATGTATGATATTTATTCATGGATGGCTTTCTACAGAGTTCTTTGCTCCTTGCTCCAATATCTATTCATTCACGACAGAAAACATTGAAAAATATAACGGAAATTTGTTAATACATACCTGGGGTATGTTTCCGTTGAATTTTCTTTTTCCCATTAAATAGTCAAATTGATTTTCCACATATACAAGATTAATAAAGAACGACAAAAATTCCAATACAGAATTATCTTATTAGAATACATAATACTTTTTCATAAGTTCGTAAAAAATAGTCTAAACAACAAGATAATATTTTATTCATACTTGACCTACTGAGTTATACAGCATGCATGCAAAATACTTGGTCACGCGCGTTATCACGTGTTCTAGGAGTCACCACGTCCTTCGATAAAGGGCTTATTGTGGGTGACCGTCTGCTGGAGCCACGATTTTAGAAACAGCAGAGCTCTCACTGGTCTCTCAAAAAGGGAGATATCCCAGATGTTAAATCACTGGAAAAATAAATCAATCCTCTACAGTGGTGTTAGGAATATCTTGAATGAAAGACTTTACTGGAAGACTGAAAAAAAAGTTATGTGATCTGACGTCTCAGGTTACCTTTTGTGCTGTACGGTAGGCACAGATTTCTGGGGAGCCCCTTGAAGTAATGAACCTAACTTAACTTGTAAAGATGGTGAAGGCATGTTCTATTTGTACAAAACTGTCTCCTGATATTGCTGAACTCCCAGCTCTTTCAAGGAATATATGAATATTGTTGCTGATCATGCCCATCCTGAAATATTGACTTATTATCCAGCCGATGTCATTATCTCATGAACGACATGACATGAACGGATGACAGCCACTTCCATCTTCCCTTCTTACAAAGCCCTGATCTGAATCCCATTTAGAATGTATGGGATATATTAGTAAAACAGATCCTAGAGCAGAGTCCTCTTTCTTCAAATCTGCGACAGTAAAAGAACTGCTGGTGAAAGCCTGGTATATGTTGTAACATCCAACACATTGTGGAATCTATTTCAAACCTCATATGTGCTGTAAGTGGGTCCAATGGAAGTCGAACACCTTATTAAATAAAAGTTCATTCAGTGGTCGGTATGTGTAGTTCCAAAACGATCGCTGCACTACAGGCAGTGATGCCCAACATTTTGACTCTAAAGTCACATGATCCTCTTCAAAGTAATTGCGGCTTATATAAGAGATTTAAAACTACTGACTACACTATTAATATGATTCTTGCATATTATTGCTCTATGCATTTTATGTTCGGTTGCAGTTAAAATAGGAATGGTCATATTATGATATGTTGATGAACCTGAAGGGTTATATTTCGTTATTAAGTTTAACGTTCAGCTTAGGTTTCATGAGTGATGTTGATATGTAATAAATTAATATTAACCGTTTTATGATATTTTTAAATAAACAATAGTTACACGTCATATTGTCATATTCTTATTAAAAACTTTCATAAAGCTAAAAATAGAGATTTCTTTGTCTTCTTTTATGAAGTTTAGAGAAACCTTATTCTCAAGTTAGCTAACTGAAGAATAACATTGCTTTATTATTCATCTGTAGCTCAATAATTGTAATTTCTAAAATTTTGGTTGATTATTTTAATTTTTTTGAAATACAGATAGCATGAAAGCTCTATTCAGTTAGACTTATATACTAAGCAAAACTTCTGCTGTTCCATCTCCTCCAGGTTACTGTCATTCTGTGCTTTCAAGTAGCTAGCTTTTTTTGTTGTTGTTTGGTTGACTGTCACAGAGTTTATTCGCCTTCCTTCGCTTTGTCACTTGTCAGAGAACCAAGGATTCGGACATTCCCAACACATGTTAAAGTAAATGTTTTCTTTCTTTATTTATTTCTCTAAGTTCACATCCAATTCCACTCTCTGTAATAAAAAGTTAGATATCGTATGGAATGTTATCTTTGATTTGTTTCTGTCTGTGTTTTTTCTCTTGCTTATTGAAATACATCGATAAAAACATAATCGAGCAATGGCTTTTGCTAATTAATATAATTGTTATATTAAATATTATTTTTTTTAAAAAAATAGTATAAATTGGAACAAAGAAAATATTGAAAATAGTGGCACTCGTAGTACATATTAAATTAATAAATGCCTGTATTTGAGAAGGTAAGAGATGCCCTGAACTCCTCACTATATTGTCTAGTTAAACAAATTAAACCTTTTTATATAATCAATGTCTCACTGGATTCCGCGCGGTTAGCCTAGTGGCTAAATTGGCTATGAGCTTCGCAACCATATGCCTGGGGAAGGAGTGTCCTAGGTTCGATTCCCGCCGGCGAAGTGAAGAGCTTAAGGATGTTCCTCAGTCATAGCCAAGTTAACCGGCCTTGGGTGGGGACAGCAGAGCTTTTTCCCCAGTTTATTCTGGGATTTTTCCTCAGGCAAACCGGCCCCGTGAACACACGTTTCGACAGACATGAAATACTACCGGGAATAAGGAGCAACCAACCTATTCCGCGGGATTATTGGTTAAGGAAGCTTACACGGTGAAACGCGTAGGCTGGAAACGTGGGGAAGCGTAACATAGGACGACGTCTAACTGGTGCGAAAATTAATAACTATGAATTAATTAATTTTATTGCTGTTAATTAAATAAACCAGACTGAAATAACGTAGATTTCAGTATGCTCCAAAACAATTATTATTGTCCTTCCTTTTCTTTTATTGTGAACTGAGGTTGGTTTTAAATGTTGATAATTATCAGTTTTCCACATTACGTCTTTATTCCCCCCCCCTTATCAATGACACTTTATTACATAAACTGTGCAGAAATGATGTATCAACATAGCGAAAATGAAAAGATTCCAGATTTATTAACCTCTTTCTTATTAGCAGACAAAGGGATAAATATTATTAAAGTACATTTTCTGATTATACTGGAATTTAATTCTCTGAATCGGTGCTAGGTCTGGGATTATGGTAATAATAATACAGACGTCTTTTAGCATCGCGGTTTCTTCATGACTTTGTTTTGAAGAAAGACTCACAAGTTCTATTCTAGAACCGAAAGTGAAGTTGTTGTTTTTTCCATGAAAAAGAAATTGGGCTTTTCAATCTTCCAACTCATCCGTATCGACCTAAATATACTGAAGTACATAACAGTAAGGATCAAGTACACTATCTATACGAATGGTGGTGTTCTTGATTCTAACTGAATTAGAATCAAGAACATTACTCATTCGTCTAGTACAGTGGTTCTTAACCTTTTCAAAGTCACGGAACACTTTTGATTATAAGAAAATTTGGGGAACACCAAAACGGTGTTCATAAAGCTAACAATAAACATATGCATGGACTTGCCTTTTATAAAAAATGGAACCTATTTTAATGCGATATTTGAGCTTGTGCAGATTTCATCAATATGAGGTCTAATATGTGATATAGCTACCCTCATCTCTTTGTCTATATTAGTAAATCTTTCACGCTTTTTTAGTTTTTATATTGGTTAATATTGAGAAACTGGGGTCACACAAATATGACGTTGAAAACTGTAACAAAGTTTTCAGTGCCCTTGTGGAGAGAGCTGGGTATTCGTCTTAGACAAAAATATAAAATTCTTCAAGAGTTATTTCAGAGAATTTCATTTTTAGATTACGATCCGTTGACAAGGTAACTAATTGCTCTTCTTCTTGTAACGAAAAGTCACAACTCGATGTATTAACTGTGTCAAATGGATTTCCAGTTACACTCAGAACTGTGGCATGTGACATCTTTCACCGGTGGAACACTTGTAACCAGTTCGCGGAACGCAAGTGTTCCGGGGAACACCGGTTAAGAACCACTGGTCTAGTATAATGCAACATGCACTAGGTAGAGAGAGAAAGATGAGAGCTGGAGATCGGTTTCCTACCAATTTCTAAAAGGCCGGACCAATGATATCACCTATTCCTGTTTCGCAATGAAAAAAACATCATGTGATTTGCGTCCTTATTTCTACTAGAAAATGTATTTTCAATCTAGAAGACATAACGTATTCACAATAAAGTCAAAGAATTGTTAGACCTAAAGATATATTTTAAAATGAACATGACGAAATGTATATAATATTTCTGTTGTTCGATGTTGATATTTTGATGAGTTTTTGAAGAAACCTAGGGTTGGATCCCATTTTAACAGGGAATACGATAGTTATAATGAAAAATCTGAAGCTCATTAAAAAAATACATGTTCACTAGGCTATTCTATAGAAGACTATCTATTTTTTACTTAATGCACAAAGAATCAAAGTATATTTGTTCGAAGAAAAAACTTTGAAAATCTGTTTGGGTTTTACTAAGCGTCTTTCTTTCAGTGTTATTCAAAATCCTCCCAAGTATAAACTTAGCCCTTATAGCACAATACTATAGCTTGAAAGTTCCTTTCATTTCGTTTGCTACAGGGACAATGCGGCATTCAATCAAATAAGGAAAGACTTGGCAACCTTCCGACGTTTCTCGGTCTGTAACTACTCAGCATCGCCCAAGGGGTAAATCTCCTTCTTTTGAAACGCATTTAGCTTTCTTGAATGAGCTTGAATACATGTTTCAAAACTAACAATTGAATAGCTTCACTTCAAAACCCACAGATTATGACTTGAAACATCTTAACAAAGTAACTGACTGCTTACAGTGTAGTCGATGATTTTTTATAACAATCAAATTTCATAAATCTTTGTTATTGAGGAAAAAATAACATCATACGCACGATTTTTTGAAGCGTTTTAAATTTTATTACTTAGATAATGAAAAAATGTGAACTTGAAAATTAATCAACTGCACAGATAATAATTTTACAGGAAAAAATAATCTGAATATATTCTTCTGAATTTATTATCTGATATTACTTTATTATCTTGGATAAATTAACTATTATGTGGTGCAAAATAAAACTTCTCTTATGAGCTTTTATATTAAAAAAATGTTTTTTTTTTATTGCTTTTTTTAAATAAGATGTCAACTGTCTGGTGATGAAGAACAATATTTTTCATCATTACAAACAACTGTAATTCAGTGAATTAAAAAAAATAAATAACATGAATGATAGGCAAAATTTGGTCCAAGTAAGAAAGCAAGAAAATCTTCACAAACAAGGAATTAAATTTGCCTGAAAAAGAACTTTTTTTTGTGTGTTTAAAAATGTAAATTTGTCTATGTCTAGTTCAAAGTCTATCTTCATTCTAAGGGAAAATATTAGGTTACTTATCAGTTTGCAGCAGAGGGAGAATTATCTATCAATTGGCATTTCTAGAAATGAATGCATTACAGGAGACTTCAATAGTAGTAGGGGCACTTCTGACAAGATCAAGATCAAGATAAGATAAGGAATCGTGACGTGTTTGGTTGTTCATTTGATGACGTCTTGGTTTGTGTGACGTCAAGAGTTTGAAATGTTTGGAATTTTTCTGGGGACAATTTGTGTGTGTGTGTGTGACGTTACGTTGTTTGTTTTGTTCACGTATGGAATTATGGGTGATGGTAGCGATAAGAATTCGTGTCGTGATTAGTGGGGCACTTTGAATAAGATCAAAATCAAGATAAGATAAGGAATCGTGACGCGATGTTTGTAATTATCAGATGTAGATAAGTGACGTCATTTGTTAGTTGTAAATAAGCTACGTAATTTGTTAGTTGTAAACAAATGACGTTATTGTTTTAAATGGAAAAGGGAGATATATTAGTGGATAAGGAATCGTGTCGTGATTGGGGGGACACTTCTGACAAGATCAAAATCAAGATAAGATAAGGAATCGTGACGTGTATGTGTATTGTTTTCAGATGAAGATAAGTGACATTATTTGTTAGTCGTAAACAAGTGACGTAACTGTTATTTGTAAATAAGTCACGTTATTGTTTTGAATGGAAAAGGAACATTATTTTCGTGTCGTGATTGGTGGAATACTATGAACAAAATAGGGGTAGGGTGAATGGGGGAAGCGACGTCAGTGTCTTGGATGAATATTGTTATGAGTTGTAGATAAGTAAAGGGTTTTCTTATGTAATTATGGGTGATGGATAATGATAAGATAAATTTTGGAATGTTTGAAATTTCGCTGGGTCCCCGTCTGTCAAAAACATCACGTGGTGTATTGCATTGACTGATGTCCTCTCAGCCCGACATTTATTTCACAGTAGGGATATTTATATATATATTTTAACACAATTATTATATTAGATATTCTTTCCAATACAAATTAATAATTATTTATTCTTATTTCAAATGAAAATTAGCTCAGAAAGAAAAAAGAAAAAAAATGTTTACTCTCAAATAAATATTTATGATCACAGCAAACAAGAAATTCATAAACATTTTCAAAGTTTTGAAATTCATGCAAATATTGTTTTCATCATTTGGTATCGTTTAAATGAAGAATGGGTCTGGCTATTGAGTTCGTTAATGTTTTTTTCCCCCTCTCCAAATGATGAGTATTATTTGATATATGCATGTATTATTTGATATACTCCGACACCGTTTTATTTTTTTATTTTTTCACTTTTCAGGTGAAATATTCTCTACTAAATTTCCTATTAATTTAATACCCATTTCCAACCATGGGAAAATGATACTTTTTGAACACTACCACAACTCATATATTCTTCTTCTTATTGTGCTATCTTCTATCGAAGGTCAGCGACCATCTTGGCGAACAAACTGCGATCTTGTGTTAATCTGAGCAGTTGTGCACTGCTCTTTCCTGTCCACGTCTTGATGTTGTCAAACCATGATATTCTTTTTCTTCCTCTAGTTCCTTTGCCGTCAATTCTTCCTACCAAAATAGTTTGTAGAAGTTGGTATTTGCTGTTTCTCATGATTTGTCCAAGATATGATGTTTTTCGTTTCTTGATTATTTGTACAAGATGTTTAGCTTTGCCAATGGATTTTAAGACATCTTCATTGGTAATTTTTTCTGTCCATGATATCTTTAGCATTCTTCTGTATAGCCACATCTCAAAGGCTTCGATTTTCTTGATGGTTGTCGCCTTCAATGTCCATGTTTCAACTCCATAGAGCAGAATAGACCACACGTAGCATTTCAGCATTCGGCATCTGACTTCTATGTTTAGGTCTTTATTGCAGAATAGTGTTCTCATTTTCATGAAGGACTGCCGTGCAACTTCAATCCTTGTCTTTATATCTATTTCTGGATCCCACCGTTCGTTAAGCCAGCAACCAAGATATTTATATCTTGACACTTGATCAATATTTTTCCCATTGAGTGTCAGTTTCATTGATGAGGCTGGATGTTTGCTGATGATCATGTATTTTGTCTTGCTGATGTTTATATTTATTCCCATTCTTTGGCTTTCTATCAACGTCAACGAGTTTTTGGAGATCCATAATGTTATCTGCAATTAGCACGGTGTCATCTGCATATCGTAGGTTGTTAACAATCTTTCCATTTATTGTGATTCCCTCTGGACATTCTTCCAATGCTTTTTTAAAGATTACCTCTGCATATATGTTGAACAGGAGTGGTGAGAGCACACATCCTTGTCTCACTCCTCTTTTGATGTTAATATCACTGGTGGTAATGTTGTCTAATTGAACGGTAGCTGACTGATTCCAATACAGATTTGTTATTAGTCTTATGTCTTGTTCGTCTAGCCTTATTTGTTGAAGGATTTCTATTAAGTTGGTGTGTCTGACTTTGTCGAATGCTTTTTCAAAATCTATGAAACACATAAAGACAGATTTCTGTTTTTCTATGCATTTTTGTATCAATATTTGGGTACAGAAAAGGGCCTCTCTAGTACCAAAACCATTCCGAAAGCCGAATTGTGTTTCACTTAGAGTTTCTTCACTTTTTCTATAAATGCGATTCTGAATTACTTTCAAAAATATTTTTAATGTTTGGCTCATTAGACTAATAAGTCTGAAGTCACCACAGGAATTCGCTTTGGGTTTCTTTGGGATAGTGATAAATGTAGATTTGAGCCAATCTGATGGAAATTCATCACTTTCATATATTTTATTAAATAGTTTTTCAAGAAGTTTGATGTTATCTGGTTCGATTAATTTTAAAAATTCTGTTTGCACACCATCTGGTCCACTGGCTTTTCCTGTTTTACTTGTTTGTATAGCATTCTCTATTTCGCATTTCATGATTGCTGGTCCTTGAATGTTATCTTTTATATTTATAGGCTTCTGTCTAGTATCATTGAAAAGTTCTGTTACATATTTTATCCAAATCTGTGCTTTATTCTCTTCTTCTAGAACTATTTTTCCATTTTCGTCTCTTAGAGACACTATTTGCTTTTTCCTCAGTTTTCCGGAAATTTCGTTGATTTTCTTATACAGATTGAAATTATCATGTTGTTTCTGAAGCAGTTCAATTTCAGTACATAAATTTTTCATCCAATTTTCCTTGGCTTCTTTTATTTTTTTCTTGATGATGATATGTGTTTCTGTATACCTGGCTAGGTCTTTGTTTTTATACATTCTTCTTGTATCAATAAGAGAAAGAATCTCATCTGTCATCCATTCCTGTTGTTTTATATTATTCACATAACCTAGTTCTTCAATACTTGTTGTTACGATGGCATTCTTTAAGCTATTCCAAAGAGATTCCACACTTCTATTTTCTTCTATGTTAATCTGTTGTAATCGTAGGTTAAGCTGTGTCTTGGCGTTTTTATTTATGTTCGGGTCTTTCAGTTTTTCTACATCAATTTTCTTTTTCTTCTTTTGTGATTTTTTAGCTGATTTTAATCTAAGACGTATTTCTGCAACTATGGGATTGTGGTCTGATGAGATATCTGCTCCAGGATAAGTCTTTGCACTCTTTATACTACTGTGGAATCTTTTATTTATCAGTATATAATCAATTTGATTTCTGACAATATTATGTTGGTTATCTTGAGGTGATTTCCAAGTGTACAGTCTTCTGGGTGGAAGTTTAAACCAGGTATTTGCTATTGTTAGATCTTCTTCCTGACAGAATTGGACTAGGCGATCTCCTCTGTCATTTCTGGTGCCTAAGCCATGTTCGCCAACAATTTCTCCATCACCCCCTCTTCCCACTTTTGCATTGAAGTCACCCATCACTATGTTTATATCATGTTTCTTTGTTAGGTTTTTAATCTCTTTTAGGTGTTCATAAAACTCTTCAACATCTTCTTCACTTTTGTCAGCTGTGGGTGCATAAGCTTGGATGATATTTATGTTAACGGGGTTTCCCTTAAGTTGTAACAGCATTATCCTTTCAGAAAATGGAATCCAATTTATTACTGATTTATTGATTTCTTCATCTACTATTACAGCTACACCATGTCGATGTTTGTTCTCATCATTCCCAGAGTAATACATTGTCATATTATCTTGTTGACACTTTCCAGATCCTGGCCATCTTGTCTCGCAAATTCCCAAAATTCGGATGCCCAGCCTCTTCATTTCTCTTGTGGCATTTCTTAATTTGCCAGCTTCATACAGAGTTCTGACATTCCAAGTTGCAATTTTAAAAGTGGACACCATTTTGAGCCCGGAGATTCTTCGCACCCCTGTCCCATTTAAGGGACGCCGGGAACTTGGGGCCAATTGTAACTCATATATTACAGGTTGTGATTAATACAAACAGTTCCATAGTGTGATAGAGGTCGAATACTAAGACGGAAATTAATGAGTCATCTCCAATGGAACCAAACGGGTGGAAATCTAAACGATGTAGTGAACTATGATTTCTGGTTATTTACAGAAATATTGTTCTATGTGAGCATTTACCGATCGCTGGCGGATATATTAGTCAGCAAAAGACAGTTTGAGGTTACACCCACCAACGTGGGAATAAAAACATAGTATGACCCAATGCTAAGGAATTAACGGTGTACCAAACAGACAGAAAATCTAATGAACAAAAGTCAAATGGTTTTTCAGGTTATTATAGAAATTTCATTCTTTCAAGATTGTGGTGTTTTTGTTTTGTGGTGTGGATAAAAATTGAACTATTTTGGAATATCGTTTTGCATTAAGTAGAATCATTCTGGAAAGACTGTAAGTAAATTAAAATTATCATTAGAATTTCTAGACTACATACAAAAAACGTTATTGTAAGCTTTTACGTTTCCGTTTATTTTTAATTTATTTTTTAAAATATCGTTTGTTTTTTTCTCTTCATGTAAACTAAAAAAAAACACCATTACATCAAACATTTGTAAACAAAATTGCAAACTTCGGAGCAAAAAAAGTCAATGTTTGAGGACACCAGCATATAATTCAATTATTCAGAAAAGCCTAAACACTGCCGCCATCACGAATCTACTGCAAGAATTCCCACCCTTTAACAGGAAAGAAATACACCAAAATGTATTGGAAAATTAGTACAGCCATCTATAGACCACCAAAGACAAAACATGATGACAAAGATGAATGTCTGTCACCCTGGGAAAACCCCAAAATATTTTATCTGAAAAACATCGCCCATAATTCCATAGACAAACCAAAACACCATGTGATATCACAGACAGACATATGTTCCCCAGAAATTTCCAAACACATAACATCACGTTTGGTTATCTTTAAAAACCCACAATGCTATGTGCGAATCCAACACACCACCTGATGTCCCTGATAGAAGGGGGCCCCCAGCAAATTCCAAACATTCCAAAATTTATCTTATCGCTATCTATTACCCATAATTACATACGCAAACCCTTTATGTATCTACAACTCATAACAATACTCATCCAAGACACTGACGTCTATTCCCCCATTCACCCTACCCTTATTTTGTTCATAGTATTCCACCAATCATGACACGAAAATAATATGTTCCTTTTCCATTCAAGACAATAACGTGATGACTTATTTAAAAATAACAATTACGTCACTTATTTACAATTAACTAATAACGTCACTTATCCTCATCTGAAAACAACACACATACACGTCACGATTCCTTATCTTATCTTGATCTTGATCTTGTCAGAAGTGTCCCCCAATCACGACACGATTCCTTATCCACTAATATATCTCCCTTTTCCATTCAAAACAATAACGTCATTTATTTACAACTAACAAATTACGTAGATTATTTACAACTAAAAATGACGTCACTTATCTACATCTGATAATTACAAACATCGTGTCACGATTCCTTATCTCATCTTGATTTTGATCTTATTCAAAGTGCCCCACCAATCACGACACGAATCCTTATCGCTACCATCACCCATAATTCCATAAGTGAACAAAACAAACAACGTGACGTCACACACACAGATGGTCCCCAGAAAAATTCCAAACATTTCAAGCTTTTGACGTCACACAAACCAACACGTCATCAAATGAACAACCAAACACGTCACGATTCCTTATCTTATCTCGATCTTTATTTTGTCAGAAGTGCCCCTACTACTATTGACTTCCACAATATCAGAGGAATCTCTGTATTAATTTTTTTTTCGGTTCTTAGTTTCTGTAGTCTTTCATAAATTAAACTTAATGCATAATCTCTCTCTCTCTCTCTCTCTCTCTCTCTCTCAACTATGTATATTATGTGGTTTGGCAATTAATACAGGAAAATACAAAAATCGTAATGAGATGGAAAGATCAATATTTCTTGGTGAGTATTTATTTCATGGGCATTTAGTATAATGTAATAAGTTAAAAACTGCAAACTGCATCCCTTCTCTCTCTCTCTCTCTCTCTCTCTCTAAGAAAGATATGAAAAGAAATTAAATCAGTTCACGGAGCCTCCGTATCTCTTTCTCTATAGATGAAGCCTTTTGGATGGATGGAATGATCTGGATTCGAAACCTGTTTATGATGCCAAGGATCTTTATAAGGGCTTTTTAAAATGAAGGCGAATTATCTGGTCTCATTCGTGGGTGGCATTTTTTTAGGAAACTCTGAAAGAAACCGTGACCACACATATCTACTGACAAAAAATACTTAGAGATGCAAATGCATTAAATTGGTGAAATCTCATAATCAGGGGAATCAACCTGGATCGCATGAACCAGAATTGGTTGGATTGGGTGGATGGAATTTAGATCCCAATTTTTTTTCAAGTCATATGACTCAAGGTAGGCAATGACCATCATGCCTAAGGTTTCAGATAACGAAGGGCATTTTTGTAGAGAATTTAATTAGAACTGGATGTATATGAATATTCTAGCTGGACTTCTGTCCTATTTAACAAGAAATGCTCTTTTTGTGCTACTAATATCTACTGGAAGGAACCATTGAGGTCTACATGAACTGAATTATTTTTAAGTGCATCATCTTTGAAACAGAGACTTTGAAACGACTCAGTTAAAACTTTAAGTTACGTTTCACAAAAGATTCTGGCAGTCTCCGTTTAAATTTTCCAGTTATTCAAATAACGTAGCTTTCAGCATCGCATAAATTAAATGTTTTGTAAAAATTCGTGCTTTCTGTAAAATTATTCAAGCTTTCATTTTAAAGATCTCCACTCTGTGGACTTACAAAGGACTGCTCTGTTATAAGCTAGTTGTTGTAGAACTGTGCCTTGCAGTGCCATCATAGACAGCATGTGTAGAAAGGTTGAAAGAAGTACTTGCGAGGAATAGTAGCTATCTCTTGCTAAACTGTTAAAGAGACTTTGCCACAGAGGAACGATTAATTTACGACGCGTCTTTCCTTCTTACACATGAGTCAGAATATATTAAGTCAAGGATTGTTTAAGAAGAAACAATTAATCTTACATGAGAAAGGCGGTTGGCATCAGTAAATTCGAAAGTCTTTGAGATGCTTTAGGCGCCTAATTAGTGAGTATAGTAAATTATATGCCTCAATGACTATAACTACCAAAGCGTTCTGTTGACAGTAAGAACAATAACAAAAATATCATTATTTCAATTGTTCGAACGAATAATGAAAGCTAATTGAATTATTTTAAATTAGGAAACCAAATAAAGGGAAGACCTACTAATCTATAAAGACAAGAAGGGAAGAAACAAATGGCGGAAACGAATACACGTTACTATTATCATGTTACTCAAGTATTCATTTATAGACTAATTTGTGTTCCGGATTTTCCAAGGATTCAATTCACGGATGTTTCGTGAACAATTATTTTAGAATGATAGACTAAAATCATTTTAAAGAGCACACCATTTGATTCATATTAAATGCAAGTTATAGCACTTCGAACAAGTGCATGTTACTTTCCAGGTAACGCATGCATCCTTGAAACTGATACGGTTTAAGGAAACATGAAAACTCAGAAGAGAGAGAGAGAGAGAGCCGTATGAAAATAATCAGAAATGCCCTTAAGCAGTGCACTTGGTAATCGCATTCAGGTGTAATGACAATAGTTTGTGACGATTGAACCTACACTTTAGACATGTAAAGCTGTTTTGTTTAATTCATATCGATAGCATAATAAAATTTGCTGTAAAAAATGTTTAGCATAAATCTAAATGCCAGACTTAATTAAATTCCTTCTAGCGTCAGTGCGGAGTTATGACTTCGTATTATTTCGAAATGTTTTGGCGTGTTTTCAATGCTGTTCACAAGTAAAGACAAAAATTCTAAATTTAGAATTTGTAAAAGTTTGGGATAATACACTTGCAAATAAATATTTGCTGGTCTTTTTTGACTTAGTGGATAACATCTCCAGTTTTCAATCAGTAGGAAGTGGATTGAATTCTTCTATGATACGAATGCTCATGAATGTCGATGTCTTTGAGTAGAATAGGAATGCCTTCGCCCTCTCTGAGACCACTATGCTGTTTATTAGTTACAGAAAGAAATCGCTTAAAAAATTAAACATTCAGTATCTAGAGAGAAGAGTTTCTAATTATCTCTCTTATTTTAATATCACTACTAATGTTTATAGCCTTCATAGGTTGGTTCCCCATTAAAAAAAGAAAATATGGTATCTCGATAGTATATCACATATAGAGATATATTATCGCTCTTCAGAGCAAACTTCAGAAAAATTCAGAGAAGGAATGATCGAATTTTGTCTGCAAATGAGAGAACAGAAATTCGTGTAAATGTGTTTTAACTGAAGAGAGTAGATAAAATCAATAGAGAAAAAATATTAACATATCAGCGCACTTTCCTGTTTTAATGAAAATGGATAATTTCTGTCTTTTTTTTAAAGATATATATGCGCATTTTAAGAACAAAGTAATTAAATAAAAGAACAAATTCTAAATCAGTATCATGTGAATTACAAAATTATAGCTAAAGTAACCAAATGTGTGTTCTTTTGATCGATTTACCTTCTATGTGAGATGGCAAGCCCCAGAGTATTGAGTAAAACCATTATTGCGCGTCCATATGAGACTAACTCATAATAGGGTCGATCCTAAATGAGACAAGAATTGAGTCCTTTATAACTGAAGGACAATTGTGATATATCGCGACTGGCCAGATCAACTTTAGCAAGTTGTTAATTACAGTATTTCCGGTTGTTGGAAAATCAAGCCTCACCTTCAGGAATGCCCTTCATCTGTCCTTATTTATATATATTATGATTATATGCCTGCTTTTATAAACATAAGTTCTGCATATCAATGATATTTTATTCTTGTTTTTATTCTTGTCTCGTTTTCCAGTATCTTTTCGTAATGAAGCTTGTCGCAGAATAAAGGAAAAAAAAAACATAAAAATCAGGCATAGATTTCTTGTAGGAGAATTTTATGTTTATTTATGTATTTATAGATTAATCATTACTCCTGCCCGAATATAAATTGATATTAAATTGAATAATTTAATATCAATTTATATTCGGCTGTAAGCATCTTACTTTCCCTTTACCCAAGTAAAATGACTGAAACATCGAAGTCAACGGATAGTATAGGGCGAAAAATAAACAGCCATGATCCCAACTTTATAAGATTTAGAATCGACTTTCGCTGCGATGATTGCAGCAATCCTACGGGAAACAATTTGTATAGGTGTTGGACAGCAATCAGTAGGAATTTTGGACCGTTCTTTCGCTAGGCATGTAAAGAGATTGTGGATGGTTGTAGTACGAACTTCCCCTTGAGCTCACCCTACGCTTCAGTTCATCCCACAAAAGTTTAATAGGGTCGAGATTATGACCTCGTGGAGGACAGTCAAGTGTTATGGCGTTCATATCCGCAAACCACGCAGTTACAGCAAAGCCATATGACACAGTGCATTATTTTGCTGAAAGAGACAGTGGTCAGTTCCGTAGGAACACCAAAAACTAGGAGGCATTGCAATATGTAGAATATTCAGATACCTCTCAGAGTTCACTGTTCATGACACCACAAACAGAGATCCGAGGACAAACCACGAAAAAAAAAAAAAAAAGGACCATATCATCAAACCGAATTTCTTCAAATTTCATAGTTGGGGTGACGTATTCTGGGAAACGTTCACCAGGAATCCTCCCCCCCCCACACACACACAGACCCGCCTATTCTCTTCAGTAGAGGATATAGTGTGATTCGTCGCATCATAACACAGCTTTCCAAGCTTCAACGTCCTATTATACACTCTCTTTGCGCCACTAAATACGACGCTTCGTGTTGATTCAGGTAATGTGAGATATGCATATTGCGGTCCTACAGTGGAAACCCATGTTGTTAGCCTCGGTTCTGGATTCGTTATCCAGTCGATGGCCGGAATTCTACATTCAACGTGTCGGCCGGTGAACAATGTTTGGTGCGTCTGGTGGGTCGTCCACTGCCAGTAGCACTTGCAGCTGACTCCGTGCGTTTTATCCCTGTATGGTATCACTGGTTGAATTGAAATGGCCCAATTTGTCAACGGTTAGCCTAAGAGAAAGATCTGCAACATGGCATCTTATCATCACAACTCCTCTTTCAAACTCCATCAGTTCTCGTCTCGCAGCCATTTCACCAGAACACAGTTTCACTGACTTAGGAACATCACATTCCTCCAATATATATATATATATATATATTGGATACAAATACGTGATTCGTTACATGGCCAGACATCCCATGCAGGTGTCCGTTGGCTTCTTTTCATGCAGGGTATGTTTACAATAAAAAATATACTATTACAGAAATAAAATAAAAGTTAAAATAATATGGAAACATACAGAGAAAATGCACTACGATAAGGAATAATTGATATAGTTGTGAGTCTCTCTTGCCAAAATCCTCAAACAGGAAGAATCATGTCAATTTTGAAACAGAGAGGAGAAAATTCTGTTTTCCTTGATGAGGTTGAACGAGGAAAATTCTGCTATATGATAGTAATCATCACAATCTTCCATAAATGCTTGTTGAACCCACGTTAAGCAAGGCCTTTTCACTACTTTTTGTGTATATAATTAAACGTATAATGATGGAACATAACACCGATGATAATGAGGAAAAAGTTACCTGTGGTGTATCTGCGATCCATTTAGAGTATATACCAGCTCCTTTGGTTATGGATATCCAATTTTAGACTCTCTTTAATCCTAAAATGAATACACATACACAGTTATTATTTTGGTAAACAATATCTCTTCTGGATACAACAACTTATGGGTTTTTTTGTTTGCAAGAGAAACTACACGTTTTCATATTTGGCTAAGGCTAAGTGATAAAAGTAGTATGCTAGTGCTACTGCGAAGGATGATCAAGTGCATTTTTCCTAAAAGAAACATCTGATTACGCTTTGATTTTTCTGGACTAAAGTTAAAGGACTATCTGTAATGAAGAGATGGATGTTAGAGAAAAAGTTAAAACATACATTTCAAGAAAATGAACCTCACAGAAACTAGTACAAATTAAAGCTTAAATAAATAAATAAATATAACTAATATGAATATGAACATAAAATCTTACTTTTCTTGCACGGTATGAAATAACAAATTTATCACCTGCCAGAACTCGCTACATTTTTATCAATAAAGAAAGGCTTTTGTTGTTCGCCTGTGCTAACATTAACTTTTTCACATCTAGTCAGAAGTTAATAAAGAAAATAAACAAATCGAACAAAATCTAGAAATAAAAATATAAAAGAGTAAATAGCTGCATTATTATACTCTTCAGAAATTCCTTAATCCTGAATGTAAAAAGTTTCTCACGAACAGAGTAAAAGTAAATAACTGTGACGCATTTCTGAAGAAACTGTTTCACTAAATTTAAAAGGGATAAAAACAGAAAATCAATTCAGCCATAGAAACTAATTTTTAATCCGTTTATATTTACATTTAATTATCGAAAATAAATCATAAAGAGAGAAATCAACCCTGTTAAGATTCGTTGTGTGGGTTGTTGCGTAATTCCTTCTTCCCTCTTTCTCCTGTTTTTAAATAATTTTTTAGTATTATTTACATATTTATTTATTTTATGTTTATTAGTAGCGCACGGAAAGGAAGCAGAGCATATATCCAAGAAACATTTAATATCAGATACATGTGTGAAGTCATTACTTTCAACTTACTATTATTTGATACTACTGTAATTTTTGAACATGCATTTTCCTAAAATAACGAAGATTAGTTTGGATTACTTATAATTAACAAAGTTTCAGGTGTTAATTTGTTAAGTTCGTAAGCCTCATGTTTCGAGAGGAAACTCAGATAATATATCTTCACATTGAAAATCCCTACTAAAGTTCCTATAACTTATACGAAAACGTTTTTGTATTTTCATGACATGCTTCTTATCGCAGCGTATTTTTTTTGGGGGGGAGAATAGTATTGCTCTCATAGTATCTAAAATGCCTAAGAAATTAAAGACTGCAGGAGAGTAAAATAAAACTGTTTTCATTTTTTAGTAAACTAATTTGTAATTTAGAAATTATACAGAATAGGAAACAAAAAAAGACAAAATAACAAACAGCAGTTCCTCGCTTTGTCAGTTTACATAATTTCTTTGAGTCCTGAGAGATTTTTTCGTGAAGGAGAAGTGGGGGACTGTATATGACCTGCTTTTGCATGGTTTATCGAGCATACATAAGTGTCTTCCCTAGCAACCTTAACTGTATATGTGTAGTGCCCTTTTCCAGTTGCATTGCCATCTTCTTGCGGTATGTTTAATAACTAGGTGGAAAATTAAATTTTAAATGGAATTTTATATTTTGTATAAAGTAAGTATTCGTTTGCCTCCTGCCTCTTGAGTAACATAGCCTTAAATAATACAGCACAATGTCACCTTTGGTTTTGTAACATATAAAATTCATACATGATAGATGGTAGAAGATGTTAATCGCTTGGCATGAGACCTACTTCTTTACTTATTGCAGGCCTGAACCGGGTTGAAAAATTACCGCTTATTTTCCAAGTAAGGTTATCAAATATATAGACCACGCGTGGGTGTGACTGTCATGGAATTTTAGTTTGCAAAATATTACTTTATGTTGATTTTTGTTTTCTCCATACTAGTTAATGGTAGGAGTGAGAAAGTTCTGATGCTGATTAAAACGCAGAGTTTCTAAGGCACTTAGTAATTATAGACTTGAGATCTGTATTCACAAATCAAAAACGATTTAAACAATAAGCCTATAAAGTTTTCAGTGAAAAAAGTAGAGACTCACCTACTTGTGAAGTGTACAACACAGAGATGCTGGTCTAAACATGATGTTAAAACACGTACTGCTAAAGCAACTATTGTCCTTCAAAGATTACAGCCACTTGCTAAGGACAATAATATAAAGCTAACTACAAGACTCTACCTCATGGATATCCTTGTTAAATCTGTCTTACTATAAAGTGATAGTTGGACTTGCTAACGGAAGATGAGAAAAGACTATTAGCCTTCGAGATGCAGTGCTACAGAAATCTTTTGAAGAAACCATACACAGTACGCATAACAAATGAAGAGTGTAGAAAGAAAATCGCTCTATTGCCATAACACAAGAGAATATTATTAAAATACATCGAAAAACTCCAGTGGTTGGGCTATGTGGGGGGCTTCACTTCTGTTAAAACACCAGGGAGATCGAGAATCACCTGGATAGTAATATTAAAAATGGAACATTTCTTAGTTCTTCACGCTGTGAAGGAGATCCCAAGAGAAAACACCTGGAGAGAGAGTATGTTAGGACTGTCACCTTTAGAGTGCCCCAACGGTCTACATGAACTATGTCTGAAGATGAAGAAGTTGATGTTACAACTTAGAAACTGCAACAGAAGTAGAAACCGTGTCTATTGTCCATCATGTGTTTCTGGTGGGTTAACTAAAGGACAGCGATAAACTAGTGATGAAAGTTCAGGTTCCCATTTTTGTAAGAGAATACGGAAAGTAATTCACAGAAAATGAACAGAAGAACCGCTTGTTGTCGGGAGATTTGAATTCTCTCTTTAAGAATAAGTCAATTCTTTTTTTTCATTATGCACATATGCCCAGTCCACCAGCTGCTTTTTTCACGTACGACCTACTAATTTCACCACTATTATTTACTATAATTCATTCGGCTCATCGGTTTTCATTGTCTGGCGGAGGAACTAATCCTATATTGCCTCAAGCAGACTATCAGTAGTTACAAGTATGTTGATCAGGCATTGAATCAGAAGGCAGGAAGCTTTATTTAGGGATTTAATCCACGGCTAACGTAGGTAGTTTTTCATAGTTTTTACTAATTGCAAATTCAGATGCAAGATGAGATTATTCTAAACGTGAAAAGTTTAGAATAATCTCAGTTGGAGATTATTCTAAAGTTAGTTGGAGGAGCTAAGATTTCGGGTTCCCC
The DNA here is from genome assembly GCF_054136105.1 of Typopeltis vanoorti. NCBI lineage: Eukaryota > Metazoa > Arthropoda > Arachnida > Uropygi > Thelyphonidae > Typopeltis > Typopeltis vanoorti. Next base: position 85,256,600 of record NC_143556.1, on the reverse strand, counting down.
GAAATCTTAGCTCCTCCAACCCGCTGAAAATACTTTACTCAGAGCTTCTCGTTAAAATTATCAAAAAAGCGTACTTTATAGTATATTTTACCGAACCAAAAAATAAGAAATAAAAAGAGTAGCTTGAGTAGCTTGTGTATATTTTACATTTAATGAGAATAATAATAAATATACTCAAACCAGATAGTAAATTATATCTTGCTACCGGTAACAACGCTGCGATGCATAGCAACAGATATTGCATAATTGCTCCATCCAGCACATGCATCATTTACAGCTGGTAACGTTTTTGATTTGTTGTAAGTGAGGGATATATTTAATATCATTAAAAGGAGTGTTGCATTTATCATGACGAGGAATATTATTTAATAATGCCCCGCCTCAACCTTTATTGAATAATGTGACGAATTCATTCTACTATCCAGCATCTCCAATAGAAATCAGCCAGGTGCAGAATCGAGTTGAGGAAAAGCTAACCTATTCAAGTAATTGCGTGCCATTTCTTCCAAACTGGAACAGAAATCGCAAACAGACACTATGTCGTATTTTCAAAGGCTGCGGACAAGGACTTTTACCTTTTCAGGATACCCACATTTTCAGTGCATAAGGGTCGGTATTCACTCACTGCATGAATTTGGTTCTTTGAGATTTCATCCGAAACAATCAGCACGTTAAAGTGCATTATGCCCGTCAATCACTGCTTATTACTAGTGGAAAAGAGCCTGAGTAACTCATTCGGTATAGAAAGCTCTTTGATCAGAAAGACGTGGGTTCGATTTTCGTCTATGACGTGAGGAATTATCTGGTCTCTTTCGACTAAATATCAATTAGTCTATCCCATACAGAGGCAGAAGATTTTTACACCCGGAAACTCGGGTTTTTCGTCCCTCAGAACAGCCAAAGTCGGCCCGCCCACAAAGCGGAGGGAAGAAAGGGAGAAACCCCATACGGATATTATATTATTATTCACTGGTGGAAAAAATACACTAGTAATCAATGTTCCACCTATATGTCCGGTTTGATGGGGAAAAAAAAAAAAAAAACGTTTCCAGAAGGAGAAAGCCTGCTTCGGTGACACTCCGTTTAGCGACGATTGGGGTAAGCAATGCAGCAACTGTTTCCATTAGTTTCAACAGAGTCACTTGAAAATAACGGAGAAAGTTATAAAAGTTCAGTAAATAAGAAGTGAATTCAGCCACTCTAGATTCACAGCGAATCTCCTGCCCAACATTGCTATCCTTTAATAAGTCACAGTAATTTAGAGAAACCACTGTGGTTAAGGAGGAAAATACAGTCATAATCTTAAAAAAATTCCCCAAATAGCTTTACAGGGCTTAATTACTAATCTTTCCAGGCTGCAAGACCATTTTCTTCTCTATTCCTTCACTGTGTGTCATAGCGGATGGCGTCATCCTTCTGAATTCTATTCTACAAAAATGCCGAAGTAAACAGTGTTTCTTACTTTCGTGCAAGCTTTTTCACCTCGGCATAAATAACTGACTTTTGTTAAACTCAAAATTTATCAAAAGTTTTACTGATAACAAGGTAATTTTTCCTTGTCATTGCATCTCACTTTGCTTTTCAAAAAAAAAATAAAATTTCTTCATACTCAAACCTTACCTATATCTCACACACGGGATTAATGTGCTACAGGATCTTGTACAGTAACTCGTTTGTGAGGTAAGTATATATTAAAATTTTAAAAAACACTGTTGGAAGGCGTTTTGATGTTGAGATATTCTCTGATTCTAATCAATATCCCGACAACTAGTGCCTCAAATCTTATCATTCTGCAGAAATGTGGCATAAACGACATTAAAATAAACCCTATCTTGCTTCCTACAAAGAGGACAGAATCGCAATTAACCTTCCTTTGACTTTGATAATGCCCGAATCTCTGGGCGGAACTGATTTCTCCTCCAGGCCTGACTTCCATCTCTGATCTTTTCTGCTACGTCCACATTTCATCAAGACTCCAAGGCTAACGAAAAATGGTCTTATTTTCCGATTAAAACACAAATTTCGTGGATGGAACTGCCGAATCTGCCTCATCTGTTTTCAAACGTGTTAAGTTAATGGATGTTCACAGATAAGTAACTTGGTTTCATTGAACTTAAACGCTGAAGTAAAGTAAGACGGAAAGCTCGATTCGGAAACTGTAATTTCAGAACGATTATGCGCCGTGTTACCAAAGAAAAAAAATTCCAATTATTAATAACAAACATCCTCTTATTTATTTAATTATTTATCATTTTTTGTGAAAGTAATATTCAGCTAATGGCTGGGATTTTTTAGCTTGAATTCATCAAAAAATAAAATTATAAAGATTAAATAAGAGTATGTCCATCGGAAATAAATGGAGAGATCAAATATATAGAATTAATCAACGTAGTGTACAAGTATTCTCTTATCTCGCTTTCTTAAATTTTATAAATGCATTCCCATTTTAGAGATCTATTGTGAGTTTTAATATAGTTTGGTTTCGCTTTAAATATTCTTCACAGGAGAATATAGAATCCAGTATCGTCCTTTTTAAAATCCAAAGTGCCTTGCGTATACTCTTGAACACTATCTTCTAAGATTGGTCTTTTCTCCCCCCCCTCCGTTTGATCTCGTGTAAATGTATTTAACTGATTTTCCTCATATCAGCGTTTCTTATTCTAACTTGAATTTCCATAATTAATTTTCATACTCAGCTAAAAATTTTATGTAAAAATTTATGTCACGAAAATTTTGTGCTTTGTGCAAGCTTAACGCTTGTATTGATAACTTAATAAATGTACTATATATGTTAACGCAAACAACAAAAACAATTGGCCATGATGTTTATCATTCACTCATATATGGATGACAAGTTTGTTAAGGGAAAAAACATAACGGAAAGAAAGATTAAGACTAATCCGGGAATCCTAAAACGTGACAGGTTTCCCAGAGACAGGCATCGAATGGTATGAAAGAAACGGAAGCAATCTCAACTAATAAACACTACATCTGAGCATGTCAACATTGGGATTTACACCATCAAGTGACAGCAACGGTTTGAGTAGTAAGGATTATATGCCATCTGTCAGTCTCTCTCCGTGCCATTAGAATGTTATCCCGTCTGAAGCCGTTTCATTTCTAGTTGCAACGCATTATTGGTGAATCAAGTCTTTAGGTTCTTTCGTATGGAATCACTGGTCCTACTTTTCGTTTTTTTGTTTATTCTTCATGCATTAGGTTTGAAAAGAAATCGATAAAATGAAAGCAAACCAGTAGAATATCGACTTATATCTATAAATTAAATCTATACTTTAAATTCTTAATTCATAAAACTACTACTACTGCCTGTAGTAAATTACCTGCCATTTCATTTCTAACAGTAAACAAGAAGAATTTATCTGTCTCCTGTATTGAAACGATGGGATTTTCTCTAAAATATACACATAGGCTAGAGAAAATCCGCAATACTTGTATTGGAGCTCGATAGTATGGTTAAAAATTTCTTCGCTCTGCTGGCTGGTTCTGCTAAAATGGATATGTTTACGGTGTTCATAATTTCCATGTGAAACTGCACTCAACCATTTGGAGATTCCAAAGTAAATTGGAATCGTATTGATTCCAATTTACTTTGGAATCAATACAACTAACATTTCCGTTATTACAGTCAAGATTTTAACCACTAAAAACAAGTTTTAATAATTAAACAAAAATTTTGTTTAACAGAAAAAAACTTGTATTTAATAAGAATAATTCATTTTGAGTTTTGATTCTTCTGTAAAGAGTTTTTATGTTAATAATAAAGTGATTCATAAGAAAAACAGATGAAAGATAAATTCGAAGTTTGATTTTTAGAAATAACATAATTACAATGAATAAATGGATAACTGTTGAGTTGAATATATCAGTTCAACTTAGCCATCTAAGAAAATATATTTGTGCAATATTTAAAAAAAAAAATGAAAATGCTCTAGAATGAAATATAGAAAGATAAATATTCCTGTTGGACGAGTGACATTTCTCTTTAATAAGTGAGCGAACCAGTAGAACTATATATTACGATAACCTATGACAGTGGATGAATGGTGTGTACAGTGTGCCAGCTGTTCTGAGCAATCAGACGTCCTCAAACGTAGAAATATAAATGTATGAGGAGAACGAGGAGTGCAGTAGTACTATATACACAGATTATAACAAGTTCATAGTGTGTTCTGATTTGCTCAGAAGACAGAGCGGTATTTTGTTTTTTTAATTGTAAGTTTGTTGATATTATGGTCAATAGAAGTGGGTTGGTCCTGACAGCTAGATATAGAGAGATATGTAGTTTTATTTCATAATTTCGGAAATCTAGTATTTGTTTTCATTATTTTAATTCAGAGGACAAAAGTACTAAAGAACTGAAATCAACTAGTGAACCTAAATCTTAATTTATTTTTATCTGAAATACTTGAGTTCTATGATAGGTTTTTCTGGGCGGGGATGAATAATCCTAGTATCTGAGATATAAAAACCCGATTTGCCTGCATCAAATGGCAAATGCCGAGGATGTGGATGAATGCATAGAAAATATCATGTCGAAACTTAGTTTTTATTAATAACTAAAGGACAGAGTACAGCTGCTTAATGCGAGTTACAAAAATGTGCACTAGTCTCTTTCTTATTAATAGATTCACTGTGGTTTACTATTTTTATTGTATGCTGATAAAATCAGATGATTCGAACTACAGTACATTACTAGTATGAATGGGCAGAAAGGTATGTGTTAGAGAGAGAGAGAGAGAGAGCGAAACTTCTTACTATTGGATTTGAAGAATTGCGGAGTACACTCTTCTGAAAATGCATGATGGAAGACGCCCAAATAGAAAACCAGGAATATTTGTTTTGCTATAGAAAGGTGTTTAATAGCCTCAGCATATGCTTTAATAAATTTAGGAGATGAACAGAGGAATCAATTATTGTTTCGAGTTCTGTTGATTAACCATGAAAATGTTTGGAAAAAAATCAAGCAGCAGAAACTGAACATCAATGGGAATGAAAATGAAGTGAATTGGTGAAAGGGGGGGGTCATTAATCAGTTGTTGATTTATCATGGCTCTGTACCGAAAGAAGCATTTTAAGGGAACCATTCCAAATGTGAGATAAGTTTTCAACAGTTAGATGGATTTATGATGCAGTTAATAACTGTTTACAGGTAAAGTTACATCTTGAACGATATTCAAAGCCTGATTTCTTGACTACTAAGGAAGTGATCAAGAGAAGTTGAAATGAGAGAGTTATCAATGGAACTGAAGTTTCGTCTGATTAAGATATTTGTGAGAGTAAAACTATTCTATGATTTGCAGTCAACCGAAGAGATGTTGAAGCCTATAGAGATGATTCTGGAATAGAGCTACTCAGAATCCATCATTCCTTGCAAAGTTTGAAGGCAAAAATCTGTCCAAATTACATGATACGTTTCCAGAGATAGCAAGTTGAAAAATCAATTTTAGAAGTCATAATATAGAACATGTGATGACAATGTAATTAATATATCATTGTGACAAGCACAATCAAAATAAAATGGTCCAGCATACTAATGTTGACTTAACATTCTTGTCTTCGAACTTTCGCTAGCAGCCAGCTAAGATTCACCAAACATTTTCATAGAATTTATCTAAATGGTGGATGACATAATACATTCCCTAGTTGATCGATTTTGACAGAATGCATGTTGACAGTATTAGCTGAAAGATTTCGACTTACCGTAACAGTTTCTTGCATACTCCCTTATTTTAGAAAGAATTAACATCAATAGACAGAGTTTCTTGAACATCAAACATACACAGCATATTCAGATTATATTCGACATCTTTAGTGTATAGGAAATGGTAAGTAAGCATTTACCAAGAAGGATCTTTGGCATGGAAGGTATCAGGTGTTTGGAAGGTTGTTAGGGTAAGAATGATTTTGACCTGACATACGAATAGTTTTTGCTATTCAATGATGAGGAACAGATCAAATGCAAATTTTCATACAACTGAGAATAATAAAATCGCAAGGAAAATATTTTATTCAATTTTTTTAGGAATAGTATGAATATGAGCATATTTTGAAGCTGCGAGATAGATACCAGGTGAACATTAGCAACCGACTCAAAAACACGAGACCGGTCTGCAGCATAAACTTTCCTGACACTCAAGAAATGCACCGGAATCGTCTTGTATCATTCAGTTTGGAGAAAACCACTCGGACTTCTTTGTGACAAAAACCAAAAGCAAGCCAGCATTGAATATTGCGTGTTTGCAACTGTAGGTAGATTTTGCCAAGATAATCAATGCGAGAATCGAAAGAAATTTAAGAAGTTAGACTTTACATTGGATAGTGATGCAACAGAACCCATCTGACTGTAAAATCAGAGAAAGCAAGATATCACAAGTTACAGATAATATCTCTAGAAAAGTAAATTAATTAAATAAATAAACACATTATGAGTCTCATTTGGTGCAGGTCTTCTTGGTTTACATACGAACATGAATTGTTTCGACTAATGCGCTCGGTGTACGCACCCACACTTAAAGAAATATTTCCTTTTTTACAAGGATACTATCTCCGTTTACAAGGCGAAGATATTTCATCGCCTTGTACACCCTCTATCCCAAAAGAAACAGAACATTTTGAAAATAGAAGAAACTAGTGGCGCCACCTGTTGTATCTTTTTGTTGTCGAAAGTGGCAACCTTCATTAGGGCCGTGTTAACTGTTTATGACATTTGTTTCATTAGAAGCCGAGTTATAGTGTCAAAACGACCACTTTGAAATCGCTTAAACCCCTCGTAAACTTGAGTACGGGATAAGCGTTCATCACCGTATGCTTTTTGAAGCTTTTGATGCGTTTCCGTAAAACGTTTACCAAGTTTAACACAAAAGTCAATCGCCGCTCTCTGTCTGAAACTCATTCTCCGACCGTTCGTTAAAACATACTGTCACTCTTGGCACTATAACTCGGCTTCTAATGAAGCAAATGTCATAAAGAGTTGATATAACACTAATGAAGTTTCCGCTTTCGACAACAAAAAGATACAACAGGTGGCGCAACCAGTTTCTTCTATTTTCGAAAAGTTCGATTTCTTTTTGGACAGAGAGTGTATTTTTCAACAGAAACACTTTCTTGGTATCAGTTTTTTATTTTACTTCATCATATAGGTTGGCTTGCAGGGAATATTGAAGGATGAACATTTGAGAAATACTCATACGGAATTCGATGGCTTTAAAATATGAAATGTAAATCTGAATGTACACTTACTAGAAATATTGTCTGACTCTGCTTGAAGACAACGTAGTAGCAACAGCGAAATAAGAATTTGTTTTTCCTATATTGAAGTGTATACTTTCGATTTTAATTTCTAGTCTAGCAATAACGATAGAATTAACATAAAAGCTTTCTCTCACATATAAACACACTACAAGAGCATGCAGATGAACCTGTTTTACTTCCAGTTTTCTTTCGTTCTACGTTGCTTTCGATTTTAGAACATTCGAGGGTTTTTTTGTTTTGTTTTTTCCTCGGGAATAATTTACTAGCAGGATTCCTTTTTGGGAAGCTATTTATGCGCTCCTTTAAAAGAAGCAGTCTGTTCTCTGTTTGTACTGTTTTTTTTCTTCTGAAACAGTTTTATTCACATATATCCTTTTCTATTCTGGAGCTCGTTGTATAGACCAGTGCTTCTCCGTTTCCTCTGGGAATTTCTTCCAACTCCTACGAAGCAGAGGTGAATAAACGGAGAAAAGGACTGTACCGATACCAGGTAACTTTTATCTTGTGAATCAAGTTTTTTCTTTCCTTCTACATGAAATAAAAACAACCTTTAGAGAGCATTTTCTCTTCTCTTTTTGAGGAAGAGAGGCTTGGATTTACCAGTCAATATTCTGTGCTGCGACATTCTCTAAGTGGAAATGCATCCACGGGTCTGAAGATAGTAAACGTTACTTTACTAAAAATAACACTTATGGATTAGAAACAAACAAAAATAAACTCTAAGACAAACACATATGGAAAATTTTAAGGCGATGAACTTATTCCACAATTCATTAATGAATTGGCTGTTAATGAAAATTGCTAATTATGAGCATACACACGTATAACGCATATTTTAAATGGATCGAATACATTACAAATGCATAATTCCGGCTTGTTCAAAAAGATACTCTAATAACGCTTACGATTACGTAAGTAAAAGTCAAGGATATCTAAGGAAAATATGATATAGGCACCAAGAACGATGACAACACCATTAGCAGTAGTTTGGTTTCATCTTGAGTAATAATTTTACATGAAAATACAAAATTATCCCTTTTTAGTAAAGGAAAATATCCACCCTGAAAGGACGCGAATAGTAATTCAAAATAAATTGTTGAACTTTCTGTTAAAAATAATTAAAAATATCTATCGCTGTGCAGCGCCCTACAGCGCAGTATTAAGTAGGGAAACTGAACAATGAATAAAGGAAAATTGTTAGAATTTCTCTCTTTTAATTATATCCGATTCGCCCTACTTTTTAAGTCCTAACATTTATAAGCCTGGTAGGTAACCTGCCTCCACCATTGGCAGTCACTAGCGGTTGTGCTCAAGGCTATCGGTGAATAAACAATTTCATCGGGGAGAGGGACTAACAGATTCCTTCATCGTTTAGTCATTAACCCTAATACGTGTTTGTATCTGACGCAGTACAAGCTGTGTTGTCGATTTTTGAAACTGCACAGTTCTAAACCTAAGTATTTGAAAGGAAAGACTCTACTTACACATACCAATGATCGACTGACACTCGGAATGCGCTGAAAAGGCCTAGATGGAGTTTCTTTAATCAGTAACTAGAATCGAACCTGTAAGACATTTTTACCCGAGTGTCTAGGAATATAGAAGCATCCATTTCCAACGGTTACACTTTAACTCTATTTGGACTATTTTTTATTTAAACGAAAGGTATAAATTAAAGAATTAAACATAAAATTGCAAATTTTGAAAGCACTGCACTATAAGGAATGATTTCTAGTAGCCAACCTATATGGATAACATGATTTTTAGGAAACCGTAATCCGAAAAAAAACAAAAATTCATTATCAACAGCCCATTTTGTTGTATTCGGGAATTGTGATTACAGGAAGTCAAACATATATTGTTTGCTTATATAGAAAAATTAACTAGCAATATTGTATTGTTTAATGCGAACAAATTTTTTGATAACCTGTTGTTTTTTTTTTTCAGATCCATTTTCATGAGTTTTTTCTTTTTAAATTCATATTATATTAGTATTATCATAAAGTATTATCAACAAATGCAAATTAATCTCTTTCTGTATACAGTTCGAAAGTACACTTCACTGAAACACAATAATGTTCCAAATTACCAATTATAATTTGACATATTATAAATATTAATTAAAACAAGGTACACATGATTGAACTTACAAAGAGAAGATTAAAATCTTAAATATATCTCTTAAGTATGCTAAATGTGTACAAAACATAGTTCATGTACAAATCTGTATGAATCAATTGATTTGTATACATAATATTCATTTATTTTTTTTAAAGTAGAAGATAGATTAAAAACGCTTCACTCACTAATTTCACACACACACACACACACACACATATATATATATATATATATATATATACGTTGCCTAGGGTTTGGTAAGGTTTCTGTCAAGTTTCGCTACTTCTCAGATGACCATTGCGCTAATAGCACTTCTTGTAACTATCTACTCAGAAATCTCGGTATACGTCATTATCGAAACAAAAAAGGATTTCTCTCTTAGTGATAATCTCCGAAAGAGAAAGTTTCGTATTTCTTATTCGAGAGGCAAGAACTTCTATGTAACAACAGTCATTGCGTTTGTTCTATTTGGGTGACCGACCTCTTGCCAGAAAGCAAATGATCTTCGCCATCTGTTGTGATAGTTATCCTAGGCACTTTTGTGAAGCAACAGTAAGTAGCATGATCGCAAGCATTAAGCTCTCGGCTGGAACAATTCAAACACACCACAAAGTACGTGCAAAATACCAGTGAAGTATGTGCAGCTGAAAAAAAAAAAAAAAAAAAACAGAAATGATTTAATATAGATACGAATTAGTTAAATATTTTATTAGATATATATTTTCAGATTTGAATTCCAAGAGAAGTGGATAATATACTTTTAGAACTTAGGAAATTACATATAAAAATATTATTTAGTAGTGTATTTACTTCGAAACTATAACGTACACAATCCGTATATTAACATGAACTGGAAATGTTAGCGTCTAATTTATTATTATTTCGTTGTTCTTTAAGTATATGAAGATGTCCGTATTATTAATTTAAATACAACATTAATATTTACAAAATTTTAGTATTTTGCATCCGAATCACACTCACCGAAAGTTGTGAACCAAAAATACATTAGTCTAAGTATCGTGGGCGGGATTAAGCTTAAATAATCCGGAAACCATGCTCCTTGAGACCAAGCAAGCAACTTTACAGACATCATTTCAGAACCCACTGAATAAAAGGGATGTATAATTCTGGTGAATGAATTCATCGCCAGTTCTTCAACAATGACTACAATAATAATAATAATAATAATAATAATAATAATAATAATGAATCGATAGAAATTTATCAAAGGAAAACTTGATTATTTAAACGTTTTAATATATACATTTTATTTCAAAGATTATTCGGATCCTCAAATAAACTTGAATAGATTTTATCTCCACGATTGCTATCACTTTTTTGGGCCGAGTTTCCATTATATAGTGAAAAATATTAATTTTTCACTATATAATGGAAGAGATCATGCTACTTACTGTTGCTTCACAAAAGTGCCTAGGATAACTATCACACCAGATGGCGAATTGGACTCATTTCTTTCATTTATGCTACTAGTTTTGCTCTTAATGAGATTTTTTTTTTTCCACTAGGAAAAACTCTGATATGCTGACGAGATTTTCTGCTGAGGATCTGCGTACATACTTTGCTAAAAAGTATGTTTATCAATATGTCTGCTGCTTTGAAGCGGCAGTTCTTTTGAAACTATAGGCTTGAAGTTCAGGTGGTAATGTTTTGGTATCAATCCATACATCTCTCTCTCTCTCTCTCTTGGATTACACCACCATATTCCCATCTTTGAATAATATACTGAACCATATGATCTTGAATGCGCTGATTATTCTGCGGTCGCATATACCATGTGATTGTAAGGAAAACATGTCACCCAAGACCTCGGAAATCGATTACATCAAAATCATCTCTCTTTTCCAGTATTGCATACAGCCACAGTAACAGCGTGCCCTCAACTAAAGAAACAAAATATGTTTATTTCTTTTTCTTTCTTTATTTTTTTCTTTTAACTGATACCTCTTTATTGCAGATGACAATTACTAAATATATTTCGGTATAGTTTGCGAAGGCCTTTCGTTGTCTTCAGATGCATTCTTGAATAGTATATGAGTTTGTCCATCATGTTTTGTTTTAAGATAATGCAATAGAATATTCCATGTAACTTCATTCAAGGTGATTAACCTTTGAAAGCTGAGTAGCATCCTGGGACCAACTCCTTAACGGTAGTGACTAAAACAGGGACTGTCGATTCATTAGAAGAGCAAAGTACACTGCTCACTACTCTACCGCCTTTAACCTTCTGCTATTCCCTTGCCAGATGTCCAATTTATGGCTCTTTGCTTAGGGAAGGGTGGTCAACAGGAACGAGTACTCCATAAATGAAGAGCAAATCTGCGTCATCTGAAAAGGCAGGCGTCCACCATTAGCGAGAAACCTTACTTTACTGTCTGTTCTAGGTAGATTAAATCACTAGAGTGTTGTTCTGTAAACATTTGTGAAGTTAACGTTTCTGTAATACTCTGTACAATGCTTGCAATATTTCCGATATTGTTTTCGAGTTAATATATTTTTTTTCTTCAATTTCCAAAGGTTCTGAATTGTTATTGGTAAATTATCAATTTAAAAGATGGACGTCATACAGTATTTATTTAATACAGCATGTAATAGTGCTGTATTAAAATAAACTATTTTATTTTCTATATATAAGTTCGCTCCTCTTTCTTCAAAGACTCATAAAATCATTCATGTGCATTTTATCACATTGTCTTGCTATATAAGATCACCTGTATACATAAGAAATACAAAGTACTCTGTTATTTTCTAAGATTTAGTAGGATTTCAGGCACGAACCTATCTTGACAAGTCACCATCTATTATCATGAATGATTGTGCTCTTTGACATTTGTTCTCGGAAGCAAATAAATTATTATATGAGCAGCGAAACGGCAAGTCTTGACAAGGGTTACATCACAACGACTGCATTACTAGATGTTCTTATGTGGGAGGCAATACTCTGCTGGTAGCGAAGAAATAGAACAAGTTAGAATGAGATATCCGTAAGCAAAAGTGCGTGCGTGATTATTAGGAAAGTGCATTTTGCTGCTCACTGGGATGTAATGGATAATAAAAATTCTTTAGTGAATTGTTTCTAATCAACGTGATTCAGTTTTCTTTATTCTATGCATTCAGTACGTGTAAAGTTTAGCTACCAACGGTTCTATCAATGTGAAAACTTGACAAAATTAAATAATATGTAAAAAGTACTATTTTTTAATTGAATAATTAGGTATCTAAAACGTATCTAGATAGGTGAAAATTACTGTTTATAAAACAAAAACATTTTAGTTATATGAATAAAATTGATCAATAGCAATAAGACGTACAGAAATGTCACCATAAATGATATTATAGTGCAAACATTATTCATCAAGTTACCATTATATTTACATCTTTGAAAATATTATGAAAAAATGCCGCACTAGATAGCTCGTCAAAATAAGTGTAGTTATGTGTATTAGATAGGTTAGATTTCTTCCACTATCGGCGAAGAGTAGTTGTCAGTTCCTCACAACGTGCATTAGGAGATTCTCCTCTTCCCGATTTCAGATGTTTATAGTCATTGAGAGATAGAGAAATTACAGTTTCAAGAGTTTACCGTTTACCATCATGGAGTCCAGGTCTGAAATTTAGAGAAGGGGGGGGGGGAGAAGAGAAAAGAACTTTGGAAAGTGTCAGATCGTCGATTGAGGAAGATACCATACTCCAACTTCATGTTCAAACAGAAAAAGTGTGTTTAGGGAAAATATGTATGCATACACTGTATTTACACCTGAAATAACACTATACGTCGAAATCTACATCACATGATATATATGAGGATAGGTCAGAAATTATCCTCTTGTGTGTTTGTTCAAGATCAAGATAAGATAAGCAATCGTGACATCATTGTGTGATAAGATGATGACGTCATTATGAGGGAGGCGTGACGTGACGTCATGAGTTTGGAATGTTTGGAATTTTCTGTGAAACATATGTGCGTGTGATGTCAGGTTGTTTGTTTTGTTTGCGTATGGAATTGTGGGTGAGGTTTTTGAGATAAGATAGAATATGCAATTCTTGGAATTTCCCTAGGGACACAATTGAGGTCACGTTGTGTGTTAGGTTTTCTATACGTGGCAGCACGAATTTTCCTATATGAGTGTGTGGAATTTCTTTCCTCTTACTGAGTATTGGAGTTTTTAGCTAGACATTTTCTGATTAATTAATTACAGTCTATCATTGCTGCCAATCACACACACACACACACACACTTTTTTTCGCATATTCATAATTCATCCGAATATGTTGATTTGTCTTAAGATCTTAAAGTTCAATAAATAAATAAATTGTGTGTGAATTCACTCTTATTTAAAAAAAAGTGATATTACTTAAATTTGCATAGCACATCAACAACACTATTTTTTTCATTTAAGTTTACACATTTTATTTCACAGATATTATTTACAATGTTATCTTTCTGAATACGTCATCTTTCTGATGACGTATAACATACAGAAATAGGAATTTTCTGACATCACCACTGTCTGTGGTGTTTTCTTGTCATTGTGGTATTTCGTTCCTGTTATTGAGTATGGAAATGTTTTGAGTCAAGAGATGGCGCAACATTTAGACATTTTCTGAATAATTAATTATAGGCTATCATTGCTGTCCCTCAAACACACACTTTTTTCTCATATACATAACTCATCCGAATATTTTGATTTGTCTAAAATTTAATACCTTAAAGTTCATTACTTTTCTAATTAATGTTACTTTTATTACAATTCTAACCAGAATAAGTGTGCAAAAATAATTTATCTGTGTTTATGTAACATGGCACGTCTTTAAAAATAGACTCGAAAGCATTAACAACAGTGCCTCCTGATTTCTTCTTCAGCGTTCGAACCCACGCAAATCGGGAAAAACAATCAATGTACACAAGAAGGAAACACACGCCCCCACTCTCTTTTGCATGGGATGACATATCTGCCAAATCACATTGAAAAGTGTCGGGACTTTGATTTGATTGCGTTTAAACTTTCTTCTAAGTTTAGTCTCACAAACGTAGGCTGTGTTGCTAACCAACTCTTCATGGTTTCATGTGGCAAATTTGTATGCTTCTGTAACACTTTGATACATCCAAAACTAACTACTGTATTAGGATTATAGTAATCTGCTAACTTTTCCATCACTAACTATAAGTTTTTTTTCTTTCCAGGTGAAAATCAAGAACCATCGCAAAAATGACAGATGTTTGTTTTGATAGCAGTACTATTTATACTTGTGTATTTTGAAATGTCTATTCTCACATGGGAAGCAGTATCAAATTCACCCAATTGCACGTCTCATCAGAGAAATGTTATGACAAGAAAAACATCACAGACAGTGGTGATGTCAGAAAATTCCTGTTTCTGTATGTTATACGTCATCAGAAAGATAACGTATTCAGAAAGATAACATTGTAAATAATATCTGCGAAATAAAATGTGTAAACTTAAATGAACAAATGGTGTTGTTGATGTGTTATGCAAATTTAAGTAAGATCATTTTTTTTTAATTCACATGCAATTTGTTTATTTATTTATTTATTGAACTTTAAGATCTTAAATTGTAGACAAATCAAAATATTGGGGTGAATTATATATATGAGAAAAAAAGTGTGTGTGTGTGTGTGTGTGTGAGGGGACAGCAATGATAGCCTATAATTAATTATTCAGAAAATGTCTAAATGCTGCAGCCATCTCTTCACTCTAAAATAAAAATTCCCATATTCAATAACAGTAATGAAATACCCCAAACCTATATTGGAAAATTCGTACTGCCAACTATAGACAAGCGAAAACACAACGTGACGAACTAACTTTAACTGCTGAACGCAAAATAGAAATCTCAAACAGCTGAAAATAACCACAACAGGAATCTCCAAATCCAGTAAGTGTGTATTTATAAAAATCATAACCAATGGAAAACCAATAACGAGAACACGTGACATCCAATAATACAATAGTTCTCACCACTCATATGAGGTCAAAATCCAAAGTTGGGTACGCGCGCGTGCGCGCGCGCGCGTGTGTGTGTGTGTGTGTGATTGGCAGCAATGATAGACTGTAATTAATTATTCAGAATATGTCTAACTAAAAACTCCAATACGCATTAACAGGAAAGAAATTCTACACACTCATATAGGAAAATTCGTAATGAAATACCCCAAACCTATATTGGAAAATTCGTACTGCCACCTATAGACAACCTAACACACAACATGACCTCAATTGTGTCCCAAGTGAAATTCCAAGAATTACATACTCTATCTAATCTCAAAAACATTACCTACAATTTCATACGCGAACAAAACAAACAACGTGACATCATACACACATGTGTTCCACAGAATCCAAACTCATGACGTCACGCCACGTCTTCCTTACAATGACATGAATCATCTTATCACACAATGATGTCACGATTCCTTATCTTATCTTGATCTTGATCTTATTACTATTGCCCACTATACTACTCAACATGCTCACTTTACCACAAAGATGTAATTCAAGTGAAATGATTTAGTGTTGCTTTTAACTTGTATTTAAGTAACATGGTTTTACTGGGGATAGTTTATTTACTCAGACGCATTATTTTACCGTGGAAAGTTATCGTTATTACTTTAGTATGTTATTTTTACTGTTCTTGGTTATATATGACCATTAAAAGAGTTTACTTTTGAGGACTGTTTGCATTCTGATGTTGATAAGGTTTGTTTCCTTGCACCTAATTTTATATTAATAATAAATGTATATATCCATCCATTCATTTCTGAACGTACATTGCCTAGTTTAGAAAAGTGTTTAGTTCATCGGAGCTCTTTTATCTGGCCTCAAAATGATTAATTGTGACCATGTATTCATATTTAATGTAAACATTTTTTTGTAAACCTAACATCTTTGCAGCAGTTCTATGATAAATTTTTAAGTATTTGTTATCTCCTAAAGTGGAGTACTGCATATTCGAAAATGGAGTATGTTGTACTCCACTTTGGATGCTGAAAGAAAGAAATTTTAATACTAGTCTTAGAGGTTATACCAGCAAAAATTAAAATTTTCCAAGTAAAATATTTTAAACTATCCATTTAATTTAAAATGTAAGCAGATTCGAAAACAATAAATATGTTAACTATGGCATCTAATGTAACAAAAAATAGGTTAACTATAATTTTAGTATATGCTAAACTTATTAAGAATTGGTTAATTTCTGCTTGCTTGATATTTCTCACTAGATATTTAACCCATCATCATATGCCCCACGATAATCGAGACTTATTATTCCCCATTTGTCGAATTTCGTCATAAACGAAGCGTAAATCTAAGACTCTTAATGAGTATGTAAACGCTATTATTTTTGCCATTATATTTTATTGTATAAGTTCACTTCTTAATAATAGTGAGCTAAGAACGTATAGCTTTGCTAAGCCTTTCACCTAATTACGAGTCAATCGGATAAGTTAAATCCATGTGCATCGTAATACTTGCTCTTCTCAATAGCTGTGTAACTTCACTCTACTAACTTGATCCAGAAGGTCTCTCTCCGTTCGTTGTTGCAGACTAACGAAGCGAAATGACCTGGTCTTCTTATCTATAAAACCGTTGATCGGATCAAGTGAAAGAGGATTTAGTGTTGGAGAATTTCCGCTCAGTTACTTCTAACACTGGGATCGGAAAAGACTTCTTGTGAATCCGCAAGTTTCTATGAAATTGCAATTGATTACCTAAATGATAAGAAATAAATAAACGGCTAAAAATTCTAGTCTTGGTAGTGAACAAAATTTGCAGTAAACCTATATATTTTCAGTATTTGTTGAAATTAATATTAATTGTACATTTCTTCTGAGAGATTGTTTTATATGTAAATAAATCGCAAAAAAAATCAAATATACACAATCAGACGTCAGACTTATATTCTATTAACTTTTCAATGCAAATAGAATGCTCTTACTTGTTTTCAATTAAATATTTATCGCGTGATAATGTTCAGTGGTTTCTCGTAAGGCCTAATTAATCACACATCGTTAACTTTAAGCCACTTAAACATATAGTAATAACATTTGGCAATGCTATTGCTAATGAAGTTTTAACTTTTACAAGAGTTATAATAATCGAAAGTAACTAGTATTATGATGAAGAGCAGAATCAATGATTTTTATTGTCCTTCTTCCCATTCATGCCGCATGCGGATTATGAAAACTTTTAGCTTAGATGTATTTGTCTTATGATTTCAGCGTGGTGAAGCTGTTTGTTTTATTTAGATTTTTTTTTTTATATTTCAAGTTGGTATGCTTTCGTCATATAATTTTGATTTTAACTTAATTTTAATATAAAATCATAAAAAAATTCTTACTATCGAAAAAAAAAAACGAACGAAATATTTTATTCATTTTGACAAAAGTGAGTGAGATGTTATGCCACTACAATCTTAGTACAGTATGCCGACGACGTAAACTATTAACTAGTCTAATTTCTGCAGAACTTCACAAATGAAGAATTCCTTTTATCTCTGACTTTAGAGAAAGACTACTTTGCGGTAATTTGACGAGAAGCATCTATGAAAGGCAATTCCAAAACGGCAAGTTTCTCTCGTTATTTCGCTGTTTCATAGATTTAGGGGTGTGTAACAGAATCGCATTCAGATCTTTTATCTTTCACAATGATTCTTTATTGTAAACAAATACAATTCCTCTACAGAGGACAACATGCTTAACCTTACTGTTCGTTTGTTGTGAGAAACATGATATATATATATATACCAATGGCTTTAACAGGCCTTTAAGGCCCACAACCTTCCAAGCATGCTTGGATTTCGTAACCGAAATACGAGGATATAATGGTCACTCCTATGCCTCAAGGTATTCTTGGCTGTATCCCTGTGTGTTCACGGGGCCGGTTTGCGGGATGAAAAACACCAGATAAACTGGCGGAAAAAACTCTGCTGTCCACGCCCAAGACCTGCTAACTTGACTATGGCTGAGGAAGATCATCCGGTCTAGATAGTGCCCTTTTTAATAATGTTTTTTTTTTCCGTATGGGATACTGAAGCAAAAAACGTGAAGTCATACCCCGTAATGAAGATAACTCACGCATTTTTTACACTTAGATGAAGGATTAAATGAACCATATAGTTTATAAAGAATACGACACTTTAGTTGCTGAATTCATTTAATTTTGTCTTCCAGGCCAATATATGAAATATAAACAAAAATACATTATTTTTACATAAAATAACTATGCATGAAATCATAAAAATGACTACGCCAATAGTTATGATAATGAAGAAACCGAATAGTATATGACTAAAAAAAATATTATCGATATAATCACTAAATTGGTTTTATTTTTAATGCTATGCACAATAATGAACTTACCTCTGTTTTGATTTTGACTTAAGATCAAAACAACTAACTCTGCATATGTGGCGGATGTGTATTATGCATGTAACTGCCTCTGTTCTCTGGAACAAGCACGCCTGCCTCTTATGGGATAAGAAAAATCCGAATTTATATGAGTTACCTCCTTTAAAACACCATTCACGATAATTAAAATAACTTGTGTTGTATCTTAGAGATATTTGATGTCTCTAAGAAGACGCAGTTAGCAAAGAAAGAGAAACAATTATTATTATTATTATTATTATTAAACTTCAATTATTTTTATGAAAAAGGTTACTATCAAAAGTAGACCAACATCATTATCGAAGATTTGAAAACAATCCATTTTTGCAAAGATAATGCATGCTCTCCCACAATTAAAAGAAGCAATATTCTTAAAATCCTAACACCGAAATAATAAATAAAACTATGTAAGATGCTTTCATGTTGAATTTTCCTGGAATGAACCACTCAAGAATCTTCTATTCACACATTAGAGATAATCTTTGACATTTTTATTATCCAATTCTAATTGAATGATTACCATTAATGATATACTACAGTAAATGTCCATTGATCTTCTTTTAAAATGATACAAGCTGTCAGCCATTTCAATTTTAAAGAACAGAAATTAAATGATGGAAGAACTGATGAATGATTATGCAACCATGATATTCTTATTAAAGAATAATTTACTTAACATTCGATTAATCGTAAGAACACCAAATTGCATCCTTTAGCACCGAAAGCAATTGCATTGAATTCAAATGGCTATCCAAACCGCAATCGGCATTAAATCTTATACCATAACTATAATGAAAAAAAATTATGAATTATAAAGGACAAATGAAATCTTTTTCAATGCTTTCCAGAGAAAGAAAGTTAAGTGTTTCTCTCTCTCACTCTCTCTGAAACTCGCATGTTTTTTTCAGCAAAACAGACAACTCGACAAGAGAACACGAAGTAACAGACAGTAGTTGATCATAGAGATATTACTAAACGATTATCTAATGAATTGCTCAAGAGTTAAGTGTATTCAGAGGATGCTAGAGAACGATTTCAACATTACTATAAGAATGCTCATTTGCATTCTTATAGTAATGCAAATTACTATAAGAAAAGGCGATTTGTTCGTCACAAGTTGACCGACGACCAAAAAATGTATCGAATTGAACACTCCAAGGACTTCATTAAAACCGCTCGTAAGGACACTCAAACTTACTTGAAACGATCGTTACTTGTGATGAAAAGTGGTGTTTTCAGTATGAACCCCAAACAAAGCGCCAGAGTGCTGAGTTGAGACCACCAGAAGAGGAGCATCCGAAAAAAAGTCGCTTGGAAAAGTTAAAGACAATGCTGAAATGTTTCTACGATTCCAAGGGCATTATACACAAAGAATTCATTCCGCATGAATAGCAAGTTTTATCTCGAAGTTTTGAAGCGATTGATAGCAAGAATTCGTCGCGTACGGCGTGAATATCGTGACGACCGACCGTACGTCAAAACAAAAACTGTCACTCTTGGCACTATAATTCGGCTTCTAAATGAAACAAATGTCATAAATAGTTGATACAACACTAATGAAGATTGCCGCTTTCGCAACAAAAAGATAAAACAGGTGGCGCCACTAATTTCTTATATTTTCGAAAAGTTCGGTTTATTTTTGGACACAGGGTGTATATAAAACTAAGAATTACCCATTTATAAATGCATATGTACAAAAAGTGTAAAATCAAAATAAATGTATTTTTCTTTTATTTTATTTGTGTTTTTTTTTTACTTTCTTTCTCTGAATAAAAGTGCTTTACAAGAAAAGTTCTTTGTCAGTTTATTAATATTCTAGTGCCAAATGAAAACTGAAAGATAACCATATGAAATATCTGCAACATATTTTATTGCATGCTCACTGATATACGATCTCTATATGGGAACATTAAAATTTAGAATAGCTCTACCATATTCCAGTCATGTTCATAAAAGATGTTCTATGTTCTCTGTTCTTCTTGCACACTCCCTTCTATTCAGGTTTTATTTTTTCTCACTTGAAAGAGGATTTATAGCTCTGTTTATACCACTCAAGTGGTTTCATGGGAACTCATGCGAGAAAAACAGTTATGCGTAAAGAATGACTCACTAAGGAGTGTTATTTTATGCCTTTCTCATAGATCTTGCGAATCCAGAGTAGTCTTTTCACTTTTTGAATGTTTAGTACAGTTAAATTTCATTTTTTTTACATTTTGTGAAGTAGTTCTTTGCGATTTTGTCATTCCATGGATATAAATTGAATATGATATTATTTTTATGTAACATCAGAAAGGAAAACTAATAATAATCTTAAATGCCTCTGGATGTTCGATGATCACCTTTACCAGTGACTGTTGTGCCTACTTATGTATAAGAAAAGAACAGCTCTTAAAAAAATTGGGATTTCTAAAGAAATCCCAATTTTTTTAAGATTTTTAAGATGTTTTTTAAGAGCTAAAAAAATTGGGATTTCTTTAGAAATCCCAATTTTTTTTAGAGCTGTTCTTTTCTTATACATAAGTAGGCACAACAGTCACTGGTAAAGGTGATCATCGAACATCCAGAGGCATTTAATTTCCACTGACGTGTAATTCAATATAACAAGATGTTTTATTTTTTTATGGTATATAAAGTTAAAACGCCTTTCATAGTATGCTCTCTTTTAATTTGGAAACCCATTTTTATTACTTTTTAATTTTCCATTATTTAATTATCAAATGTTGCTTTGTACCGAATTATTTTGCCATTTCAGTATGGAAAGTTAAAAATAACTGGAAGGTATACTCACCGTCACCTCTACTTAATCCTGCTACTACACACTACTATTATCAACTCTCATCGCCATCTACCGCCCACCACCGCACAAGTTAAAATTTTTGTCTGTAAATTGCATGTGTCCTGTTGGTCGATTTTCCTGTATAGAGGATTTTTTAAGATGTTTTTTTAGAGCTGTTCTTTTCTTATACATAAGTAGGCACAACAGTCACTGGTAAAGGTGATCATCGAACATCCAGAGGCATTTAATTTCCACTGACGTGTAATTCAATATAACAAGATGTTTTATTTTTTTATGGTATATAAAGTTAAAACGCCTTTCATAGTATGCTCTCTTTTAATTTGGAAACCCATTTTTATTACTTTTTAATTTTCCATTATTTAATTATCAAATGTTGCTTTGTACCGAATTATTTTGCCATTTCAGTATGGAACGTTAAAAATAACTGGAAGGTATACTCACCGTCACCTCTACTTAATCCTGCTACTACACACTACTATTATCAACTCTCATCGCCATCTACCGCCCACCACCGCACAAGTTAAAATTTTTGTCTGTAAATTGCATGTGTCCTGTTGGTCGATTTTCCTGTATAGAGGATGAAAAACCGAAATGTCTGCGAGAAAACTGCTACCTACATATGACATTGTATAACTCATCTTCAATTGAAAAAGTACATATAAAGATTCTTCTCGTCACGACTAGACGAGAGGAATCTTTATATCGAAGTCGTGTCTTTTCCAGTCGAAGGGCGCAAGGACCCGTTGCGTTACGGAGGCACTTAATGAAACACAATAATGATTGTTCGTGTTTCAAAAACCATACAAAATGGTCCTCGCATCTCAGACGGTTTGGAAATAGATCTTCCCATTCGAAGAATAAATATCGTATTATATTTAGACCTTCGTTACTAAGAAACTGCATATAATAACATTAACAGCCCAAATGTGCAGTTTTTTTTTTTTGTGCGCGCGCGTGCGTGCGTGGGTACATGTGTGTGTTTGTGTGTGTGTGTGTGTGTGTGTGGTACAAACGAACATATATTTTCGCAATAAATAATTATATAAAAATAAAATAAATAAAATACATGAAAATGATAAGAAGCGGAATATATCCTGATATTCGTTTGGAGTGACGATAATTTTTTTACTTTATTATTAAAAAAGGTCAGATTGGTCTCCAATGTATTTTCAGAGATTATTGATATGTGACAAACAAGAAAGCATACAATTCTTTTTTACCCTTCTTCTATACCAGATCATTATTGCAAAAGATATCTCTATATTATGAAATAATGATCTGATATCTCTATATCAGATCATTATTTCATAATAGTATGTTACTTCTGTTGAAAACCAAAAATGTCCGGATTTCAAGTTATTTCAGTAATTTATGTCATATCCATCCATCATCATCATAGCAAACGATGATAACATATGATTTCGTGTACATCTACTTAATGCATTTCTTTTTTTTTTTCTTTTTTTTTTTCTTTTTGATTCCATAATGTTGTGCAGGCTACATTAAAAGCAACTGTGAGGAGGACTTATGTGATACTTATGTGATTGATGAGAGTCTTATCGCATTATCCCTTGAGAGCTTCAGGAGAACAATGTGTTCGGGAATTCTTTTTTAATTTGTATTTTTCTTTATTATTATTATTATTATTATTATTATTATTATTATTATTATTATTATTATTATTATTATTATTATTATTATTATTATTATTATTATTATTATTATTATTATAGCTAAAACATATACTTTTATATAATAAATCCAGCAAGCGACAACGCCACATGTTTTCCTATAATGTATCGGTTCCCAACGGGTGGTACGCATACCCCCAGAGGTACATGCTAGCCTGTTCAGGGGTACATACACCAAAATAATAAGTAATGGCGGAAAAACAAGTGAAGTAAACAATTTTACATGAAGATAGGCACAGAACAAAAGTGTCACTATTTAAAAACAGCTATTTTAAAAACAAGGGGTACAATTTATAGAAATTGGTTTAAAAGGGGTACTCAAGTGGGAAAATGTTAGGAACCACTACTATAATGGAAAATATATAAAAACCTTTCTAAAGTTCAAAAAAATATTTTGAACAATTCTAAAAATATTATAACATTACGATGTTTGGTACAGTTAGAAGGTCACCGCGCATTTATGACGACTTACTATTCCGTAGATTGCAGATTACTGTACCAAGCCCAGATAATAATTTAAACTATAACATTATATGAAGAAATGAATGAATTGCAATGATTTCAAGTTCAAAGTAATGTGATATTTATCATAAACTAGCTCAGGTTTTTGTTATTTCAGATAAACTGATGTTCATTGGTTAGTACTGGAGACAGCCTAATACTTAAATGTTTAAATAAATGGAAAAAATATAAACTCAAAAAGTGGCAATGGCAATACTTTCTAAAAAAAAAAAATTAATATTGATAAATTTGCTTTAAGAAATCAAAATATACTTGAAAAGGCTTCATAATTCAGCAGATATCAAATAGACAGGTGGAAGGTATAAAAGTCCGCAGAAGAATTTTGCCAGCCAAAATTTCACCTGCTATTCACTTCCATCACTCAACAATATGCCTGGATACTGATACATAATTAATTTAAAGAAAATTAAAACATAATTGCTATGGTTATTCATATTTCATCGTCTTGCTTAAGGATAAATTAAGTATAAGTTACAACAGTCCCACAAATTTATTGAAGTACCACTTTAACGGCAGAGATGAGCCAGGTCCAATTAATTTAGAATGCATACATATGCATACTGACAAGTTGAAGACGGAAAAATATTAATTAATGTCTATAGTCACGACTTATTTAGCTTTTCAGATGTCTCTTACATGTAAAGTACTGCATGCTACCTGAGAGCACATTGTACTCTCATTATATGCTCGTACAATGAATAAATAGAAAGCGCAGGCATAAGAATAGGCACTTGCTCTTGTGACTTTTTTGCTGTCGGATAAATGTGTAAAGTTATTATTAGATAAATATAACAGGTTCTTGCGATTGAATAAATCTAAGAGAAGTGGAACGTTCTTGCTATTGGACCGTGCGTAAGATTCAGAAACGAAAAATTGGCAATGAATATAAATGTTAATAAGTAGATTATCTCATAATTGGATTTTCCTTTAGTTTAATTTATTTTTACGAAAAGCCTACTCCTTTGGGATAGTCATAATTATTTATATATAAATAGTGTTAGAATTGCATCCATTGAAGCGAATTACCTGAGGCAAGCAAACTGAGAAAGGCATGCTTAATTAAAATACAAATGCAATATCTGAAAGAAAATTAAACAAGAGTTGGGAAAGAGAATGGTAAAGATGATTCAGTTGGAGATACGTGCTTAGGTATATGTATGATTCGAAAAAATAATATGATACTAACATGGCGGTTTAGTCATTTTTTTTTAGTTCGTAAACATTGAACATTGACTGGAGATTATCAACTTTATTAAAATAAGAAGCCATAAAGCAAATTTTATTTGCTTTATGGCTAAATGAGCAAGGCTGGACCAAATTGAAACGCCTGAACTATTTTGAATTTTCCTTTAAATATTAGTTTTGTTATTTATTTATTATTTTTTCTATTTTATTTCACTTTTCGGGACACATTTTCGCAGACAAATTATTCTTTAAATGAATTCATTTTCGTTGAGGAAGGGATTTTACAACATAAATGAGGTAACGATGACTTATTGATTTCTTATTTTGTTCGGGCCTTAGATGTCGATAAAATAGATCTGATCCTAAAACTTTTATATGGTCATTTTAATTGTCCCACAAAATACCTTTCACAGATAAAGAGGATGAATTATTTCACTAGGGATGTTCTCTGGGGTGGAACTAAATTTGCCAGTCTCAAATAAACCACTTCATGTCGATCTCAGTGCGAAGTCACTCGCTTTCATACAGATAGGACTAACTCAAAGACATGTTTAATTCGTTAATGTGCCTGGAATAATAATAATAATAATAATAATAATAATAATATTTTTTTAATAATAATATATTTATTGATTTCTAAAATATTTATACATACAAGAAACATCTTGTGTGAAATTGCATCTTATAATTTTACAGAGTTCAGCACTAAGTGCTGCAATTCCTACATTGGATTTCAATTAAAATTTTTAATAATACTTTTTTGCCTTTATATTATGTATTTACAACATATGTTCTTTAACAATGAAGATTATACAGAATTTTTTGTTTATTTTTATTTTTTTATTTTATTTTTATTTTATTTGTGATTTGTGATGTGTATATTAGTGTTAATGATTTCTTAACTTTGTTGGCATATTTTCCAGAGTTCGTTTTTTAATGTTCTGTAGTTATCTACGTGTTTTAACTTTCTTGGTAGGTTGTTGAGTTGTGTGGGTATCTGATGTGATCTCACAAAAGAACCGTATGAGTTGTTGAAGGATGTGGGGATGTAAAGAGTTGTTGTAGGTCGTGTTATAAGATATGTGTCTCTGTTATTTCGATAGATGATGTTGAAGTAATTCCTTGTTAATGTCATGTAATGTTTCAGGTTTTTAATGCTCAGAATTCTGTGTATCGCCATGTGCTTGTCGGATATTGGTTGTTGCGTGTAAGGTGTCCAGATCACTGTTGACACGATTTTCTTGTGTAGTGTTTCTAATTTTGTTAGGTGGCTGTTTGATGTATTTGTATAGACTGTAGACTGTTATTCCGTATCTGAGTAGGGATTCGCAGATACCGTGATATAGCAGTTTTTTTTTATGTTGGGTGGAATAATGTCTTTAACTTGGAAGAGTTTTGCTGCGATGATCCGGAGTTTGGTGTGTAGGTATTTTATATGTTTTGTCCATTTAAAGTGGGAATCTATATAGAGACCGAGGTATTTTGCGTGTGTTACAGATTTGATTTCGGAACATTGGCAGGTATTTTTGATGTTAATGCAGCGGTATGTGTGACAATGTATCGATAGTGATGTGGGGCGTGTGATTCTTGGGTTGTGAATTATCAACATCTGTGTTTTGGTGGGGTTGATTAGTATTGCGTTTTGGTGGAAGTATGTTGTGATTTCGTTTAGGTCTTGTTGTGCTTTGCAGAGAGCTGTGTTAATGTCTGGGTGGATTGCTAGTAGTGCAGTGTCATCTGCGTATTGAAATATTTGACTTCTTATGGATATGTTATGAACATCGTTAATGTATATGTTGAATAGAGTGGGTGATAATATGGCACCTTGAAGTACACCGTGTTTTACTTGTATACTCCTACTGTGACATGTGCCTATTTTTGTTACTTGTGTTCTGTTTGAGAGGTAGTTCTTGAACCGTGTATGCAGTGTTCCTCTTATACCTATTGAGTATAGTTTGGTGAGTAGCATGTTATGTTCAAGTGTGTCAAATGCTTTGGTTAGGTCCAGCGGTATAAGGATGGCGTACTTGTTTTTGTCGAGAGCTTTGTTTTTGTGTCGGCGATGTCTTCTAATAAAGTAATGGTGCTTTTTGTTTTCTGAAAGCCGTATTGGTTTTGTGAGATGATGTGGTACTTCTGTAAATAATTCTGTAGTCTGATGTGTGTTATTTTTTCTAGAATTTTTGAGATGACTGGTAGTGTAGCTATTGGTCTTTAGTTCTGAGTATCGTTTCTTTTGCCGTGTTTATATATTGGCGTAATTACTGCAGTTTATAGTTGTTGTGGAATAATGCCTGTGTCGAATATTATGTTCACGAGTTTCAAAAGTAGTGGATTTATTTGTTCAAAGTGTGTTATAAGGTCTGTGAGTCTTATTTTGTCTATTCCTGGAGTGGTCTTTGGTTTTAGTGTTAGGAGTGCTTCTTTCAGTTCCTGTTTTGTTATGGGTGGAAAATACATCGTTTGTTGTTGACTTTGTGTTGGTAGTTTTTTGTTGATCGTTGGTAGTTTGTCTTTTTTGAGTTGTGTGATGTTGTTTGTGAAAGCATGGTTGAATGAGTCTGCTAGTTCCTCTTGGTCCTGACCGAAGCTTTTTGCAATAAAATCTTATGCTGAAGTTTTCTTTTTTCGGGTTACTAATTCGTTGAGTGTAGCCCATGTTTGCTTAATGTTGTCGTTATATTCCATGAATTTTTGGAAGTAGTAGTGTCTTTTTGCCCTACGAATTTTTGTTGTTAGTTTATTTCTTGTGTTTTTGTATAAGGTTTGTAAATGTGTGTTACTGGGTGACTTTTTAATTTTTTTCCATAGATTTCCTTTTTCAGTAATAGTATTTAGTAGGTCGTCATTTATTCATGGATTGTTGTCTGTTTGTCGCCTCTGGGAACTTTAGTTGAAAATTCTCGTATAATGTTACAGTATCATTTATTTTAAGTAGGGAGTTCCAGTCTGTATTTTTTACTTGGTTATCGACAATGCTCTTTAGTATGATCGAGTTTTGTCGACCTCTGTGGTGGTGGTGGGAGGGGGGGGGGAGTAGGAAACGTAATAAAACGAAGTTGAGACAAAGTAGTGATCGGCAATTTTTACGTTAATTACTGATGATGTATATGTATGGATGGGAGCCCGTATATTAATATAATCAATGCATGATTGTGTTAGTGAGTTATTGAGTATTTCTTCTGTTGTTGGGGAGTTAATGGTAGGGTTTATGTTGTACTGACTTGTATATCAAGATATGTGTTAGTGGTTGAAGAGGCGTGGTCAGGAGTATTTATGTTAATATCTCCTATTAGGATGAGCCAGTGTTGTACGCGGTTCGATGTCGCTTAGCCATGTTTCTAACTCGTGAAGAAAACTGAGTGGATTATTATCTGGGGGTCTGTATATTGTGTTTATTGTGTATTTGATACTATTGTGGCTATTTGTGAGTTCCAAAATTAGTGTTTCCGCATGTTCGAAGTGAGTTTGTTTTTCTGTCACACTGTATTTTTCTTTGATAAATACCACAATACCACCTCCTCTTTTTTTTGGTCTCCATTAGGTGGAGGTTTGATAATTATTTTTGTTGTATGCGTAAATTTCTGTGTCGTTTATTGCAACTTCGGTCAGTATTAGCGCAACTATGTTTATCATGGATGCTCAATTGATAACACAGCTCAATGTAAAATTGAGCTGAGTTATCAATGTAAGCCAGTGTTTTTTTATACTTCTTATGTTTGTGTGTATGATTGTGAAGTTAGTGTTGGTGGAAATATTGTCTGACCAATTCTTCAAAGAGTAAAAGACCTTGAAGTTTATGTTGTCTGACTGGATATGTTCGCCTATGTTTGAGATCTCCATTATATTGTTTTTAAATGAGTTCTAATCTTATTCTTAAGGATGTAAAGAGTTAGTTTTTTATATTGGTAGGCTGTGTAAGTCGGATTCACTTGTAATTATGTATACTCGAGTGTTTTCATTCTTTCTCAAAAAGATCTGGGAATTCTTTGTCCCAGGAACTTGTAGTTTTTCTCTGTTTTTAACTTCCTTGCTTGGTATAGAAGATTTTTGTAGTATGCAGTCCAGTGTTCCGTTATATAGATTGATGTTGGGAGTTTCTTATCAGTTAGGATCGTTGTTGTCGGCCTTGTTTTATTATTATTAATTTATTAATAATAATAATAATAATAATAATAATAATAATAATAATAATAATAATAATAATAATAATAATAATAATAATAATAATAATAATGACATATATAACGAATGATTTAAAAAGTGCAGATAGAGACGTAATAGTACCTTGTGCGATTAAAATTTTGATATCAAATATAGCCTGTTGTCTTTCAAGATCCATATCTTCCACATACCGAACGGTATTTCTAAAATCTTTGTATACAATAACAACTCCAAAATATCAGTTGACTTCAAAGCATAGATGTAATAGCGAGACAATCATCTATGAGGCGTCGAAACATCAAAACTTGAATTTCGGCAGGACAGTCTTTATAATTCAATTTGAGCATCATTCAAACTTTGGTAATCTATTGATAGTGGTATTTGTTTTATACCGAAGAAACAGAGAGCCAAGAAAATAAGCATACCTTAGACAGAGTGTTTCAGAATACTCATTACAAACTACAGTATCTAGGAACGTCAGGGTATATATCAGATTTTGGTTAGCAAACCATGCATTTAAAAGCATTATTGAAAATAAGTGGTACAGGTCGAAAATATTTCACTTGCACATCACAAAGAATCTAAACAGAAACAGGGTAAATTGCATTTTAATTTCATAAATATTTACCAAAGGTGCGCGAAGTTGCGACCACCAACTTCACAGCATACGTTACATCTGCGTGGCAAGTTCTAGCGCACTCTTTCAAAAATGCCTGGCATGGTTTGGATCTCGCCCGCTGCAGTCAGTATCCCTGCCAGCAAAACTTCTACCGACTGCACAGGGGTTTCGTACAGGAGACTGTTCATGTGGCCCCAGACAAAAACATTCAATGGAGTTAAGTCTGGTGAACGTGTGCTGGTTACTCCACTGGTCCACCTCTTCCAATCAATAGTTCACCAAAAGTTTCGTGGACGTAGTGTGAACGTTGTGCGAAAAGTGGTGGCGAACCGTTGTATCGAAACTACATATGTTGCCTAATATGCAATGACACATCTTCCAAGAACTCTGGTAGTGTCTCATGCAGAAACGTTAAGTACACGGGGCTGGCCAGGCGGGGTGGAAGAAGATACGATTCAATCAATTCATCTCCAACGATGCCACTCCGCATGCTGACGGAGAACTTGTTCTGGAATCCATAGTGGTGAGTGACGTGAGGGTTGCCTGGACCAAATGTGGCTATTTTCGCGGTTCCACATGTTTTCCCTAATGAATACAGGTTTATCGGTGAAGAGTAGTAGTTCTGGAATTCGAGGTTTTTCTACACAACGCTGACTGAAACACCTTCAGTATCCAACTTGCTGTGCAAAATCGGTTGAGCCCAGTGCGTGAACCTTCTGATACCCTGAGGGATGGAGGTGATTGGCATGCAGATCCCACCAGGTGCTGGAATGAGGGATATCCATACCATGTGCAATGCCACAGAAGGGTATCGACTCCAACAAAGCACCTTCTCGTCGAAGTCTGGGGTACGGCAAGTCCTTGGAGCCCCACATGCCTATTAGAATTGAAGGAACCTGTTTCCTGCATCCGTTGACTCACGTTGGCAAGCAGAACTTGCGATGAACTGGATGATGTGGGAAAAGCTGTGCGTACAACCGACTGGCTGCCTTTCAATTACATTGAACTTCGCCGTACATTAACATCATGTTGGCATAGTTAGAATTCTTGTAATTTGCCATTGTGCGTTAATATGATATGCATTATTATCATTAGCGAGAAAATTTTTATGGTCTCAGCATGACTTCAACCAGAAGGGTGATTTAAACTGTTGATTGCGAAGGCGTCTCCCATTGTTTACTGATACGCCATCGGTTGTGATTGAGTTCATGATAAAATTACGTAAACATAATTCCATATTCACCACAAACAACCCCCCCCCCCCCCGATGTTAATGGCCTGATCCATACCAGTGGTTGAACTAATGTAAGCACAGAACCGGAAACCTTTCGAAAAAAAATAAACCGTGCCATTGCGGAGGCGCATTTGGGGACATAAGTTACTAATTAAAACCTGATCTATCCTTACCTCCTCCCCTACATATCCCAGAAGTTTGTAATGGGCAATCAGAAACACCCTGTATATGAGTAATATAATGATTAATGCACGATATTTTAATATTCCTGTTAAAAGAAATAAAATGTATTTAGATATTGAATTTATTTTGTAAATGCTAATAAAAATAACTGACGAAACTTAAAGAGTAAACACAAAAGTAACTGTATTGCATCCTACCCTTTAGGGAGTTCGTTATACACTGAAGGGTAGAAAAGAATGTATACTGCAAAGTACAATTCGACGAGCCTTGAGAATTCTATTTGACATTATCTACATCTAGTAGAAATCAGAACAACAAGACAAATGACATCGCCTTTAACAAACTCGACCTACTATACCATGGTATTTTACCGTGGTGAAAAAATAGCCTTTTATTTTCAGTCTAAGTAGTGAACTTCAATGGAGACATATTGCACTCACGAAGACTCCCAGATGTACTCCTCTGCGGGATGTCTTATTTGAAGTTTTCTCAAGGAAGGTATTTCTTTTACGGTGTTTTACGTTTATTGTTGTGTGTTTTCTGATCGTCTTTATGATTTCTTTCTTTTTTTTTCCTTCAGAAGACCATGTAATCATTCTGTGATGTAAAAGACTTATTCCGCATACCCACATGATCATCCTTTTCATCCAAATCATAATGGGACTTAATTCAAATGTAAGAAGTATTTTGGGAAAAAAAGAATCATTCAGAATCCAGTTTGCGTCTTATAAAACTGCATTCATTTTAATCAACTACATCTGGAATACGAGTAGACTCCTCCACCAGCCATTGAGAAAATGCAAAAGAAGAATATCCATTTTTGATAGAAAAATCATTGAGAATATAAGCAAACACCACTGGTGTATTGATCGCACATATCATGATGTTTAGGTGAGCAATTTCTCTTTGCAAACTTCAAAGAAAGCTCGGACTTAATTCGAAAGAAACTATTTATAGACTAACAAGTATAAGCTAGGGATAGAGTACGCAGAGGAAAGAAAATCTGTCGAAGAAAAACAACCTTTCATCATTATACGAACCGAAAAATTATATTCCACTTTTGCACTCTTGATGAGAAAACCGCCAAAGAAAAGAAAACCGCGATACTTATTGTGCTTTTTGCAGTCAAAGTAATTGCTTCTTGACAGTGATAGATTATTCCTCTCCTGATAAGGTGGATAAATAGAAAACACCATTAAGGCTAAATTGGCTCAAAGATAGAGGATGAACGATCACCGTTAACACCATTATTCACAAATAATAGTTGCGCAGTAAAACAACGATCACAGCACTTGCAGGACACAAGCGATATAAATCATAGTGGTGTCTCAGCTTTTCATGTATTTCTAGTCACTGAAAGACACAGCCAGCAACAATAAAATTAGCCATCACTTCACGAGAACCATTTCACTGGAAGCATTGTTGTACTGTTGTTGCTGATCGAATTATGTACATAATGAGTTTTTGAGGTGATTACTAGATGGTCTCTTCACAATAATTGGATCCTATTCAGTTATTTTCAATACATTTTTGCTAGTTTGAAATTTGTTGAACAACCAGAACGAAAACAGTCTTTTATTTTTAATTTTTTTTTTATTCGTTTAAATATTATAATAAGATTTATTCACTAAAGTGTGATAACCAGTAAATGCGCTATGTTGTTCATAAACAAAGAAAATAAATGAATGTAAATTGGTGTAGGGTAATTAAATTTATGAAGATATTTCAAAAAGCCTATCACTCTATTGTCATTATAAACGAGTCATTAGTAGTGCAATAAACCAAGAAAATATTCCAGTTTCTAATAAAATTTAAAACCCACTAAATTATAGAAGAATTCTTCATGCAATGTGTTCCAGAGAAAAGGCTAGATTTTTTCAAAGAATATTTCAACGCTTTGTGACATCGGAGCAACTATTTATCATAGGAACTGCTTCTGGGTGTGTCGTAAGCTGTATAAATTTTTACGATTGGCCCGCCACAAAATTTTGCTTACTTTCTCCACTTAAGAAATATTGCAGCTTTTATGGGATGGAAATATGATCGTGGACATGATCATATAAAGTACTTAATTTACTAGGAAGTTTAGGAAAAATTTCACATGGGTCTATATGCGACATCTTAGATGACCCTTAGTTGTTTCTAAAATCTGATTCCGTTGAGTATTGTCCTAGTAAGGGATAATTTTTTTCTTCGTCTCTCAGTCTGGTCTCTGTGGTGCTTGACCTATCAAGTTCTATTTTAGGTCTTTAGCCTACCACGGGAACTCTCATTCTATAGAGGTATTTTTGTAACTGGTAATTAATTTACGGAAAACCACATCCTCAACACTTTCTTAGCCAATGGCTATAACCCCAAAAAATCCAAAAAATACTAAAACCTGTAAACCACAACCCCCCTTCCCCCCTCCACAATAAAGACTACACCAAGTCTATCACTATCCCCTACATCCAGGGCACCTCTGAAAAAATAACTAATATCCTCAAAAAATATGACCTTACTTCCTGTTACAGACCATATAAAAAGTTGGCATCCCTTATCCGCTCTACCAAAGACCAACCACTTCCCCTAGACCTACCTGGTGTATACCAGGTCCATTGCAGCTGCAAATTGTCCTACTTTGGCCAAACAGGCAGAACAACAAATATCAGGATTTCAGAACACCAAGACTACATCCGGTTTCACCAGTACAGCCGCTCTGGGCTGGCAGACCATGCCTTAGATACCCACCATAAAATTCGTTGGAAGAAAACAAAAATAATCCATCGCAGCAAGTTTAAATACGAAAGATTATTCAAAGAATCTTCAGCAGCTCTAAAAAACGTTCCTAACCTCAACAAATTTGGGTGGATGAAACTGCCCCAAATTTGGGAGACTTTCATTATGAGAACTTCAGCCCAACTGCCAAGACTACCAAATCAGCCCGCAAGAGGGCACCATTAGGACTTTAGGAACAAAATTAGTTTCTTACGTTCTTCCTCATTTGCTTTGTTAGTTCCTTAGTGCACGTACCATATCTTTATGTTCCTGAAGATGGCAATGTGACATTGCCGAAATATAGAAGTGATTCATTAAAGTTATCTTTAATTAATATACTTTATATGCGTTGTTAATTCCGTAAATTAATTACCAGTTATGTCTAACCAACGTATAAGTCTTAATACTAGAAGAGAGGTATTTTTGGTATTTACTTTTCCACTGACAAAACACAATACGCGTAATTTACATCATCGCATAATGAGTGGTAATGTTTTTTTTTCTATAAAATAAGATTTTTGAATAAATGAAAATTCTAAGAAAAAGATCTAAGGAATGGAATTTGGTTTCAAGCGCCGCGAGATTTCTTCTGCGTGTTATAAAAAGTCCGTAATTGAATTAGGAATCCAAACAATGGTGGGTTTCAAGAACCGCAAGACTTGTAAATTCTGTAATATAAAAAAAAAACTCCTAATTAAATTAAAAATACAAACAACGGAATCTTGACTAATGCATAATGACAGAAAAAGTACACTCAATGAAAAGATGCTTTGTAAGTTTTCGCTTCTAGCTAAGAAATTATAAAAAAATGGCAGTTGTGTAAAAGCAATATGATCTTTAAAAATGCCCTTTAGTTTTTAATTAATTGCATTTATGGAAGCTCCTAGATGCAGTACGGAGTCGTATCCAGGCACTCAGCATCACGAAACGATCCTGTCTTATACCTGTCAATTGTGTGTTTGTGCGTTTTCTGGCGATTTGTGTGTTTTAAGTAAAAAAAAAGGCCGTCTTAGCACACCAATCTAATTTTTCCTTGTCCGATGAATGAAAACAAAAATGAATTATGAGTTCACGAAGACTCACATCTGTGTCTTTCCAAGTACATTTCATGCGCCAGTCTTCAGCGAGCGTATAATTCCAGAAAAGTTTAAATAATTCACTTTAGTATATTCTTATCGAAAACTAAAATTCAATTTAATCGATAACGATGATAATAGTATTCACCGCAATTAATTTAGTAAGGATTAAAAATGAAAATTTTATGTAATTAATTACGATCTTAAGTTTTTATGAATATTCCACCTAAAGGAATAAGTGGAAGTCTAAACATACTATATGAGGAAATACTATAGTATCACTGTACTGTGGATAGGCAAGGGTTAACGAAGGTAGAAGCATTTCACTGCCGCGCAAATTCTACGTGTATTTCATGCCACTTGAAATTTTCATTAATCAAAGTACTGGCCTCACGGTAAGCTAATATTGAAGCCTTCATTGAAAAGTTTTATTTCTTGTTATAATAATTGTATTCGGCAGCTCAGAATCGAGGACCTTGTTGGACTTCCTCATTAGAAATCTCCAAGAAACAGATCTGATTATAGATACGATATGTGGTAAAGAAATAACTTGTAGTTTAAATAGTTTTTTTTTAATACTGATGAAATGTCAATCTACGATGGCAACGGTATTAACCCACCAAATACCCAAATTTCTATAAATACCAGAATATACACGCAGTTAAACAAAAACATGTCCATATGTGTGTATATGTCTAATTTATTTATTTATGCTTATGGCTATATGAAAACTGGTAAGTGAAAAAGTACAATCACGATTTCCAGAAACAAATGATAAAAATCTTAACGTATAAAAGTTCATTACATAAAAGGCACAACCTGCTTTCTAAGTCTTTCCTTTCTTTAAAGAAAATATAAAGCAAAAGTAGCTTGTCATAATTAAGCCAGAGAAAATTATCGTCCTGCTGCACCAAGAATGACAAGGCTGCATGTTCTCATAACACTTCACAACATAAAAGTAGCTGTATCCGAGGTTTAAGTAGAGAGCAATTGTGTCTTGTGTGAGAACACTTGATCCATTAGAGGAGGCCCATTTCACACTGTATCATCATCTTGTATGTCTGTATTGTAAAAACAGGAGTATCTGGAGGAAAATCAAGCCCACAATCAGAGGCTTAATAATACAATACTGGAAGGAAAATAAATCAGGACACATGTGTGCACTAAAGATTGCCGTTACAAACTGATACGCGTTCCACTATTTTTACAAGTGGCGTATACAATGACTTGTGCATATTCAGTTAGCTTATCTTCTTATCATTCATCCTTCCACAACATGTATTGAGTATAACGGAATCATTAGTTTATTACTCTTACAAGTAAAGCTTAGTTTAATTTATCCAATCATATGCTAAGGTTTACTCTTTGTCTTAGCAGTATGAATGCTAACCTCCAAATTTTTTTTTCAACTGAAATACTCAAGACTCGCCGTTCAACTTCTACACTGCTTGAAAAGAAGTCAACGAATACCTCCCCCTACATCATAAGCATGGTGCATCTAACGAGTCACGTGTTTGTAGCCGTTATGAATTGGAGGAATATAACGCTCCCATGTCAATGCAAATGTGTCCGGGTGAAATGGCTGCAAGAAGGAAACTGACGGAGTTTGAAAGCGGCGTTGTTATAGAATGCCATGTTGGAGCCCTATCTATCAACAATCAGTGATACCATACTGATATGGAAGCGCAGGGAATCAACTGTTTTTACGAATACGTAAAAAACATTATTTCGTAAGCCGACACGTTGAATGCAGAGTTTCAGGCATTGACTGGAACACGAATCGGCATAAAATCATTCGGAACCGAGGTTGGATCGCAATATACGAGCCACACATTACGCGAATCAACATGCAGAGTCATCTTCAGTGGTGCGAAAAGCGTGTATAGCGAGACGTGGAAGCATGGTAACCTATGTTATGGAGCGATGAATCACGGTACACCTGCATCGTGCGGTTGGACAGGTGTCGGTTTGGCAGATACCCGGCTGAACGTCTCTTACCAGATTGTGTAACCCTCAACTATGAAATTCGGAGGTGACGTTTTGATGGTATGGTGCTGTTTTCATGGTTTGTACTAGGACCTTTGTTTGCGGTGCCATAAACATTAAACTCTGAGAGATAGCTGCACATTCTGGAAAATGTAATGCATCCTACTTTGTCGAGTTTCTACGGGATTGACAATAGTCTATTTCAGCAAGATAATTCACCGTTTCAGAAGGCTGCTGTCGTAGCTGAGTGTTTTGTAGTCGTGAACATGACCACAGTTGACTGGCCTTCACGGAGTCCTGATCTCAGCACTATTGAACATCTGTGTGGTGAACTGCAACGTTGAGCGGAGTCATGGGATGTCCGCACCACATCAGTCTAGGATCTCATTACGTACCAACAGGGAGAATGGTCGAAAATTAATATTGTTCGCTAACGTACGCTTGTGTAAAGTATGCTCCGTAGTGGCGTCCACTTTAAGAAGATCTAAATCTTCTTAAGGTGGACGCCACGGTTCTTTGTTGACACTATGGTTTCGGTGACTTATTTGCAAGCAGTGTATGTATGTAATATTATTTCCTTACCGAATCGAATATATTTGCATTTGTTCATATTAATATTCGTTCATATTAAATTTAAAATCCTACTTTTTTTTTCAGTCTATTCTTAACATAGTATTAAAGTCCTCCTGTAAAGAACTTAGGCCATCCGAAAAAAATAAGTATTCTGAAGAATATTTCTTCAGCAGAAAAGAGAAATTTTTACTCTTAACATTTGAGCAAAGATTTTTGATGAATGTGTTAAACAACAAGTGGCCTAACACCTATATTGTGAATTTTGTTTCTAAAAACATTTCCCTTAATTTCTAACACTCAACACCACACAATTTCGTTTATCAGCTAACAACCAAGTTCTTATTCATTTTTGAAAATTATGGAGACAACTACCGTGTTTGAATAAAAAATTTAGTTTAATACAACTAAAATGTGCATTCGACGTTTCGACCTTTATGTCAAGGTCATCTTCTGGAGCATACAACTATACACAGGAAACAAGCTATACTACAATCAAACTGGTTTGTTAAAGACACTGACCAACCGCTACAACAATTGTTGTACCAATTACCTAACCAAGTTCTTAGGTAATCATGAATACTTATTATAATGTGATGATTTATTCTTATGAATAGAAACAAACTTTGAATCTTCTAATCAGAAAGAACTATTATTAATCTCATCCACTCATTGAAGATGACCAACTGGTCTAATTAACGCTCATATAAAACTTGGAGGTGAGATGTCATTTTTACTTCAAAATTTATCAGGAAAGATAACTCCGGTAGCCCACAAGAGGCCATATCCATATTTTAAGGTCATGTATTATGAGATTTGCATCACATAAAGCGATGTTATTCGTTATTTCTAATTATATTTATGAAGATTTATTTTTCCTATTTAATAATGGACATTGTGAATTTTGAGCCTGAATGCGAGACTACCAGTCTTGCATTGCTTTGTTTTGTTCGCTTAATTATTGGTACTAATTTATGTTGTGTGTGTGTGTGTGTGTGTGTGTGTGTGTGTGTGTGTGTGTGTGTGTGTGTGTGTGTGTGTGTGTGTGTGTGTGTGTGTCACCAAAGTTGTAATATGTTGATGACAATGACTCATGTTTCAGTGTTTTTGATGTGGAGTGAGTGATATATTGATTTTTATGACTTTATTACGGACTGTTTGGTCGTATACGTTTTTTATATGTATTGTCTGTACTTGGTACTTGCCTTTATATTATGTTCCATTGATGGAGGGGTGATATTTTCATTTCAGTAGCTTACTTTTAAAGGTCTGGTTACCTTTCGACCTCAGAAGAAGAGAGATGTTTGATAGTACGTGTATTGTTGGTTCTTGCTAGCTTTTTTCTGGTTATTTTTGTGTTTCTGTTTCAGAACTGGTGATGAATGTTTCGTTGACTTTAAGATTGATTTTTGTTTTCGAAGGCAGCAGGCCAGAAGTGTTGGTTATTCATTGTATGTTTTTGATAACAGTGTTTGTAGTAATGCACTGAATTTTTTGCATTATTTTGATAGTGCAAAAATATAATTATATATTCGGTTGTAACTTCCGGTTATAAATAAATTACTGTGTGTACAGGTAACTGTACATAATTTATAAACGTTTGCCTTTCTTCCTCTAAATGATGTTTGTTGCTATTGTTGAGTGAGGTGACGTTTTTTTTCACTTTTTTTTCACTGGATCATCTTGATATTTTTGGTTTGTCACAAAATAAATCAAATATTTTGAATTGTGGCCTTACTTTTTTGCTCTTTCATTTCTGGTATCTACAAGTGACTGTGTATTGTTATTTGATGTGGTTTTTCCAACTCGGTGCTGTAGTATCTCTTGTTTGACTTGCTTTCGGTGCCATTATCCCCATGACATGTACGTATTTTACATGATTGTTTTGATTTCTGTGTCATCGGAGAACGGTATCTGTCATGTAATTGTACCAATAATACATCTTTATGTGTAATTTAACTACGCTGAACAATTTCTTAGTTCTATGCTATAAAATAACAAAGATAAGTAAAAACAAAATAAAGAATTGAGAAGAACAGAGAATCTACTTCCTCTTGCTTTCACCAGGTTTTTCTTAGATAATTCTTTCTCAAATTTTAATATGAAATAATTTTAAAACAAATATCCGGGCAAAGGGTCCATAGTGAAAGAAGACAATATTATAAATGATTATAAATAAACTATTTTAGCACATAAACCCTCTAAACCAGTATAGATTAAGTTAATGTGATTGCTGGATTTTTGAATATGAAGCCAGCGGGATTTCCTCCTTCTTCTCCAAAACAACAACAACAACATCATCATCATTATCCAGCAACAACAACAATAATAATAATAATAAATGAGGGATTTAATCAAAGGTCAATGACCTGTTCTGGCTGTGTTTCAATTGTTTGAATAAAGTAATTCATGTCATACTTTTTATTGTTATTATTAGACAAAGAAAAAAGTAATGAGCATTTTTTGTCTGTCTGTCTGATTATTCTTTACGTTCACGTTATATTCTTGTTGGAGGTTTTATCTGTCTGATCATTTGTCTGTCTGTCTGATTATTCTTTACATTGACGTTATATTCTTGTTGGAGGTTTTATCTGTCTGATCATTTGTCTGTCTGATCACATAAAATTTTACATACTATTTTTATTTAGGTTTCTGTCTGATCATTGTTCGCCTTTGTGTAATATTCTGTTCATTTTATTTTTTCAGTTTTCATTATTAGAAACGATAATTCGTTTTTTTGGATTAATTATTATTCTTAATAAAGAGTGCTGAGTATAATCCGATATTTAATGAGCTTTGCTTAATATGCTTCTAATAAACAAATTCAATATCAGCGTTTTCATATTAATTTTCGCATTGTTAATTTCGCATTGTTAGTATCAAAGCAAACGCTAAGCATTACATAAGAGAAATAGCATATACTTAAAAAATAAAATGTCGAAAGGACACCAGAAAGAAGCCTTTTTGGTGACCTTTCATTGAATCTACATAATTTTTGTCTGCGTGGTTAGCCTAGTGGCTATGCGCTTCGCAACCATATGCCTGAGAAATGAGTGTCCTAGGCTCAATTCTCGTCGACGACGTGAGGATCTTAAGGATTTTCCTCAGCCATAGCCAAGTTAGCCGATCATGGGCGTGGACAGCAGGGTTTTACCGCCAGTTTATTTGGGGTTTTTCATCTCGCAAACAGGAAAACATGATCCGTGAACACACACGGATACAGTCAAGAATACTTAAGACAATCCCTCTAGCCATAGGTCTGAATTTTCAGCTATGCCGGTTCCGAGGCCGGATAAAAATAGGGGGGGAGGGATTGAGATGGTGCCGTATCTCCCCATAAAAGGGAGCTCACGGCCGTTGAAACGAAATGAAATGAAAAGCATAATTTTTTAATTGATAAAAAAAAATTATGTACACAAAACTATGCTGTATACTAATCTATCTTTTTTGTTCTTTCAGACTTGAGAAATGACATCCGAATTTTGAATTATTCATTGTACAAAACAATATTCTTTGAACAAAAGGGTACCCAAAACTACAGCATAATATATTAATCATTTTCTACTAGTATGTAAATCAGAAGATTCAAAATAAGAAACACATTATTACGTTGCCTCTACGAATTCATTTTTAGCTTCTAAAATTTTAACGGACAATTAATGATCCAAACTGAAAAGGTTTTGCAAACCACTTCTCGCATTTCTCAATACATTATCCATCATTCTTCATAAAATTCCCAGTATGAATTAATGTACAGTAATTTATTACTTTTCATTTATTGTTTATCTTGTAGTATTTGTTGAGGAAGTTATCTAGAAAATGTCTTCGGTCTTATTCTCACGACTCTTTTCTTTAATTAATTATGAGAAATTAGCTGAAGACAAGTACTTCATATTTTCAAATGCAACTTTAGCATCAAGGGAGTGAATAAAGTCTCTTTATTTAGAATATTAATCTCTAGAAAATTCTAATAAGCAATGCCTGAAATGCAATTTTTCATGTGCAAAAACATTTCCCCTATTGGTTATTCGAAAATAGAAACTGATTAGCAGGAATATTTGACATACTTTATCTTAGACAGAAGGAAATACCAACAGCTTAAAATAAGTTTGCGCTTTAAAACATTACTCTTCCATTTATCAGCGCTATCTTTCTGAGCTTGGTCGTGAAGTAAGTTCATTAGTATAGAAGACAATTATTATTATTCATAAATTATTATTATTCATTGACAAAGCAGAATAAATAAGTTGAATTGCTTGAGAATTTATTATTCTTAATATTGCTAATATTAATTTATTAATTTTATTAATTAATTTATTTATTTATTAATTACTATTTAATAATTATTAATTTATTTATTTATTAATTACTATTTAATAATTATTAATTTATTTATTAATACTGCTTGAGAAAAATTTCTTACTATGATTAAGTAGACAATTAGTACAATGTAATAATTAAAATAATCTTTATCTTCATCCAGCATTCAAAAAAGAGAGTTCATGGAAGAAGCATTAGTACACTGGAAACATATATGAATGTCGTTTTCATTCAATTCCACTTAATTAGGAATATATAAAAATACTGCAATTATATTTAATTATTAATTCATAATATGTGTATGTATAGGGTGTCCTAAAATTTGTGCGGTAAAGTGTTGCCAACGAGAAAAAAAAAAAGACAGCATGACAGCTGACAGTTCAGGGTTATTAAAAATGACCACACACAGCGAAGAGAGTTCGTTGAATGGATTATGGATCAACAACAAGTGGATGCTTATTTTTCGAACAAAATCATTTTCAGCGATGAGGCTCATTTTCATCTTGATGGCTTCGTTAATCGACAAAATTGTCGCATTTGGGGTTCAGAAAATCCACGAGTGATCGTTGAGAAACAAATGCATCCGCAATGTGTCACTGTTTGGTGCGGATTTTGGGCTGGAGGCATCATCGGTCCATTCTTTTACGAAAATGCGGATGGTAAGGCAATAACAGTTAATGGTGCTCGCTATCGCGAAATGATAATCCATTTTTTTGGCTAAATTGCAAGATATGGATGTGGACGACATGTGGTTTCAACAGGACGGTGCCACATGCCATACAGCCCGAGAAACAATTCAATTACCGCATGCGTCATTTCCTGGTGATGTAATTTCCCGTTTTGGTGATCAGAATTGGTCGCCCAGATCATGTGACTTAACGCCGTTGGACTTTTTTCTTTGGGGTGTTTTGAAGTCTAAGGTTTATGCCAACAAGCCCACGACCACCCACGCCTTGATGGAAGAAATTGAGCCCTGTATCAACGAAATTCAGCTACATTTATGCAAAAGAGTGCGTATGTACCAGCAAAGCCGTGGAGGCCATTTACCCGATATGCTATTCCATGCATAACCCTATACTGTATACTTTATGAATCAATAAGAAATTACAATTTTTAATTAAAAACATGTGTTTTCTATCAAAATTACTTCTTGCGTGAATTTTGGGATACCCTGTATATGTGTATAATATGTGTATTATAGGAAATGTATAATATCAATTCAAGTTT
This sequence comes from Typopeltis vanoorti, assembly GCF_054136105.1. Lineage (NCBI taxonomy): Eukaryota > Metazoa > Arthropoda > Arachnida > Uropygi > Thelyphonidae > Typopeltis > Typopeltis vanoorti. The sequence continues at coordinate 85,213,452 of NC_143556.1, read as the reverse complement.
TCTGAATATACTATTAATCTTTAGGCAAAATGTTCATTTTTATTTTCTCCCTTCATTAAAAGTCCTGTAAGTGGTCTCCTCCTAACTCTCTTAATTCTTTTAGGTTGGCTGCACTGCTTCTTTTACATTTATTTACTTTGTCTTACCTACCTAAATTCGCTACTCAGCACAAACTATCAAAGATTAGAATGCAGTCAATGGCCATCAAAAGCAAGATAAGATGCGTTATTTAATTACTGTCTATGTTAAAATTTTGTACTCATGTGTACTGTCTGATGAACGCGTGGTATGTTGTAGACGTAGATGTAATGCGACTCCTTGTGGAATCTATGTCAAACCGCATATCCGTATGTGCTGTAATTTGGGATAAAGGAGGTCAATCACGGTATTAAATAAATTTCTAATTCATGGCTGGTTTTTGTAAATAGTCGAAATTAGGTATTTCCCAGGAATTACCCTCAGAAACATACAGTGTACTACCAGACTGAATTTGGTTACCGCACGCTATCAATGGATACAGAGAGACTTTCAACTACGCGACGAAGAGAAATTTTTATCCTAAAATCAACATTCTTATTAATATGTTTCCTTTTAAATACCAGTTACATTTCGATACGTTATTATTAAACGAAAAGTTTCCCCTACGTAGTCTTTTTAATTCAGAATAGGTAATATCACTTGAACATTCACTTGCCAGAGATTTCGGGTGCGCATAATTCAAATAGGTGCAGTTATGACACACATTTTGAATCTATTATTGCATTAAATGACTAATATCAACCGTCTAATTCAAAATGTCTGTTGGTCGTCGTCATCTAGAAAATTAGGATCGTTTATAATAATGATTTAATTAGTTTTAGTAAGATCTCTGCACACGCAACGTGTATGGTTTCAATTTACTACGACATCTTTCTTAAAACTTTCATGAAGGGTGTCACATAAGAGAAAACTTAATTAAAGTAATGTATTTTTTTACGTTTTTCTTTCCTGCGCTAACCTATTAGATTTAGAGAACCGCCAGCAGATGTAAGATTGCGACCAAAGTGTCGCGTCGGAAATTACAAAGTGCATATTGAATCATTCACATGCCAAATTGATGGGATCGTAATATCATCTAGTTCCGATTGCTATCAGCAATGGAACGTTAAATAACTAAACAACGTGAGAAGTGTGCGTGTGTATAATATATATATACAGGGTGTTCGGGATAAATTTGACAGTTTCGTAAGGAAAAAGAAAATCTTCTTTGTATCTATTAAATTTAATGAATTGACAAAAAAACATTACAGGCAGAGTTAATTACAATACTATCAACAAGATTTACTCAAAATAACCACCATTAGCATCGATCACAGCTTCAATTCTGCTTCGGAACCTCGAACAAGCTGATGCTACAGTCTCCCTGGGAAGGGCCGCAAAAACTGTTTTAATTTTATCCATTAACTGGGCTTTTGTATTACTGGAAGTGCGATTGGTGTCTTTTTCAACTGCGCCCCATACAAAATAATCCATGGGGTTAAGGTCTGGGGAGTTTGGAGGCCAAACATTTGGACTGGTGAAGTCGTAGAAATTTTCAGACAACCATTTTTGACTTTTCCCAGAGGTGTGGCAAGGGGCCGAATCCTGCTGCCATACATACGGCCTACCATTGGCTACCCTTGTTATCCAGGGCTTGACTATAGTTAGCAACTCCACGAACAAAGCCCGAATTCCAATGCCAGGGTTCTTCAACACCTGTTCCTGCAGATTTGCGAGGAATTCTGCTGTACGAACGCAATCAGATCGTCTGCTAGGGATCTTTCTTCTTGCTACATCCTCGTAGTCACCATTGCAAGTCTCTAGTTCATGCCTGATTGTTTTTACTGTATTCAGGGAGCATTGGGCAGCAGTCGTAATATCCTTATTTTGATGGCGGGCACGAATCATCATGATACAAGTTATTCTCTTCCATGATTCAGGTGGGTTCCAGCTATCCATCCTTTCTGACATCTTGTATATGAATGAAGAAGGGTCCAAACTTTTAAATGAAGCGAAGTGTGTGTTAATACATGTAACTTACGGAAAAATATAATTAATTATAAATATGTCAAATTTATCCCGAACACCCTGTATATATATATATATATACATTAAAAATTTGTCAAATTATTTTTATTTGGGTTATATTTCGGGAAATTTTATGTCTTTGCATTTTCTATAATAGTTTTGATATCTTGTTATCTGTCTGCAATCTTTAGCTACTTCTTTATGGTACATTGTTACGTAGATTCGATATTCCTGAATTATATTTATGGAACGTTTTCACAGTATGCAATGGAAACGAGTTAAAATGCAAGTTGAAGTTGGGATAAGAGTTTCTAAAGTGTGTTTCCCACATAGGATTTATCAGGTCTCTCTCTTCTATCTACGCATGGATACGACCGCCGCTTCTCTCCCCATGTACGCGGAAACCAGTTACTATTGGACTTAGTAAGAAGCAATAGGATAATTGGCTGCCGGTCGGGAAGCCTCTTGAAGCGGAAGGTCAAAAACGCTTCTGAATGTTCCTCTAATGATGAGGATGTTCGCAGTCACTTATTGAAGTTCCGAAAACTGAATATCATAATGACTTATAATCATAATTCTGTTCGAAGTATGTTCATAACCAACCTTTCAATTTCTATTAACTTTCAATAATCATTCTTGGTACTTTGTGCATATAGAAAACCTACTTAAACTCTTCAATAATATCTGGAAATATCAAAAGATCCCAAAAGAATGGGAAATTGGAATAGTAATAAATATTCACAAAAATGGTCCCAAGGACAAATGTGGAAATTACAGAGGCATTACTCTCTTAATAACATCTTAAAGAACGGACTAATTAAACATACAGAAAATTATTAGAAGAAGAACAGTGTGGTTTTAGAAGATGGAGAGGATGCACAGATGCCACTTTTACAATGCAACAGATCATAGAAAAAAGAAAAGAATTTAACCTGCCCACTTTTCTTGTATTTATTCACCACCAAAAGGCATATGAAAACTTGAACAGAAATCTACTCTGGAAAATATTACAAGACGATAAAATACCTACTAAATTAATTAAAGCAATAAAAAACCTATACAGAGAAACAAAACTTTCCATCAAATTTGCAGATGGAACATTATCAGAACCTATAACTATAAATAAAAGAGTAAGACAAGGTTGCTGTTTATCCCCAATACTATTCAATATTTTTATAAACAGAATCCTAAAAGAATGTAAAAAAACTGTCCACGATGAAATTAAAATAGCAAATAATAAACAGCTAAATACAATACTTTATGCATATGATCAAGTACTAATTTCAAATTCAGAAGATAAACTCCAAATTACAACTAACCATCTAAATGAAATAGCAAAACAATTAAAATGAAAATATCTGAACAAAAACAAAAACTATGGCAATGTGTGGAAACACCATTCAAAATGTCAAAATTATGCTCAACAATAAAACAATTGAAGAAGTTACAGGATTCAAATACTTAGGAATAATAATCTCTCAATACAATAGTGATTCACAATTGGAAGCAAGACTACAAATTTACAATAGTATGAATGGCATAATTAAAAGAAATTTTGGAAAACCAATGACTAAAGAAACTCAATTAAGATTACATAATATGACCTCTAAATCATCTCTGAAATTTGGAAGTGAAACCTGGATTCTAAAACAAAGAAACAGACAAAGATTGGAAGCAACACAGATGAAGCTTCTAATACCTCTCCTGCGACTCACTAGATTAGATGAAAAACATAAATAAGAGTACGATTAGGTACAAAGAACATCGTACAAGAAATAGAAGAAGATCACCAAAATTGGCTACATATAGAAAGGATGAATAACAATATGATTCCCAAACTAGCATATAAATATAAACCTACAGGAAGAAGAAGAGACCGCGGACGTCCAAAACAAAGATGGAAAGACCAGCTTCATCTGCAATGCAGGAACAGGACATAAAAAAGCCTATACCTGAATTGCTCAGATGACGACGACTTTGTGCATATTCACCTGATATATTATGCATCGAAATAAAATTGGTTCATACTACTTTTTAAATTGAAGAGAAATCGTTGCGATGTTTTTCATTTGAAAATATGAATTCCTGCATGTAGCACTAACAATTAATTTGTTAACAATTCTTTTGTTTGTTTGTTTCAGCCATTCGGTAATTATCAGAGTTTAATATACTTCTAGAAGCGAAGCAGGATGTTCTTAAGCTGTCTAGGGTTAATATTCTGCCAAGAAAAGCAATCTGGATGATATCATTTGCACCAATCAATTGGGATCGATTGAGTTGAATTACAGAAGAAGAAGAAGAAGATGCAATGAAGGCGTTGTCGCTCTTAGCATCACAATCAACAGATGATGATCCTTGAACTATCCACTAATCTATTACCTAGTTATATACGTGTATTACAATTGCATTATTTATAATTTTCACTAGTAATAATCCATCTCATAATTTTAAACTGTTGTTTTCTTTTTTTATTATATCTTTATATATAATTTCTTTATATTTTTCTTTGCGTTTCCATTTCCGGCAGGTCTAGAACAGTGTAGTGGATTGTAAGAATTTCTCTTCCATTTTTCTTACTCTTTTCTGATTTTTATTCTCTTTACTGAACATTTGTTCTTCGGCACGTAAATTATTTCGAATGACTAGGCTGATATTTATGGATTTATTTTAGGAATTCCAATATAAATCCATAAATATCAGCCTAGTCATTCGAAATAATTTACCTGACCTTCGACTTTTCTCCCTCTTTTGCGATTTATATCATTCAGTTTTTGTATTATCCGAAAACGTTTGAAACCTTTACATCCTTTTATTCTGCGAAGGAACCTCTGTTTGTCTGTTTCTAATTTATCAACTGGAAACAAATCAGCGGTATTCAGAAATAAGCATGCCTGATTGAATAAATTCACGTATATTTCAAGAAAGACAAAATAAGCCGATTCATTCTGTAATGTAAACAATTTAAAACATTTCGATGATGATGATGACGAAATGAAATAATACTGATAAAATCTTAATAAATAATAATTTTCAGTAGTTCCATACCCATAATTCCAAACAAAGTTTGCTTCCTTACCATAATATCAGGATAAAGTGGTTAGTCTTTTAGAAATTATATCTATCCTATCCTATGCCCTCAGCCATACGGCTGTGGTCAGCTATATACTACCATACTAGGGAGATGATTATAAGCAATGTGGCTTCCCGTTGCCTTCCTTGCCGTAGTATATTTTATGATTGTAGCCGTGCGTGTTCACGGGACCGGTTTGCCTATTTTCTGGGATATAAAAACCCGAGTAATCAGGAGGAAAAAACCCTCCACCTTCGAATGAGACAGGTTAACTCACCTCTAGTCGAAAGAGACCAGATAAAGGTTCTTCACATCATTGACAGGAATCGGACTTAGGTCTTTCTGACCAAATTGATTCGTCTATACTGACTGAGCTACGGAGGCTCCTGAAATTATATATATTTTATATAAAAACTGTGGGATCTGCAGACCAATTTTCCGTTGAGGGATGAAAATCCGAGTTTCCGGAAAAAAAAACACTTTCACTTCCGTATGAGACTCACAATTGTTTCAGACCTGATAAATTTTCTTCGTATTAGGATTATTACACAGGTCTTTCCAGCTAAAGAGCTTCATGGAAATCGACTGAACTAGGAAGCCTCTGCAAGAATATGTCATCTACTTATTGTTTTAACGAATATTCTGTTCCAAATGAGTGATATGGAAAAGTAGGATTCCAGTGTCTATCATTTGCATCATCATTGTATGATGCATATCGTAATTGCTATCTTTATGGGCATGTGAAAATGATTGTCAATTCAATGTTCCAAAGTTGCAGTTCAAACTTGCACTAAACTGTTCGTTTGTTTATGATTTGACAATACAGAGGATGAAATGGAAGGTATCTTTGGATCTAGTGTGTGTGTGTATATATATTTATATATATATATAAATGTATAAATGTGTGTATATGGGAATAAATTTTTAACTTGGGTATATTGTATATTAGGATAACCAAGCAATTTTATATGCTTGGTTATTTTAGCTCCTAATCCCAAGTATGCAAACAATTAAGTTTGCGCCTGAAACAAAGTTCAAGTCTAAAGATGGTACAACACCAGGGCAACTCATTGTAAAGGTGGTTAAAGCTTTAACCACCTTTACAATGAGTTGCCCTGGTGTTGTACCATCTTTAGACTTGAACTTTGTTTCAGGCGCAAACTTAATTGTTTGCATACTTGGGATTAGGAGCTAAAATAACCAAGCATATAAAATTGCTTGGTTATCCTAATATACAATATACCCAAGTTAAAAATTTATTCCCATCAATATCTCCTCCAGAGATTTTTATTAAAACTTAATACACCTTGTTGCAACTTATATAGGTAAAGTTGATAAGGCTTTGTATTACTAAAACCTTGGTATTTAGGGTCTAGCTACTCACTGAGGAGACCTCAAAAAAGGTCGAAACCGGTCTGGGTAGTGACCCCACCCATAATGCATTGCAGTATACATCTTCTAGTGAGATGTGCTTTACATTATGGGAAAATACTAAGAATAGTGATCAAAGCTTTAACCACCTTTACAATGAGTTGCCCTGGTGTTGTACCATCTTTAGACTTGAACTTTGTTTCAGGCGCAAACTTAATTGTTTGCATACTTGGGATTAGGAGCTAAAATAACCAAGCATATAAAATTGCTTGGTTATCCTAATATATATATACAGGGTGTTCGGGATAAATTTGACATATTTATAATTAATTATATTTTTCCGTAAGTTACATGTATTAACACACACTTCTCTTCATTTAAAAGTTTGGACCCTTCTTCATTCATATACAAGATGTCAGAAAGGATGGACAGCTGGAACCCACCTGAATCATGGAAGAGAATAACTTGTATCATGATGATTCGTGCCCGCCATCAAAATAAGGATATTACGACTGCTGCCCAATGCTCCCTGAATACAGTAAAAACAATCAGGCATGAACTAGAGACTTGCAATGGTGACTACGAGGATGTAGCAAGAAGAAAGATCCCTAGCAGACGATCTGATTGCGTTCGTACAGCAGAATTCCTCGCAAATCTGCAGGAACAGGTGTTGAAGAACCCTGGCATTGGAATTCGGGCTTTGTTCGTGGAGTTGCTAACTGTAGTCAAGCCCTGGATAACAAGGGTAGCCAATGGTAGGCCGTATGTATGGCAGCAGGATTCGGGCCCTTGCCACACCTCTGGGAAAAGTCAAAAATGGTTGTCTGAAAATTTCTACGACTTCACCAGTCCAAATGTTTGGCCTCCAAACTCCCCAGACCTTAACCCCATGGATTATTTTGTATGGGGCGCAGTTGAAAAAGACACCAATCGCACTTCCAGTAATACAAAAGCCCAGTTAATGGATAAAATTAAAACAGTTTTTGCGGCCCTTCCCAGGGAGACTGTAGCATCAGCTTGTTCGAGGTTCCGAAGCAGAATTGAAGCTGTGATCGATGCTAATGGTGGTTATTTTGAGTAAATCTTGTTGATAGTATTGTAATTAACTCTGCCTGTAATGTTTTTTTGTCAATTCATTAAATTTAATAGATACAAAGAAGATTTTATTTTTCCTTACGAAACTGTCAAATTTATCCCGAACACCCTGTATATATATATATATAAAATTTCTTGGTTATCCTAATATATATATATATATATATATATATATATATATATATATATATATATATATATAAAGATACATAGAGAAAGTGTAGACTATAAACTCGACGAACAGGACAAAATTGATTCATAATATAAGGATCACTTGCCATTTTCTAAAAAGGGTTTACAGGATACCGGTAGTTATACTTTTTCATTTTGTGGAGAGTAGGAAAAAGACGAGTGAGAATTCTTGGTAGTTGAGAATGAATCCACAATTGCTTCTTCTAATCTTCTAATTTTGTGAAACGTTATTAGAAACGACCAACATCTTTGAAATAATTTAAGAAGCTAATGTTGCTTTTGTTAAATTTATAGAAATGTCACAACTAATATTCTTTTTTAAAGTGAACACAACAGCTAAACAGCATTTTCGTCGAGAGAATGAAAACATATCATTTGTCTGGAAAAACGGAGATTTTCTTTGGTATTTCAGTTAAGTTACACGTTTTTATTATTATTTTTTTCGAGAAACTTGGCGATTTTGATTCTCAATCCAGGTCAACTATTCTCTGATAGCTTTCGTGAAAAGAATTTTAATAGAATGTTTGTAGTGTTGTAATTTCGTTTATGTACATTTTTTTAAAATTTATATGTACCTTCTCATGATTTTCATTGTTGTTTATATGCAAATCTAAGAACTGTCTTCTAAATTCAATTTGCTAATCAAAAATATGAATAATATTGTATAAACTATTGTACTGTCTTTCTAAGGAATAACAAGTTTGCTATGATCGATAAATTCTGTAACTAAAAACAGACATTTCTGTAACATCACTGACATATTTGACCACATATATTTTTATATTTTTCACAAATTGAATTTTTTTTATTCTTTTGTAAAGAGAAGTATATTTACTCCCAAAATATTCTATAGTAAGGAACTTAAGGTACTTTCTTTGAACACTTTAACTCTTGAAACGAACCACTAACTCCGTGTAACTTATGACAGTTGAGTGACGTATATTGTCTCCTATTTGTTCATTGTCGCATAAGAGGACAATGGGACAGATGAATATTGTCACCACTTTGAGCTAACTATTGTTCTATTAAACACAAATTTTTAACTTAGACACATTATTTTTCAAGAGTTAATGTTTTAAAATGTAAAATATAAATAAATACATATGGATTTAAGGAAGAAATATTTCTGGAATGATAATATATTTTTCTTTTCACACCTGTGTTTTTGCACGTAAGGTCACCAAGTAGGGAACACTGCAGAATTCCTTAAAAGATGAGCAGCTGTCAGGAGCATTAAACCAGCTGTCCATCAGAAAGAGCCCAACGAGCTCGTCATTTTTCACCAAGGCACCTTTGTTATGGACAGAGGTATTAGGTCAGAATCGATTCTCATCTATCACAGGATAACAGCTGGAGGCGAAGGTAAGCGCTCGGTTCGCACTTTAAATTAAGATCACTCTTCATACCGGTTACTCTAAACGTGACGCGAAAAACGTGTCAGGAAATGTGGAGAATTGTATGTTGCAAGGCATTTCGAGATGTCTAATGCAATAGCTCTGAAAGGGTAGCTAAATTCAGAGAACTGGTACTGTAAAAAAAAAACAAAAAAAAACCAATGTCTGACAGATCCGTAATGGTTAAAGTGGATTTATTCTTGTCGGGGAACAAGGCACCAAGAACACATCTGTCAGATGCTCGGAGATTATTATACGAAAATAGAGTTTGGAAGTTGGGTGAAACTATCGCGTATACAAGAAACGTTGCCATTTAAAATTACATGTAATGAAATTCAAAACTGTGAAAAGTCAGAAGTGATATTCATGTAAATTATTTATATTCCATGCAGGGCCTTGATAATATTGGCGTGGATCATTTTTCGAGGAAAATTTTGTTCAAAAATATCCTCATGTTAATAAACAAAAAAGTTGCAAGTCAGACATGCTCTACTATATGGTACATTTCGTGTGTGTGTGTGTGCGCGCGCGCCCGCGTGAGTGCTTGTGCGTGTTTATTTATTAAAGACATTTTCAGTTTCCAGATTTCACATCGCTTAAGAATTATTAATCTCTCACACCACACGAAAAAATATTTTGTTGTAATTTTTTTCTTGGGATATCTTTTCGAGCAAATTTCGAACAAATTATTTTAACCCCTTAACGTACCAATTAAAAATCAGAAAGCGGTCGTTTATCTGCCAATGTTTTGGGCGAGGGTAATTTGCTGGATCAAATTCATCATTATTTGAAAAATAATGATGAATTTGTGCAAACGCGAACGAAATAGCTGATACACGCCGTTGGCTACTTTTCTCGGTTGAAAGGAAATAGGCACAAGATTGTCTAGCGTATATATTCGGTTGTATTTATATGTGAAACTAAAATTCAAAATCAATTTTGGTGCAATAAACAAAAGACGTGTCACAAACGTCTTTGTATGTTAAGGGATTAACTTTTCGTTTGTCATTTTTGGGACCCTCATTTTAAATTTATTTTTTAATTTAAATTCTAAGGACTATACTCCTAAATAATAGAAAGTGATTCATGTAACAATATCACTTGTCTGTGCACTTCATGAACGCCATATTCTTGATGTCGTTTAACAAAGCATATAGTTACATATGTTTAAAGTGCAGTTATGTATTTCGAAAATGTGTACGCTCTGACTTGCCAGATTTCCATATCCGCCATCGGATATGTATGTAAAAGTTGTCATTTTATTATTTATTAGTCAATCTTTGTGTTCGCTTGTATTCCGTTTTCGAGATCCGAATGAAATTTGACTTAATAACCTAGATTTTGGAAGCCGGAAAATTTCTCAAGTGTCGTTTTACTTAGCCTATTTATAAGTAATATTCTGTGATTAAATAAAATGAATGCGTACAGAAAGCTTGATCTCTAAAACTTGCCCCAATTTTTCATTCCATACAAATAATCACGGAGTTTTCCCCTAAGGAGGAAAACTCCATTTATTTCATGTTTATTGACTGATGCCCTGATTTTTTTTATATACGTAGTGTTTGTTGATCCATTGTGTGTATTAGATAGAAATGAAACAGGAGAGTCCCATGGGTTGGTAGATGTAAGAGCAATTGCGACAGTGCATTTAGAAAGAAAATGACAAATCCAGATTTCGGACAAAGATAGGTTGTTGAAATCTTTGGGGATCAACTAGGAAAATCTCTCTCGTGTCAGACTGTCTTGAAATTGAATCGCATGACAAAGTGGACATATTAAATTTGCTTGCTCAAGAGACATTTATCAACAAGCAATATTCGAATGTTGTATGTCACAAAGAACTCTTGTTCCCGAGGGAGTCTATGGTAATTGTACGGTTTCGTAGAGCATAGATTATAGATTCAAGTATTAGTTTTAAACAGTGCAAATAAATTCAGTAGGACATAGATTCTTGATCGGATTTCAATAAAAAAAAAATAGAAATGATACCAGAATGACCTATTGTCTGACCCGCTAGTAGAGAACTTATTTCGTTGCAATAGATATCCTAATAAAAATGTAATTCAACTGTTGACATAAATGTACAAAAAATTGAAGAGCAAAATACTAAAAAAAAAACACGTTAATGATTTCGACATCCTATTATCAATCTTTATTTTGATATCGAACAATAAATAAAATACAGGGTGGCCATAAATTAACTTTCCCTCTTTGGAGGTATCCGTAGCTAAACCTAATACAGGAATGGGACCACATTTTATATTGAGATTTTCGAAGGCATGGGGAGATGAATTCCGCGAAAAAAATGTTTAGTACCAAAAGTTGCCGATAGGGAAAATTTTTGACGCTAGCAGAGCCGAATAGTCAAATATTTGCAGCAAACGCAGGTAAAAAGGATTGTACAAATTAGACTGTGCGTAGGTGAGATCAGCGCCACCAATTCCACTTAATCCCTTAACATACAAAGACGTCTGTGACACGTCTTTTGTTTATTGCATCAAAACTGATTTTGAATTTTGGTTTCATATATAAATACAACCGAATATAGACGGTAGACAATCTTGTGCCTATTTCCTTTCAGCCGAGAAAAGTTGGCAACGGCTCGTATCGGCTATTTCGTTTGCGTTTGCACAAATTCATCATTATTTGAAAAATAATGATGAATTTGATCCAGCAAATTACCCTCACCTAAAAAAATTGGCAGAAAAACGACCACTTTCTGATTTTTAATTGGTACGTTAAGGGGTTAAAAAGGGATTGGGAACGTTCAGGCAGTTATTCGAATGACTGACGAATTGTGCTCAATATGCGTCCTACCTTTGCCTCAGTGTGCTTTACTTGTTAGGTTGTTTTACCTTAAGCAGTGCAATGCCGTAGCGGCCCTTTGGGAATTTAGAAGGCTTCATAACATGCGTACAGGTCCTATGACAGCTGTAGCACTGAGAGCAATGATTAAGAAGTTTGAAGAAACTAGATCACTAGGAGTTAGACCTGGCAGAGGACTGAAAGCAATGCAAGAAGAGACAGTAACAGACGTTGCTACTGCGGTGTTCGACGACACAGGGATCAGTACTGATCCATGGCTCGCAAACTTAATATGGCTTATGATACAGTCTGGAAACTCTTACGGAAAATGCTTCACTTCTATCCGTATAAGTCCAGTCGTGTGCAAGAACTAACTACCTCAGATTGTGATAAGCACGTGACCTTCGCGCTAACGTTTCTTTCCCGAATGGAGGTCGACAATGACTGGCCTTGGAGAATATTTTGGGGTGATGAGGCTCATTTTTATCTGGATGGGTCGGTCGACACTCACAACTGTAGAAGAAGCGATCCAGCAAATACCACTGCATTCTCCAAAAGCAATCGTGTGGTGTGGCTTCACAGCCGATTTCATAATAGGACCATACTTTTTTGAGCGTATTACCCTACAGGTCCTGTAACCTGCTTCATTACTGGATAGATTTATCGACGAATGCTGGAAAATTTTTCATTCCTGCATCACAGTAAAGACAATGTTTGGACTCCATAATTTTTATGCTGGATGGAGCACGGCAACACATTGAGCGTTCTGTACAGCGCCTTTTACTCCAGCATTTCAGTAATGAGAGGATTATCAGTCAGTTCTCTCCGACTGCATGGCCACCTCGATCCCTGGACATCACTCGATGTCACTGATGGCTACGGGGTATTTGAAATCCGTTGTGTATGTTGGTGGCGTTCCCAACTTGCATGTCTTGAAAGAGAACATAAAACAGGCTGTTATGAATCCAAAACATCCAATCCGACTCCTTACGCTCAGCTGTAGATCATGTAGCATACCGGATGCAGGGTGGCCATAAATATTTGTTGTAAACAAGCAAGGTCAGCACATTGAAAATCGTGTATGCGGTCCAGGGAACCCTGATTTTGATGAATAAAATATTATTTCCTCTGAGTTCAATGACTACATTAATTTCCGTCTCTCTCAAGTTGTGTTTTAGTTTAATCACTATTATTATTATTTTCATTGTAACGCACCACACATTCAGCTGGAATGAGTGAGGCAGCTGTCGCTTACACCGTCGAAATGTTATTATTCCATTTTATCTGCCTTTAATGTAATTATCCGCTTGCTTTCGGCTCCACCAGCGCTAAAATTTCTACTATCGGCGACTTTTGGCACTAAATATTTTTTTCGCGGAAATCATCTCCCCATGCCTTCAAAGGTCTCAATATAAAATTTGGTCGCACATTCCGTTTACTGGTTTTACAGATGCCTCCAAAGAGGGAAAGTTATTTTATGGCCTCCCTGTATTTTTACGCCAAACAGAAACGTGATTTTTACTGCTCCACTACGTCATTTACCATAAAATAAGAAACTTAAATGAGGGAGTAAGACACAGAATATATAGTTTCTAAATAAGTATATGGTCTCTGTCTAAAAAAAGTTGATAAATATATACCAAAGGAAAGAGAGAGAGAAAGAAAGAGAGAGACCGTGTACTCATTTTGCAAAGCCCAGTAAAACCGACAGAGGCAAATGCCTAATCCTTGAAGAGAAGAAGAAGAAGAAAAAAAAAGAAGAAATGATTGAAATAAGGGCGTTGGAAATATTCAGATTGAAAATAAAATTTTAATCCTGTTTAAAATTTATCCATGATTCACCAATCTATCAATCAGCTGGTATGTAAAACTTATATTCTTACTTTGTCTTAGGTTCTCTCCTTATTGCTTTTATTTTCCACGTCTCGAAAGTTCCAAAAGTTTGAAAAATAAGACACGTTTTCATGCACTATAAGATTAGTGAGGTAATAGTGAAACTCACGAAGAAAAAGCTTTTCCTAACAAGAAACTCCCATCTCCTCTTTGCTGTCTCTCAGTCTGTCTGTAGATTTTTTTTATCTTTCCATCTCTAGACAAAAGGTTCTTTGTTTGCCTGCAGACAGACGAACAAATCCACAGACAGGGAGATATTTTAGTTGCATTAGCCAGCTTACTTATTTTGCTAAGATGACTATTTTGGATACATTATCCGTAGTGCTTTGATTTAAATCTCTCAAACGTTGGACAGAATTCTGACTCATCACTTAACAATAGTTGAAAATAAAGTTAGTTCGTCGTAAAGCAAAAAGGAGTCTTGGCGACTTAAAGCATTTCTAATGAGAAATATGAAAGGGCATCTTATATACAAAGAAAAGGTTAAATTGGTATGTGTATTAAAGATGGGTAAAAGAATTCATTTTGTCCTGAAGACGAAGGATAAAAATTTCAAAACTTAGTGGTGAACTGTAATTTTTTTTTTCAATTTTTTAATAGGAAGGCGATTTTTCTCTTTGAATTCACTTAAAGAAAATAGAGAGAAATTGTCACGTTTCTAAACAGCAGCAGTTATACCTCTGAGCAACTAAAAATGGAATCTGTTGTTATCATAGGATCGGTTTTTAGTTTAACTTATGATAACAATTGGTTCAAGTGAACGCTACAGCCCTTTTAATTGAAGATATTTTATCATAAGAAAATATTACAATATAAGTCATCTTATATTTATTTAAGATGCGCTATACTGTATGTATTTATTTATAAATTATAAATAAATTTATATTTATAATTTATACTACTTCAGAATTATTAATTACAATTAATGTAAAATAATAAAATCAATACTTCCTTATTATAAAACGGCAAGCTTAAATTAATAATTGCAGTGTCTGAACTTTGCCATTTGTGAAATGTTTAGTTTACTGAGAATAAATATAATTTACTGCCATAGGGTTACCATTAATAATATCAAACTGCTATAACTAAAAATTATAAATGTAGATAATATGTCTACAGTTACACAAGATAAATATTCCTAATACAAAAGAAATCTTCAATGAGGATCTTAAAAATTTAACACAACACCTTTAACTCTTGCGTTCATATACAGAATTGAACCTGGCCACTATATGAAGACAACGCATGTAAAAGCGTCAATATACTATTAAATGCATAAGACTAAAAAGAAGTTAAATCGAGTCATCATTTCAGGAAAAGATATCGTTCGTTCAGGTGCGTTTTTTAAAAAATAGTACAAAACCTTATTATGTCAAATGAAACTCTACCCATATTAGGATTTGTTAGCGAGATTGAAAAATCACCCCCTCTACTTCATAATGGCAATTAACCATAAATTTGTGATTCAACAACTATACAGCCAGTGAAGCATGGTGAAATTAATACAGTTAACACCCCTAAAATTAATAATTTAAAAACAAAAACACATAAGAACATATAATTTGTACAAATGTCGAAGATTTTAATTATTGTTAAGTCGAAATGGAGGCTATCACAATACAATTGTGTCGGAACCAATAAAAATGAGTGTTCAGAATGAAAATTATATCGCATACAATTCTCTCGATTTCATATTCTAATTGAACAATTTAGAATAATATTAGATAAAGAGGCGGTGTAGTATTTCGAGTACAGGGGTAAGTTTATATAATTCGTGTATAGCACAGTTTGAGGAACATATAGCTTATTAATTCCGAGTATAGCTATGAATTCAAGAACAAGGGAACCCTTATGGTGTATTTCTTGAGTATCATGCGATTGTAATTATTCAGAAGAGTTCTCACGAGAGGCCTTCAGAACTGTTTCCAATCTAGTGGCTTAAACACAGGTAGTCATACTATTATTCGACGAGGAGCGATTGCATCTATTGGGAAAAGTGGGATCATTTCTCTAGGGACGCCATTCAAGAGAAGTGATGGACATAGAATCAGATTAAGAACAGAAAACTTTGCAGCGATTTTACAGTCCTAAAAGTTACCTAGTCTAGCCTACTAAAATATATTTGCCTATTAAAAGTCTATTAGCCTATTAAAAATGAACAAATAATAAATACAGTACATCCACTATGGAAGTAACTCTAAAGAAAAGACCTAAACCAGAAATGGAAGAATTTTTTTTTTGAAGAAAATCAGTAAAAAAGAGGAAAAGAGAGATCCTCGAGAGCTCAAATATCTTGGTCTTACGTTCAACATTTTAGATATTTTTGGTGTACCACCCAAAAAAAGGGAACAGCATTTAGTTCGAGCAGATTTAGACTATACAGAGACTTTTCGATTTGGTTAAACATTTTAATGTTTAACTTAACGTTATTCTTTAATGTTATTTTAATGTCATACTTTTATTACTTTAATGCTATTACTTATTATTAATTACTATAATGTTATTCTATGCATCTCTCTCCTCTTGAACATTTTAATGTTTAACCAAATCGAAGACATATTATTGATTATATTTCAAACTAAATTCAATACATATATTTTTAGTGTTCTAACCAAATCGAATACTAACTTCAGTGCTTTAGCTAAATTGAATCCACAGCATTTTTGATGTTTAAAACCAAATAACCAAACTTAATACTTTATTGTTTTAACTAAATTAAATTTTAGTGTTTTAACTAAGCGGAATGCTTAGTCATTGATTGTATAGCTATGAGTATAGCTATGAATTCAAGAACAAGGAACCCTTATGGTGTATTTCTTGAATGCATAGTGTTTTCATGTTTTTATCCAAATTGATTGTATAGTGTTTTAGTGCTTTACCAAATTGAAAACATATGTGTTGGATAGAATCGATTACAGTTTAATTAATTGCAAACTCTATTGAGATCCAATTTGAATGCTAGAAGTAAAAATCTAGAAAGATTAATTTTGTCAATTAATTTTGTTATTTAATTTCTCATATAATGTTTTATCTCTCCATTATAAGAAATTTTTATCGCAAATATAAACTTTCATGTTCATTCATAGAAGTGAGCTTAAGATTATCTCCACTGCCATTCTTTAGGTTTGATTTACCAGCCAAACTTCACCTATCATCCTTTGCTTTATAAATAATATTGAACCTTATAAATACCAAAAACCCGGAATATAATCTTACACGAAATAGGTTCTTCAGTTTAACATAAATTGATATGAGCTAATCATATAAACGATAATCATTTTGTTTTATTTTTGAAACAACCAAAAAAATTATTCTGTAGTGTGTTATATTAAGTTAATTTTGCTTCTTAATGTTTGAAAGATTCCGAAAGTTTGAAATAAAAATCAGTCATCTCTTTCTAAATATGAGAAAGAATGACATTTGCCCTAGGTTATTTCATCTTCTTTCTTAATTCGCTAAGCGTTGTTCCGTAATATTCGCAGTTATTCTAAAAAAAAAAAAAAAGCTGTGGTAACTTCAGATTCTGTGTAAACTTCAGGTGCAAAAATGGCAAGCCATCGTTACGTTCTTAAAGAAGAATGTGTCAAATAATATAAGAGAAAGAGTCTTTCCCACTAGAAAACATTTTTAAATTTAATTATATGAAGGATATTTGAAAAATCGGTATCTAGCCTGCAGATTTAAGTTTACTATTCATTAAAGTATATAAAGAGACGCACTTTTTTAAAGAAATCGAAAAGCTTAATTAAATCCGGGAAATTAAATTAGCCTAATTCAAACAGCATATATGTGATTTTATCTTTACCTTTGTTGCTAATCTCTGAAAAGTGCATTTAATTAAAATGAATTTTTAGAAAATTTTTCACTACTCCAAGAAGCAGTGTTTATAAATAGTTCCTCTCTCTCTCTCTCTCATTCTCTCATTCTCTCAGTTTGCTGGATGAGAGAGAGGGAATGTCACAAGAAGTAGTGTTGTTTGTTCAGCTGATGGTAATTTTGTAATCTAGATAAAAAATATATAACATAACAAATAAATAGATTTCTATTTTTATGTCATATGGTTACCAATGATTGATATCATATTATCATAATGTAATAAAATAAAGCGATCCAGTCATAATGAAAACTTGTGGCTATTTAATTATAAATAACGTCGTAAATAATGAATTCTTCGTTAATTTCCTACTGCATATATTATTTTAATATTATTATTGGTATCTAACAACGTCTTCAGAAATTATAACAACATTCATATTGATCCGGTATGTTTCGAATAATTAACATAATTTAAGCATCATTTGTGCAGGGGTTTTTTTTTTCATCTACTAATTACTAGAATCTATAATATTAATTACTATTTTTAGATATCTTATAAAATTGGCCTTCGATTAACCATATTAATCTTATCTATATCTATCATCATCTGTTTGACAATTGAAAAAACAAGTTTTAAATTTTCTTTTCATAAAAAAAAATTGTGAAGTGAAAATTCAAATCTTTTTCAAGATAATGCATCTATACTGATTGAATTATCTGGAAATATTATCATTTGTAAAATAGTGATTTGGATAGTAGCATAGATCAGATAACCAATAAATCTGCTGAAATTATATGTAGTAATGCCAATGTAGTAGTTATGCCAGTACATAAGAAATGTGAAGAGATATCTAATATTTGCTTCGTCAAAGAGAAAAAGAGAAAGACAATGACAAATTTGCTAGATATCACAAAAGGTTTTTTTTGGGGAGAGGGGACACAAAGATATAATCCTCTTTTCTTGGTATTTGAGTCTGGTCTCAAGATTATGGATGATTGTAAAACTACAATCACAAGAAGCTAATTTTGATATTATAGTTGTGGTTCAGTAATTTTTGTTCTGCAAATATAAATTTACTTCATATTTATTTGGACGTTTCTTTTTGCAATTTCATATTATGAAAATATTAGGATAATTACTATGAAATACTGCGTGCCTATTATAAAAAATAACATGCGATGAAATGTACATATTGTAGTTAATTCATTTTTTTTTCTCCTAATTTGCAAACTTTTATTTTTATATCAGCGATACAAATTAACACCTTGAACGTGGAAAGTGCGAAGAAATATTCGGTAAACTACCTCCTTAGTAAACTGCCATGAATTTGCTGTACAATATGCAGAGGTCGAATGTGGACTTTCAGTTTTTTACGCATACATTTTTTGTAGTCTGAAATCTAATCCTTGTTAAAATCAACTTCATTAACATTAACAACGCAAGACCTTGTCTTCTGTTTCAAGACACGCGAGATGCGTGCTTACATTGCATAGATAATCGTATGTTTGGTGGGTCCGATAATTAGAACATAACACCCGTTCATTATGATGCATCCAATTAATTTTCTTTGTAGCGTTGTTGGAAGCCGCACTTAATATACAGCCAAATGGTTTTAACGAGCACGTTCATTTATGCCTCGTGAGGAAAGACATGGACCAAAAAAAGTGTTAAATATATTGACTCTTTCTTAATTAAACAGCACTGCTGAATTGTACATCTACAACGTATTTTAACTGATTATTTAGGCAATAAATTATTTGTTAAGTTATTCAATTTATCATAACGAGTGAAGTATACGATCAGTTGAATGATATATAATACCGATTCGATTTTATTTGTGAGTATTTAGTTATTTTGTAGTACTCTCTTAGCAACGCCTAACAAGTACAGAAGAAAGCTGATTATAAAAAGATGTCTTGTTAAAAGAGGGATTAATCCCCAAATCCCTTATACTTTCTTCTAATTGCTACATAATGCGTCAACGTGCTCTAAATATATGACTGGTTAATTTTTCCTGTGAACTCATGACATCAATTATATTCCAAAAAACGACATGGATACATTAAAATGTCATGCTTAATAGATTAAATATTTAATCTTAATATACTATTTCTAGTATATCTATTTTGAGGAATAAAAGGCAATAAACTTGACAATATTGGATACTAGCTAATGAAAATGATTTCCTATCTGTGTTTCCATAAACTAAGTCTTAATAAAAATAAAATATAGTAATATTTACGTTCGTAATATTATAAACCACACACACACATGTTATATAGATGGGTTTTCCATTTGCCGTAACAGCATCAAGACAAAGTCATTGCTTCACTTTTAAAATTAATATTAAGTGGATAATAAGTAAAACTTTAGAAATATTCATGTCGAAATATTTAACAGTGTTAAATTGTATGACATTATTCACAAAATGCGGTGTCTTAAACATAACTGATAATATTCTTTAATATACATAAAATTATAAATTAAACTTCGGTACCTTGAATGGCGATTACTTGAGAATTATTTAAGTTATATGCATGTGCATGTATATTTTATTTATACAGTATTATATTGCAGAATTAATTTAAGCAGTTTATCAAAAAGTAAAGTAAATGACATTAAATTAAAACTAAAATTGAATATATATTTTAAACAATTTGTACTGGCAACAAACATATTGTTGAAAATAATTTCCTAAAGTGTAAACTAGAAGACCAACCACCTTATTTAAAAATTATATTTAGGAAAGAAAATGTGAGAGATCGTAGATTATTATTATTATTATTATTATTATTATTATTATTATTATTATTATTATTATTATTATTATTATTATACATACTAATTATATATATTGGAAAGATATATTGGATTATGTATAGTAGAAAGCTTGAAAAGTTACGATCAAGCCATAACTTTTAGGAAAAATTATGGCTTGATCGTTCAGGAAATTGTAAGTCACAAAATCGTTCAAGATCGTTCAAGAAATTGTAAGTCACAAAATCGTTCAAGATCGTTCAAGAAATTGTAAGACTTAATATTGTAAGTCACAATATTATTCACAGACAAACTCTCAAAGATAGAGTAATATTACAAAACGGATATCTGACATTATATCAAATATAAGATACTGAGCAGCCAAATTGCTACTCGCAATAAATAGAAGTACGTTTTCAACTGGTACTTTTCTCGAGTCAGGTTTCTCATATAGGAATACTTCCCATCAATTAAGAACAATATTAATAATCAGTAATAATTTATTTTAAAATTGTAGTCCGTACACTAAAGGCATTAAAATCGAGCATACATGTACTAAACGGATTAAAATTGTGCATAAACTAATGGGATTAAAATTACATACACAAAAGAGATTAAAATAGTGCATATACTAAAAGGATTTTGAAATAAAAGAGAAATATTAAACAGTCTCTTTAAAACGTCCCTCTCTTGCTATGAAAATTGTAAATGTATATTTTCAAAGAAATTTTAATTTATTTCAATGAACTATTACTTTAAGAAATATGTTTCTTGCATATAGCCATGTGCAAAAAGTTCTTAGTAGGTAAGAAAACAATAGAACCTTCTGAAGAAGGACTTTTTATGGAACAATGTTAATTCATGAGGATCTCGACGTACGAATGCTGTTACGTCAGCAGAAAAAATAAACAACGTTTCCATTAAGGCAGCTCTCCAATCCTTTCGTAAATAGTGCATTCGCTCTATTATTATATCCTCAAAGGACTACGGTTTGCTCTTGGGCAGATTAAAGAACTGTATTCTGGAATACGTAATATCTTCCATCACTGATCTCAGAGAAGCCTTTTTTTCTGGAAGTTGAACAGAAATCTTCAAAGGAATGGCAACTGTGCAAACAAGCGTGATTGGTTCGTAAATTATAAACCCTTCAGGAAAATTTTCAGTTTGAAAGTCCTTATATCGGTCTACATATGTTTAATGCACTATCACACATAAATGCTTACACAACAGAGCCACTTTTCAGAGGTGGCGGTATATGTGCTTCGATTGAAATGCCAGGTTTCAATCATTCTTTAAGACATGAGAATCCTTTACAAATAATCGTTTTAAAATTATAGCTATATTAGCCGAAAGCATTCAGATGTGATAGTTTTTTTTCTTCATGGAAAACTGCTTTACATCGGGAAAAACAGGGAAATTGGTATATGGTGGTGTTTATGTTTTTACTCCCGTAAACTTGGGTTTTTCATGAAGTCTGGAATTGGATCGTAAGAGAGGTTCTCAATTTATGATATAAGTTAAGGAACATCTTAAAGGATAAAGGACTCAGATCTGTTCTGATTGTAGCGAAGATAAGAACGGGATCTGTAAAGTGAATTATGAGAAATGAAAATGCTAAAATAACAAAATAACTGACCAGGAAATTGATCCATTGATCATTTCAGGATGATCCCTTCACAAATGCAACGAATAGCATTCCATTCTGCTTGTGTTACTGCGGAGAGATTTATAGTTTTAATAAAAATGACTTGTCAATTTAAATTAGAAGATACATTGGATTCCTCAGCAGGAATGAATATTCCAATTTCAAAGATAAAAATACACGAACTAACAACAACAACAACAATAATAATAATAAGACAGAAAAGTCAAATATTGGTTGTTAAAATATGAAAAACTTATGTTTAATGGTAAAGTCATGCGATAATATAAATATAATATTATTAAGCATATATTTATCTGAGTATAAACTGATTAAAGTGCTGACAAATGACTGTAAAAATGATAATGTATAAGTATTTTATATATTGTTTCTTAAATCAATAAAAAACACAAATGATATAGAATAGGAGCATAAAAGCACTTAAAAATGAATTGAATGTATTCCATATACACCTACTATTCATCGTGTATTTTTAATACTTAAAAGTTAACCGGAAAAGCAAAAGATTTCTTTATAAAAGTTAAAATATTACGTACCTAGGCAGGATATTTATCTACAGTTCGCGGTAGATAATGGACAAGCAATTTAAATATTAAGCTTGAATATATAATAATTCGCAAATTGAAAAGAATTGCGTTAATCCCTGCTCTCCCTTGAAATATATACCGACATATTTTATATACCAAATTATTAACCGCTCATTAGAATTTAATCAATCTTTTACTGATTTTAGAAATTTTGCATTTTATTTATTTATTTATTTTATGTTTTTTATTTTTTCATCAAAGGCTCATACCAGCATCGTATCTCCAAAAAAGAATTTCATCACCTTAAGCTTGTATTTCAAAGATAGCCGACAGCAGGCAGATTTCCTTCGAGACATTTTTATTGCTTCATATTGTTCGGAATGCTTATGACAAGGCGGACACAAAACCCAACTTGCTGTTATCCAGGTTCTTTCGTAGTGCCATTCAGGCCTTTCATCCAGGTATTTAATGCAGGATATGAAATAGTTCTTGAGGATATGAAATCTCCGTTCTGGGTTTAGAGTACTTGTCAAGAAAGTGACCAAAGTTTAAGTTTTTTTCATTCATTTTTTTGCTCTTAACTATGACTACAAGTAATTCCTTCACTTTCCTCTGGATCTTTGCCAACTAAGAATCAATCCACGTCAAGCCCCTAGGCTTCGAAAGTAGGCATGAATTCCAGTCACTTCCACATTTCGGTGTCGTTTTGCTATCTTCCGCAGAATAACATCATTATTCTCTCATGTCAGGTTTCATTCAGTATTCCTTTCCCGTACACCTCCGACATGTATTTATCTGGTAGTCCGGAAAAGCAGCCGGAAAACCATGTTCCAATTTAAAAGACGCTGCTTCTGCTCACTTCGCGTTGCAGCTGTTCCTCTGTGATGGATGACAATCGATAGCAGACTAATGCCTCTGTCAATAACACAGGTGTACTGTTGATGATTGATCTGTCCGTGCTGTTGCGCATTATGGACCGTGGTCTATTTGCGGATGAGAGCCACTCACAACAGAAGAACCGCAGGCAGTCTTATTGAAACTTTTTTTTACTAGGGATTGTGTAAAACCCTCACTGTAAGAAAGAAATAAGAAGTTCCTTTGAGATAGAGATAATAGCATACATTTAATCTAAAGATATCAACCTTAATCTCCGACACTTGGGAAGTTTGCAACTACCATTAAGCTTTATGGAGTCCATTAGCTATTCCGGAAGAATAATAATCTACGTCTTAAAGTCAGTAAGTGGTGCTTGGAGTGAAGCTTAATTTAAAAAAAAATAATAAAATCATTAAGAGTGAGAAAAAGTTAGCGAGAAAAATTAAGTTTTACACATATATACACACACATGCACGGAAAACATTATTCTAAAACATTATATGTGCTAAATAAAATGATGTTGATTCGCAGGCTATTTCATGTTTATCGATTCTCTATTTTCAACAAAATTTCAACTTTTAATTTGATGATTAAGCGTTATTCATCATGTATGAATACGAGTCTCAGATAATCATTTAATATCCTCTAACCGATGTATCACACCTGATTAAATGACAAAAATTTATGAATATAATCACTTATTTATTATTAATTATTGTTTTTTAGGATTATTTAACCTACTTATTCGGTGAAATGAAATCTCCATGTAGTGATAGGAGAATTAAAATAATTTGAATAATGCGGCAATGTGGTTATCTCTAGAGACGTTATCTCTTAATCTAATATTATTGTCAGATTTCATTCAGTACTGCTTTAGATATTCAGTTTTATGACAGAATAATGAATCCATCAAAAATGTGAGTCAATAGTTTTGAGTAGTTAATTAGCATCTCCGCTTAGTTAAAATCTAAATGCTATTACTACAGTCATGCATGATAAACTATTAACCTTAGAAAGCTTTCCTCAATCATCATCATCATCATCATCATCAAATTCCTGCCATGTACCCTCAAGGGGTGTACAGGATATGATAGTACTACATGAAAAAAATTACATCATTATTAATTTCCTATCTACAATTTTCCTCCAAATCAGTCTGTTACTTGTCAACACTCCAACATTATCAGATCTTATATTTCTATCGTCTAAAGCACTTTGAACCGTATCAATCCACCTATATCTTGGTCTTCCTCTGGGTCGTTTTGCTGCCAACTTGGCAGAGAACACTTGTTTTGCTAATCTTTCCTCGCCCATTCTGTTTAAGTGACCATACCACCTGAGATTAGCTCTGCTAACGCTAATCTCAGGTGGTATCATTTGAAGCAATATTTTGACATAGCAGTAGGAGAATTAAACCAATTTGAATAAAGAAACACTGATATGGTTTTCTCTTTATCTAACTGTCAGGAGAAGATTTGCATTTAAACGAACATCGTCAAAATGGGCTTAATTCAACTCCGTGTAGCTGAAACCTGCAAATAGTTTATTAATATGTAATTTAGCCTTAATCAGCTGAGTTGCAACTTGTCTTCCAACTTGACTATAGCGCTTTGGTACCACAAATTAACGTATAGCACTTTTGTTCTGCGAATTAATTTAAACAATTTGGCTCTGCAAAATTAACGTATAGAACTTTGGTTCCGTGAATAAGGCGGAGTTATTTAAAGCAATAAGCTTGAGCAACGATGAATAAGAATTAAGTTTGTGATCGTCATCTTTATCCTGAACGTATCCTAATGCCTAATTCACAGAGCAACAGTTATGCAGAATGATGAAATTCGTGTGTCAACAAACATCCACCTCATGGTGTAATTTGATCCGAATGCAGCAAATAATAGACATTTCAGTCTTGTGATCGACATGCTATGGTAAAGGAGTAGTGAAAATTTCATGGAGATGTAGGCAAAGATGGCATAAAATAAAATTTAAAAGACTTACTAAAATTGTGTTCTGAGTTTGAACGAATGAAATAATTGCATCAAAGTTAAATACATTCCTTACCATTCCACGAACTTGATTTAGTTTCATTGAAGGGCATACACATGTGATGTGATGCAAATTAAGGGTTTCATTAGGATCAAATTATAAATCTGTCATCTTGAATTTCACGAAGATTATCGGGTTAATGTTTGCAATTTGTAAAATTAACCAGATAATTTATTTCACAAAGTTACTCCTCTGATAACACTGCATGGACCTCAAAGAGAGAGAGAGAGAGAGAGAGAGAGAGAGAGAGAGAGAGAGAGATGAAACACATGACAAAGAATAAAGATCAAGTTAAAGGGGAAATAGACATCATTTTTACTATATGAGAAGCAGGTAATGATCTGTGATGGTTATACAGTATATTTCATTCAGAAAGATTTTCTATTGAGGCTATTAGGAACTCTCTCTCGCTAAAAGAAAAAAATCAAGCAAAGTATTTACAAATAAAGACATTATATTTTGATCAAAAATGATATTTTAAATAATCAATTCTCTGATTCTAAATCAATATTAAAAAAGAATATAAAAAGTTTTGATTCTTAAAGTCGTTAAGTTTATTCTTATACCGTTCGTATACCAAAATAAAACTTTAGAGCATTGAGCAAGCTATAAAGTTTTACCATTTAGATACTTCACTAGAAATAACATACAAATAAAAATAAACGTTTATTTTTATTGAAGAAATTTATGCTACTAAAACTTTAGAAAGACTTTCTAGTTTCTTTTTTGTTCGAAAACCATCAGTTTCGATTAGAACACCAATTTTCTCTGAAAACATTTCCTAACAATTGTACTTTTCAATGTTAAATGAAGCAATGCGTTGTAAACTAAAATCCATTATGAAGAAAAAGCTATAACGGAAATTGAAGTTTCCTTAATGCTTTTGAACATTCGGTTCTTACCTGGATAATGTACCCCCCCCTTGTAATCTTGTTCATGGTTCTTCATACATACATCGTGTTGATCACCTTAATTTAATTTAGAACATTCTGCACATTGCTGATAGTTTCATTTAAAAAAAAAAGAAAGAAAACAAAACTCAACTGTATCCATTAAAAAAAGAAAAAAAAAGAAACTAAACAAACCTTAACAGTTTCCATTTAAAGCTCAATGCATTGTTGAGTGAACTTATCAACAATCCATTAGAAAATTACCGGATTGTTTATAATATATATGTAAATAGGTTACATTAACTAAAGGTAATATGCTCTGAATTATATTAATTACTAAGATCAGTTTTTCAAAAATAAATTATTATTATATGATGTTAGTATGTTGTGAAAGGAATTGCTTTTGTACTTTCTGAAATTGACAAATATTGATTTTCATATGATGGGAGAAGATCTGAAGTTTTTCAGCGATTAGTGCAAATATTTTCAGAAATTTCTGATTTTAGCCGAAGTAAGCTGATCCGTGACAACCGAAATATGCAGTTGAAAAGCAATTGAGATTAGTTTCATTGAAAACGTTTTTTTCTTTTCTTCTTTATTCTTAAGAGTTAAGTTGTTTGGAATTACGGTCAAAGAAAATAAGGCTTTTACGTTAGTTAATTGCAATGGCACATGTTCATCTAGCCGGCATGTCTTCTTTTCACAATAAAAAAAAAAGGGTTTTTCGGAGATAAAGTTAAAGAGATGACTGTTAATGTTTAGGTGCCAATGCTGTATATTTTTGAATTTCCTAGGAAATCAAAATGTTATTGTTATTTTGAATTGTTTAAAACTTATTGTTTTAATTGTTTAACTTATTGTGAGGCGCGAAAAGTACAAACAAAAGTACACATTTATATTTAAAATTTTGTTTTAAAAATCTTTGGGGTATTGAATAAAATATCTAAAGGACGTTCATTATTTCTAATTCTCATCCTTTAAAACACTGTTTTAATTTATAATAATTGTACATATATTCTTTCTCTCACTACCATTATTTTCCCTTACTGGATCTCATGTAAATTCAAGATTTGCTTCCTCTTTTATTAAAATCTTCAATTGACTCCATTATCCTAGAATTTAAATGAACCTTTACGTATTTTCTTCAAAGAAACAAAAAAAAGAAGCTTAATGAATCTCTTCATTCTGTCTTTGTTATATACTTCAAGGATCGGTAAGTTTTCTCCATCAAAAATATAATTAGCTTTGTGAAATTTTCTTGTCATGAAAAGAAAAACAAACAGTTGTTGAGAATTAAATTGTAAGCTTCAGGCAGACGTATGCCGTCAAAGTTTTCTTGGTATCTATTGTCTTCGCTATTTTCCGGAAATGTTCATTTAGCTTCTCTATCTCTGTATATCTCTCTCGTTCTGTCTCTTAGTTCCTGAGTCATTTAAGTCACTAATAGAAGTCTAAACTTCACAATACGTCCTCCAGCCTTTTCTTTCGTTAATAATCCGTAAACTTTTGTGTGACCTGGAGAAACTGAATGGCAGTGAGCAGTAAGTTTACCGGGAGCGATTGACAGCGTTAACCTTCCTTTAGATCGTTAGCGACTGTGAAGAAAGGAAGAGGAACTAAATGAATTCACCTCATTACTGAGCATGTTCCTGCGTCCCGTTATTTCAAAGATACTGGGGTGAACGTACCGTCACATTTTAACTTCCCAAGGTGTAACTGTGTTCATCAAAATCATTGCGTGCTGCATTTTGCTTTTAATAGATAAATTCGCTTTATTTTTTGCCACTAGTATTAACAATATTTGGGAGGTGTCCTGATATTAAAAAAATAGTTTAAATTCAAAATTATTTGTCGATATTTAAGATAAATATTTCTACTTGAGAAAACGTTATTAATATGTAGGTTGGTTTTAGCATCAAGAGAGCGTTTAATTTATTTTCTGTGGATGAAAAGAAATGGAGGTGGATTTCAAAAGGAAAAAAAATGCTCATATCTCAAAATAAAATAAATAAACGCAAGTCTCAAATAATTACTGCATTTGCTTTTTCTTTCATATTGGCCTTTCAAGAATGTGACTGATGTAATCTTTCTATTTGCTAATATTAAAATTTATTAGTTAGTTGTAATGCTGTATGGACTTATTAATGATTGCATTACTCCTGAAGAGTCAATAGACAATTTTGCTTATGTTATAGATATATGGCTCATGATAAATAATAGGAACCTATAAGACCCAACATTAAGTGTATTAAAATCTTCTATTTCGTGGTATGATTCTCAAGTAAGGACATTTCCCCCCTTAGTTTCGCTTTATGGCTTTATTATCTTGTATTGCAACCTTGAAGAACAGGAATAGAAATTTGCTGAAACTCGCAAAATGGATAATCTTAATAATCCTTGAAGGTGCGCTGGACAATTTTTGACATTGTCCCGGATTCTAAATTACTTGATTTAAAAATGGAAATTAAAACAACCATGAAAATGCAGACTGAGAACAGTTTCCAAAGCTTTAAGCATATGCTTTATGTACGAAAGATTACTTCTATTGTAACATGTCTATGAATGCGCTCTTTATTATTATCCAATTATTCGTTACTCTTGAGAATTTTTGAACTTCAACATTGTTTCCAGTTTGAAGTGTGGGAAAGGCATTTGTGTGAAAAGAGTAGTCTGTTGGGAGAACGATGAGATACAACACTCTCATCACGTTACTCTTCATCCCCCCACCTTTCCCACTATTCAACTAATAGATGTTGCACGTGACAATCCAATGCTCCTTTTGTGCTTTTCGTTTCATTAAACCCAATGCTTAAGCTTCTAGATGTAACCTTTACGAAGTCTCTCAGCAGTTATCTTGACAGCTCGGTAATCACTTGGCTAAGGACTCATCCTGTACTCAGTGCTATTCATTTCCAGGTAACTGATTTTCGCCATGGAATTCATTGTCTGAAACAATGACAGCTAACACAGACACTTCCAAGAAACGGATATTTAGCCGATATATCTTTATGGATGAAGATATTCTACCTGTCACGAGAATTAACACCACTGTTCTTTCTATGAGAAGTGAGTTTGAAATTTCTGATAGTTCCAAATGAGACCAGATGAAGATCGGTTGCGCACATTTCTCGCTTTGAAATTTCGGAACAAAACTTATTGAGTCCTCTAAAACATTTCTGTCAGATTATTCCAATAAGAAGTAGATCATAAGTGGCAGTATACAGACTTATTATTAGGTTTTACCAATACTAACGTTGATTAGAAATAGTACTAGGTTAAAAATGTTTCCAAGAAAGGTCTACTATTTGTCTTGCTTCATTTAACAAAGAAGAAATGTTCAAATGCAATGGTGATACAAAGCAAAGTGTAATCCCCTATAGGCACTAGTAACTTCTTAAGGATTTTTGAACTGCATCATAGTTCCTGGTCTCCCTCGCGAAAAGGTTTATTGTTTGTCCCTCGAAAGAATCAAACCGGCGGTAAAACACAAGCAATTAACAAACAAAGCATACTGCCGTCGTGTTTCCTTAGTTGTTTCCATCGTTTTTCTGCATCTGTTGCAAACGCTATCTGTCTGTTTATCTCCCTAAAGATAATGACAATGCTCTCCTCTCAGCTAGATTGATAAAAGCCTTTCTTGTTTGTATTCTTGTTTGTTTGTTTCCCGCTTAAGATATGGATGCTTGTGACAGTAAAGATATTCTTTTGATGCGCTTGTCTAGTTTCTTCAGATTATAAGACTTGTCCGCAAAGGCTGCAGTTTGAATTCATGGGAAGGCACGGATGTTTGAAAAATGTGTCCGCGATGAGCTCGCAGATTTTATGAGGCTTATCTTTAAAAATATCTTCATGTCGAAAATTATTATTGTTATTCGTATTCATAGCGCAGGTTTCTATTATTAAATCAATATACAGAAAAACATTATGTGAAATACTTCATTGAAGTATTTCATTGAAATTCTTCATTGAACGCAACTAATTAAAAAAATAAATAGTTGAAATACTTTTCACAAAACTTTCCTTTGACAAGATGTACAAGAATAGAACATAAAATCACCTGGTCTCTATTTATGACCACGGGATAAATTCGAATCTAGCATCACCACCCAAAAAACAAATAAATAAATGAATGAGTTTAACAGATAGATGGTGTAAATCACACATGACAACACCTTCATTTCACATACGAGAAGTAAAGCGATGAAATGAAATCCCATAAGGACTAGTTCGAAAATAGTACTTCATCTAGGCTGGAGAATTTTAAATGCAACGCAGTTTAAGAGAGACTGGGTTATTGCGTGCCGCATGGTCATCCATTAAGATAAAGGCGAATACACATTATTATTTTTCACCAGAGGTAAATAAAAAAAATCCATCTGAATTACAGAGGTTAATTTACATATATAATACATTAATAACACCAAAAAAAATTGGATTTATAGAAAAATATATGCTTTAATGTTATGGAAACATTAAAATAGATACCACAGTATATTTCACGTATGCGACATTACTTTAATAATTCGTTTGAATTATCCATCAATAATGTTTTAGACAAAATATAAAGAATTCTATTTATCGAGATAATATATCTGTGTATACTTCCAAATTCCTTTCATGACAAACGAGTTCCCACACAAACGAAGGCCTACGTCATCTATCCGAATACGTAAGTAATATCCACCGAATTCGATTATTGAAGCTGAAATTTGAGATTTAGTTGGAAAATCCTAACACTTGTAAGTGTTCTCTAATTACTTATGACCTACGAAAATGGATAAGACACATATAACAGAAGAAGGATTATGAAATTGTGGAATTATTTCGTATGTTTGTTTTTGTAACAAGATTGCCAAGATATAAAATATTCAGAAATAGAAAATTAGGAGTAGAAGAACTACTGAAGAATCTACCGATATTGGCTATTAGTCAAAAAAATTATTAATAATAATAATATTAATAATAATATATATTTTTTATTGTTCTTTCAAATGTTTACATATGTACAACGATCATCTATTCAGTATATTATTTTACAAGGTTCAGCACTTTGTGCTACATATAATGAGATTTAAATAGTAATGATGTAACAGTTTTTTTTATATATAACAATCCTGATAATAATTTGCAATAATATTGTTCAGAGTTACATAAGTTATATAATATTACATGTTGTAGTTTACTATTTTTTTTTTCAAGTTTGTGATTATATTGTTGTGATTATACAACAGTATTTACACATAGGCAATCTAAATATTATATTTCCTTATTCTCACAAACATACAGTGTAAACTCATGATTTACATTTAAAAGTTTTTTTTAACATTGCATACATTTGCATACAATTATTATATACATTACTTACATTTGTTTACATGTGATATTTACATTACGTACATTGGTTTACACATAACACATACATTGGTTTTCATGAGATACGTACATTGCATGCGTTTGGTTACATATGATACATCTTGGATGAGAACTAATTTCTTTGCTTTCATCCTCGAAGCCTCATGTAAGCTGATATGAGGATGCCACCAGTTGGTTATTATGTATTGGGTTTTTTTTTTCTCGCTGCATTGAGAAGCTACGAAATCTATGATTGAGAAAATCGCGCACGCGCACTCACTCTCTCTCTCTCTCACACACACACACACACCCCCCCCCCCGCAATAACTTGGAATGTATTGATGCGTCGCCGAACTGGAAGCCTGAACGAATATATTGTGTTTCATTAAGTTTGTATGGTATTTTGGGTGCGTGTTTCTTGTTCGTAGTATGTCCATAGAGCTCTTTTCAGGCTATTCTAGCTTGTAAGATTTCTGTATTCAAAAGGTAATTTGTTTATCATGCCTGGGATGTAGAAGTTTCGCGTGGCCTTTCCGTAGTGATTATTGTATTTATATGTGATATAATTAGTAGTCTGAGGTCTTGTTATTCGGTATGTATTTCTAACTGTCCTGTAGTTGGCATCGAAATAATGTTTTAGCAAGGCTGAATAGTGACATAAATGTTTTGCTGTCAGTATTTTGTGTTCTGACATTGCAATGTTTATAAGATCGTGATTTTCTCTTTGTTCCCAGAAAGATCAGTTTTGTCATTTTGTACTGTAGCGAAATTCATCTATTTAATTTGTAGAGTGCACACAGAAAGCATACGTTTGGTATAGCGTATCTTAGTATATTTTGTATATTAGTGTTTTTAGGCGTACGGGAACTATGTCTTTTAACCTGTAGAGTTTTCCACTTATTGTTCGGAGTTTGTTGTGTAGATAGTTTATGTGGCTATTCCAGTTCATATCTGCATCGAAGTAAATTCCAAGGTATCGTATTGTTTCAACCCGAGTGAATGTAGTGGTTTTGCTGTTCTGTGTGTTTTTTATGTTGGAAATTGGATGTTGGATGGTTATATATTTGTTATCAACTGAACGAGTCAGTGGATTTCTGAATATCATTAATTTGGTCTTTTCTGAGTTTAGGTGTATGGAGTTTTTCGTGAGCCAGTCTATGATCAGATTTATATCATGTTGCATATTTGTTTGGGCTATGCTTGCGTTATTATGGATGGATATTATTGCTGTATCGTCTGCGTATTGGAATATCTTACCTTTTAGTGGTAACCTGATTAATATCATCGTGTAAATTTTGAATAGAGTTGGGGAGAGTACAGCTCCCTGTGGCACTCCACAGGTTACTGGTAGCTCTCTGCTTCGGTTTGATCCGATGCGTGTGGTATGCTTTCTATGTTGGAGGTAGTTTGTAAACCACCTGTGAAGAGGCCCGTCTATTCCAACATGCCTCAGCTTTTCTAACAAGGGTTGATGTGTAAGTGTATCGAATGCTTTAGTTAGATCAATAAACACCATCATGGCAATTTTGTTTTTGTCTAAGGCGGTATTAATTACGTCTGTGAAGTCTTCCAAGAGAGATGTTGTTCCCTTTTTTTTCTGAAAACCATATTGTGTTTTGGGGATAATATGAAAGATCTCAGTGTATGCTGTGAGTTTCTTCAGTATGATCTGCTCCATAATTTGATTGATAATTGGTAATGTTGCTATAGGTCTGTAAACTGCTGATTAAATTTCTTTTTCCTTGTGTGTATATGGGTGTGACTATGGCGGTCTTTAGCATACTTGTTATCTGTCCTATTTTAAATATTTTATTTAAGAGTTTTAGTAGGATAGGACTTAAACTAGTTGCATGTTTCTTTATATCTTTAGGTCTGATACCATCTATTCCTGGGCCTTTTTTTTTTTGGTTTGATTTGATGTATTTCTGAGAGAAGTTCTGCTTCTTTTATGGTTGGGAACCATAATGTCTGTTTTGATTACGGTCTAATTTTGGAATATATTTCTGTGAAGTTCTTGGATGGAGTCTGCAAAGTATTGGTTAAAGTCATTTGCTAGTTGTTGGATAAGTTTTGCGTCTTTCATGAAGCTGTGTTTTATGGTTTCGGAGGCGTTGGTGTTGGGAACAAAATCTAGCATCTCATTGATCAGATGCCAGGTTTGTTTCATGTTGTTTTGTGCGGAGGTTAGTGTGTCTCTGTAGTAGCTTCCTTTTGCATTTCTAATTTGTGTTGTAAGGCGATTCCTTGTTACCTTATATTCAGTTTTTAAAGCTGAGTTATTTGGATATCGCTTTAATTCTTTCCATAAAGCATCCTGTATATTTCTAGGATTAAGTTTTGTGTTATCCAAGGATTTTGCATTTCTAATTTGTGTTGTAAGGCGATTCCTTGTTATCTTATATTCAGTTTTTAAAGCTGAGTTATTTGGATATCGCTTTAATTCTTTCCATAAAGCATCCTGTATATTTCTAGGATTAAGTTTTGTGTTATCCAAGGATTTTGTGTTGTTTTTGAACGAATTCGGACTTTTTTTGTAGCTTTCTTATATATTTTCTCCAGTGTGAATTTAATGTTGTTGTTGTATAAGATATCTGCTGAATCTGATGCCAGGTGTTCCCAGTCTGTTTTTCTTATTTCGTGGTTGACTATTTTTTCGTCTATTATTGTTTTCTGTCGCTTTTCTTCTGTGGGACATTGCATGGATATTGTCTTGGTGTGCAGGTTTAGAGCGGTGAAGTAATGGTCTGCTACTTTGCACTTTATGACTGATGCAGTGTAACTATTTGGTGGTGCTCGGACGTTTATACGATCTAGACAGGAGGCAGTGATAGTATTTCCGAATATTTCTTCTCTAGTATATGATGTTATTGTTGGTATTAGATTATACATGGATAGTGTGTCTAGGTATTGTACAGTGTTATTATGGTTTTCATTTGCAATATTTATGTTTATGTCGCCAATTATCATTAGGTGTTCGATTGAGCATATTTCTTGGCTTGAAAGCCAGCAATTGAGTTCGTGTAAGAATTTTATCATGTTTAGGTTCGGTGGCCTGTAAATAGCATTTAGTATTATGGGATGCTGTGTATTCGTGGTATTAATGATTTCGAGGCAGAGGGTTTCAGCATGCTCAAACTGATAGGCCGTTTCTTTTGCTATTAATTTTTGTTTGATAAATATTAATATTCCACCCCCTCTTTTTGTTTGGCGGCATGATCTATGTTGCTGGAAGCTTGGAATTTGGAAAGCAGTCGCTTTGTCATTAGTTATGGATACTTCTGTAAGAATCAATATATCAATAATATCAGCGTAATTCCTCAGATAAGCCTGTAATAATAACCAATGTTTTCGGATGCTTCTGATGTTAATATCCAAGACTGAGAGACCTCTCGCTTCTACTGTGTTTTGTTTCCATGTATCAAGCGATTCGAAAGTACAATTACTGATGTATTCTGGTGTGATTACATCTATCTGATGGTTCACATTCATTTTTGTTGTGTTGAGATCTTCTTATTGAACTAAGTTGGAGTCTTTTGTTTCACTCTGGCAACCTGTTTATATCTTCCGAGCTTTTTATTTGTATAGACTTTGAAGTCTGTGACTTTCTCAAGAATATTTTGCCGTCTTTGATCCATAAAAATTGATACTTTTATACTACTACTACTACTACTACTAATAATAATAATAATTTTTGACAAGGTTTATTATCATACAAGTATTTACATCTTTTCGGTACAGTAAAAGAATTCAGTATAAAATGCAGAGTACTAAATTCTTTATAAATATAAATGTACTTTTTTAAAACTAACTAAATATTTATACATTATATTTATAAGTGTATTTGCACGAAAGTGCATACTATATACTATACAATGCAGTAAGACAACATACATTTCAATAGTAATAATAATAATAATAATGAATGATTTTATATTAATATACATAATGCATTTTGTGCATTTCTGCATTTTGTCATTTTTTTTTTTTCAGTATTTTTATTGAATCTGTATTTACGTGGGTGGTCTGAAAAGTTCTCGGCCTCGACCATACATGGGAACACTATCGGTAGGATTTTTTTTTTCGAAGTTGGTACATCTGTCATAAGTATCCACGTGAAACTGCAAGTCAGTCTATCAAATAGTTTTTTCTTTTACCCAAAGTGTTGTCTTTACCCCTTGAAATGGATAAAATTTAGTCTCATCTGTTATACAATTCTTTATAAAAGAGCCCAAAGAAATTAATTCGAAGTTCATAAATTTATGGGCACTCTTCTCCTTCGTTGTCAACAATTAAAAAATGGGCTGCCGAGTTTAATTAAACGTGGCCGTACAGCCTTGAATTTGATCCACGTGAAGCACGTCCAAAAAGTGTAACAACACCAGAAATCATTAATGAACTGCACAAATGATATTGGATGACTGGCGAATCGAAATGCGTGAAATTGATGAGACTATAGGAATTTCAAAAGAACGTCTAGGATAGATTTTGCATAAAGAATTGCAAATGAAAAAGCTTTGCGCAAGTTGTCCATGTGGAGTCAAATAACCATTCATTCTGCAATTACCTTTTCATCCCCGCGAAAGTGGTAATATATAACTTCTACCTCAGACATACAAGACCAGACAGCACAGCAACTTCACAGAGAGAGGCAACTGACCAACTCACTGCAGCCTTCCAACAAAAGGTGAGAAGTCGGATCCTACACGAGCATCACCACCATAGGCAAAACAACACCTTAGATCTTTTCCACCAAGAATGGAATCCACGGAATCAACTCCTGGCTGAGCAGGGCGACTGCATTATAATCCACTTTCCAGCATAGAAGTGACACCTTTACCCCCACCCCCCAAAGAAAGGGGGAAGAAAGAAGGATATGTTCTTATACAGTATCATGTTAAAATAACTCTTAATGGCTTTAGTTTAATTTTAAAAAAAAATGTAATTAGCCTTATAAGTGACTTCGATGTAACATACCTCAACAAGAGTATGAGCATGTAACCTCTCTGTCTGACTGGAGAGAACCAAAAACCGGTTAATCCTGTATATAAGATTGTTATGTTTACAATAGAAAAAAAAAATATCTATCTATCTATCTATCTCGCTAGGTGGCCAAGGTGTTGCACGTGCGTTCATACCGCTCCTGCCTTCCCCCACCTTTTATACGTTTATCCGAAAGGGAGGACTTAATTTTTTATATCGGTATATTCTCCAAGCTGAGAGCTATCTACTCATACTAGTCGTATACGCGTAAGTGTAGTGATAAGTGATTTATGACAGGTTTCTTCTCCTGGTGTACGAGTTCGTATATATCTTCAATTTGGACGCCATAATTCCTTCTCCAACACCTGCACCCCTCACCTGAGGCTATAGCCGGCGAAGGATTAACCGCCATGGCAACGGCACATTCATGTACTACCAAGGATTTAGCAATTCAAAGACCCCCTACGACTTCGAACCCGGAAGGAAGAGCAAAGTTCACCGAAGCTATGTACATGGAAAACAGGTCAGTCAATTCAAAATCTTACGCTAATGTTGTATCTAATGGAAATATCCCATCGTCTCCCAAAACACTGATCTCACACACGAATGCCACATCAGCCAGCAGTAAACCGATTAACGCAAAAATAGCTACCACTGTTACGAATAATTTCCCGAGAAAATGGGATTGTTATTTTCGCCACCAAAGAAAACATCCCATTAGAAGATTATCTGACGGCGATCGCCAAAATTGTACCCACAAAAAATATTACTGACGCTTCCCGCGTAGCTAGAACTGTGCAGGTATATTTTAGCCATATTTCATGGGCACAAATGGTACTGCAAAAAGGCGTCGATATTGGCGATTATCACTTCGAAGCAGCCCCAATAGCACTGGCCCCAACAAAAGTAACAGTATTAAATGTTCCCCCTGAAATTCCTCATCAACTCATTAGATCCATGTTATCAAGATACGGTTCTGTCACAGGAAAAATACGCACATTGTCAGCAGCCACAAAGAAGCCCGAATTTTCTCATGTTAAAAGCTTTCGGAGACAGGCATTAATGCACTTTCCAAACAACGACGCACTACACGACCTCCCAAAATTAATCAACACGGACATAAATGGAATAACCTACACTTTCTACTTATCCTCCTCATCACAGTGCTTCTTCTGTCATGAAGATGGTCACATTAGGAAATATTGTCCCTATATTACCAACAGTTCATCAACAAACATCCCAGCCCAGAATAGCAAACCAGTTGAATAGAATAACAACGTACATGAAGAAAATCAAAGCATAGGAAAAAGTAAACCAAAAATTCTCTTCCCATCACGAACTTCGTAGGAAAGAAAATCCCGAACTGGAAAAGACAGCGCTCATGTCGCTCTTGAACATCAGCCAAGTATTGAGATCTAAGGCTCTGATAACGAAGTCTCACAGCACGAAAACACTGATCCTCCCAACAGAGATGACAAGGACGAACAAATTAAAAGCAATCCCCAGACCCAGCAATCAGAATCACCAACCCACCCTCCCATAAATTCAAAACTTCACCGTATAGAAGAAACTACTCAAAATGGCCTTTCATCACCTGCAGCCAGCCAAGAAGGAACAGAGCTCCCAGACGATGAGGAAACTGTATTTCCACATGACGACCTAGAAGAAGAGGAAGCTGAGGGCGAACTTCCTCACACTGAGGATCCCCTAACCATGAAGCAGCTGTCATCCTTCATACAGAAAGTGCGAGGCTCTCCTCACAAACTAACTATAGCCCTTAAATACACCACAAGAATCCCGGAACTAATATCTCAACTTCAGGACCTACACTCGAAACTGAAATGTAAAAAGAGCAGAGCAGAGGTCAACAGGAGTAAGCGAATCTACTACCTAATTAACGGGCTACAAACACAGTACCAGGATCAATATTAGATTAAACTTACAATCAAACTTTCATAAATCATAATGTCTATAAGCCTTTTCTCTCTCTCTCTCTCTCTCTCTCTCTCTCAATGCAAGAGGATGTGCCTCTGCTCTACGCAACAGAATATTCCTTGACCAGGTACAAAAATATCATATAGACCTAATACTTCTGCAAGAAACAAATATCAACTCCTCAACCAATTTATCCAGAAGATGGGCAGAGTGGCCTTATGACTTACAGCACTCTGCAACCAACCAACATCATGGAGCAGGAGTTAGCTTAGGTGTACATCATAGATCTCCCTACAAACTAAAAGTGATTGCTGAAATACCAGGATATGAATTGCATGCTCATATAATAGCACCCAACCATAATACCCTGCATGCGTTCAACATCTATATACCACAACAGGATGCTCTGGCATTACAAATCCTGGATTTCATTTAAAACCACCTTTCTAGTATAGACCAAGAACATACCATAATAGCTGGAGACTTTAATTGCACTCTTGACCAAGAAAAAGACAGACTTCAGTGTGGTGAACATCGTAGCCAATTAATAAACAAACTTCAAACACTGGTAAACGATAATGAACTCATCGACGTCTTTCGGCATCAACATCCTGATAAGAAATCCTACACATGGAGGTCAGCAATCACAGCGACAAATAGGCCACTCTACCAAGCACGACTGGACAGATCCTACATTTCCAACACACCCTGCCTCTAGTTAGAAACATCTCACACATCCCTTCCTACATTTCAGATCATTGCTTCGTAAAGCTGCAACTTTCATTATCTTGGGAAGCATTCAAATCAGGAAGTGCCTATTGGATCTTCAACAATACTCTCCTGAAAGATCCAGCTTATATAACAAACACTCAGGCTTTAATAACCAACCTCACTCACTCGAAAGTGGATACAGAACCAATGAAAACATGGTGGCCCCACTTAAAATCACGAATAAAATCCTTTACGC
The DNA here is from genome assembly GCF_054136105.1 of Typopeltis vanoorti. Classification (NCBI taxonomy): domain Eukaryota; kingdom Metazoa; phylum Arthropoda; class Arachnida; order Uropygi; family Thelyphonidae; genus Typopeltis; species Typopeltis vanoorti. The sequence continues at coordinate 85,173,776 of NC_143556.1, read as the reverse complement.
AGATCTACAGTCACCAGAAAAATCTACAGAGGAACATTAGAATCCGACAACTTGAAGAACAGCTCAAGTATCTCCCAGAAGAAAGCCCTGAACATCATTCTGCCTTCCAAGCCATGCAAAGACAGGCAGAATTATCGGCAAAAGGTGCCCTACTTAGATCGCGGCATACACAAATAAATCTTTCAGACGCCCCCACAAAATATTTTTCCTCTTTGGAAAAAAAATTCCATCTCTGCTATCAGACTTCAAGATGACAGCATCACAGAAGATCCTAGCAAAATCACGTCTGAAATCCTACAATACTACAAGAATGCATACAGTACTACAGGAACATCCCATCATGCCACTCACAAAATACTGAAAGAAACAAAAAAAATCTCTGCAACAGATCGGAACCACTTAGAAAAGAAAATCACGCTAGATGAGCTGAAAATCGCATGCACATCTTTGCCAAAGAACAAATCTCCTGGCCTTGATGGTCTCACGTCAGAGCTTTTCCAAGTCTTCTGGAATCAACTTGGACCACTTCTTCTCAAAACACTGCAAGAAGCCTACATCAATGGCCTCCCACAATCCGTCACGACCTCAGTAGCACGATTGATACCAAAGAAGGGAGACACTTTCCGAAGTTATTGGCCAACATCAAACGTACCTGTCCCAGGAAGATCAATACATGATAACCTCCATTTAATAAGAGATCTCATCCACATCGCAAACAGCCAACATGAAGACCTAGCTCTTCTCAGCCTCGATCAGGAGAAGGATTTCGATAGGGTAGAGCACGAGTACCTTTATGAAGTTCTAAAGGCATTTGGGTATGGTCCTCTCATCATTGAAACAGTGCAATTGCTTTACAGAGATGCACACTTCTGCTTAAAAATCAACAACAGGCTCACTCGCACTTTGTCATACTCTCGAGGGATCAAGCAAGGATGTCCCCTCTCCGGTCAATTATGCACAGTGGCCATAGAACCCTTCTTAAAAAGAGTACACGACACCATCATCTCCAAACGAACCAGAATAATAGAACCACATCAAAAAATTACCTTATCAGCATATGCCGATGACGTCACTGTAATAGTACGAAATGAAGAAGAAATGACAGTAACCGAAGAAGCACACAGACTATATGCACAAGCCTCAGGGGCCAAATTAAATTCTGCCAAAACCACGGGCTTGTGGTCAGGCAGATGGAAGTCTAGAAATGATTCTCCGATCTCCCTGTCCATAATTTCCTGAAGTTTCTGGCTTCGTCAGTTACCTGGATTTCTATTCATCAATACAGTACAAAGTTTGTGACCTGAAACTTCGCCAAATTGAAACATTTATCAAACCTTGACCTACACTGGAGCCTGGTTCAGTGCAAGATCTCTATAACACATTCATTTACTATCGCTCTATAGGAAATTCTGATAAATGCGTTTGAAAAGTCCAGCCGTATCACTGAATAGCCATTTCCTGTATCCAAATCACGGTCACTTCGTTATAAAAAGAAAACAGTTTACTACGGCAATTTACTATCTACCTTTCAAAAAACTATGGTGTCATTTATATGATTTCTTCTATTTTTTTTTATCGATTTGTCCATGTTTTTAACCAGTTGTCTTTAAAAATGTCTTTTACAAGTTTCTTTTATTAATATATACTTACTCATTGCCGAGCATGATACCAAATAGAAAAATCCTACATAAACCTCTATAGAAATGAGTCGATACAATAATAGAAAGGCTCGCGCTTCTTTGTTATCTTGTATAGTCCTTCTGATAACGCGCAGACTGTTATTTTTTTTTGAATCAGTTAGCCAAATAGATTCGCAAAATACAGGGTGGCCATAAAATAACTTTCCCTCTTTGGAGGCATCTGTATCTAAAACCAATAAACGAATGTGACCAAATTTTATATTGATACTTTTGAAGGCATGGGGAGATGATTTCCACGAAAAAAGAAAAAAAAAAATAGTACCAAAAGTCGCCGATAGGGGAAATTTTAGTACTGGCGGAGCCGAAAACAAGCGGATAATTACATTAAAGGCAGTTAAAATGGAATAATAACATTTCGACGGTATCAACTCTGTTACTGTCTCTTCTTGCACTGCTTTCTGTCATCTGCTAGCTCTAACTCCTAGTGATCCAGTTTCTTCAAACCTGAATCATAGCCCTCAGTGCTACAGCTGACATAGGACCTGTACGCAGGTTATGAAGCCTTCTAAATTCCCGAAGGGCCGCTAAGGCATTGCACTGTTTAAAGTAAAACAACTTAACAAGTAAAGCATGCTGAGGCAAGGTAGGATGCATATTGAACACAATTCGTCAGTCATTCAAATAACTGAACTTCCCAATCCCTTTTAAGTGGAATTGGAGGCACTGCAGTCAGTACGCACAGTAAAATTTGCATAATCCTTTTTACCTGCGTTTTCTGCAAATATCTGACTGCTTTCGGCTCCGCCAGCGCCAAATTTCCCCTATCGGCGGCTTTTGGTACTAAATCATTTTTTCGCGGAAATAATCTCCCCATGCCTTCAAAAGTTTCAATATAAAATTTGGTCTCATTCCGTTTATTGGTTTTAGCTACAGATGCCTCCAAATAGGGAAAGTTATTATATGGCCACCCTTTACTTCATTTGAAACCGGAATCTAAAAGTGTTCTTAACTAGCTTTAGTAAAGATCCCAAATGTCAAATTTCAATGGATGAGTCGAATCATAGCGAAGTTATTTATTCATAAGGACGGCAGGCAAATGGGCACAATGAATTTTGTAGGCTACTATCCTTAAAATTATATGCGTTTAATGATATAGTTAAATTTATCTTCCCTTTCGATGAAGTCTTTCATTAATATTAAACAAATCAATATTAACAAAGGGGAAAAAACTAAAATATCCTACTCCCATTAGTTAATGTTATACACCGTATGGTGGCAAAATGATTTCATTTTGCCACCATAAGGTGTATAAAAATATATTTTAATTTTTATTGTATCATAAAAATGGTGGAAAGATATATAAAATCACTATGCGAAACAAGCCAAGCTATTGCTTAATTCAACAATCAGTTTAGTGAACATCTGTAGTGACAGTATAGTGTTTTTAATATATTTCAATAATTTTATGTTTGCGTTTCCATCAGCCATTTGTGGAAGCAGAAGATTAAATTAAGACCAAGCTCTTATCGAAAAAAATGTGCTACTATTAATCACTAAAAGAATTAATTATGATTTCAGAAGTTGCCATTTGGTCAGTTGCTACACATTAAATTCAAATCATATTTCACCATTAATGTTGAGGTGGTAAGAAATTAAGATGGCTAAGAGATAACGACAGTCATCACTGCTTAATAGCAAGAAAAGACAAATGTGTCGCTGAAAACACTTTTCCTTTGGCCTATGACAATGTAATTACTCATTTGACTAATTGGCACTCCATTTCCTAGGGTTATAGAACTTTTTTTGTTTCATTTTATTAAGATCGACACACATGAGAATTTAGCCTCTCGAAATCTCTATTTGTGTTACATAAAAAACTGAATTAGCTTTCTTAAGAACATTACATTCTTCTAGCGCGTGCTATGTCTGGCAGTTCACCGGCAACACGCCTTGATGCAGAAAACACACTTAGTAATTAAAAAAAAAAAAAAAAAACATTCTGATACATAACCTGTTATTCACTGAAACTTTAAAATAAATAGTTTTTTGGAAACGCCATGTTTCAACCGTTGCTATATAACTATACAGTTGTTATTGTAAAACCTAACTTTATACACCGCCACAAAAAAAAAATTATACTTTGGGTTTCTATTGAATTGATGTTTTGGCAGAGAAATCAGAGCAGTTAAATACTTATAAAATTTCATTACTTAGTATGCTTTTGTATAAAAACCTTCATTGTTTTTCAAACTCACCTGGAACTGATTAACCCGTCAGTTTTTTTTTTTTTTTGTTGTTGTTGTTTTTGTTTTGGTAATTATAATAAGTATTCTTACTATAATTGATAATTATAGTAAGAAATGTCCATTTGTGAACTATTCATGAAATGAGGGCATGATAATGACCATGCGGTTCATCATTTCCCTCTCAATATGGAATTCAGTACTCATCTCATGAACCAACTCACCTATAAAAGGTCTGAAAGGCAACAATACAGTAGATGCACGTGACTTTTGTTTCTAACAACAAGGAAGTAATGGGCTTTATAAATATTTGCAATCACGTAAAGTTGTATAAAACATTATTGGTTAAATGCATCAGATTATTGCTTGTTGTATTAAAAATATCTGCTCGCCATTTTATATTATGCAACGAAATGATCGATCGTTATTCAGTGTGCCACCCAAACACTAAATACGGAATGCATTTAAACCAAGTCACGTTTGAGGTTCAAGCTCAGAGCTACTTAAGAATTATTTCTGCATTTTTTCCAACGTTCGGAATAATTTACTAAAAAATTCTTTATAATGTTTATGGTAGGCATTTCAAAAGAAAATATTTGAATCACTTCAAATTATTACATTTAATGATGAAATTTAATACTGCAACATATTTATGCGGTATAATTTAATACCCAGTTTTGTTTTCGAATTTTACATTACGGATTTTTAGAACACTCTCCAGCTCTGCTCTTTTTTCTTCTTTATCACCTTAGCTGATACGAGTAGCTGCTAGATCTATCTAGGATCATCAATTTCTTCTTTCCTCATCTCTTTTCCTTTCTCCCATGGGATTGCAGTTCATCAAACGCTTAGACATCTATCCGATGGACATTCGCAACATGTGATTATTCACCTTCGCTAATCTCCTTTTCCCATCGGCACGTGTAATTAGGGGTCAAGCTGCCATTCTTTTTTTTCCCGTTAGATGGAATGTTTCCTGTTACAATGTTTCTTTCAGTAAGTCTGTTTCTCACTGTTTGTGACCACACATAAAATATAGAACGTATTTTAAATACCAAATCTGTGTGTAGAGGCTTAAGTGCTTCCAACATAAATACCAAATGGCTTACACACACACACACACACACACACAAAACTGAGTTAAGATTTCTTTCACAAATGGTGAATTACTAAATATCGATGTCATGTTTTCTACTGCTAATATTTCATAATTCCGATGAAAACTTAAAAATTTGAAATTGGGATTTTTTTTTGAATTTTGAATTTTTTGATTCTCCTAATGAAACAAACTGCCTTGCTTATATTAACTCTTCTCATTAACTAAAGATATTCAAAAATATTTTGCGTTCAAACAAATTAAAGCTCTTGTTAACTCACTATCTGAATTTCCAGTTAAATAAATTGATACATGCAGTATTTTATTATAACCAATGAAGTTGCTTGCTACTCTAAAATAGTAGCTCATGATGCATAAATTTGTAGTTTGATATATATATCTAAGATTAACTGTATATTATTATCCTGAGGATGGGGAGGGAATTAGATTATCCAGGAAGTCGACTCGATAGACAAAAAATGGCATATTTTTCAATTGACTTATGACTATAAGCAAGATGATAAGTTCTGCAGACAAGCAAGGTAAGGAAATAGTTTATCACCTAATGAGATTCACAAATATCTCTGTCAGTTCGTATCCGCAGTATAGGGAACATAGATGCTAATCACTAGGCGTCATCAAACCGACATAGTCGACTGGTTATTAAAAATAAATAAAATTAATAAAAGACAGTGTTATAGAACATTTTTACACTGTTAGAAGGTTCATAAATCAGGAGTCTTGTCGTACAGGACAATAGTTACCGAAAGCGCGTATGACTTTTATGGTACCTGCGATGTGAATGGGGCGACTTTTTGCCCTACTGCTGTAAACCAAAGGATGGTGGATGTGTTAAGGTACCCTTGGCAATTGTCAAATGTCTAAAACTGCATCGCCTTTCTCAGACATGCACAAAGTCGTACTAATGAAATTTTTAGTGAATAATGCAGTGACTGAAATTGAACTATTCACTGCGATGACACAGCTACCACATCTGGAATAAGAATTTTCAGCTGAAACGGGATACTCAACCTTCATCAAAAATATTCAAAACTCTGCTTAGTAGGCGGAATTTGTGAAAACCTAGTGCGAATTCTGTTCGGAATGCTGATAATCTTTATCAGAGATTTTCAATTCACGGTGACTAAGTCTTGTTTTTATGAAATCAGATTATAATAAAAGTTTTTGAAAGAAAGTGGAGATTTTCTCCATTGTGATATAAATTAAATATAACACTTTACTGAATTTACTGAAAAACTACTCTAAGGTCGAGTACAGGAAAACATAACACAGAAAAACAATTTGGAACATGGAAAAAATTCTGTCCTATTGTGTAACTGTCAGAAAGAAGAGGTTATAACAACAAATACGAGATCAACAGAATACTATTTTTTGAGGACACCACCCGTATTTCTTTTTTCTGTTTACATTTCTACTTACATTCATTCATGTTTCGCATGAATTTGCTGCAAATTCTAATAAGTTTAACAAGTGTAAGAATGATTTATAAAGAGCATTGCAAGCATGCGCGAGTGAAGTCAGATGTAATAATATAAAATGGGAATCGCTAAAGCAGAAATATTCATAACAGGGCATAAAAATTGGTAATTCATGGTTTATTCTAATAAAGTTCTTTATCGAATTCTTAGTGATTCCCATTACCTGTGCAGGTTGTCTGTACAGACATCTCTTATTTAAGAATGTAGTGATAAGTCCTTTCAGATCTTTCATTCTTCTTTCACGTAAAGTCACAGTGATTTTCTTTTCTGTTTTCAAGAAAAAAATTCTTTATTTTTGAGATACAATACGTCTTTCCTAATATCGGTAATGTAGGGGGTAAATCTGATATCAAAAGTAGAAGCAGTTCGTAAATTTTAGTTAAAGACCTAAAGATTAAATAAAGTGAAAAAAAAAAAAAAAGAGTAGACAGATTATAGTTGTAACTGCTATTATGAATACGAGTTGAGAAAAACCAAAAACATGAGTCTAGTACGTGGTTACTCATATTGAAAAGAGAGCCAATTTGCAGAAAAACTGAAATTTAAAGTGATATTGATTTATATTACGAATTTATAGTTGAGAGTACACGTCACGTCCCTTTTAGTCAGACGAACAAACGAAAAGTATTTGATTATACAGAAAGAAAAGGTGCAAATGATTTTATCTTGTTGTACTATAAAGTTTAGCTTAGAATCTGCTTGAGGCAGTTCTCCACTCACCCCAGTCATTATTGCTAACACGTCTACACTTTTCTTAATTATGCATTACAAGGTGTCATTTTCTTTACAAAAAAAAAAAAAAGAAACAAACAAACAAACAAAAACTTTAATTTTATTATCTTAGTTTCATAAACATACTCAAATAAGCTCACTATTTAAGTTCTCATTATTAAACATTCCGACGTCACATTTCAAATTTCCACGTTCGGCACGTACGGAAATGAATATGTGAGTGGGCAATCTCCATATCTCTGATATTTCGATGGCTTGTTTTACATCGCCTTTCTTTCGTTCTCGCTGCAGCCGTTATCAATCAAGTGAGGCTTGTTCACAACAGGGGAAGAACGCGTGATATTATCCTACCGTTCCGACAAAGTAAGTGGAATTGGATTAGTAACAGCGTGTTCTTTTGCATCGTCTTTGAAGGAAAAAAAATGCATAACTGTTGATTTGAGAGAAATGAAATTCTCTCTTCCTTGTCACAAACGGAATAGGAAATCTCTCAGAGAGATGTTGATTGGCTATTCAGTGTAGGATGGATGTGCCATCATTCATTCATTTCACAGTAAACCTTGTTTTTGGATTACCAGAGGACTCGAAAATTTAAGAAATAGAATGGAAGAATTTGAAGGAGAGAAGATAAAAATGAATTTATGTATCTTTCGACGGTCAGATATGAAATTTTTCTGTATAAGAAAATGAGATGCGCTATACGAATTCGGCACTTTCTTGTATTTCAAGATCAAGATTATCCATCAGAGTCATAATACGATTTATCTTTTGAAAGAAAGACAGTTATTTCCTTTGTTCTGAACTTGGCTTTGTTTCAGCATGTTTTTATTTATAAAATAAATAAAAAATAAGTGCTCCTCGCATACATATATATATATATACATATATATCTTCTTACTATTATTCCTTCCATCCTCTTTTACCTTGCGGTGTCGACGATTTTTGCTTAAATTTAGCCGTTATCGTATCGAGGATAAGGTGGTTAGCCCTACGCCTCCTGTTGTGTCCTAAGTCTATACGTTCACGGGCCGATGAGCCTGTTCTTGTGGACAAAAAAACCGAGTTTCCGGGTGCAAAAAACCTTAACTTCCGTATGAGATCGGCTAACTCACCTTTAGTCTAAAGAGACGTCATTGATGGGGATCGAACCCAAGTCGTTCCGACCAAATCTCTTCGTCAATACTGTCTATAAAAATTCTCCTTATAGTTACTAAGGGCAAAACAACAAAGCTATTTTGTATTACATATACAGTATACATGTAAAGACTATTACATAACATGTAAACAATATTAAAATAAAAATAAAGTATGTGTAGACATTCGCATTGAATTATGTATTTACCAAAAATTTAATATAAAGTTTCTTTTCTTTTCGGAAAGAAAGAAGTAAGGGAAAAAAAAACTCTCGCAATTTTATTTATTCATTCGGAGTGTCTAATCTAAATACAGGTGTAGAAATTAATTTAATAGAAAGAAACACTACGTATTTAAATTATTCAGAAAACTATTCATTCTTTTCTGTTAAAACGCGAGAACAAATTTAGATATAAACCTTTCTCTCTCTCTCTCTCTTTCTTTCTCTCTGCCTCATCCCTTCTCTTCTCTCCTTTGCTCATGTTGTATTTGTTAGGTTATTCGTGTTATTTCGCAAAGACCTACAGATCTCCATCTCGACTACAGTGCCCTAGTGTTCCCAAGTGTTTTTCTACAGAGGTTTTCACTAATACTTTGCTGGAGTATCTGCTATTTTTGTCCCGTCGTTACATGGAAAGTAGCTGTTGTTCACTTAGTAAGCAGTAAACTCCCTGACGTGTTAATGTGTTCCTTTCTTTCAGAAGGGCACTGAAGTGTAAACTCCTGTTTCGTTTAGGAGAAGCAATGACCGCATTTCACACAGACACCTTACGCTAAAGACTTCAAGTTGGAAATGAGATAAGAAACGACAGGTGGCTATCTTCATCAAAACGACTAAAATTGATGTGTAGTATTGCTTTCAGTTTATTTTTTGAACGCCAAAAGTACATATTACCTTTAACATATATGTCTAAAAGTTATCATTGTTTCACATTGTTCTTCCTTGTCCTCCCCACTACAGAATGATTTCGTCATGTAATGGAATAACACAAAAAATTTGAAACCTTACTTTATTAAATCACTATCCTTCTCAGATTGTCTCAATCCCCTTCCTTTTATAAATAAGAAACAAATAAATAAAAATAATTTACTCATTTCATCCGCCAGATGGAGAAACTAGTACTCTTTCGCACATGGCGTTTCAAGTTAGATGTTTACCGTCTTCATTCTTAATCATACAATTATAGACAGTTGTGTGTATGAAAAGAAAACGCAGAAGACAAGTATACAGTGTTCCAAATACTAACTTCTATTATTATTTATCATACTATCTTTTTTCCCTTAAGTTGAGGGATTACATCGATTAGGGAGATGACGAAAACGGACGAGATTCGAGGTTTTACTATATATCAGAAGAATATCATTATTTTTTGTAATATTTACAAAGATTCACAAAATTAGCACCTGTTTTAGAAGAAAGACATAATTAAATTTAACATGACCGTTTTCTTTTTATCAATCTAGGTGACTGTGAATTCTAGTAGTGTTGCCCACTTCAAGGTGTGCAATAGGAACAACACGGAATGACAAGAAAGAATGACAATTCTTACTTGTGCGAATGAATCTGTTTATTCTATTTTTTATATATATATATATATATACCCGCTAATAGTGGGTATACAAAAAATATGCATTTAGACTTACAGTCAGAATAGCAGCATGTATTATAATAAACTGTAGCTTTTAAATAAACTATTTTCTAAACATGATATTGTCATCAATTCAGTTATTATATCGGGGTGACTCATTACACCATCTGCATCAAAATAGAAACACACTATTAAGAATTATTATAGAAAATTTAATTCGTCTTTATAATTCATACCAAAATCGGTCAAGCTTTAAAATACTCTAGCTTCAGCTGAAATTTAATATTTGTAACCAATATAAATATTGGTTGCGCTATTTCAATATTTGTTTGAATTTAAGCCATCTGAATCTTTTTTTTTTTATTTGAGTTATTTGGAGGGTACACAAGAGTTTGGGATACAGAGTATACACAAGATGATGGCTCTGTGGTTCAATTTTCATTAAAATCATTTTAGTGTACGTTCGATTTAAATATATTATTTTATTTTATTTTTTACAATTGGAACGTTGATAGAAGCAAAACAAAATTATACGTCTGAAGTATATAAGATACACCAATTGATATGCTATCATTTTGACAGATTACTCAGATTTGTACACAAAAAAGAAAAAAGAAAGAAAACAGCGAAAACCTGGAGAGTCTAAAATTCTGCTGATTGCTTCCATCATATAAACATTTAAAGTATGCGCCAGACCAACAACACAGTAATTTTCATCGTGTTGACCTACTGCGACATTTAAAACTTATTAATCAAGTATTTCAGTATTATTATTTTAACCCAATTTTTGTAATAAAAATAATAATAATTTTCGCAACAAAAACTGGACCGTTTTTATTTGCAAATCTATTAGAAAATTAAATTGAATTAACTGAAATTCGATACTTAGGATCACTATAAAAATGTCTCAATCCCTTTCCATCGAATTATCTTCACTGCAGAATTAGAAAAAGAAAATTAGATCTGTTGGAAATAGGCAAAACTGACATTAAGTTCATTACAATAATGACTTACGTCACTCACGTTTTTTAACCATAACAAAATCTTCAATAATATGCATATAAAAAAGTCTTAAGATATTTTGCTTCCATATAAACAATTTATTCCATAAATAATGCTTCAAATTAATTTATTTCTATTTCACATCCGAAATATTTCTCTGTTGTTTTTCGAAGTATGTATCTTATTAAATATTTACTTGCTATATTTTCATGATAAATACAAGGATAAGTTCAATAAATAGCATTTAATTTAGATTTATTTTTAGCTTTATTCAAGATATTAGGAAATCCTCAAAAGCATTAGCGAAACTACTTTTAAGATAAGCAGCTAATCCACAGGTATCAATTAGCAATTAAGGCTTTAGATATAATTCTCCAGTTTGGGAAAAAATCGTCGTTAATATACTGATTAGTAATTAAATTTAATTAGTACTTAATTAGTAATTACATTTCCGTGGATTAGACTGTCGGTTCTCAGACTAGTCTTTGGAAATACAGTACAGAGAAAAATCAGTAAAGTAAGAAGGTAGTCACTGGACGATCGCTAAAGTAACTGTAATAGAAAGTTTGAGAATCATTGTTTTATTTCCTGGCTTTGAACAGAATTAATTAAGTGGTCGGTAAATAAAATTATATTCAATGGGTTTTACTTCATATTCGCAATCCCATTTATATTACAGAATTTATTGTTGTTCTCATTTTGTTACCATGTAAATATTATTCATTAAGAACGTACTTCGTGCTATAGTTGGAAGACCAACGCCATATATCTTTTTGTTGAAAAAACTAATTCATATCTCTTCGATAATGAAAGGAAATTTTCTAAGAAATGAAAGGTCCTTTTCAGCTGTAGGTGAGCTGGCCGATCTTGTATGAACCTAATCGTTCAGGGTACCATAATGGGCACATATTCGCCTGTATGTAATGGACTAGTTAAGAGGGGTCTGGTACGGGATTAATACATTTTCTTAAATACCAAGAAAATAAAAATTAAGAATTTTGTTTACAAAGTTAGCATAATTCTCTAAGTATTGTCCTAAACAAGAACTGATATTTAATTACATTTCTGAACTATTCTTCATATCTATATCATCCCATGTCTGAACAGTTTGTATAATCATGCATTTTATAATTAAGCAGTCACTTTAACCATGGCATTTCAATTGTCTGTTACGAAGCCACTGATTGGTTTTAAAGACATTTAAATGAAGGAAGGAACGAATACGTCATACAGAAATTATAAACAAAATATTTACAGACTCATGTCCATTCCATCTTGCATTATGTATCCGGTGCGTGTCATGTCTTGTCATAAGCACGAGGTGTAATAGCATGATGGAGTGGTAATCCCATCTCCTGTCTGACTTGTCTGACAGTACCTGTCGCCTTTTCCTTGTTTGTCTATTTATCGGTGTGAATTGTATGTGTGTGTGTGTGTGTGTGTGTGTGTGTGTGTGTGTGTGTGTAAGGAGGGAATATAACTTTCATGATAAACACACTATGGTTTCGAAAGTGATAAAAAGCTGAATTCTAACTCAGGTTTGGCTATCAAGAGGAAGTTGTTATTGGCGATTTGCCAATAACAAAATAGATGCATTCAGTCTAATGTCATAATAGTACTGTAATTTTATTTGCGTGTTATCAACTTTCCTCTGTTCGGTCCTTAATAGCTGTTAATTTTAAGATTCTCCTACTATCCCCGTCATTAGGAATCCAAACTGGAGTAAAGTTGATCCCAGCCTCTATAGTCCAATCGTTAGCGACAACCTCCTTTCAATGGGCAGCTTAAAGTTATAGTCCAGTCTCGGGAGGGAATTCCATCCGATAGTTCACTTTTTGATTGTCTCTCAACTTTTAGTCCAATAAGAAACTCAAAGAGTTTCATGCCGATCCAGGTATTTGCTTACGCTTGGAATCGCCGAACTTTATATAGTTTCTATATTCGGCATGAAACTCTTTGAGTTTCTTATTCGGCTAAGAAACAATACGGGATGTATATCCCTTAAATAAAATAAGTTCATGTAGCCGAATTGAAGCCTTTGGTTTTTATATAATTAGTAATTACGAAATGTAATAATTAAAACATGACCACCGTTCTGTAAGAATGTTTCAAATATTACTGGATATACATTTCAGTAATCTGTGTAATATTCATATACAGAAATCCATCGATTAATGCTCCTTCGATTAGTGCGTCATTTTTTTTCGATACCCAAATTCGAAATCTTATATACATCTTAAAAATAAATGTTACAGATTTTAAAATTTTTCGATCTATACATTTTTTATGGCTAACTATTTTAAAAAATCACTCACCAGCAAAAAAAAAAAAAAAAGTGAAAATGATTCGAAAATTAATTTAGAAGAAAAACTTGAATAATAAAGAAAATTGTACAAGGCAAGTCCAGAGCAAAGATAGGACAAGAACACAAAAATGGGTGAATCAACTGCTGAATACAAAGAGAAAGGTAAGACTGCTTCAAGTTCATCATGGATGCACTCGAAATCAATGTATTATAATGATTGAATTAGAGAGACTTCTTTTTACATGGATCGAAGATTGTAACCAAAAACGGATCCCGCTAAATACTAGCCTTATTAAATCAAAAGCATTGTCTCTTTGTAACCTGGAAAGAAAGGGCTATCAATGATGAAAAAGAAGAATTCCACGTTAGTACTGGGTGATTTGAGCGTTTCAAAAAGAGAAATAGCCCACATAATGTTCTAATCACAGGTGAAGCTGCAAGTGCAGATGAGAAGATATCCAGAGATTTTGAAGAAAATTATGTAATAAGGGGATTATTGTGATCAACAAATATTTAATGTCGATGAAGCCGACCTTTTTTTGGAAGCGAATGCCTTCCAAGACTCTTCTAGCCAAATCAGAGAAATCTCAGCCTGGTTATAAAGGCGAATGAAATTACTGCTAGCAATCTGCGAGCCGTTTGGAAGCACATTCTTCCACATTGTGCAAATGATTTTAGAGGCTTTTCAAATGAATCTAAGTTAATTAAATCTCATTCTAAGAAGTTGAATGATTCCGAACTGATAAATTTATATGCACAGCGGGAAGATCCTGAAGAATATGAAGAAAATTTAATCACTGACAAGCCAAAAGAGGTTTCACAGAAACAATTCGAAAACAGTTTTCACACAATCGAAGTTTTCAAGCAGCAATGCTTAGAGACTGACCCTGGTGAAGAGAGAACTAGTAAAATTTGGAGAAGAGGCAAAAAGGGCCATACCATCAGTTGTATTAAAAAAAAAAAACAGAATGGCCGCCGAACCAAGTTAGCTCAATTCTTTGTTAAGAAGCAGAATAATAAATTTATATTCTGAATATGTTTTATTGCCTTTCAGCTTCATGGTTTTCCTTTAACTAGGTCCTGAGATATATCCTAATTCTTTTATAAAAAACTTAAGGGTTAAAAAAGAAATCTAAGAAACCAATTATACATTTTCCCATAGGTTACTATATTCGATTAGTGCGTTTTCGATTAATACGCCTGTTTTAAATAACGCATTAGGCCCATTAATCGAAAGATTGCTGTATCAATATCAAAGAAAACGAGTTTTTTTTATTTAAAAAAATGGAAAAAATCCAGACTATCTGATTATGAGAGTTTTCAGTATTTATCCACCTCTCTCTCTCTCTCTCTCTGTGTGTGTGTGTGTGTGTGTGTGTGTGTGTGTGTGTGTGTGTGTGTGTGTGTGTGTGTGTGTGTGTGTGTGTGTGTGTGTGTGTGTGTGTGTGTGTGTGTGTGTGTGTGTGTGTGTGTGTGTGTGTGTGTGTGTGTGCGCGCGCGAGCGCGCGTGCAATCCTGGCTAAGGCTTCCACGTATTCTAAAAGTTGTCTAACATCCTTCATGCGTAACTTGACCCATGTCAACTGCAGCAACTCCATCAATTCACGCTCATTCCGTGAAGCAGGATCAGCAGTTCTCACACCCCCTTCTAGCATATCCCACAGATGTTCATTTGGGTTACAGTAAGGGGATATTGGGGACAATGTTGCGAATTCGTGGTTGTGTTCCTTTAACCACTCAGTAGTTGTACGAGCCCGATGACAAAGTACGTTGTGTCCCGGAAAGATAGCAGTGTGGTCGGGGTAGACCTCCTGCAAATAAGGACGGAGATGGTCCGCTTACAGGTCCGTGTAGCATTCATCATTCAGTGTTTGTGGGATGATTACCAATGGATCTAGGGCGCGCCAGGAAAATCCTCCCCAGACCATAACACCTCCCCCAACCCACTTATTGTATCTAATCTGTGCAACCAGGGGATAGGTCTTTATGCTGTGTATGCCAAATGCAAACCCGGCCATCAGCATGGTGCTACAGGAAATATGACAGATCACTCCAGACGCCTTCTTCCATCTATCGATGGCCCATTGCCGAAGTTCCTTGACCCATGCAAGGCGTTGATTGCGATGCTTGGCCGTCATCATGGGTACTCTGGTTCGTATCCGGCTGTTGAACCCCAGGCGAAGCAAGGTACTTCGCATGGTGCATGTGAAATATATATATATATATATATAAATCTGTGTGTGTGTGTGTGTGTGTGTGCGAACTATCTCTCAGCTCTTTAACAAAAACATAAACTTCATTTGGTCTAAATTATATTTCTCAGGAAAACTGATTCATAGCATTTCTGTCTCGAAATTAAAATTTATATCCCTTACTTAGTCCTTCCATTCATGAGCTTCCCGTCTCCAAGTCAAACTTATCTCCACTCATCCCTCTCCCTTTTCTGTCGCTGACACTGATGTTGCATCTTTTATATTCATGCCGAGAACTCCTTTAATTAATTAATTCCCGTCGGTTTCTCGAAAGAGCGCAGGAAACTTTACGACAGAGTAGTGACGAATACACTTCCGTCACCAGTTTCTCCAAGGTGTCAGCTACTTTTGGATAATGGTAATTGCACTAATTAATGCAAGGCATGTCTCAGAGTAGTTTATGATCGACACAAAACCTATACCTGGTGAGTTTCTGGCATGAAACATTTTTCACAAGTGATTCCAATTTTTTTAGACTTTTTTAAATATGCAAAATTTTGGAATAAATAAGAATTTGGACTATTTATATCTTATATTTGAAAGAAAAAAGAAACATTTTCTGCCTGAGATGCTAAAGACATTATGGCAGTTATTACCAAAGCGTGAATCCTTTCAGCTACGATTCTCTGCCATTAACTAATGAACAGGAAACACATTAAATTCTTTATAAATTAATTTAATACTTCAATGCGTTATTATATATTTAATTTGCAAAAATTTAATATTTCCAGTTACCGAAAAAGATTAATATGTATTAATCGTTATTATTAAGTTACCGATAAAGATTAATATTTATTAATCTTTACTGGTAAGACTGAACAATGAAACACAAATGAAAACACAAATAAAATTCAACAAATTTTTGAATTCAAAATTCAACAAAAATGAGTAACACCTCTAAGAAGTTCAAGGAGTCATCGCAGGATGGATCTTCGCTAGAGGCAATCCACTGGCTACACTAATGAAACCTCCACCTGCATAAGTGCCAATTTCTACACACTGCACACGCAATCCGCCAACTGCACATAGCCCTTCAAATGCCATAAATAATATTAATTGCTGCAAATGTGTGGGTGTGTGTATACACTATCAGCTTCCTCAAATTCAATTGAAATAAATAAATAAATAAATGGCCCATATAATGACTTCCTCTTGTCACAGCGAGAATCGAACTCGAGTCTTTTTCTAATCAAAAGCTCAGTATTCATATCACTCTCTTACCAGTAAAACCTTAATTCTAAATGCGCTACTAAGTGAACTTGTTACATTAATTTGTTAAGGCATTATGCCTAGAAACACAATTATAGATTCAATCATTATTTGTTGTTCATTCGATGTGTTTTCAAAACGTACACTTCTTAACAGAGCGAATAAAGATGGTTTAGGATTGATTCAGAACAGTGTTATTAGTGTATTATGGATGTGATATGTTAAATGCGATGTTCGGGTCGATTTGCCTGTTTTCTTGGAAGAAAAGTCTCAATTTCCAGAAGAAAAATCTTACTACTCCTCATGGGAATGAATAACTCAATTTCAGTATAAAAGCCCAGATAGATCTTTTCATCAAAATTTTAAAATGTAATTGAAAAATTTTGCATTCATTTCTTTAAAGTGCTTAATTGGTTTTAATTCTCTTGTATTTTACTGAAAAATGGCTGTTATTATTATTATTATTATTATTATTATTATTATTATTATTATTATTATTATTATTATTATTATTATTTCGTGCATATGTATACATATGCAGATATTTTGTTGTTGAAGAACAGTTGAATAACCGACTTTCTTCAATAGATCAATATTTCAAAAGTTAAAAGTTAGTATATATTAATTTTCAAATCACATTTTGGCAGTCTATATTTTTACTTCAGTGCGAACACGATCGATGAGTTTGTAGCTCTAGAAGTAGGTTGCTCGTTAATGTTTAACTTTTTTGTAGTTTTTTTTTTTACATCGAAAAAAAATTAATGAATACATCATCTTTGATGTACAGTTTATTCCAAAACGATTCAAAACCTTGTATTCCTAAAGATTCTTTGAACTTCATTACAATCGCGCCTGGAAAAGGGAGAAAAAAATCTGTGATTATAACTAATGTTTTAAAATATTTCTCACAAATCTTTCCGTTTCTCTTTTCATGCATACAAAACAGTTTTCCATTAGCATTTTTAACAAATCTAAAAGCCAATCTTCTTAATTTTCTTAGCTTGATTTGCATTAAAAAACTGAGTTAATTTAACCTGTGAAATGTTTGGAAGCTACAAAGGAGCATCATTTATTTTAAAAGCCTATGAAAAGGATTTTAAAGAAGGTTTGAGGAAATCGATTCCTGATCTCATCAACAGAATGGGCTAGGTGAAGAAGTAGGTCAAGCGGCTGCCTTACGCCGCTTTCCTGGGCAAATGAAATCAATAGTGCTAACTACCGGTATGAGAGGCTGCCTTTAAGTGGGACAATTGATTGGATTCTCTTTATGAATTTTCAAACAGTAGCAGGCTGTTATTGAAATTCTCTCTCTCTCTCTCTCTCTCTCTTTCTCTCTCTCTCTCTCTCTCTCTCTCTCTCTCTCTCTCTCTCAAAAATGCAGAAAATGCAATACCATCAAATAACATAAAATAATTGACAGGTTTCTGATCTTTGTTGCTATTGTGGCATTTCAAATAGAGTTTGAAATATGTTCAAAATAAATCTGTTTTAAGTAATAAAATAAATAAGAATACTTTTAATGACCGACATAACGCCTAGATATTCTTTTAACGAATTAGATTCTTTTAACAATTTACGTGATTCTATAAAGTAGTAATCACATAAAATTGCCTTTCTTTAACGATACTTTCAAAATATATTGGGTATATTAGGAAATTCTTTGCAAAAATTGTTTTGCTTTTTTTAGAATAGAGTTTTTATCTTTATTAACACTTTTTAAATATACATAACAAATACCATTCTAAATTAACTATGAATAGAGACATTAATTCGTATATTGAAATATATTGGTATACATTTAAAATTTTTCTGACTAATATTATATAGCTCGAGAAAACAAAGTGGGATATATTTTGAAATGTTTTAATTAAAGAAAATCAGATACTTATTCTGAATGGACAGTAACCCAAGAATGTTAAAGAATAAAAAAGGACACTTATATTTCATTTGTGTTTTATTCTTTTTTGTTTTATAAATGCGTCAAGTTACAGAGAAACCTAAAATAAACTCAATGAAGTAAATATTATAGAATCAATGGGAATATTACCATAAATAGGTAGACTAAATATACCAGTTTTACACATGATATTTTTTAACCAGAACTTAAATTGCCCAAGTAATGGAAAGATTTTTAATACTTTTTCGTCTAAGTTAGTCTGTTTTTAGGTTTTCATAAAGATATTCACAAGCACTACAAGATTACTTGCTATCAAAATTTGGAAGATAATAATAATATTTTAAGACAATCGTCCCTCTCCTAAGATGCTTGGAATCCTGTAACATTGAGAACACAAAGAAGACCAGTTTTCGAAAATTTTCATTTTCGAAAACTGGTGCTTTTTGGTATAACAAAAGTATAATTTTGTTTTTTAGTTTGTTTGATATTAGGAATGAAGCAACTAAGTCTACGAGGCTAGGTAATTAATATTGTCAATGATGTGTTTTCCTAGACAAAAAAAAAAAAAAAAAAAAAAAAAAAATTAAAGAGAAGTAGCAACCATTTCCTCTAGATGAGATAAGTAACTTATTAACTTACACCGATTTGAAAAACTTGTATAAAGGTGTTCTATAGATTCGGATCCAATTCGGGCAAGTTACCGTAAGAGATTTTTATTTAATAAGGTTAAAGCACCTTATGGTAACTTGTTCTGGTAAAATACTTATAAGCTCTGTACTACTAAAATCTTGATATTTCTAGCCTGGCTCCCACTGATGAGACCTCAATAAAGGTCGAAACCGGTCTGGGTAGTGGCCCCTTGCCTTTAATGCAAAGCATTATACATCTCCTCCAGGAGATGTGCTTTGCATTAAGGGTAAATATTAAGATTAGTGATCAGAGCTTATTCTACTTTTACCATGAGTTGCCTTGGTCTTGCACTACGTGCAGGGTCAGCTAGACTTACAACACTTGAAGGCGCAAACTTGACTTGTTTGTCTGTTTGCTTACTTGGGAAATGGAGTAAAACCAGGTTTAAAATAGCTTGGTATCTTCAGATGATCAGAAAACTGGGTTCTGCTATCATTATCATGTACGTAAGTAGCTCCGGCTAAACAGAACATCGCATACTCATTTTTACAAAATCCATTATTTGATGTGGTTATTAGAAGATATGAAACAATTAATTTAGAGTTAAAATTAAACGATTTCTGAAAACTATAAGATGAACTGTAAGGTGCACTCGAAGAGATACGGCATTATATCATTTAAATAGTCAGCTTCATTGCTTGAAATAAGGTAGATCATTTTAAAATCTTTTTTACAGCTTCTAGAATTGTTCATGAATCATAAACCTTGTATAGGCTCGGTAGCAAATCTTGGATATTAGGTAATTTGCAAATCTATTATATGGCAGGTATAAATGGCGGTTAGCTACATTATGGATTCCGATCATGTATGACGCTTCGTGGGAGTGGAAATCTACTATGTAAGGTGCTGCCATCTAGCGGACTAATAAAATACTTAACAAATATCTGTTCTATTTTAGTTATTTGTTTAAATCTGGAAACAAAATACGATAAGTTGAAGTGGAAATGGTTTGTATATTTTAATTAAGTACAAAATAATATTTTTTAAGGTTCTCAAAATATATATTCAGAGTCCTTTCAAAAGTCCATTTTTTGAAGAAAAATTCAAATACAACAAAAATAAATATAAAATAAAATGGCAGACCTCCACGAATGATATAGCATACAATATAAAATATGCATATAATCATTAAATAAGCTTCCATATACATTTAACTAATATTTATTATTCTTTTCAGAAAGTTACAAATATATATTAAGGTACGGAAATTAAAGGAACGTTCACATCAATTGCAGGACATACAGAAATGGGCAATGACATTTGCGATTGATAATGGAATTGCATTTTAACGTTCTTATTAGAAAATATGCAATTAATATTACTATAATATACTACAAAAGAACCGTGTTTAATAAATTATAATTATTTCTTGGTACAAAATATTTAGGAAAGCAATCCTATAACAACAGTAGCAAATTAAAATAGATGAGAAGATATAATATTGTACTAAATTATATTAAAGTTATATTTATATATGAGGTAATAAGTACTGTGTGTGTTATAATAATAATAATGTAATGTTTAAGTACAAATGAAATGGAATAGTAAAATAAAAAGTGATTAAGAAAGATAAAACAAAAGCAAAATGTAATAATTATAGTGGAAAAGTGAAAGAACGAGTTATTTATGAAATTATCTTGGGAAAAATAAGATTAATTCTACACTAAGGATAATGAAAACAAAAGATAATGTAGTAACCAAGAACGAAGATTAGCTAAAAACAGGCCCATTAATGACATAGGTTGATAATAAATGAGGAGATGAAGAGATGCTCTCGTAGCATAATCACTCAACTTTCAACGCTAAAATAAGCTTTTATGAATAGAGAAGATTAGTAGATTCTTTTTGTATTGTTTAATTTTTTTATGAATAGTGATAACCTTATTTATGCGATTTGGATGCAATCTGCTTCTGCTCTAATTGTGTTGTTAGTTCGAGTTTTGTTGTTCTATAACGGTTCAGATATTTTTAGTTGTGTGACAGGTTTCTGGAGCAGTGTCCATGGGTATGTGCGCGAGAGGGGGGGGGGTGAGTTGTTCACTCACAATTTCTGTTGTTTTAATAAGTGTTATCGAAGTAATTTCGTATTAATAGTACGTAGTTTCTAGTTCGTTGTTCTATGATGAGAATTTTGTATATATCTATAAAGGGTGCTGATACTGAATAATACTTGTCAGTCCTCCAAAACCTCAATGAAACAATGTTTTGTATATTGTTTTTCTAATTTCAATGGATGATCACGGCGTTTGCATAGAATGTTTTACCATAATTGATTATTAATTCAAAAATTTTGTAGGATATGAATTTTTTTTTACTTGAGTGAGTATGTCTTTAGCTTAAAACTATACTACTACTACTACTACTACTACTACTAATAATAATAATAATGATAATAATAATTTTTAACACTTTATTATGTCTTGCATACATATAATAATTACATTATAAAATTATAGAAATTACAAAATTTAGAAATTATATAAATTACATACATGTAATAATAATAATAGTATTTTTTTTTAAATTCCATGATTTTTTATTATTAAACTTATGATTACATATTATGCATTTACAAAACGTTTTTTTTTAATAATAAATTTCCTATAAATTTATTTTATTTTGTATAATGCATTAATATTAGTTACTGTAGATGGTAATTTATAGTTGAAAGAAGCGCTGTAACTACAGCATTTCAAAGTAATAAATGGATTTTTTTTTCTTTCTGTTGATCACGGTTGAGATGTAATGTCAGCTTGCATCCTCGAAGCTTTTTAGTAAGCTTATCTGACGGATGATACCAGTTAGTCATTTTTTATTGATTTGATTGCTGTGTTGGAAGTATGCTGTAGAGGGATGTCGATTGCATGGCCTAATTTTAAAATTTGAGAGATCAAATGAATGATCTGAAAGATCTGATCAAAGTGCAATTGCCAATATATTCTGGTGTTATTACATCTGCCTGATGTGTCTCATTCATTTTTGTTGTGGTCTTCTTTTTGAACGAATAAGGAGACTTTTTTGTTTCACTGTTGCAGCCTTTCTATGTCTCCTGAGCTTTTGATTTGTATCAGCTTTGAAGTTTGTGACTTTCTTAACGATATCTTAGCATCTCTGATCCACAAAAATTGGTAATAAAAAATAAATAGGAAGATTGGTGTATTGTCTTGCATTGTTCAAGTCTTTGGCAACTGGTTTCTTCTGTTTGATAGCTTTTACGAGATTGTCTCTTGTGGACTTGCTTGTAAGACGAACTATGACTGCTGCGGGTCGTGGCAAGCTTTTTTTTTTGCTTTACATGGAACTCCGATTTATGGTCTGAAAGTCGTTATGCTGTAGAGGGATGTCGATTGCATGACATAATTTTAAAACTACGTCTCTGAGGTTTTCTGTAGGTGCAGTTTCAGGAAGATTTTATGACAAGATCTTCTCTATATTGTTGCTGATTTAAACGTTTGTACTGTGGTTTTAGAGAATGAAGTTCTTGACGAAGTTCGGATGTCTCTTTCATCAAATTAAGTTGCCTCTCACTACGTTAACACTAATTTTGATGTATTTTACTGTTTCCAAGACTTCTTCTGCTGCTAAATGATTATGTTTCACCAAATCCTTATATTCGTAAGATTGTTTTGTTATTTGTTCATTCTGTTTATCAAAGAGCTCTTGCACAAGTTCTACTAAGCTGGCTTTTATAGTCTCTAGACCGTTTTCTATTAGTATATTTAAGGAGTTCAAATTATAGGACTCACCTGTATTGTTTGGTTTGTTCAGTTCATCATCTGATTTTGCCTCCAGTAAAATCATCTGCACCATAGGTGGCTGCATTTCTTTGTTTGCCCTGCAGAGTAGGCACTTCCATTCCTCGCGTGTTGCATTGGATTTACGTTTCCAGGTTGTTTTTGAAAGGCTGGCACATGTAAAGTGTACATTCCTACGCTGTTTCCTACAGGTTATATGATTTCCGTTGGACGATAAGTCCTTCAGGCATTTGATGCACTCTATGACTCACCTTTCTTCCCTTGAGCAACTGTAGTGTGATTGTAAAGATGGCGACGTCCTTTGTTCTTCGAACGTTGTTGACCACGATCCAATCTGTTCAATTTTTAGCAATCAAAATGTGGATTCTTCTTAGCTGAGTTCGGTGAATTTTATATCACTGTCTTTGGTGTGACAAGTAGAGTACTTGGGAACACTTTTAAATTAAAAACAGGAGTTAGAACCACTTTAAAACTATAAAAAAACGGGAGTAGCGATATCACCATGTGCCCATTCGTATGCCTACACAGCACACCTGTAATAATAATAATAATAATAATAATAATAATAATAATAATAATAATAATAATAATAATAATAATAATAATAATAATAATAATCCCCAAAGGAACACGACCGTGTTGCAGGGGGGATACTTGTGTGATTCAATGATGTTGAGAGTTATGCTAGGGGTAGCCTAGCTACCAGCAGGGCCATTCCAGTCAGATAGGTCTCAACTGAGGAGTCAGACTAACACTGTTCCATCCCCCATCTTAATGATGAAAAGCTAGAAGAAATCCATATCAGGTCAGTTGATGGACAGGTCATCAAGGACTGCATCCAATGTTGGGGATCCTGGACATTAGGCGATAAGTGGGCAACAGGCTCCAGTGATCTCCTTGCTGGGCAACGGGCAGGAAGCTGAAAAGCGACTGGAAAAAATCGAAACGTAAAAATGAACTATAAAAGAAAACAGGGAAGTTATGAAATGTTTCTACAGATCAACTCCAGAAAAAAAACAGGGTTTTAGAAAGCATACGAACATGACTTGGAAAGAAAAAATAAGTATGGATAACTAAGTATGGAAAAAAATGAGTATGGATAACTGTCTAATGCAGTATGAAATGAAGTTGGCCATGTTGAAACATATGAACTCCATACATTACTTTAAAAGGCTATCAACATTAAAATCCCTACATTACTCCAGGCTAAAACAATCACAACTAAAAATGTGAAGTTTCAAATCAGTTCTTATAGTACAGCTCATATCATTATGAAGCTTGGTAGCAAACCGCAAGTGCAAAAGCCGAAAGTGAAGCAATCTGCACAACGGAAAATCCGTTTAGTATGAAAAATCAAGAAATTTTCATGTGACCTGAGAAATTTAAAGAGTCTTACAGTCATATGAAAAATAACAGCATCAAAAATAAATTTCTAAATAAATATACTTTGACTAAGAAAAGTTGTGTTGCAAATTAGAGTAGACTAAAGCAAACAATTATTGCGACTGTAAAGAAAATTAAAAGATTAAAACAGTTTTAAGAATCATTAAAATAAAGCAAGAATCAATCAATATGTAAAAAATAATCAATTTCGACTGAATCAACGAAACTTCTTTCAGTCTCTGCAGAGAAAGAAAAATGCAAACGGAAAAGTCATTACTAAGGAATTAATCGGTGCACAAGCTTAAAAAAAATAAAGCGCAGCAGATAAAGAAGAATAACATTTATTTTAGTTTTCAAGCATCTAACCATTCTAAATGATCGAATAGCAAAACAGTTTTATTTTTTGATGCAGTTCAGTCGCAGTCGGAGACCGGATGATATCTAGGGGTACGTTTTCTCTTCACGAAAGATATGGATAAAGGTGCGTTCCCAAGTAGCCATTATCCAATCGTATGATTGCCTACGACGCTTAAGCTGACCACTGCAATCATAACCAACTCTACATACCACTCATCAGATAATCAGTTTTATCCAATGAAACACAAGGACAATTTTAAAAAATCTAGAGGAAGGAAAGTCCAGCACTTTATTGATAAAATAATCCTCAAAAATTCAAAAAAAGACGAAAAACACTCACAGATATTAGCATTAGATGTGGAATTTTCCAAGATGATTCCCTACACAACAAATTTACTCATTACTGAGTAAATTTGTTGTGTAGGGAATTTTCAGTTAGAGCAACAAAATGGAATTTGGTTGGAATAAATGGCAATTTTATCTGTTAAAAAAGAAAAAAATAATTGCGTTAGCAATTTTAATTTGAAATAGGAGAATTGTATAACAGCAATTTCAGCGTACACTATAAATGCCTGGGAATATTAGAAGCCGTGATATTCTCCACTCAAAAGTTAAACAGCTAACAAGAGCAGATTACCCCCAAATGAGTCATGAGCATTCTGAAAACAAAACCTAATGAAGACAATTGCAGTAATGGACTCTTGGGCTATACCAGTTATCGATACACAGCTGGCATAGGAGATTGGACAAAAGAAGACGTGGACAGATTGAACCCCAATCTTAGAAAACTACTGACTATACATCATGCATTACATTCCTATTAAGAATATTAAGAATAAGAATAAATATACTAAGAAAAATATATTAGAATAAACAGATCAAATAGAAAAGAAAGTCAGATTAGTGGCATTGAAATAATATATAACAGATAAAATACTCTATGTATGGATGATATAATATATAATAATATTACGATTAAAGGAATAGACATGATAATCGTACTGGTGAATATTTCATAGTTAATATTTTAATGTTTTATAGCTGTTTATGTATTTTATGTGGCAGACAGTGAAGTAGAATTGATATAAAGCAGAGTGTAAGTTGTTATAGAACCTTAGGTTACAAAATTCTGTTAAGTTATCCAATATATGTATTTCTGCTGTTACAGTATATGCGTTATTCACATTATATTTACTTGGTGTCTCAGGTTGGTAATGCTTGGAATTTTATGGCTAGCCATAAAATATTTTATTTAATGCATTTAGATTAGACCTCCAAATTTTTGTGGAAATGACTCCAAAACAATTCGGAAGCAATTGGGTTCGAATTCCATCAATGAAGGTAAAAAAAAAAAAAAATCTTTACCAGTTGCCGTGTTTCAAGTGCGGGAATGTTAGTTGGTTTCATACGGAGGTAGCATTTCTTCCATTATTTTGGGATTTTCATCGTCATGCAATTTACAGACATACCGAATCTGCCGACATATATCATATTACAGCATTAATTAGGTTTCCATGATGTCAAGTTATTTGGCCGTGACAAGCTGTTGAGAGTAAGGTCAAGGGAAGGTGGATAATGAGACGTCTTGTTAGCGGAAACTATCACTCCATGACCTAGTACTGTTTCAGAAATGCCGTGATAGATAATTTTCGGAAATACTTGTTGATAAGATCTTTAACTAAGACGAATTCTGCGCAAATGATGTGGAACTTGTTATGAACTTACTGTATGGATTGGATTCGTTTATGACGACTGTCTATACAAGGTTCATGCATTTAGTATGTGCTATTAATGGACTTTCCGAACAGTGACAGGCATTGTGGTTGTTAACAGTGACATGTGTGACTGTATTGTGCATAGGATGTGAGGTGAACGACTTTTCGTAGATGTAAATGACAGTGCGTATAGGTTTGTTGTGCTTTGAAGAAAGAAGTGTTGATTATTGTGTTATTTGTTAGTAGTGCGATGCCCTATACACAGGTTAGGGTTGAATATCCTTTTTGTATACGTAGAAAAGAATAGGTGATAATATTTTACCTTGGGAGGAGTTCCACGTTGAAAACCTTTGATGCGATGTTTACTTACTGTCGTTATCCGATCGATTCCAGAAACAGGCTGACCAGACGTGTACTCTCCGTATATTCAAATGGAGAGCAATTTGTTCACCCACATTGAATGTTAGAGAGTACTAACTATTTTAGTTTGGTTGGCGAATTTGTGTGTGTGTGTGTGTGTGGAACGTTTTTTATCTTGCATTTATTATACGTTAAAGATACCAAGAAATTTCATACTTGGTTTTAATCATTTTCCAAAGGAAGCAAATCAAAGTTTTGCGCGCGAAATATTTTCACATCTGAGCTACTTATATACAGATAGAGGCTAATGTATAGATAGATAGAGGCTAATGACTTCACACATCTGATTTATATGTGTCCCATAATGTAAAGCACACACACACACACACACACACACACACCCTTTCTGACGTGTAAAATGCTATGCATAATGGGTAGGGCCAGTACTAAGACCGGTTTCGACCTTTATTCAGGCTTCTAGAAATCATATATATCTCATATACAAGTAGGAAAAAGGTTTATTTATTGCTATCTTTAATATATATATATATATATATATCGAAGAATTACTGTAAACATATAACAAATTATTACTTTCCAATTTATTTTATTTATTTTATATATTTTTTTTTTTACATTTTTTACATAAAAACTGCTCAAGAAAGCAAACATGGAACTTTTATAAACCGCTTCTGGCTTGAAAAAGGGGAAAGGAAGTGGTGACATAGCGGGCGATAATATTCATCTCCCACGTAATGCCGTTCGCAAAAGTCTATGCCTCCAGCGGGAATCGAACATCAACTTGTTGATTACAAAGTGGGCTCATTGACCACTCAGAAAACCAGGAAAGAAACGATCGGCTAATGGCTTGGGAATTCTGCAATGAGTATTACCTTCAAGTCTCTACTGAAGCATTTAGCGATACATTCTTACTGAGAGTTTTACATTATCGGTTGAGCAAGTCACTATTGATTGAATCAGCATAACAGCAACATTATTATTGTATTTTTCTTTGATGTTATTATGAGTTTTAAGTTCAGTTTGTTAGCCAAATTAACAGGTAATGGTTTAAATTCATTTGCCCCTTTGATTTCATTTTCCGATTATTTTCATTTTTGCATTTGATTTGAATTTAATGATTGCTGAGTTGCTTTTTTTTTAATAACTTTCCACAGAGTTGGACGTAAGATGATCTTCGCACTTCAACTATATTTTTTGAATAGTAGTTGAGTTATTATATTCAAGTTTCTAATGAATAAAGTTATCCCAATTCATCAAATGCGTTTAAACGTATCGTCTGTAATTTAATGCATTTCATTTTCTTTTTGCCACAAAAATTTCCGCTGAAAAACTAAATTTGTTCAGTAGTCAGTTGTCATGGTGGAAAAACTCACATAATATTTGCGGCAAATATTCACTCAAGAATACGTCTCACTCCAATGTTAAAAATGTATATTGCTCACGGCTTCGTTATTTATGTATACACATGTAGATAACATATAGATAAATGAATAAAATATAAACATATATATAACCTCTAGATATGTATCCTCAAAAAGGATTTCGGTTTTATTTTCATTCCTTTTTAGAATTTTGTTTGAAAGCTGTTTACTTTTACTCTCAATTTCAAAGAATGAAATATAATATTTCAATAAATCATAAAGCGCCGTCTCTGTGTTTACATTCTGAAAGTCAAGATTTACTTCTTGCAAATATTTAAATACTTATAATTAGTAAAACCACTAATATTATTTACTGGCAATAGCGATGAACTGTGAGAGGAAGAAAAAAGAAAATGTATTTGGTATGGTTGAAAAACTTTCATATATTATGGAACAAGGTGGTGTTCATTTTTGCCTGCCATACAATAATCATTTTTTATTATATAAATAATATGTCTGATTATTATGTGTGTTTTGTTAGCGAAGATACCTCTTTGGTTAGATCACCTCTATTCTGATCACTTCTAGAACACAAGGAACGTTATGAGAACTTTCCCCTATATATACAGTATATATATATATATATATTAGAAAGAAGTGAACTGGCATCATAATAAGAAGGAGCAATGGCCCCACCTTAATAAGTTAAAGGACACTTTTCGATGAGATGACCGCAGCATTGCTATGGGGCATAATTTTCTACAAGCGTACGATAGGGAACAGTGGAATTTGGACCTTTCATCATGTAGGCATTAATGAAGTCCTGGCCTGTAGTGGGGCCGAAGTCTCTTGACCCAACCCGATTCTCCAGTTCATTTCATAGATGCTCAGTAGCGTTGAAATTAGGACTCTGTCAAGACCAGTCAAGTGTTGGGACATTCATTTCACAAACCACGCAGTTCGGTGCATTTTCTTGCTCAAAGAGATAATGGTTAATTCCTTAGAAACTCCATGCACAGCATTGCCCAGAATGTTCAGATACTTCTCGAAGTTCAATGTTTGTGGCTCTACAGAGGTCCGAGGCCAAACCAGGAAAGGCAGGACCATACCATTACATCCTCTCCTTCGAATTTCATAGTTGGAGTTACGCACCCTGGTAAGAGACGTTCACTGGGTATTCGCCACACCCTCACGTGTCCATCTGCGCGGTATAGGAGCTAGTGTGATTCCTCTCTCCATAACACAGGTTTCCAAGCTTCCACGGCCTATTGTACTTGCTCCTTGTACCACTGAAGACGAAGTTGCTTTAGGTTCGGGTAATGTGGGTCTTCTATATTGCGGTTCTACCATGGAAAGCCATCTTTTGAGCCCACGGATCTGAATGTCTTGTGCAGTTGAGGTTACGCACTGTGGTAAGAGACGTTCACTGGGTATCCGCGACACCCACACCTGACAATATGCTCAGTAGAGGGTGTAGTGTGATTCGTCGTGTTTTTGTGCAGATTCACATTTCAGTCGATGTTCGGGACTCCGTATTCGACGTGTCGGCAGGCAGATGAATGTTGGTTTTTTATGTTATCCTTCGTAGCGCTCTACGTCACGTTCGGTGAGTGTGGTGGGTCGTAAACTGCTGATAACACTTGAAGTTGACTTGTTAAGCTTCTCGATCACTGATTTTTTACCATAAATTGCCGAGTTTGTTAACAATCTATCAAACAAATAGACCTGAGGCATGGGAGTCTATCGCAACATTTCTTTCAAACTACTTCAGTTCCCTTCTCACAGCCATTTTGCCGACATAGTTGTACTGTCTTGGGCGCCTCGTATTCCATTAATTTCTGCCGGCTGCAAATCCGTAACTCGTTACGGAGAACGATGCACCTTACCGTTGCAGTTTGCTCTCGATGACTTCTTTCCAAGCAGGTATGCTGCAGTAGACTAAAGAGATAGAAGGTACTTTCATATAAACTTCATTAACTGTCTCTTAATGAAGTTTATATGAAATCCAGTTACTTGACCATAACAGATAATTTATTAAAATATGTTACAGTAAAGATGAGCAAAGATATTTGTATACTAGCAGATTAACGACAGCTATGTGACTGTGCAGTTTGAAAACTCATTTGTTTAGAAAGAAACACTAGGGTTAATTTTCTGTCTGTGATGGAACATGTCAGGATTTTTTTCACTCTAGGCTAAGTTGCTTGATATTATTATTTAGAGCATAAGAAAAAAAGAAATTTTTAAATGAAGAGTGCAAAACGTATGGAATGAAAATAAATTTAAGCAAAACAAAAGAAATGAAAGTAGGAAGTGAGAAGTGTGGGGGAGGATTAAATAAAAATAGAAAAGGATATATTTGAACAGGTCAGAAGTGTACGTATCATAGCAGTCTCATACTCCTAACCACGATAACACTGAAACAGCAAGATACAGATTTAACTTAGGATGTCTAATATTCATAAATTAAGCAAAACCTGGAAAAATAACATTTAAAAAACCTTCACACTAAAACTTTATAAAATCATTATTATACTTTCGAAAACATGCGGAGCAGACAAATGGAAACTCAATCAGAAAGAAATATAGAAAATAAGAATATTTAAAATAAAATGCTTAAGAAACTTAAATAAATTCCAGCTTGATCCACCTTTGCTGCGAGTTGGCAAGGGATGTATCACCTTACCTCAGTCCTGAAGATATTTTCAGATGAAAACTTTGTTTGCTTACACTTGGATAAAGGATTAAACTAAATTTATTATAGTCTAACCAAGTTCAAAATAAACTTCCAAGATCTTTCTCTAAATCCAGAGTAAATTAATAATAAGGCGGTACACCGGTTGGCAACTCGTATAGGTAAATATGACCTCTCCATTGCTTCTGCCTTGGTATCACCACTCTGGGTCTGCCTCCCACCCACGAGACCGAAGGTCGAAACCGGTCTGAGTAGTGGCCGTTCCCTTAATGCATAGCAGTATGCATGTCCTCAAGGAGATGCGTTTTGCATTATGGGAGATACCGAGACAAGGAGTGATGAGAGTTTGATCCACCTTTGCTACACCTTACCTCAGTCTCAACACGTTCATTGTCAATCACGCGATATCACGTGTCGCGAGTTCTCACCGAGCGGCCGATAACGCGTTATCGCGTAGACGTCGCTAACTAAATAAAAAAATAAAAAAAAAAATTGGCCACTACACGAAATTCCAATTTTCAGCTTGGCAATGAACCTGTTAAAGATATTTTCAGGTGCAAACTTTGTTTTCTTACACTTGGATAAAGATTTAAACTAAATTTATTATAAACTTAAATAAAACTCCACAGGTCCAAACACACACTCTAAATAAGCAAGTCATCTTTGTTAGAAATAAGCGAAGTTTTGCAAGTATCTAAGACTAATGCATTTGTAGCAAAGGCAGACATATGATAAAGAATCCTTTTGCGATCTCTTTCAGTTATCTGAGTCACAACAAGCAATATGGGTGTGTCTCATTCGCTCAAATAGATTCAAGAATGAATCAGTAAAAGCAGCATCTTTATTTGGTATTGTTTGGGATTAAAATGCTACATGAAAGCAAATCTTCTATGGTTTTATGTACGTGCATTTGGCTTAGTAGGTATTATTTATTTCTTACCAGTCTAACCATTAGTTACCTCTTAATAACTTTAGTTTAATTGAAACCTGTATTGCTCAATGTAGCTCGTATGCTGTAATTTTAATTTTTAGTCAAAAAATTTATATTTATACGTACATCTTTATGAGTAGCTCTCTTACAGATAACTCCTTTTCTTTTCCTCGCTGTGCTAAAATATCTAAAATTCTCTAAACCAACTTACCTCTAGTGATATCATTATCTACATTACAGCATTTCAAAGTATTACATGGCTTCGTTATCCTGAATGTATCATCTGAGTAATGGAATGTGTGAAGTCTCTTCAATTACTTTTACTAGGTTTGAAAATGGGATTTCTTGAACTTAACTATGCAGATTTCTATATTTCAGTCACCTGGAATTTGGATATGGTAGTTATTATTCTTAAATAGATTAATTATTCTATTCATACTGACCTTTATATTCTCATCTAATCCTTTGATCATTCATTTTCCGGAAATTATGATAGAATATAAAGGTAGAAGTAAACTATATTACAAAACTTACATCAAGATAAAAGTTCCCTTTTGCATTAAAATTTCGCAAATGTTTTAATAAAATCAAAATCGATTTTTAAAAGTACAAAAATAAATTTTTATGCCTAAATGAAGTCATAATTTCATAAAGGCAGCGATTGTGGTTTCTCTCCATTCATCCACGACTATTCTATTCTGTGTTTTAATTACATGTCCAAAAGAAAAGGCTAAAAACTCATTCGAAGTGATTCATTAATCTTAATGTCTGCTCAACCTGATTTCAAACACACCACGTTCAATCTTCATTCAATCAATACCTTAATGAATAAACTTTCATGAGATTTTTTTCAAGATGTTTTCTTCAATTCTAAAAAATATAAAATAATCATATTAATGATGTAATCAGATGTTAATGATGTTTGTTTAGTTTTCATTAAGGCTATAATTTAATTGTTTTAATTAAGTTTAATATAATTTAATTTTATCAGTTTGATTTATTCAAGTTTTTTTTCTCTTTTGTTATATTTAGTAATATGCAAAATTTAACCAGCGTTCCTTATCATAATGCGTTTTTCACATAGTATTGAGTGCAACCTTGATGATATACATACAGCTGCTAAGTATGTATAATATATACTTAGCACCTGTATTCTCTTAACAAGCAAAAACCTGATCTAGCTCCAAACCGAACTCATGAGTTGTTTTTATTTTTTATTAGAATGCAAACTCAAATGAAATAAATAAATAAGCACAGAAATTAAATCAAAGAAAGACCCAAGAAAGAGACGACTAGGGATGGCAACGAAGCGAAAAGGCTTAAAAACACAGATGATCAGGCTGTATAATAAATTAATTAATTAAATGGGTGGTTTAAAATATAAATAAATGATACCGATAACCCAATAAGGTGCACTGTTTTTGTTTTTAGAGTTTGATTAACTATATCCTCGCAGTTCGCTTGTTTTCTACGAATCGTTCTCAAAATGTTTCAAGTGAAGTGAGTTAAACGATCCTGGTCTCATATAGAGATAGAAAGGTTTACCTCTCCTGGAAAAGCGAAAATTTACCCTCCCCCCCGTAAAACAGGCGCACTGCTCTGAGGAACACAATTAACAGAATAATACACAATTCGGATAGTATTACGAACCCAGTCAAAGCATTAACTAGCTGTTGAAGAAGTCGAGTTACTTGACAGTAAGAGGTCGTTGAGCCTAACACGTGCCAGGGAAATTTGATTAAAAAAAGGTTATTGCCGTGTTTTCCTTATTAATCGGCACAAGTTAGTTTAAATTATTAGACACCACCATGGAGTCGAAAGACTCATCCAGGGAGGGCACCTGCTCCACTAGTATTTCAACAAACAATCACAGACATCAATAAAACAAACAATTACAAAGTTCACAATAATAAACGACTATGTTATACCAACTAGTTTCACCAACTAAGGCTGTTGGCATCTTCAGGGTACATAACTGATGTAAGGCACTAAAAAGTAGAAAACTGTTACAAACTATAAACAACCGATTCCAATTATATTAAACAAAGAACAGAGCGCGTACAATACATGCATAGAGCGTGCATGATCTCACTTGTTGTTATTTAGGAACTTACTTAGGATAACCAAGTAATTTTATAAACTTGGTTATTTTAACTCCTAATCCCAAGTATGCAAACAATTAAGTTTGCGCCTGAAACAAGTTCAAGTCTAAAGATGGTACAACACTATGGGAATTCATTGTAAAGATGGGTAAAGCTATGAACACTATTCTTAGTATTTTCCATAATGTAAAACACATCTCACTAGAAGATGTATACTGCAATGCATTATGGGTGGGATCACTACCCAGACCGGTTTCAACCTTTTTTTTGATGTCTCCTCAGTGAATACCAAGGGGTTTAGTAATACGGAGCCTTATCAACTTTATCTATAGAAGTTGCAACAAGGTGTTTTTATTTTTAATAAAAATCTCTGGAGAAGATATAGATGTAATAAATTTTTTAACATAGAGATATTGTATATTAGGATAACCAAGTTATTTTATAAATTTGGTTATTTTAACTCCTAATCCCAAGTATGCAAACAATTAAGATTGCGCCTGAAACAAAGTTCAAGTCTAAAGATGGTACAACACCAGGACAACTCATTGTAAAGGTGGGTCAAACTCTGATCACTATTCTTAGTATTTTCCATAATACTTGGGATTAGGAGTTAAAATAACTAAGTTTATAAAATTACTTGGATATCCTAATATACAATGTCTTCAAGTTAAAAATTTATTATATCTATATCTTCTCCAGAGATTTTTATTAAAAATAAAAACACCTTGTTACTTGTTACAACTTCTATAGATAAAGTTGATAAGGCTCCGTATTACTAAAACCCTGGTATGGTATATGGTATATATATGGTATATATAATTCTTCATTCTTCATTCTTAACTTCTTATACTCGCTTCTCGGCCTTTTGGCTTCGATCAAGTGTATATATGTATATATAGTGTCTGTTCTTACAAACTTATCAGGCCAAGAGCAAAACGTAGTATCTGTGTTGCAAAGTTAACATCGAATACGGACTCCACCGGCGTTCGCGATATTAACTGACCAGCACAGATAGAGTAAACCCCGGACTGCGGCAACCTGGACACCGTAGAGCACGCCCTCTACCGGTGTCCCATTTCCATCTCCATCTGGAGGAGGATAAGCAACGTGCTCCGTATCCCCCTCCTACTGCAGGAGCAAGTCATCTTCCTGCTGTTCGCTCCTCCAGCTAACAACAAGCAGATGTTAGTGGTTTTATAATTAATGAGCTCAAATACCACATCTGGAATGCAAGAAAGAAATTTTCTAATCCTACTAATCTTCCCAATCTGTTGGATCTCTCTCGGATCGTTCCCTACATGTTCTACAGTTCCTTAAGGAGGTTTTCACATCTTGAAAGGGAGGCTCTGGGTGACACCACATTTAAGATCAAGTGGTGTTCACCTCGAATCATGTGTAATGTCAGACACAACACCATCAAGTTCAGCCTGCTCCACTTCTAGTCATTTCCTTGGTCTCTGCGTTCCACCCTGAGGTCTGTTTTGTTCCCTGGTCTCCCACGGAGGTAGTTCGGAGAAAAAACCCAGGCAGAGCAGGCCTACTCGAGGCTGGCTGCCCCTGATGGGGAGGGTCACCTGGGCACCGGCTACCTCCATGGTCCTTTCGATCTTATGAGCCAGGAAGTCGGCTGGGGTGAAAAGATATCATCTGATAGCATGGAGCTAGAAAGATGTGAGATATGAGCTGAAGCCTTCACTTCATTTTCCTATTCTCCCCCCTCACCTGCCCTTCCCATCCTATTCCCTCTCCTCTCCTTTTCCCCTTTCCCATCCCCCTCACTTCCCCACCTCAACCTCTCTGTCACTTCCCTTCCCTTCTTTTTTCTTTTCTACTTGGGCACTATGACCCCGCCTTTTTCGTAGGCCAATGATGTGTTCCCTTTTTACTTTCACCAGTCCCTATTTTCCAGCTCACGACGGCCGCAGGCTAAGATTTTGTCTATTGTTCCATATTACTAAAAATCTGTTATATTGTACTAACTTGTTCTTTTGTATCTTGTTTTACTAACCTTTATCTGCTGGTAGCGCTTTATAGCGCTACGGGATAAATTGTAAAGTCTTCGGACTGTAATTCTTTTTTTTTTTCTTTTTCTTACGCAGAGACCGTAAATGAGTCGAGTGATCCCCGTGCCCCCTAGGACCCGGACCTTAGGAGTGGAGATTCCAGGGTTAGAGGACCCCAGAGTCCTAACCAAAGTCCTTAAGGGGCTAGTAGGAGCTAAGAACATCTTCTCCTTAACTACCTACGGAGCAGGACGATTTCTGTTCGTCGTAAAGAACGTGACGACAAGAGACAAACTTTTAGAGGGCTTCCAAGTCCAAGGAAAGCAGGTGACCCCCCCCCCACACCATGGTTGGGTCCCAAGTGCGCCAGATAAGAATCAGCCGCTTCCCCATGGAATACATCGAAGCCGGAGACGACGTGCTCACTCAAACATTCAATAAGTGGGGGAAGTGAATAACATCAAGAAGAGCGTCTGCCAGGAAGAACCCGCCTGGTTCTCCGGAGAAGTCACCTTCACCATGGACATACGACAGCCTGTACCTAACCTTGTCACCATCAGTACATCGCGTGTCATGGTTGAATATCCCGGAGTGCAAAGACAGTGTCTGCGATGTGGCTAGGTGGAACATCTGGGTAGTGACTGCACCCGAGCCAAGTGCTTCAATTGTGTCGGAGTCGGGCACATATCTCACCAATGCCCACTCCCCTGCCGAAAGTGCGCAAGCATCGAACATAAGATAACATCGTGGTCTCTGTGTACATTTGCAGAGAGGGCAGGGGCGCTGATAGAACCCTTGAATCCGCAGCCTGCAAAATACGCCAGTGAATTTCCGGTACTCCCCAACACCATCGGGGAGAAGACTTTCCCACAAACTGTCTTGGGGAAAATTAAGAAGCGTCCTGCTACAACATCAGCAGAAGAGACTGTTTCCCCCCCCCCCCTTCAGCAACAACATCTGCTGAGGAATCAGTCCCACCCTCGGCCACTTCCGACATTCCATTACCACCATTGGAAGTAAAACAACACGCAGCCGAGGGTTCAGACGATGCTATGGATAGCACAACACCAGCTATCCCCCCCCCTCAACAACATCAGAGGAAGTGTCGTCTGTTGATGCTTCACAAGCCCCCCCCCATTCAGTAGCCAGCATCTCCCTTGCAGAATAGTTGCACACAAAAGAGGGGGAACAAAATCTTCCACCCCAAAGACCTCCCTAAGAAAAAAAAAGAGGCGGCTTCTCCAAAGTTGGAGAAAAAAAAAAACATCAGTGAATTCGCCCCAAAGGACGTCTGGACTGTACAATATCAGAGTCCGAGATGGAGGTGGAAACCTCTTACCATAAACACAGTGTCAACTCGAAAATACAAAAACTCACCGGCTCCCAATTCAACCTGTACGATTATGAAGTGAAAGACAATAAGGTCGTCAGCTTCAGAATAATAAACACCCAGCACGAGTTCGAGGTTCTCTCGAGCTCGCGTACAAGGCTGGAATCCGGTCTGCAGAACGCGGGATATTCCACTCCTCCCCCCTACAGATCGAAAACCTCACTAAGTACGTAAGGAAATTACGCATTAAAGACTTAGGCCGGGTTTAAATTACTTAAAACATCGTAATGTCGCCACCCCCTTCTGTGTTGCCTCCCTCAACATCAGAAGGCTCTGTTCACTATCTAAACAATAGGAGGTGTGGAAGCTCATGCTAGCTCACAACATCCGGCTCTTGATCCTGCAGGAAACACACTTTTTCCACTTCAAAGACATGCAGGAACTGAGCCATAAGTACCCCGTCACATCATCATCTTGGAGCTTTGGCAAAAGAAACAGCACCGGGGTCGGAGTACTTATGCTAGCCTCCCCCCCCTCCTCGGAGCCTTCCATAACGTCAAGAGGGATACAGAAGGGAGAGTCCTTGCCATCGACTGGAAGTACCGGGGCTGTACCATCAGGTACATTAACATCTACGCCCCGGTAGTTCGAACATCTAGGTCAAGATTCTTCCAGTCGCTACATATGGCGCCCATCATGTCATCCTGATGGGGGACTTTCACTGTGTGGTGGACCCGGCGTACGATAAACTAGGGGGCAATCCCAACACAGGTACAGCTATCTACATATCTACATAGAATTGGAAATTCACCTTAGGAATCTCCAGTTGACAGATATCTGGAGGGTTCAAAACCCCTACTGTCGGCATTATATTTGGCCAAGGCATCGGCACACGGATCGACTGGCTCTATTTATCACCTTCCCTTGTTTCTAGAACCGAGACAATAAGGAACATTCCAATTAACTATTCCATCTCGAACCATAAATTAGTCGTACTCAGTTATCATCCCTTAGAAGCTGTAGATGTTCGTCCAGGTCCCTGGAAGTTACCACCTGACTTCCAGTCCCTGTTCTCGGCCAAGCTTAATCAACTGTGCTCCACCTGAAGTACTGCTGGCTGGGACGCCTGGGCACGACTGAAAACGAACATCAAAGACAGCATGAGAAAATGGGGCCAGGAACGTGCCTTCCTCAGAAGAGATCGGCTCCGTGATCTTTACAAGGAGAGGAGCTGGTTCGTGGCCAGCCAACACCAAGACTTTCCATGTCACAACGCCATCCGTGACATTAATCTCGACATTGATTGGAGAAACAAAAGCAGGTGGAAGAAAAGAACATCAAGATCCGTCTCCACCTCCGCTCGGAAGACAGGCAATTGGCAGCTTTTTACAACAGGCGTTACGTCAACTTCCGGCAGGAGCGAACCATTACTACCAGTACAGAAGGCGGGTGTGACCACACCACAACACCTAAAATCATGATGCCTTCTGGGGATACTATAGTCAACTCTATCAAGACAACAGTGCCCCCCAGGATTACTCCTGTTGGAACGTTGACCCCTTCACTGTGCACATCCAAGCAGGGTTTGATGCACCTTTTAGAGCGGCCGAAATAACATCAGCCTTCAAGCAATGCCGTACAAAGAAAGCGCCTGAGCCAGACGGATTAAGAACGGAACTCTACCGAGAGGCCTGGGACCACATCCTCCCCATTCTCGTGGCAATATTTAACATCTTCCTTACCACCGGAAACATGCCACGGGGATTTCTGGAATGCTATAACGTCTTCATCCCGAAGACCAACAGGGACCCTTCCATCATCAACAACTGGCGCCCCATCAGTCTGTCGAACATGGACTATAAGATCCTGCCCCTTGTTCTCAACAACAGACTGAAGATCGGGATGAGGTACGTCATCCAAAGCACACAAGTGTATGGTGTTCCTGGTCGATCGATGGAGTTCAATCTCATCCTCATCAGAGAAGTGCTACGTCTGGTTAACCTCAAGAACTACTCTATGGTATTGTTGAGTATTGATCTCAACCGAGCGTTTGACAGCTTCTGGCATTCCTTTCTCTTCAACATCTTGGAAAAAGTCGGGGTCAGCAGTGGACTCCTCAACATCATCAGAGGAGGCTACAATATCAGCTCCACCTGTCTACTCATCAACGGACACCTATCTGACCCCATTACCATCCACAAAGGGGTCAAACAAGGGTGTCCCCTCAGTCCGCTGCTCTTTGCACTAGCAAAGAGCAGCGGACTGAGGGGACAATGACTATTAGGACAATGACTCCATGCTAAACTTCTATAACATCTTAGAGAAGTTTAAAGTGTCGGGGTTAACATCCAACCACGACAAAACCAAGATCAAGAAGTATGTAGTCTGGGACCTGAACAACATCCCTGCAGGTCTTGTCCCTACTGCCGACCCTCTCACCATTTTGGGGTCCCGTTTGAAGAACAGCCCGTGCTCAACATAGAACATCAGGGCCTCTGTCATCAAGACCATCATATGCCCTGCACTTCAGAATGTGCTGGACATTACCAACATCAGCGAGGATCAGGAAATCTGGCTTTACAGGAAGGAACTGAAGTTCTTCTGGGGCAGTCTACGCCAGGAAGTTTGCATTAAGATCCTTCAACTTCCGGCGAAGCTGGAAGGCTTCGGCATCGCCTCCCTTAACATCAGATACCTAAACAATACTGCTTTCCATCTAAACAGGTACTGCAGACTACACATCCCTGCAGCTACCCTGTGCGTTATTTCTTGGGTTTCAAGCTGCCCCTTTTTGGGATCCAAGTCCACCAGGGTCCCGAGGCGGACATTGTTTCAGAAGATTACAACAGACTGTGCCAGCTTATGCAACTACTCCGCTCGTCGGGTGTGAACATCTACGGGATCCGGAACAGTTACACATGGTACGAACATTTCTTCAACATCATTCGTACCGATGTTCCGGATCTGGGGATCAACAACAACGAGAACCTCTTCGGCCACCTCTCCAAACACGACGACGCTACCCGTCGAGAAAGGACCTGGCAAGGAGGATTGCGTATGGACACCTTCCAGTCAACAACCACATCTGGCGGTTCCACAACACCTGGAACCCCTTTTGTGACTTCTGACTTCTGCGGGAGCCTGAACACCGTAGAGATGGAAATGGGACACCGGTAGATGTCTTCTACCGGTGTCCCATTTCCATCTTTATTTGGAGGAGGCTAAGCGACGTGCTCCGCATCCCCCTCCTACTGCAGGAGCAAGTCATCTTCCTGTAGTTCTCTCCCCCAGCTAACAACAAGAAGAAGTTAGTGGTATTTATAATTAATGAACTTAAATACCACATCTGGAATGTAAGAAAGAAATTTTCTAATCCTACTAATCCTCCCAATCTGTTGGATCTCTCTTGGATCGTTTTTTTGCAAGTTCTACGTTTCCTTAACACTTTCATTGCCAAGCTGAAAATTGGAATTTCGTGTGGTGGGCAAATTTTTTTTATTTTTTTATTTAGTTAGCGACGTCAACGCGATAACGCGTGATCGGCCGTTCGGTGAGAACTCGCATCGCGCGATATCGCGTGATTGGCAATGAACGTGTTAAGGAGGTTTTTACATCTCGAAAAGGAGGCTATGGGTAACACCACATTTAAGAAGTGGAGTTCACCTCCAATCCTGTGTAATATCAGAAAGAACACCATCAATTTCTGTCTGCTTTTGCTTTAAGATCTCCATCTGCACCAGCAGCTCCACTTCTAGTCATTTCCTTGGTCTCTGCATCCCCTCTGAGGTCTGTTTTGTTCCCTGGTCTCCCACAGAGGTAGTTCGGAGGAAAAACCAGGCAGCGCAGGCCTACTCGAAGCGGGCTGCCCTGAATGGGTGTGTCACCTAGGCACTGGCTACCTTCGTGGTCTATTCGATCTTGTGAGCCAGTAGTTCGAGCAGGAGGGTGAAAAGTTATCATCTGATAGCGTGGAGCTAGCAAGATGTGTGTGGTATGAACTGAGGCCATCATTTCCTTTTCCCTATTCCCCCCTCCCTTCCCATCCTATTCCCTCTCCTCTCCTTTTTCCCCTCTCCCATCCCCCTCACTTCCCCACCTCAACCTCTCTGTCACTTCCCCTCCCATCTTTCTCTCCTCTACTGGCGCACTCTGACCCCGATGTTTTTCAGTAGGCCAATGATGAGATCCCCCTTTACTTTCACCCTCCCGTTTCCAGCTACCCTGAGAGATAGCTCCATATTCCAGATTCCAGTCCCTGATCCTAGTGATGAGATCATTTGCACTCTATTTTTTCTACTTTTGTCTAATCTAATTTTGCCTTGTGCCTGTTTTGCAGTCTTCCGCCACCAGCTAGTTTAGCAGGAGATTTCAGCAAACATGGGACGCTTGGCCCTGGTTCTGAAGGTCCTTCCTTCCTGAGACTTAGTTTTTTTTTTCTCTAAATATAATGATTTCGTTTTCACCGTGAGTCAGGTCCCTTGGAATCGAAGCGGACGCCGACATACCGAAGAGGACGTTGATGAAAGCGAAGCAGTAGGGGCAGAAAATATAGTTGGCTTTACCCCTTATGGCGCAGGCAGGTTCCATGTAGTAGTAAAGAATATGGAAACCAGGAACAAGTTAAGTAAAGGACTAAAATGTCAAGGGAAATTTTTTTTTCCCTTTGTAGTAAGGAGTGTTTTCAAGACAATAAGGATAGAGTGATTCCCTGTAGAATATCTTGAGGGGGGACCGAAATAATCAACAAAGTGTTTTCGAAATGGGAAGTTGTACGCGACGTAAAAATCGATATCGATACAGACTTCCCCGAATGGAAGACTAGCGAGGTAACTTTCCGTATGGAAATGAAGGCCGAAGTCCCCAATGTTGTCTTTCTAGGCTCTGCCAGGGTTTCTTAACTACCCTGGAGTTAAGAAACAGTGTTATAAGTGCAGTTCTCTGGAGCATCTAGGTAAAGACTGCCCCAAGAACAAATGCAGGAACTGCATGGCGGCAGGACATACCCAAGATGATTGCCAGGCACCTTGCCTGAAATGTGGGGAACAAACACACAAGATAAACGCTTGTGCCAACAGGACGCAACGAAAGAATAGGGGTCACTGTCATACCCGCCAAATCTAGGGAAATAGTAGAACCAGAACAGGAGAAATCAGAATCGGCAAATCAAGAGGCATTCCCTGTACTAAACGCCGGAACTGTCACGACAACGACGGAAAACCCAGCCGCCGCCATAGAAACCTCAGCAGAGGTAAAGGAGAAGAATGACCACAACATAAGATAAGATTCTAATGCAGAAAACATCAAAGAAGACACAGAAAAGGGAATGAATGGAGATCTCTACAGTCGCCGCTACAGAAATTTCGGCACAGAAAAACAAGAAAAAAAGTAGCGTAATAATCGGGAATCTAAAAAAAAAAAAGGAAGAAAACGCAGAGGAAATGGAGGCTACTAATGCCACAGAAAAGCGTCCCATAAGCCCAGAGGAAGAAGATAAAAAGAAGCCAAAAACAGCTAACATAACCCCATCGGGCGAACCTGATGAAGAATCCGACCCTGATAATGACAGGCATATAAATGGAGGTATAATATTAAGAAGATATAGGGAACCCATAGAATCTGCAGAAAACCTGTTCATAATAATGCACCACACAGGAATACAGCCAGCGTTCACCCTTCGCCACAAAAAAATAAGTTTCGACTGGTTAGACGTCTACATTGACGACATCCACACAGCCACGCCAGACGAACTAAAGGGTCATCTGAAGAAACTAAACGAGGAAAGAAAAACTCAGCTATGTCACACCTTGAACGGACTGAACAAAGATGATACCCTGGAAGACACTGCATGGATCCTCAAGAAATTTAGTAGAAGGCTTTGGGGCAATAACTAACAAGACTAAAAGGATTTGCCTTTTCGTTCGAATCGTTTTATATCCAGTTCACACAGGAGGGGATCGGCCTGATAAAACCCGAGCTGCGAAGAGCTTACATCGAGGCGGTGCAGCCCCTGGTGGACTGCATCACTCGGGACAGGCTCTTCCCCCAATTTCACAGTCCACTTGTTTCTTATTTTTCGCGAAAAATTATACCAATTCTCCTTTTGATTTACTCCAGAATTATTTGTCTCACTTTTTGGTCTGTTTTTTTTTTTTTTGGTTGTTTGTGAAGGGTCTGTTTTCATCTGTCAAACATCTTTTACGATGTTTGACAGATGAAAGCTGTAAGAACAGACGTCAGGAGATCATGTCGGCAGATCTGTTTGCCCACAGCCTCTAGTAGGTTATATAGTTAAACAGATCGACTCAGGCCTCTTTATTACCTACCACTATCTCACTCTACCTTTATTTCTTCCCCTCTCACTACCTGCTGACCCTCAGCTCATCTTTATACTCCATAGGCCGATGATGAAAGACATGAACTCCCATTCTACCTACTCACTGATGAGACCTCAAAAAAAGGTTGAAACCGGTCTAGGTAGTGACCTCTTCTCATAATGTAAAACAGTATATATACATCTCTTAGGAGCTGTGTTTTGCATTATGAGAGAATATTAAGGTTAGTGATGGAGCTTGCTCCACCTTTGCATGGAGTTGCCCTGGTGTTGTACTACCCAAGTGATTACTTACACTTGGTGTAGCCGATATTTTTTTCGACATGAAACTCTATGGATTCGATGGATTTCAATCCGAGTTTCGTACCCGGCTATAAAATAAAAGGATTTACCATTTCCCTTTAACGTAAAATTATTAAATTTCTTCGTTCTTTTCTTCCTTTTAAGCTTAAAAATTATTTAATATTACGAGGGATAAAAATCATAGCTTTAAAATTAAAATATTCATGACTTTCTTCATGGACTAGTTCGCTAGAGAAATCACAGGTTTCTTCTCTGAGAATTGAACAGAAGTAAATAATAAGAACATATATTTCAACCCAGTTCAATAACGATTTCAACTACTACGTTAGGATCAAATTTTCCACTAGCTCCAGATATTTTTCTTCGTCTTTGTTTTATTTTATATATATTCCTTTTTTGGATCTTCTTTCCACC
Organism: Typopeltis vanoorti; assembly: GCF_054136105.1. Classification (NCBI taxonomy): domain Eukaryota; kingdom Metazoa; phylum Arthropoda; class Arachnida; order Uropygi; family Thelyphonidae; genus Typopeltis; species Typopeltis vanoorti. The sequence goes on along the minus strand of NC_143556.1, from coordinate 85,129,427 downwards.
ATTAACGTTCATATTTTAAAGTTTCTTTAAGGAGGGCAGTGTTATTTATAGATCCGTTTATATCAGTGATTGCCAACCTTTATCCACTTGTGTACCCCTTTTAAACCATTTCTATAAATTGTACCCCTTGTTTTTAAAATAGCTGTTTTTAAATACTGACATTTATTGTTCCATAATTAACGTTTTACATTTTGTTTACTTTACTTGTTTTTCATTACTGATTATTTTTCGTGTACTTTGAACGGCAAAGCACGTTGGGAACCGATGGTTTATATAATAAACATATAAGTTTTAAGCAGAATCACTACAATCGATATTTTTGATGAAAGATAAACTATTTTAGTCAATGTAGATACATCCACTTGGAAAATTGATTATTAAATATGTTACTAAACACACAGTTGTTTGTACTTTTTATTAAATACACAAATGTATATTATTAAATACGTTAAGGTTCTAGGACGTATCATGATTTACATATTCAAATATTAAGTTTTAATCATATTTTCTCTGAAATTCAGAACAAATATTTCTCAACATATTTCATGTACAATTTACAATCTAACATAAAAACGGCTCATTTTTTCTGTTTTATTATAACTCCAGACATTTATTTTACTTTTACTTGTACCTGCAAGAAAATTCTTTACACTTATATCTTTTTTCAAACTACTCACATAACATATGATTTTTCATTCAATTTTCTCATTAATTTTAAATAACATGTTTGGAGTATTAAATTTATTATGGTGTTGGAATGTTGTACCTAATGCATTTTTAAGCTTCTTAGTTATGAACATGAAATGACATTTATTTTTAAATAACATATTCTTTCCAGAGTAAAACTTTAACAGAAGATTTATGTTAGGAGTTTTTTAGAAAAATCAATATCGATAACTAACCAACAGTGATATTTGCATACATTACGTTCGTAGCATGGTTTAATATTTGACAGGGTGTCATTTTTCAATTTGGTCCGTTGGTGGAGATTTCAAAGAATCTTATGTTTGAGAAGGATATACATTCTTTGTACCACAATCATTTTCTGCCTCTGAATAATGATTCACCTTACACAAATCCGATTTCATACGCCCCGTTTCCCCGAACTCATCAAAAGGCCCTTTTTTCAGCATTTCAGCATAGTCTTCTAGCTCCAGGGTGATGATAGATACTTCATTGTTGCTACTGCGCGAAAGAACAATTCATCAATCTTGCTAAATCTGTTTGTACCTAGAAGTCGGTGCTAGCAACGAAAAGGATATGGACAGGCGAGACTGATCTGGGAGGCATTTATCATGTTTCCTGGATAAAATCGGATGTTATCTATCTACGTTGTACGGTAGCTGTCTTTTGTTATTTGTCTGTTAAAAGACAAATAATAAAAGACAGCTGAAAGAAACTGAACGCAAAAACTCCATTAATAGAATAAGAATACACACTCGTTCTCTATGATGCAAATACGTAAAAACAGATGTATTATGCTCAACATAATTAATCACAAGAAGCTTCATTAATAGTGCATTAAAAATAAATAAATGAAACCTAGCCGCCTGTCTGATGAAATTAAAGTATAAAGTAGGAGAGAAGTGGGCGAAGATGTTTTAACAATTTTCTTAATCGTAAAATTATCAGCAATATTAAAAACAAGCATAACTGAAATATTATATAGGATATAAAAATGTACATAATTTTAGTAGTAATAATTAAACTAATTTTAAATTGAAATATGAAACCAAAATATACCGTAGATGATTGAATGATCTATATTCGATTTTTTTTTAAATTTTAAGAAACTCTGGCTTTTGTAAAATTCAAAAGTTGGTACGAAATAAGATGAGTAATTTGAATTACACAAACGTTTAGATATTTTGCTAAACCCGATAAAACAATTTCATCTTCAAGCATATGTAATTTTTATTATTTATTTCAATACCCATTAGATTGGGATAATTGAAGAGATTAGAATTATGGAATAGCCACTGGTGCTATGCCAGTGTATATTTGATTGTCTGTTAATTTGATTTTGTTCTCAACGGGTTAGTTTTTTTTTTCTCCAGAGATGAATAACCCTAGTTGTTTGGGAAAGAAAATCCTGCTATTTCTGAAATTAGACATGATAACTGAAAATAATTCGTCATTATCATGCCGAAAGTTAAAAACTAAATTTGAAAAGTCGTATTTGCAAATTTTATTTTGTTATTATTTAGACGCCAATAGACACCGCAAGAAGTGTCTATCGGCGTCTGAAGTTTCTATAGCCTTTAGGACACATCTTCGTTAATCGGTGTTGTACCTTTTCGACTGTTTCTTCATCGCTATGGACTATGTTGTCCTTATCAGTGAAAGACTCCAGATGAGATCTTATCAAAGCCTTGTAAGAGGTATAATGTTCTCATTCCTGCACTGTTGAAAACTACGGTAACGTAGTTTTCAACAGTGCAGTTATTTGATGTGATGACTTAACTAACTTTTCAATGTGACCTCCGACGGCAAACAGAAAACAGAGTATTTAATGGGATGGACATTGGCTGCAAATGGCTGATGCAGTTACATGCCTGGGGTTAAGTTAATAGTGAAGATTCCAAATTGAGTACCTTGCAATTAGTAACATTAAACTGACAATAATTAACCTTTTCCCATGAATCGGCGTGTTCAAATTAGCCTACAATAATTCTGTACCAGACATGTCCCTTATCACTAGATCCAACTTTGCATTATCCGCACAAAATTGAATATTTCGCAACAAACCATCCCAATATTATTAACATACAAGTAAAAAAGGAATGGTTCAGGGAAAACCCTATAGTATCTTACCACTCATTAGACTCACTGCTCTACCCATCGCCTTTGATAACTGTCAGACTAAATTTGAATTTCAATACCCATACTACTCTCTAATCTATGCCAAAAATTTTGATAATCTTTCTCTCATCATAAGGATCAGAGAAAGATTATTAAATGTGGAAAATTCTCTTTCTCTCAACTTGCATTTTCTTCTCTTCCCTACAGTCCATATTCCATACTTGGAATCACCTATAATGTTAACCTCCCTTCTTGCACATACAGTTAATATGCCAGTGTAATTTCTAGTCTTCTTCCGTTAGAAACCTGGTATACATCAGCATCATGTACATATTTCGTCCCGAAAACATCTACTGAACATCGATCTGCTTCAAACTCTTTAGTTGTATAACTCTTGTTGTCCCTCGAAATCTCGACTACCTTTTGCGGCAGTGTATCTACAATTATTAAAAACACTCCTGTTCCTTCTTCCATCACTTTTGTTATTCTGCCTGTCTTTCCGGATATAATGCAATCATCGCAATGTATCCCTGTAAGGATATTCTCTTAACTAGATCTAAATTAATGTCAATAACTTTAGGTTTAATGACGTTTAGTGATGCTGAAATGTCCTGCTTTTATTCCTGATGTGTGTGTGTGTGTGTGTGTGTATCAGGAATAAGGAAATAGTTGTGTACGATCGTACTTGAACAAGCTCAGTAACTACCACTTTAATGGGTATTCGACTTCATAGGACTTATTCAAATTATTAGACCCAGCTGATTCCTGAACTAAATTCTCCTTCACACTGCTTCCCCTTACTATTCCTGCTTGGCAAAAATTGGACTAACAATTCCTGCGAGTATCGCTTTCATACTATTATTTCTGCTCTAACTCACCTTGTCACAATCAGTGTTTATGACCCATTACAATACGCACATTCAAGTTCTGATGAATATCTCTCTCCTTCTTACAATTCCTGAACTTATAGACAATACTCAAAAACCTATTGTTTAGACCAGGGATGCACAAACTTATTAAGGCCGAGGGCCGCCAAAAAATAACTTGAAAGTTATCTACCATATATTGTTTCAAAAAAGGTAATAAAAAGTAAGTGAATTTAATTTGATGCGTGACATTGCATTGATTTGACAATTGTTTTGATATCTGGTTCGAGTTTTGTAGTAGCCAACCGCAAAATTGATTCTGAATTTTCATCAGTCAAGCGGTTCCTATTTTTCGATTTGTTAATATTTATGACTGAAAAACTTTGTTCACAAATATATGTTCAGCCAAAGAGGCTTGCGCATTTTAATGCATTATCTAGCAACCATTTACAATTGTTTTTATCGAGACAACGATAGAAGTTTAATAAATTGACTGCGTTAAAGTTATTTCGCAGGCTATCATTGTTTTGAATGTCGATGAGTTTAAGCTCTGCTGATTTGGGTGCATTTTCGGGCTAAATGTGTGAAACCGTTGCTAAATAAATCTAGCAACGGTTTCACTTTTTTAAAATCAGAAAACCGATCCTTGAATGCTGATATTAAGTTATCAATCTTTTCAACATACACAGTTTTGATGTTGACATTGAACTTTTCAGAAACTTTCTTATAATTAGGAAAATGGATGTAATTCCCTGACTTCAGTTGGATTTGAAATAGATTTGACTTGCACTGAAAAGACAAAATGTGGCCGTAAAGTTGAGTAACCAATTGATCTTTGCCCTGAAGTCGAGAATTCAACGTATTTAAATGATTAGTAATGTCAACCAGAAAGGCTAAGTCACATAACCAATCCGGAATATTTTATGTCAGGGACGTTTTTGTTTTTTTCAGTCATGAAAATTTCAATTTCATCAATTAAATTTAGGAACCGCTCCAATGTTTGTCCACGACTTATCCACCTCACTTCTGTGTAAAAAATTAACTTAAAAAATTTATAAAATCCCGTGGCCTTAATCGGTGATTAAGGCCATGGGATTTTATAAAATTAATCGTTGAAACCACAACTTTCATGACATGTTCAAATCCAAGTTTCTTAGGGCACAAGCTCTCCTTGTGTATTATAGAGTGGAATTGCATCAACTCATTGTCGTGCCGTCTCAAATGCTGTTTCAATAATGTTACCAATCCAGAATTAGCTTCTATCATGGAAGGAGCTCCGTCAGTAATAATACCTGATAAATTTTGTCAGATCTAAATCAATTTTGGAACACTGTTCCAAAAGCCCAGTGAACAACCTTTCGTTTGATCTGACAATGAACGCATTCCAATCAGCTCCTCACTACTTGAAACTCTTGCGTTATTCCACGTGCAAATATTAACAACTGGGCTGTGGAAGTAATGTCAATTGATTCATCAATAGCCAATGAAAAATAGGCAAATTTCTTTGAATAAGATGATATTAGTCCATTACATTTTCCGATTGCAGTAATTCTTCTTTGCACAGTCATCCTGTTTAACTGAATTTTCTCAACATTTTTGGCTGATTCAGGACAAATGTTTTTAGCAGCTATCTCAAGGCAATCTTTAACCCGAATCTTGAATAGGTTTTGTAAACATCACTTGCTGACCTGTCAATTCTCATTTCAAAAATGAAATCTTTTGTTTACGTAGTTCTTCGGGTAGATTTGAAAATGTAGAATGCCGACTTTCATAGTGTCGCCTTATATTTTTTTCTTTTGGTATGGCTTCAGCACTTTTGCAAATCAAGCACATTATTAAACGACTGCACAAAACCATATTTTTCGGTCCAGCTATCCTGAAACTGCCGTTTTTCATCCTGTAGTTTGAGTTTCCTACTTGGCCCTGCTTTATCCATTGTAGAATTTATTTTTTACCGTTTCCTAGGGGTGATAATTAAATGTAGCAACCGCGCCTATGAAAACAAAATACTCGTATGACAAATAGACGAATTATAAAATTTGTTAACATTATTACTAACCGATTATCGTAATTAGACAGGCAATCGGGACGTCACAGCTAATTTGCTTTGCGCGTGTACCATTTTTAAAAATTACCTATCGTGTAACTTGTTAAAGTTAAAATAATACACGGTGAGGCTGGCCGCCAGCAAATCAACGGAGGGCCGCATGCGGCCCGCCGTCTGTGCATCCCTAGTTTAGACAAATGCTATCTTCCTCCTCCTCATCTTAATAACAACGTTCCCGTATTCTCGTTGTCTATTTCGATTAGATGCAAATGATCCTTACTAACTAGTGCTTTCATATCCTGACGTTTATTGCATAGATAAATAACATAATCATCATCATCATCATCTTCTTCTTCTTCGCCTCACCTCCGTACTGCCATACCTTTACAATATTCTAAAACTCGACTAAATACTAAAGCTCTCTCTTCACTGTATCGGATAACACTTCAAATTTCGTGTCATCTCAATCATACGTGCCTGGAAATAATTCTTTTCAACCAGTGCAATCAGTTCCTCTGCAGTGGTACTTCTACTAATTGTCCCACATCTCAAACACACTTCCAGCATCTTTGACATTTGAATCTCCATAGTGCACTGTTCACTCTCAGGCTTCCGCATTCCAAACTTATGTTACGTTCAATCAACTTCGTCTTCTCTTTTACTATCTCAATTCCTCGTCGAATTTTAACATCCAATATTTCTCGCTATTCTCATTGGTCCAACTCATTCTTATTTTTGACTTATTGTATCCTTAATATTTTACGATTTACTACAATTCAACGTTTCTCTTGCAATCAGAGTTGCATTTAATGTTGATTATGCTTAGAAAGGCAACAAATTGTAAACTCTAAAAACCTGTCCAAGAATGTCCTCAGATTAATAAATTTATATCTCCGAAATCCTAGAATATTTCAGACTAATGTTAAAACAAAACACCTAAAATAGAAGTGATTTAATTTAATTTCTGATTGTTTAAATCTAGTTGTATAACCTTGGCATTTGTTTCCATTTAGTGTATATTATATATATTATGCAGTTATATTTATAATGTTTATATATTATTTTTGCATACGTTTAGAATATTTATAACTCTTAACATTTGGTTAAATTAGTTGACATCCATTGTTTAAAAAAAACATTGTTTTATTTCATAAGAATACAAAAAGCCTTTTTTAACGTTCACTAAGAAAGGCAAAGCTTTTTTTTTTTTTCCGTTAGGGAGCGAAACAAAAACAGACGATTAATTTTGAATTAAATGGTGCCGTCGTTCGTTTGATCTTTAATCTGTATTTGTGCTAGTCAAATTACTTTTGGATTTTAATTTCCGCTTCGATTCTACCAAGCCAAGGAAGTAATTTTTTTATTTCTTTTTTTAGTTTTCTGAATCACAGAAAATAACTGTTATCAGACGTCTAGTTAAAAACAAAACAACAAAAAAAGACATTTCAGGAAATCTTTTTCATTAAACAGTCCACTCATTTTTCAAATTAAAATCTACAAAGAAGATTTTGCATAACAATTATAAAAATAAATGGTTTCTTAATTAGAAACACTCAACTCCCTTGTATTGTTTCTGGAAGGACAACCTAAAGAAAAAAAGTAAGTAATTCAAATAAAATGTTTCAAAGAAAGCATCAGGTACGTTATTATCATTTATTTTATTTCAATTCTCAAGAGAAAGACCTGGGTTTAATTTGCATTTCCATGTCTATTAAAGTCAAGAGAATCTTTGAAAATACACGTAACTTAAGAAAAAAAAATAGTATTCGACTTGCATTTGTTTTGTAGGTAAGAATTTTTATCGAAGATAAAAAAAACCATCCGATAATGCTGTAATGTTACCGGGAGGATGCAGTCATCAAATAAGTGAAAAAATATAAACTGCAATAAACTTTATAACAATGACTTAGTCGCTCTTATGGTATCAACAAAAACGTACTAACTAAGAATGAACTACAATTGCATCATTCAGGTAAAACGAATATCACAAAGAGATTATTAGATATTCAATCTTGTGATGTTAGACTGTCTTCCTCATTTATAATTACTCGATCTTCATTATAATAGCAATTTCAATATTTAATTGCGTCCTAATTTCTTAATCCTCATTTCATAGACTTAACTACTTGAGTATGCAGAAGGCAATAAAATTTCCTGCACTTGAGGTTAGTGACGTAATACTTTCCAGGTGTTATTAGCATGAAGTGATTGCTCTCTCTCTCTCTATCTCTCTCTCAGTTAGCTCGATCTTTAATCATCAAAAGATATAAAAATCAAAAGGCCGGATTATCTGTAAGTTAATGAGGATGAATCCATTTAAATGGTCTTTCCAATTATTGAAAATAAGATTGTTATCTATTCTATATGCAAATAAAGAGTCCAGAGTCATTACTCTCTAGGATAATTATTTCTTAATTATTATTTAATAGTCAAGCACCTACATCAAGTAAATATATTTTGAACAACCGGTAAGCGTATGCACATCTCTTTATATTTATACAGTAAATTTGTGGTGTGTGTGTGTGTATGTGTGTGTGTGTGTGTGTGTGTGTGGTAGTTGTTTGACCTCGAGAAGTAATCCCTTACTGTATTTAAACGACTCAAGATTTTACGAGTCATTGATTTTATATGGTTTGAAAATTGAAATGCCAGTACTGAAACTATATATTTTGGAGTAGTCTGAACTATGCCAAAAGAGCTCTCAACTATACATATTCTTTAGCATGCATATGTATATCAAATGCAATATGAATATGCGTTCTAGGTTCACTGTATAAGAAGACTGGGCATCTGTTTCTCGTGTAATTATAAGTTTTGAAAAAAATGGGGTCATGAGGGATGTCTGTTTCGCTGAACAGCATCCATGGAATGTCTGTAAGGAAACACAATGCTGAAACCGACTATGACTCAGAAGCTGATGTGTGTGTGGGGGGGGTAGGTAGGAGAGAGAGAGAGAGAGAGAGAGAGAGAGGGAGATTATCACTTCACTGAAATGCCCATTTCTGAACAGCATCGAGAAAATTTGGAGAGTTCTTCATTGATTGCTAGGCTAGTTTTATTAGATATATTGCCTATGAGACAGAAAACTACATGATATACCATTACTAAGATTAGAGAAGAACACAATTTCAATATATGTCTTTTGGCGCAGCATCTTAAGTGTGAGAGCGGTATTCTAAAATATAGTTGATTTATGATTTTACGTATGCATTGTAGGAGCTGGAGAGATGAAAAATGTCGTCTTCAGCGAACAAAATCAAGTTTAGGAAGCCGAGAATGCTATAGAAGTGGTTTGGCCTCGGACCTCTGCTTGTGGTGCTACGAACACTGAACAATGCAATGCTCCCTACTTTATGGCGGTTCTACGGAAGTGATCATTGTCTCTTTCAACAAGACAATCACGTGTCATAAGGCTGCTGTAACTGTGTGGTTTGCGGACATGAGCATCACCACACTGGACTGGCTTCCACAGAGACCTGATATCCAAGCTACTGAACAGCTTTCGGAGGAACTATAGCGTTTGGTGAGGTCAAGGGTTGTACGTAGCACAACAGTCTGGGGACTCATTAAATGTCTACAGGAAGAGTGGTTCAACATACCCATTGATCCTTATCGTGCCTTGACGAAAGTATGCCTCGTAAGATTGCTGCAGTCATTGCAGCGAAAGGAGGTCCTACATCTTGGTGACATATATACTACTTTCCGAGCAGTGTATCTGTCGAAGAGCCCAAGAGCCCATCTCATTTCACTCCCTGTTCCCCTACGTTTCTTTTTCAGCTCTTAAATATTAATATGAGAGTAAACTCAAATATCCGCCAGTGGTTTGTTTACGGCCAATCGTGAGGTCTGGTTGGCTGGAAACTAGCTAGCTTGGGCATCTAGTGTTCATCTCATAAGATGTTATCGACAATACTCCGCGATTACGAATACACTGCCTCCCCCTTTCCTCCTCCTCCTGGAATGATTTGACAGTGTTGATGGCGCCGTGATTATGCAGCAGTGCTGTCTGAAGGCATCCTAAACGATTTATTATCAGATTCAGTCTTATACACTATCTAGCGGCCATAAAGCACAAGTACTTTACTGCGGTGCATTCGAAGATGGGGAAGGCTCGGGATCTCTACAGCATGCTTAGAATGCCCTTGAAGGGTATTACTCATACATATTATAAGGTTGGGTGTGAGAGTCATCGCATCAGCCACTTCAGTTTCCAACAAGCAATGTGGTAGTGTTTCTTTGAGAATGAAATTCTCCACATAATATATAAATAAATCGTCTATTGCCTTATTATTTCAAAAAAGTATCATCCTATATCGATTTTCATTGTTAATTTTCTTTTGGAAATAGACATTTCCGGTTTACAACTTTTCATTTCATTATATTAACATTAAATATCAGTTAGTTAAAAGTACTCTGGCGTGGTAGAAGAAAAGATGTTCCGAATTTCGATTAGTGTTTATCTGCATTAGTGTCATGCGCGTTCTACAGTTGATTGATTTGGGGGATTAAACATCGGAATTCCATCTACGAAAAAAATTCCCTTATTTCCTATGTCACATAGTGATCACTTATGGAATCAGCAGAAAAAACGCGTCAAAATTTCTTAAAATAAAAATTCTGAAGAAGATTAACGAGACCTTATGTGGAATAAATGATGAATGAAACTGAAACGTTTGGCAGGTATCAAAGCATTCCTAGCATATAAAAACGTGCAAATTTTATATGAATATATATCTGCATTGCGATCAATTTACAATAATAGTCTCTTATACTACATGCGGAAACTTCGTAGCTCACTCAGTATAGCGAAGCCCTTTGGTCGGAAAAACCTGGGTTCGAACACCGTTAGTAAGGAGAGGACTCTTTACTGATCTCTTTCGACTAAAGGTGAGTAAATCGGTTTCATGAGGAGGGGAAGAGGATTTTTTTCTTCCTTAATTTGGGTTTTTCATCCTGCAAATCGGTCCCATGAACACATACGGTGTTACTTTTCGTAGCATACTTCACACCATTGACTGCACTGTCATCATGTTTTTTTATTTTTTACTTTTTTCTTAAGTATTGCAACACTAAGACAAATTACACAGATGTTTTCTATTTTATTGTTTTAGTTCAATCCCTTTGCCGTGTTCAAAATTTTCAATATCAAATTTGTTTCTTATCTAGCTATACTTATTATTCTCTTCGTTTCCGAAAATATTCTAACTTGCTGTGCAAGTTAGAATATTTTCGGAAAACAATTAGTATGCATTCTCTGCTAGTAGAAAAAAGAAAGAAACCATACTGCATCCATATGTCACGTATCACTGTTAATAAGGGTGCTGTACTCCATACGGTTGGTACCTTTGCATAAAAGCACAAATGTAATATATGTGTATTAAATTGTCGAAAATATTTGTAAGACATTCCACTAGATGGAAGCACTATAGTATTAGATAGAGGTGGTGCCATCTAGGGCTAAAACTAAAGACTATCCGAAATTTCAGCAGCTTCCTACGAAATCTTCAAGCTTGTAAAACAGATGATGGAAGCTGGAAAAGATAGAACAAACTATAGTAGCTTTCTCCTTTTCTCATCGCGATATAATATTTCCCCTGTAAACTAATATTTTAGATAATAAAATCGCATAAAATAATATCTGCTCATATGCAGAGCACCAGGTTGACTTCCATAAATTATACTTCGCATTTCAATGGTGAGGCAATTGTTCCTCTCTTCTGATTCGAAAACTTGTTTTAAGCTTTTGGAATGAAGGTCTAACTTACCCACTTAGTTCTATATCCCTCTATATGGAATCCAATATTTAAGAAGGGTGTGCAGATGTCCGAGAGAAAAACTGGACACGTGACAAATGGTTAGATACAAGTACTGCAAACTCATTCTCAGGGCCTCCGTTGAAGTATACAGGAATTTCTGAACCATCAACAACTTCATAATATGCGTTTGAAAGAGTCCAATAAAATGGATTTCCTTTACGAATGTAAGTTATACTTTTGGCACCTTACAAAGGCCATAGCCCACTAATTCTGCTTTTCTACGATTCGCTCCCCTTTTTTCAGTTTTTTTTTCACAAATCTTTCCTGCTATTTCTTGACCATAGAAATCCTTTAGGTATCTTAGGAAAACGGATATGCTTTGTTAAATTTTCCACTCTTCGTAACTGAGGACAGCATTCTTTTCTTTAGTCGATCAGTTTGGGTTGGATTACTTCCACTTTTATGGACTTATCCGCTAATACTATTGTGAGTGAGGGATCATTGATCACCACTAACTTTTTTTTAAAAACTAATTGACCTCATCACTGATAAATAACCTTTCATGTTTCTTAATGATATTTGGATGTTTTTCTGAAACAAATGATCTAATTTTACCTTTCCCTACCTAAATAGACAAAGGTCAAGACTGATATTGCCTCTTCTTAGACTGATATTACCCTCATTCCTATTCTGATATAAACACGTGGCATCAATAGTTTCTCTAATTGCAAAAATGTGGATATTTTTCTCTCGAGAAGCTATTTTCCTCTTATAAAGCTACTAGCTCTGAACAAATCTCAAACCCAACCAATCTCAGAAGATTATCAGTGATCCTCTCACATTGACTCATGTCAGCCTCTCTCTCTCTCTCTCTCTCTCTCTGTGTGTGTGTGTGTGTGTGTGTGTGTGTGTGTGTGTGTGTGTGTGTGTGTGTGTGTGTGTGTGTGTGTGTGTGTGTGTGTGTGTGTGTGTGTGTGTGTGTGTGTGTGTCATAGGCGTTTTATTCTAGCCAAAAATTCATAAAAGGCAGGTGCAACTGTCCTTTTACAGACCATATGCAAACTGGCCGAACCCAGATCCCCTCCCCCCACTCTTTCATTTCATCTGTTTTTTATCTTCTCAGAAATAGCTTTCCTCCAGAAGTCTTCATAAGCAATTCTACGTGCCATCTTTCAAGAAAGATATCAGTCCTTATAACGACTGGCTTAAAGGGGCGAAGCAAGAATGCTTTATATCTTCCCCGTTATCTGTAGAGGACACTGTAGCGATAAGGTGTTATTGAGCTATTAAAGCTCTGATCATGGCCGGAGGGTAACAGCAATAGCCGAGCCTCAGTTAGAACTTCATTGGCTACAGTATTGCCATCCATTACCCTCCAAGGGTATTAATCACCGCATCACACGGTCGATCTCCCGTCATGCCATAAGTATCCCCCCCATCTACTCTTGTCTATATATATATATATATATATATATATATATATATATATATATATATATATATATATATATATATATATATATTCAATGGTGTTGTAGTATAGGTTCTGCAACCTTCGCGACATAAAAATAAATAAATAAAATAATAATAATATTTTTTTATTTGTTGTTTTAAATATTTATATATGTAAAATGATCATCTATTCAGTATATTATTTTACAGGTTCAGCATTTTGTGCTACATAAATGAGATTTAAATAGTAATGATGATAACAGTTTTTTTTATATACTGTATAACAATCATAATAATAATTTACAATTATATTGTTCTGAGTTACATAAGTTGTATAATATTACATGTTGTGGTTTACTATTTTTTTTTCAAGTTTGAAAAGTGTGATTATGCAACAGTATTTACACATATGCAATCTAAATATTATGTTTCCTTATTCTCACAAACATACGGTGTAAACTCATGATTTACTTTTAAAAGATTTTTTTTTTTACATTGCATACATTTGTTACAGTTATTATATAGATTACATACATTTGTTACAATTATTATATACATTACATATATTTGTTTACATATGATACATTACTTACATTTGTTTACATGTGATATTTACCTTACGTACATTGGTTTACATATAATACATACATTACATACATTGGTTTTCATGTGATACGTACATTACATGCATTTGGTTACATATGATACATCTTGGATGAGAACAAATTTCTTTGCTTTCATCCTCGAAGCTTATATATAAGCTTATCTGAGGATGACACTAGTTGGTTATTATATGTTGTTTTTTTTTTTGCTGTGTTAGGAAGCTACGATATCTATGATTGAGAAATTCGTGCGCGCACACTCACACGCACGCACGCGCACACACACACACACACACACACACACACACACACACACACACACACACACACACACACACACACACACACACACACACACACACACACACACACACACACACACACACACACACACACACACACACACAAACTAACTTGGAATGTATTGATGCATCGCTGAACTGGAAGCCTGAGCGAATATATCGTGTTTCATTAAGTTTGTATGGTATTTTGGGTGCGTGTTTCTTGTTCGTAGTATGTCCTTAGAGCTCTTTGCCTGGGATGTAGAAGTTTCGCGTGGCCTTTCCGTAGTGATTATTGTATTTATATGTGATATAATTAGTAGTCTGAGGTCTTGTTATACGGTATGTATTTCTAACTGTCCTGTAGTTAGCATCGAAATAATGTTGTAGCAAGGCTGCATAGTGACATAAATGTTTTGCTGTCAGTATTTTGTGTTCTGACATTGCAATGTTTATAAGGTCGTGATTTTCTCTTTGTTCCCAAAAGACCAGTTTTGTCATTTTGTACTGTAGCGACATTAATCTATTTAATTTGTAGGGTGCACAGAAAGCATACGTTGTTATAGCGTATCTTAGTATATTTTGGCATAGTGCTTTGAATATTAGTATTTTTAGGTGTATGGGAACTATGTCTTTTAACCTGTGGAATTTGCCACTTATTGTTCAGAGTTCGGACTTATTGTTGTGTAGATGGTTTATGTGGCTATTCCAGTTCACATATCTGCATCGAAGTAAATTCCAAGGTATCGTATTGTTTCAACCTGAGTGATTGTAGTGGTTTAGCTGTTCTGTGTGTTTTTTATGTTGGAAAGTGGATGTTGGATGGTTATATATTTGTTATCAATTGGTCGAGTCAGTGGATTTCTGAATATCATTAATTTTGTCTTTTCTGAGTTTAGGTGTATGGAGTTTTTCGTGAGCCAGTCTATGATCAGATTTATATCATGTTGCATATTTGTTTGGGCTATGCTTGCGTTATTATGGATGGATATTATTGCTGTATTGTCTGCGTATTGGAATATCTTACCTTTGAGTGGTAAGTGGTTAATATCGTGTATGTAAATGTTGAATAGAGTTGGGGAGAGTACAGCTCCCTGTGGCACTCCACAGGTTACTGGTAGCTCTGTGCTTCGTTTTGATCCGATACGTGTGATATTCTTTCTATTTTGGAGGTAGTTTGTAAACCACCTGTGAAGAGGCCCGTCTATTCCAACATGCCTCTGCTTTTCTAACAAGGCTTGATGTGTAAGTGTATCGAATGCTTTTGTTAGATCTATAAAGACTACCATGGCAATTTTGTTTTTGTCTAAGGCAGTGTTGTTCCCTTATTTTTCTGAAAACTATATTGTGTTTTGGGGATAATATGAAAGATTTCAGTGTATGCTGTGAGTTTCTTCAGTATGATCCGATCCATAATTTGATTGATAATTGCTAATGTTGCTATGGGTCTGTAAACTGCTGATTAAATTTATTTTTCCTTGTTTGTATATGAGTGTGATTATGGAGGTCTTTAGCATAATTGGTATCTGTCCTGTTTTAAATATTTTATTTATTAGTTTTAATGGGATAGGACTTAAACTAGTTGCATGTTGCTTTATATCTTTAGGTCTGATACCATCTATTCCTGGGCCTTGTTTGGTTTGATTTGATGTATTGCTGAGAGAAGTTCTGCTTCTTTTATGGTTGGGAACCATAATGTCTGTTTTGATTGCGGTCCAAGTGGAGGGTCTCGTTTTGTGATTGGGGAATGTTTCTGTGCAGTTCTTGGATGGAGTATGAAAAGTATTGGTTAAAGTCATTTGCTAGTTGTTGGATACGTTTTGCGTATTTCATGAAGCTGTATTTTATGGTTTCGGAGGCGGTGGTGTTGGGAACAAAATCTAGCATGTCATTAATCAGATGTCAAGTTTGTTTCGTGTTGTTTTGTGCGGAGGTTAGTTTGTCTCCGTAGCAGCTTCTTCTTGCATTTCTGATTTGTGTTGTAAGGCGATTCCTTGTTATCTTATTTTCAGTTTTTAAAGCTGTGTTATTTGAGTATCGCTTTAATTCTTTCCATAAAGCGTCCTTTCTGTGTATTTCTACGATTAAGTTTTGTGTTATCCATGGATTTTGTGTTGTTTTTGATCGAATTCGGACTTTCTTTAGCTTTCTTATATATTTCCTCCAGTATGAGTTTAATATTGTTGTATAATATATCTGCTGAATCTGATGCCAGGTGTTCCCAGTCTGTTTTTCTTATTTCATGGTTGACTATTTCTTCGTCTATTATTTTTTTCTGTCGCTTTTCTTCCGTGGGACATTGCATGGGTATTGTCTTGGTGTGCAGGTTTAGAGCGGTGAAGTAATGGTCTGCTAATTTGCACTTTATGACTGATGCAGTGTAACTATTTGGTGGTGCTCGGATGTTTATATGATCTAGACAGGAGGCAGAGATAGTATTTCCGAATATTTCTTCTCTAGTACATGATGTTATTGTTGGTATTAGATTATACATGGATAGTGTGTCTAGGTATTGTACAGTGTTGTTCTGGTTTTCATTTGCAATATTTATGTTTATGTCGCCAATTATCATTAGGTGTTCGGTTGAGCATATTTCTTGGCTTGAAAGCCAGCAATCGAGTTCGTTCAAGAATTTTATCATGTTTAGGTTTGGTGGCCTGTAAATAGCATTTAGTATTATGGGATGCTGTGTATTCGTAGTATTAATGAATTCGAATCAGAGGGTTTCAGCATGCTCAAACTGATAGGCCGTTTCTTTTGCTATTAATTTTTGTTTGATAAATATTAATATCCCACCCCTCTTTTTGTTTGGCGGCATGATCTATGTTGTTGGAAGCCTGGAATTTGGAAAGCAGTCGCTTCGTTATTAGTTATGGATACTTCTGTAAGAACCAATATATCAATAATATCAGTGTAATTCCTCAGATAAGCCTATAATAATAACCAATGTTTTCGGATGCTTCTGTGTTAATATGCAAGAAGAGACCTCTCGCTTGTACTGTGTTTTGTTTCCATGCATCAAGAGATTCGAAAGTACAATTACTGATGTATTCTGGTGTAATTACATCTATCTGATGGTTCACATTCAGTTTTGTTGTGTTGAGATCTTCTTATTGAACTAAGTCTATATCTTCCGAGCTTTATATTTGTATAGACTTTGAAGTCTGTGACTTTCTCAAGAATATTTTGCCGTCTTTGATCCATAAAAATTGATACTTTTTCCTGTTTTTTCTTTTCTTGCTTGTTACATAAGATTCTGATTGAAATGTGTTAAATACTCAGATAGAAAAATTGGCGTATTGTCTTGCGATGCATTTAAATCCTTGACTACTGTTTTTTTCACTCTGCTGGCTTTTATGAGATTGTCTCTTGTAGCCTTGCTTGTCAGATGAACTATGACTGGTTCGGTTCGTGGCGAGCCTTGTTTTCTGTTATTCCTGGGAAACCGATTTAAGGCCTGAATATCATTATGCTGTAGGGGGATGTCAATTGCATGGCCTAACTTTAAAACTACGTCTCTTAGATGTTCTGTGGATTCGGTTTCTGGAAGACCGTTTATGACCAAAAATCAAAAAAATCAGCTAACGCCTTTTTATTCCCGTATATACGGGAGTAGGCGAGGCCATTTAGCCCTATCTAACTT
Source organism: Typopeltis vanoorti (assembly GCF_054136105.1). NCBI lineage: Eukaryota > Metazoa > Arthropoda > Arachnida > Uropygi > Thelyphonidae > Typopeltis > Typopeltis vanoorti. The sequence goes on along the minus strand of NC_143556.1, from coordinate 85,111,978 downwards.
TTGGAGACTGAGTGGGCAGTTCAATCTCCACTGGTACCCAATCAGAGACAGATGGCCCAAGGCTATCACTAATTAAGCGGTACGCAGTGAAGAGAGACGGCTCAAATGTGCCGCCATCTCGTGGTCTCTAACCCTAACACAATATATTTAATGTCTGAAATAATGTGGGTTCTACGGTCGATTTTCTTGAGTTTACAGGACGAAAAACCCGAGTTTCCGGGAGGAAAAACCTGCTTGCCCGTGCCAGAGATCGACTAACTCGGGAGGTCTTCTTTATGTTGTTGTTGGTTTAAAACTTCATATTTTAGTTTCAGGGAATTAAATTCTTGACGGAGTTCCGATGTGTCTTTTATCAATTTGTACTGCCTGTCAGTTGCGTTAATGCTGGTTTTAATGTCTTTTACCGTTTGTAAGACTTCTTCGACTTTTGAATTATTAAACTGAAGAAACTCTTCATATTCGCTAATTTTGTTTTGTTATTTCTTTATTCTGTTTATGAAATAGGTCTTGGACAAGATCTACCAAGCTGGCTTTTATATTTTCTAAACCTTTTTCTAGTGATAAATTTGCGGAACTCAAATTATAAGACTCACCGGTGTGGTGTTTTATTGTCTGTTCAGTTCATCGTCCGATTCTGCCTCCGGCGTAATCAGTTGCGTCGTGGGTGGTGTCGTTTCGTTGTTCTATCTACAATTTAGGGACTTCCATTCTTCTCGTTTGGCATTGGATTTGCGTTGCCAGGTTGTTTCTGAAAGTCAGGAACATGTAAAGTGAAGATTCCTATGGCATTTCTTGCAGGTTATATAACATCCGTCGGACGGCAATTCCTTCTGACACTTGTTGCACTTCATGATTCACCTTTCTTCCTTTGGACAGCTGCAAAGATGGCGACGTCCTTTGTTCTATACTCGTTAGCAACCGCGGTATATGCTTCAATTTTTAGCACACTCAGATTTTGGATTCCACTTGGCCGATTTCGATGAATTATATGTCACTGTCTTCAGCGTGACAAGTGGAGTTACTTTATGACACTTTTAAATTAAAAACAGGAGTTAGAACCACATTAAAACTATAAAAACGGGACCAGCGATACAACCATGCAACCATTCGTATGCCTACACAGCGCCCTCTCCACTATAACAACAACAACAACAACAACAATAACAACAACAACAACAGCAACAACAACAACAATAATAATAATAATCTCTTAACTTAGAAAAGGATCTGTTTGTGTTGTCGTTATAAAATCTACCGACCCATCGGTCATTTTACAAATGACAAATTAGACATAAGGAAATGGGAGGGACAATTGTTTCATAATCGCGAATTTTGGATTTCAGATTAGTAACCGCAATGTTTTCTGACTGAATTTGCCCTTCTTGTGTGACATCATTATTGAATCCTTAGAGGCATTTTTGGTATTACAAGTTTACAACATGAATTTTTTTACCTAATTTTGTTATTGGAATAAATCTACATGAAACGACTTGCCAAATTTACATTGTCCTAAACGCCACGTGTTTTGAAACTAGAGAGAAATTATCATATCGATTCGTGTTTTTTTTATAAATAAAAAACGGAAAAATCATCAACAGGGAAAAAATCTTCAGTCAGTCGTGACGTAGGATTATAATTACAATTACTGCACTAAAGTGTATTAAATTTTATTAAACATGAATAATTCTGAGAAGTGAAAAATGGACTAAAACCACAGATGTAAAACTTTTTTTAACCTAGGTCATACTTATGAACGATAATGCAGGGCTTGTTTAACCTAATCCTAAATATATAAACTTGTCCTGGAGATATAACTGTAACTAGTTTATTATTTGCTTTAAGAACAGCAATCCATTGTCTGCATTTTGATTATATAAAATCTTTGCACAAAAAACAATAGGTAGTGGTTTCAAATATACATGTGGGCATTGGCGTTTTGAAATTCATTTAGCTTGGAGTTGAATCACATGGCTTAGTATAAAATCAACTCATCCTTATTGTAACCCATGGCTTGAATATGTCTATATTTGGTCATAGATCATGAAGAACGTTCATATTTGCCTTTATATCACAAAAAAGGTCAATATTGTTCATTCTCTGATATATTTAGAATCTTTCGTAGGCAGGATCTTTCACGATAAACGAACACTTGCATTATGGACTTATAACTCTTTACATACACACATTGATATTTTGCAGATAAAAAATTTTTTCATGGTTATTGAAAGAAATTTGGAGACATAAAATTACCATTAACGGATCCTTCACTAAGCCACACATACATGTACAACTCCACTCAACTTCTCTCGAAATCACGTACCCAGCAATACTATCCTCCACACACACACCTCTATTCTCTCTCTCTGTCTCTCTCTCTCTCTCTCTCTCTCTTTCTCTCTCCATGTACACTGTCAGAATAATGGTAATACCTATATTAAGTTCTAACCCTCCTAAAACGTCCCCATTTAGGAGGGTTAGCACACAATATACTTAACAGTGGTTTCTGTAGGATAATAGTCTTCAAGTTGTATCCTAGAAAAGAAGAAATGGTGGATCTCTCATGATGTCTAACATAACATTGAAGTTACCACTTACATCGGATGATAGAAGAAATGGAAAATATTAATCCGGGTTTTGAATAATTTGCATTATTTTCTCCACTTGAATCTCAGTGGAGAATATTTATGCAGTGCAAAAATGTGAGATTGTATCAGAAGTCATTTTATTTGTATTCTATATTTATCCCATAATTTCTATTATGAACTTTGTTCTTCGTCAGTTAAATTAACAGAATTGTAATTATGAACTCAATGAACAGTATTTGCTCCAAGCAATTGGAATTCCTTAGTGAAGAATTCTGTCTATGAAATATGAAGAAAGAACTGAAGTTCATAATGTACAAGTCATTACAAAATAAAAAAGGCAAAAATAAGAATCGCCATTTCTCCAGAAAAATGATGTATAATAATATTCAGAGAATTTCTTGGTGCCCTTCATCTTTTGTTTTATGAAAACCTTATAGTCCTTGAATTATAGGTAGTGGATGAAAGCATATAGTTGCTCATTATAGAATTTTATCGCTGGGCATTCACATGAAGTACTCTTTTTATTTTACTATAAAACTATATTAACCCCATTTTCGTTTTTCAGATTCTAATTAGATTTTAATGTCTTTGATTGTATTTTTTTATTTTAGGAGAAATCAGAAAGAATTTTTTTATTCTATTCCATGTTCATTTTAATTTTGTGAAATGTAATTACTCAGTTTCTTTAATTTGGATGTATTGAAGGAAAAAACATTAAATTTCTATCACTATAAAAATATGTTTTTGTATTCTTGTCTCTCTCTCTAAAGTACGATTGTTATGGCGCCTAGAGATTTATCTGCATAATTGAAATATAAAAATGCATTTTAGTACAGTTCTAATTCCGATTTCCAGTTGTGCATTGTCTTGTTCTGAGGTTGTTTTATAATACTAGCTACCAAGTCGTATAGGGATATTTATACTATTAATTTTCCCAAAATAATGTTGTCTATTTGGAGTTATATCCGATTCAACTATGAGGTTAGTATGCTAATTATATGTATTCATCTGGCCGATTAGTCTATTTGGTATTAGAATGCAGAATGAAGAATCCAGATTTCTGGGAGCAAGAAACGAATTCAAGAGCACTAAAGTGCACAAAAAAAAACATAAATGTTTGAACCGTTATTTTTGTTTCATTAAGCTTTAACGTTTTACTATTTGTAAACTGGTTCTCTTACGACTGCAGAGAGTAATTGCATAATTTAAATTGTTCTGTAATAAATTACTAGTTGCTGTAAACAATTCAACTGTATGAAAATTAAAAACTGACGTCGATAAATTTTAAATTTTTGCATACATATAACGTGATACGATTCTTTTAATATGTTCTTTATAAATAAATAAAAACTGTGCCCAACACGAGGGCACTATCGTAAAATCCCTGTCTAAATTGACTAAGAGAGAAATAATCAAAGATTCACTTGTTGAGATTTACCCCCCCCTTTTTTAACGTTGTAAATAAAAAAAAATATGACATCATTGTATATTGATATATCTTTCAATAATGCATTATACTCAGCTCTGGTTCCATTACAAAAAAGTAGCGTAAATTATCTGAATTAGTGTTTAGTTTTTTCTGTAGATGGCAGCACCATTCAACTAATGTACAAATATTTTAGCCTTGGTATTAGAGTCAACGTAGTATCTCTTGGGTATAGACGAAGTCCTTTGATCGGAAAGAGCTGGGTTCGATTCCTATCCATGACGCGAGGAACCATTATCTGGTATCTTTCTACTAAATATCAGTTAGCTGGTCTAATACGGAGGTAGAAGGTTTTTTCACCCGGTATCTCAAGTTTTTCTCCCCTCAGATCAGGCAAAGCAGCCCCATGAACACTCACACACAGATTTGGAGCCATGAATGCTTATGGCTCAGTCAGCAGGTCTCAAACCCGGATAAAATAGCAAGGGTTGGGGAAAGCAACGATGAACTAACCTGTAAAAAAATAACACCAGAACACTCTGAGACAAGAAACATTTGCCTATAAAGTTACCAAGGATTGGATACGACTTAATTGTTAAATCAATACATATATTAACTAACATGAAAATTTTAGTTGATTTTATGTTATATTACATTTCCTTACCTTAAATATTGTTTCCAAGGAAACAATATTTAAGTGCCAGGAAAATTAGCATTTAGAACCTCCTCTACTTAGGCATGAGGTCGAAAGAGCAATTAAAGAGCTTTACAACAATAAGACCCCATGTGCAGATGGAATTTCATCAGAGTTAATGAAGGCATAGGAAATGGAGGGATAAATCATTAGACTTTTTACAGATTGATTACAAGGATATGGAAGACAGGGTCATGGCCGAAAGATTAGAAGTCGGTTTTCATACAACTGCACTTGAAGGGAGATATGCATGATTGCAAGAACTATAGAACTGTTAGTTTAACCTCTAATCTAAGCAAAATCATTCTAAATAGGAATGAGTCAAGTATGTAATTTACAGAGATCATATCCTTTTCCTTACGCGGACAATATATAAAGAATTTAGATCTCCCTGTGGAAATGACTAATACAAAGCTTTTGACTGTGTTATATGAAACTGTGAGGTATAATGAAAATAATGTTTTTTTTTTTCCTGAATACATTATCAGATTGAAAGCTGGCTTGTATAGTAAAACAGATGTTGGATTAACTGATTGACTGCAGGTCTTCAAGGAAGTAAGGCAAGGATGCCTACTTTCACCTTACCTGTTTAGTATCTATGCTGAGCACATTATTCATGTAATATTGAATGAAAGTATCATAGGAATTATGATGAGTAGTAGATTGCCCAGTAACCTGAGGTAAACTGACGATACAATACTCCTTTGTAATGACAAAGGAGAAATATGACTAATTCACTACGCATTTAATAAGATCAGAGAGACGAGAGGACTTCATCTTAATCTTAGCAAGACAAAGTTTATAGTTATCACAGGAAATATAGACAGCAAAGCTCTTAAGAAACAAGAATATCTTAAGGGAGAACGAAGTGAAGGAAGCCAGCAAATTCGAGTACACGGGATCCCTTATTAATGTGAACAATTTCTGTTCATCAGAAGAAGATTAGAAATGGATAAAACAAGACTCCGAGACTTGTCTAAAATCTGGAAGGATAGATCTATTTTCCATTAAGAAAGATGAGGATTCTGTATGCAGCTATTTTTCCAGAAGTGACTTATGCATGTTAGATTTTGAGCCAAAAGAAGTCTGATAGGAAAAGGACAGCAGCTTTCAGATGCCGTGCTACAGAAGCCTGTTGAGAATACCATATACTGAAAGACGGCGAAATCAACGATCGCTAAAAAGATAGGCAGAACTTTAAGGCTTCTTAAAGATATTGACAGAAGAAAGCTGAAAGAATTTGAACACATTGAAAGAATGGAAGTAGGGCCTCTCAAAACAGTCACAGCAGGTAAAGTTCCTGGAAAAAGAGGAAGGGGTAGACCCTCAATGAGATGGATGGATAATGTGTCTGAAGTGACTGATCTTCAGAGCGTTGAAGCCTCCAGAAAAGCATACAGCAGAACCATCTGGCAAGAACTGGTGTCACATATCACCGATGAACGAATTGACCATATGGCATCTGATGATGCCCAAAGAGTAGATGGATGGATTACATTATTATATTTTGCACATTAGTTATTTAAATTGTAATTGGAACTTGGAAGTTTCAAAACTTTTAGTCTTCGGTCCAGAGGTCATTTTGTCCTCTGCCACCAGCCTAGAACAACAGACTCTACTCATATCATTCAAACAAAATGAATACGATTAAAAATCCTCGCCAGACTCCTTAAAAGAAAAACAAATATGAGGATTCTCTATGCAGCTGTTTTTCCAACACTGACTTATGGATGTTAGACTTTGAACCTAAAGAAGTCTGATAGGAAAAGGACAGCTGCTTTGAAATGTCGTGTTACAGAAGCCTGTTGAGAATATTATATACTGAAAAGTATTGGGCTCCCTCCAGAAATAATACAAAATCAGAACATTATACAAAAATTTTAAACAAAATATCTACCTTCCTGAGACAAATCAAGGATCTCCAGGCCTCCCTCTACTTTCTAGGTGTTCATAGCATTACCTGTCATTGGAAGCTATTTCACAAGTCCCGATTTAAATCTTGCATAGACCGTATAATCTTACATAGATTTTGACGCACCGCTCTATGTACCCCTCATCTTTAATAACACAAATTACCACAAAGTGCGCCACTGTGTTCTCTATGAAGTTTCTTGTTATCCAGGGTAATTTTATTTTGTGTGCTCACTGAATGCGTATTGTTAAAGTGCATCCTGATAATTCTAACCTGCGCCAGCGAAACGTTGTCTTGTAGATAATTAATTTCAATCAATAAATTATTTAGTTGCATTCCAGTGTCTAGGCAACTTTCTATTCTAGAAACTTCGAAATGAACTTGGAAATGACTTGTTTTGATGCACTTAAATAGGATGAGTGAATCAATAATGTCCAGTTAAAGCTAGAAATAAATAATATGACACTGTACAAATTAAAATAAAATTAATTCCATATCTTGCAGTCGATTTACTGCAAGAAAATCGACTGGTGAAGAGACTGAGATTCGAATTCGTGTCAGGAGAAATTTTATTTAATAATTTTCAGACAGTGCTAAGTTATCTAGTATTAAATGTAGACTGTAGAATTTACTTACAGCAACTCGTTAATATATAAATATTCAAGGAAACATAATTTAACAAATAATATACATTAATATTTTTCCTATAACCTCAACCCAACGGATGGAAAAATGAACAAAATTATATACGTATAGTACAGTGAAACCCATCTAACCACCAAAATTAATCACATTAACAAAAGTTCTCAGAGTCAGTTATGAATTGCGATATCGCTTACTTCCAAGAAAAAAAAAACTTATTCTTAGTAACTTAACATGTTCACAGCTATGTCTATAATTATGAACATACCAGTTGCCCAAATTTACCTCCACAAAATTTGAGTTCATCATTCTAGTGATCATCACAAGCAGTAAAGGAAATAAGAACTATGAGATGCTCATTTGTAATCTTACCTATCAACATATTTTTTGAAACAGAACAAAAACTAAGATTATAGTCGTATGTTCAGAACATCGAATAGTAAGTGCACGCCTTTTTAAGTTTACATTTTTTGTAATCATCCGTTTTCTGTAAGAAATTTTCTGATGATAAATGGAGTCCTTGTGTCAAATTTCATAGTACATTAGGATCAGGTGAATGAAACTTTATTTTCTTTCGGACAACGGCAAGAATTACAGATAATCATATGAGTGGTTCTATCCTTCTGATGCGGTTATCTCTAATACACATGACTAACTCCCATTGCAGAAGCAATTTATGACAACGTTGCCTGTTCAAAAATGGATTGTGCTCAACAATCATTCGAAGGAACAATAAACTACAACCACTTAGACAGTGATGCCCCATTCTTCGTCTTCAGGTAAGAATGTAATATCGAGCTATTTATGAAGACATTCCAGAATGATAATTCGCCTAAAAATAAGCCGCCTACAAATAGGCGGCCTTGTTTTAGCAGAAGAATCTTGCTTGGTCTGACAGTTATCTTGGCTATTTAAGTAGGCCAAAATATAACCTTCAGATTATGTGAATGAACATATTATTGTGTTTGACGAATACGCATAATGAGATTGTTAAATCTATAAACTAAAATCAATTTATTAATTAATAAATTTATTTTCTAATTTAATAATTTAATAAATTTATTTTCTAATTTTTTTGTCACATCACAATTTATTTATTAATAAATTGTGATGTGACAAAATTCCTTTCGTATGAGCGAGACATTTAGGTACAATGTTTATGCTTTATTCTTAGCAATTTCTAATTATCAAACGATTCTCTTTATTCGGAATGTTTATGATTGAATTGAATTCTCAAAACTTGTGAATGTCAATTTTACAATAGATGGAAGTCCTAATGTACTGTATTCCTGTTCAGTTTATTATTATTATTATTATTATTATTATTATTATTATTATTATTATTATTATTATTATTATTAATTAATTAGAGGACGCTGTGTAGGCAAACAGATGCACGTCGCTGTATCGCTGCTCCTGGTTTTATAGGTTTAAAGTGTTAATTAACTCATGTTTCTAACTTGAAATTGCTACTATTTAATTCTACTAGTCACGCTGAAGACAGGGACGATCAAATTACCAAAATCGGATAAGTAAGATTCAAATTTTCAGTGTTGGAAGTTCATAGAGTGTACTGCAGTCACCAGTCAACGAAGAACGGGAAGAAAGGCTAAAGGTCACCGAGATAGTGAAGTTCAAGCAAAATGAGCTGTAATAAATGCAATAAGCCATTAAGCAATGAAGGGGATGGGCCACAGTGTTCCGGATGTAACAAAAAACAACACTTCCACTGTTCAGGGTTCTCAAAAAGCACGTGGAAAGCAAAAGGAGCTGTAAAACGGACCGAATGGCGATGTGAACAGTGCCGTGAGAAAACGAAAAACAAAGACCAGACACCAAAGAAAAGTAACGACGCACATCAAGGTAAGCCGCTTCAGGATCATAAAATTATAGATAACTTTGATTCATTTAAACTCATGGTGAAAGACTTATTAAATGCACACATGGAACAAATTAACAAACAATTCGAGAAGTATGAACATTACATACAGTTCAATAATGAGACCTCAGAAGAAATGTTAGGAACTGTGCGAAAAAAATAAAGACGAAATTAATGGTGGCGATAGAAACGCAAAAAAAAAAAAACACTCCAACGCGAAAATCAAGAATTGCGGAAAGAAGTAAACAAACTCAAGTGTCAAATGGAACACATGCTACAAAAAGAAAGAAAAAAAGAACTTCAAATTAAGGGAATAACGAAAGAAAATACAGAAGACTTAAGCAACATAATGCAACTGATCGGCAGAAAAATTGGAATTCAAATCTCAACCACAGATATCACCTATATCAACCGAGGCCCACAAAAAAATAAAGAGAGACCGCCACCAATCATCGCTCGTTTTACCAACAGAAATCTGAGAGACTCCATTCTTACAGCAAGCAAGAAAACAAGGCTGACAACAACGATCCTAACTGATAAGAATCTCCCAACACCAATCTATATAACGGAACACTGGACTCCATACTTCAAAAATCTTCTATATCAAGTAAGGAAGACAAAAATAGAGAAAAACTACAAGTTCCTGTGGACAAAGAATTCCCAGATATTTTTGAGAAAGAATGAAAACACTCGAGTATACATAATTACAAGTGAATCCGACTAAAACAGCCTACCAATATAAAAAACTAACTCTTTACATCCTTAAGAATAAGATTAGAACTCATTTAAAAACTATATAATGGAGATCTCAAACATAGGCGAACATATCCAGTCAGACAACATAAACTTCAAGGTCTTTGACTCTTTGGAGAAATGGTCAGACAACATTTCCACCAACACCAACTTCACAATCATACACACAAACATAAGAAGTATAAAAAAACACTGGAATTCATTGATAACACAGCGGAATTATACCATGATAAACATAGATGAGCTAATACTGACCGAAGTTACAATAAACGACATAGAAATTTACGCATACAACATAAATAATTATCAAACCTACAACTTATGCAGACCAAACAAAAGAGGAGGTGGCATTGTGGCATTTATCAAATAAAAATACAATGTGACAGTAAAACAAACTCACTTCGAACATGCGGAAACACTAATTTTGGAACTCACAAATAGCCACAATAGTATCAAATACACAATAAACACAATATACAGACCCTCCCCAGATAATAATCCACTCAGCTTTCTTCACGAGTTAGAAACATGGCTAAGCGACATCGAAACCCGTACAACACACAGGCAGGCTCATCCTAATAGGAGACATTAATATAAATACTCTTGACCACGCTTCTTCAACCACTAACACATATCTTGATATACTAAGTCAGTACAACATAAACCCTACCATTAACTCCTCAACAAGGGAAGAAATATTCAATAACTCACTAACACAATCATGCATTGATCATATCAACATATGGGCTTCCATCCATACATATACATCAACAGTAATTAACGTAAAAATTGCCGATCACTACTTTGCCGTAACTTCATTTTATTACGTTTCTTACCCCCCCTCCCACCACCAAAAAATCGACAAAACTCGATCATACTAAAGAGCATTGTCGATAACCAAGTAAAAAATACAGACTGGAACTCCCTACTTACAATAAATGATCCTGTAACATTATACGAGACTTTTCAACTAAAGTTCACAGAAATATACAAAAAAGCAACAAAACCTACACAAACGAGGCGACAAACAGACAAAAATCTATGTATAAATGACGATACACTAAATACTATTACTGAAAAAGAAAATCAATGTAAAAAACTTAAAAAGTCACCCAGTAACACATTTGCAAACCTTATACAAAAACACAAGAAATAAACTAACAACAAAACTTCGTAGGGCAAAAAGACGATTCTACTTCTAAAAATTCATGGAATATAACGACAATATTAAGCAAACATGGGCTACACTCAAAGAATTAGTAACCTGAAAAAAGAAAACTTCATCACAAGATTTTATTGCAAAAAGCTTCGGTCAGGACACAAACCAAGAGGAACTAGCAGACTCATTCAAGCATGCTTTCACAAACAACATCACACAACTCAAAAAAGACAAACTACCAACGATCAACAAAAAACTACCTACTCAAAGTGAAAAGCAACGATGTATTTTCCACCCATAACAAAACAGGAACTGAAAGAAGCACTCCTAAAACTAAAACCAATGACCACTCCAGGTCTTTGGTTTTAGTTTTCAAACTAAGACTCACAGACCTTATAACACAGTTTGAACAAATAAATCCAATACTTTTGAAACTCGTGGACATAATATTCGACACAGGCATTATTCCACAACAACTAAAAACTGCAGTAATTACGCCAATATACAAACACAGCAAAAGAAACGATACTCAGAACACAGACCAATAGCTACACTACTAGTCATCTCAAAAATTCTAGAAAAAATAACACACACCAGACTACAGAACTATTTACAAACGTACCACATCATCTCACAAAACAAATACGGATTTCATAAAACAAAAAGCACCATTACTTTATTAGAAGACATCGCCGACACAATAAACAAAGCTTCCGACAAAAACAAGTACGCCGTCCTTATACTGCTGGACCTAACCAAAGCATTTGACACATTTTAACATGACATACTACTCACCAAACTATACTCAATAGATATAAGAGGAACACTGCATACATGGTTCAAGAACTACTTCTCAAACAGAACAACATAAGTAACAAAAATATGTACATGTCACAGTCGGAGTATACAAGTAAAACACGGTGTACCTCAAGGTGTCATATTATCACCCCACTCTATTCAACATATACATTAACGATGTTCATAACATATCCATAAGAAAATATTTCAATACGCAGATGACACTGCACTACTAGAAATCCACAAAGATATTAACACAGCTCTCTGCAAAGCACAACAAGATGAAATCACAATAGACTTCCACCAAAACGCAATTCTTATCAACGGCACCAAAACACAGATGTTGATAATACACAACCCAAGAATCATAGCCCTTCATCACTATCGGTACATTGTCACATATACCGCTGCATTAACAACAAAAATACCTGCCAATGTTCCGAAATCAAACCTGTAACACACGCAAAATACCCTGGTCTCTATAGATTCTCACCTTAAATGGACAAAACATATAGAATACCTGCCCACCAAACTCCGGATCATCGCAGCAAAACTCTTCCAAGTTAAAGACATTATTCCAGCCAACATAAAAAAAAACTTCTACATCACGGTATCTGCGAATCCCTACTCAGATACGGAATAACAGTCTATGCAAATACATCAAACAGCCACCTAACAAAATTAGAAACACTACACAGGAAAATCGTGTCAACAGTGATCTGGACACCTTACACGCAACGACCAATATCCGACAAGCACATGGCGATACACAGAATTCTGAGCATTAAAAACCTGAAACACTACATAACATTAACAAGGAATTACTTCAACCTCACCTATCGAAACAACAGAGACTTCATAGCTACTTTTAATATTTGACAGGTAATCACTTTGGTAATTTTCTTTTCCCGAAATATCTTACCATAAAATAACTTATGATACTATGCTACTAATATGGTGTGCCCCAATACGAGAAAAGAACCCCACACTTTTTTCATCTCTACACGCAAATGCTCCTTCTGGAGAACATTAATAGCAGCAAACCATGTATAGTAGAAGTGACATTCCCTGGAATGCTCTTATGTGTTGTCCAAGTAGATAAATCTCCTCATAATCCGGACTCTGTTCATGTAATTACCTATTCTAGAAGAAAGCTGACAGCAGTAAATAAAGTGTAATACCAAGAACGTTCGCTGGAATGTAACTGATATGTTGTTCGATGTCAGAATAGATAAATCTTCTCAAAATCCTCTCTCTCTCTCTCTCTCTCTCTCTCTCTGTCTCTAGATATAGTATTCAAAGGCAGTGCTTCATATTTTGTTTGTTCTGAAACTAAAAACAAAATTTAGTTTAATGTCATTTCAGAAATGGCATTAATTATCTAGTTCTCGTAAATAACAGCTTGTTATAATAACTATTGTGATATCTATAAAACTACCTCAATTAATCCGAAAAACAAGAACTAATAGTATTTGGCAGAATAGTAGTGAGAAATGCGATATTCTTCAGTAAAGCGAAGGATAAAACAGAAGAAAGTCCCACTAAGCATGTTAATCTGGCTCTGTGTGTGTGTGTGTGTGTGCGTGTGTGCGTGTGCGTGTGTGCGTGTGTGTGTGTGTGTGTGTGTGTGTGTGTGTGTGTGTGTGTGTGTGTGGGTCAAAGTGCATCAGAAATAGATGTCTCTGGGCTCGGATGACAAACTACACCGTGGACAATCATATCATCCACATCATCAAGAGCAAGAAACGTGGAATTTAAAGAGGAAAAATGCTTGTTTTGCTGCTCATCAGTTTAATGTAGAAAAAGGAATTATATCTCTTTCATCGTCCCCAGTGCTATGAGTGTTAAGCTCTCCAGTTGTTCATTTACTTTAATTTAATTATAACATCCACACCCAGCGCTTACCTCTTGTTGCCAAGGTTATTAACATATTATCAGCATTACTTCAGGATTCTTTATAAAAGAAATTTACAGAAAGCTGTTTCTATGAGGCTTCATCTTATTGAAAAGTGTTTGTATATGAAATTCACCAAATATTCCTATATCAATTGGTTTGTTTAGTCCATACGTTTATTTTCATAAATCCCAAATAACTCTTAACACATTTAAATGATTCATTTTATTAGAAAAAGTAACGAAAAGAATAAAAAAGCAATAAAGTGAGAATAATTGTAATTGTGAATAAGAACGAAGTAATTTTACTACAGCTATTTTTCCCCTTCCATAACCATATTAGATATAAAGTAATACTGACTGGAATGCCTAGTTTTCTGATAATTTTCTTAGAAATATTTAAACAGTTTTAATCTCGTTATAATTTGAAATTTATTGATACTCATTTCTTTAAAAATGTCCAAGCACATTAATAATATTGAAGTCTGGTTAATAAGATTTACCTCCTGTGATCTACCGCTGGCATTAACTTCAGTATGAATTTCGCTAATGCATTGTGTCATAGGAAAATTGATTTTTTTTTCAATATTATTTCAGAAGATGAATGTTCTTCCTATAAAGGTAAAAGAGCTGGTCTCTATATAGATTCTCGCCTTAAATGGACAAAACATATAGAATACCTGCACACCAAACTCCGGATCATCGCAGCAAAACTCTTCCAAGTTAAAGACATTATTCCACTCAACATAAATAAAAAAACTTCTACATCACGGTATCTGCGAATCCCTACTCAGATACGGAATAACAGTCTATAAAAATACATCAAACAGCCACCTAACAAAATTAGAAACACTACACAGGAAAATCGTGTCAACAGTGATCTGGACACCTTACACGCAACGACCAATATCCGACAAGCACAAGGCGATACACAGAATTCTGAGCATTAAAAACCTGAAAGACTACATAACATTAACAAGGAATTACTTCAACCTCACCTATCGAAACAACAGAGACACATAACAGAGACACATATAGTATAACACGACCTACAACAACTCTCTACATCCCCACACCCTTCAACAACTCATACGGTTCTTTTGTGAGATCACGTCAGATACCCACACAACTCAACAACCTACCAAGAAAGTTAAAACACGTAGATAACTACAGAACATTAAAAAACGAACTCTGGAAAATATACCAACAAAGTTAGGAAACCATTAACACTAATATACACATCATAAATCACTAGCATCCAATGCCTACATTGTTACTGTTTATGTAGCAATGTGAATAGTGAAGGCTAAATAGTGAAGGCTAACACAAAGAGTGAAGGCTAAATCCCACTCTCTTCATAAAAGCTAACCCAAACTTTGAAGTAGGTTGGATTAACCTGCCTCACTCATCTACAAGTAATCCTTATAAGCAAATGCAGAAATTTGTATGTATAATCACTCTTTCTCAAACGTAAAAAACAATAAAAATTAATAAAAATAAAAATAAAAATAAATAAAAAATTATACAAAAAATGCTGTATAATCTTCATTGTTAATATTAGAAGAACATGGGTTGTAAATACATAATATAAAGGCAAAAAAGTATTATTAAAAATTAATTGAAATCCACTGTAGGAATTGCAGCACTTAGTGCTGAATTCTGTAAAATTATAAGGTGCAATGTCACACAAGATGTTTATTGTATGTATAAATATTTTAGCAACGAATAAAATATATTTAATAAAAAAAATGAAAAGAGTCCCCCAGGGAGTCAGAAACTCATCGAGGGAGGCCACGTAATACTTACACAAGCTATTATACTTATTCTTGAATTCATTCACACTGCTTACACACACAACATCCAATGGCAATCCATTCCAATCAGGAAACCACCCTCTGACAGAAACATCTAGGTCTCACCCCCCCCTTCTTAGCGGCCTTCATTCTCAGCTTCCAAGGATGCACTCTCGTTTTTTCTCCACTCTTCATAAATTGAAAATTTCATCAATTGAAATCCTGTATGACTGTTTCAGACATTTGTCTCAATCATATCTCCATTCTTTCTTCTGTTTGCTAGGGTCTACAGTCTATAAATTCTCAATCTGTCTTCATAATCAGTATTCCACAATCTTGATATCATTTTAACACTTTCCTTTCTACTCTTTCTCTCTCTCTCTCCAATAAATCATAATCACAACGGAAACCAGGCCTGCGCACAATAGTACAAGTGAGGTCTTATCAAGGTCTTGAAAAGAGGCAAAATAACATCCTTATCTTTACTTGCTAACGTTCATTTCGGCATTGCAATTATCTTTTGAGTTGTATTTGCAAGTTTGGTCACATGCCCCCCCGCCCCCTGAACTTCAACATCATATCTATTAAACTCCAACCTAGCCTCATCAGTTTCTTCTAGCATAATCCTACCAATGTAATATGACATTGGATATCTAATCACGCCGAAGTGAATGACATTTACATTTACTGACATTGAACTGACACCCATTTTCCCATGCCCATAGTTCCAGCCTATTAAAATCATTCTGAAAGTACTGCATATCGGCAGCATTCCTGATTATCCTACCTATCTTTGAATCAACAGTGGACCAAGCACTGATCCTTGTGGTACACCACTAGTTAATTTATTATATTATTTCTTTTATTAATGTTTGTACTGGTTATGGGCAGTACTACCCCTACATCACGTCCAGACTTGATATAGGCCTAAGCCTTTACAAGTGTTTTACCCTATGCCTGTACTAGTTATCATTGTAGTCATTCCCTGGTGGCAACGCCATGCCACCAGTGTGCCCTGTAGGGCCCTCAAGGAAAGAACTTTTATATCCTTTTGCGTAAGTTCAAGCTATTTTAAGTCCTTATAACTACAACTGCACTCCATACGCCATGTAAAGAGATGGTGGGGCTGGTAAACCTCGGAGTTGTCTCATGCTCCTCCCGTATCTCACTAACTATTTCTTAGTTATTTTTATAATAATTTACTTTATTATTATGGCTATAGGCTAGTGGGCACCCTGTTCCCACCACCTGGCCATCAACGGAGCTCCTATAATGTGGTTACACCGCAGTCTCCCAACCTTTGTTCTTAAAGCTATTGTTCAGAATGGAGACCACGGCATCATGCCTTTTCACTCGGACCCCATGGGTGCGGAAGCAACGCTGGGCTATATGAGAAAATGTCTCACTGTAGTGGCAGCCAGCCTTATAGTTGGAGTCGTTACTACCCCATCGAGCTGTGCGGGCTCGAGTAGGCAAGGGATTGATCCTCGTCCTAATAAGGTCAATATATTCGAACCCAAAGAGGAGTCTGGTGCCATTCCTTACCCAATCATGCTGGGGAGGCACCAGATATGACTCTTTTAAAGGAGCACCATCTACAGAACAGTGCAACAGAGATGCCAATCTCTTGTGTTTTGCGGATGCTGGCTCGATTAAAGTACCTTGATAATGGGACCAGCCTTTAGCCCGCCTAAAGTCTTCTTGTATTAATGAGCTATAGAAAGCCTGTCTACAGATGGGAGAAGAAGATAGTTCTAACTACGCGATTCTTGACAGCCGCAAGCGTGGGATCAGCCATCGAAGTGATGGAACTCCAAGTGCACTATCATTCACCCTCGCATGGAAATATGCAGTAGGAGTGTCAAGCGGCAGTCGGACCCATAATCTCACGGCTGAACGGATAGGATAGCCCTGTCCATTCGGGACAGTACCGAGATATATGTCCTACAAGCACCAACCTGTGGTAAAAGCGAGGTTGGAGATAGTAGGAAAGGAGAAACAGTCTTTCTGGGGCTTTGCTCAAAGAAGCGATCCCAGCTTCTTTGAGCATGATACCGAGGTATCTCCACTCTTCCAGGATGGTCAAAGCATGCAACGGCCTCCCGCGCAGGGAAAACTCTATAGTAAACCTTAAGCTTCTATATGGAAAACCTTAAGCTTCTTGTCACGACCAGAGGGGACAAGAGCTAAAGAACAGGACTTCTCTACATTAATAGAAAGGCCTCGAATAGAGAAGTCAACTCCCCGGTCAAGGATTTCCTGGAAGCCTATCTTAATAGCGGCTACGAGAATAAGATCATCCGCAAAGACTATACCATTAAAGATAGAAGCGCCTAGAGGGTAGCCTATATGGCTAGGAAGAGAATGAAGAAACTCATCTATGACGCAGTTAAAGAAAAGGGGAGATAGAGGATCACCCTGGCGAACACCCCGCACAGCTGGAATAGAAGTTGCACGGAACCCTGTAGTGATAGTGATGGAGCTATCCAAGTATAGCTCCATAACATAGGAAAGAAAAGATTCTGGACATCCAGCAATAGACAGCGCTCGAAGGAGAGCAGGAAGGGAGACGCTATCAAAGGCCTTTTAAAGATCCAGCGACGTCATATATAGAGACTTAAGGTGGCGTCGGGAATCAGAGAGAAGAGAAGAAAGAAGATATATATTCTCGGCACAGCCGTCCGAAGGGACAAAAGATCTCTGTCTATAATCATGCTGTATATGTTATTGAAGTCATTTAATTAATATTTTATGATAGAGTCTAGGTAACACAGGGGAGATGGTAATAGGTCTAAAGTCTGATGCACAGCTTGAAGTTTCTTTCTTCGGAATGAAGATGGTTCTTGAAGCACGTAAGTATGGTGGTATTACTTTACTGGAAAGGAGAATGTCCACTAAGTCTTGAAGAATCTTCAACGACACCTTCCGAAGCCTAGACGCAGGAAAGCCATCAGGTTCGGAGGCAGAGAAATTGGATGGAAGAGCTGCTTTAATCTCCTGGATGGAGACAGGCTGTCTCCATCCATATTTGAAGGGAAGGAATGGACACCTCAATATCGTAGGTTGGTTATCATAATCAGGAAAGTGTGGAGGTGGAGCAGAAAAGAGTGTACTCCAGAATTTGACAAAATCATCATGTAAGTCTGCTAGAGGTGGAGGGGAAGTACCGTCAAGGATGGTTTTGGCACATTGCCCTCTATTCTTTTTATAGAAGGCCTGCATAGGCCCTCATTCTCTGATTCCTAATTGACAAAGTCATTGCAGAATGAAACGTAGGCTGTTGACGAGGAATGAAGTGTTCAGAGAATTCAGTGTGGAGTTTGTCATTCGACTGATCTCTGATATCCATTCCCAGAAGGTGAGTCTGGGTGAGATATTTAAGAATTTGATTATATCCTGGAAGAGGAGGATCATCTAGAGATGATGTCACTCTGAGAATCAAAGCCTCTTCTTCAACAGTAGGATGGTGGCTGTAAGATGGAGAGGTAGGGATAGGAGATACGGAGATATTACCTGTCCCTACCTGTGACGTATGGGCTGCCAATTCTTGCAGTAAGGCTTTGTAACTGGCTTTCCGTGTATGACACTTGATGGCATCCAAGGATCTTATTGGGAACGCCTTAAATAAAGCCTCATTGATTTTCTTTATCTCTCGAGCTGTCAACTCGATCTCATGAGAGGCGAGGATCTTTTATTCTTCGGCAGTCCAACGCGCTTTGACGCGCTCTGTTCTTATTGCAGCGTTGGTTTCGGCTGGATGTTTCGAGGTGCGATGCACGCCAAGGCCAACTGCAGTAGAGAATTCACGATCGCAGACCTGACATATGAAGTGTCTGAAATTGGGAACTCCTTGACCGCCAGAACAAGCATGATGAGAACTTGAATAAATGGGTTGATGACAGTCTTTGCAGAGCTTTCTTTTAACTTTCTTTTGAGGACGCCGCTGGGATGGTTGGCAGGATCACCTCCAAACAAGAAACAGACATCTGGATTCACACTCGACGAGTTTCCTGGCTCTGGCCTATAAGAGTCGGAGCCTTCATCTGATGAGTTATTGCAAGCGAGGAAACTTAACCCTACCAGGGCTGCTAACCCTGGAAGGGAGGAATAGCGTAGCAGGCCAGTCAGTCACCCGAAGGTGTCCAGGAATCGCCTCTAGGAGGCCACCTACTGCCGCACTTGCGAAGTGTCTCACGGGATGTGCAAGCCAAGACAACAACGTGTCGGATTCTCAAATTACATTTTGCAGACTCACATCTCCCGTATACCACTTTTTGATATCTGTCAGTCAGCCATCCTCTTATCCCTGCTAATATTTTATAATCCAAACCCATTTTCTCCAATTTATGCAGCAGTCTGCCATGATGTATTCTGTCAAAAGCCTTAGCAAAATCCAAAAGTATCATGCTGTATCCATTCCTTGTCTAGTTTAAAGGAAACATTATTATAGAATGTGATGAAGTTGCTAAAACATGATCTTCCCTTAGTTAACCCATGTTTTTTCATTACAAAGTAGAGACTCACTATCAATCCATTTCTGAATGCGAGCCCTGACCAATTTTTCCAAAATCTTCACCACCATTCCTGAGATTCTAATTCTTCGATAGTTTGATACATCGGTCTTTGCACCACCCTTGTGCAATGGAATTACGTTACATTCTTCTATTCCTGCGAAATCTTCCCTGTTCTGAGACTCATATTAAACACCCTGTTCAAATAAATAGCCAGTTCATCTGAACTCTTTTAGCACACGTGCTGATATCCCATCAGTCCCTATTGCTGAATTATTATTCAATTTGTGCAACAACTCTAATACTTCGCCCTCATACACCTGCGTTTCTTCATCTAGTTAAGAGATAATAGTGAGCTCAATGTTGCGTACACCAGGTCGATAGCTTTTAACGAAATGGGCACTCATTAACTGAACAACCTCGTCTGCATTTGTAACCCTCGCACCATCTGGATTCAGAAGAGTTATTGTTTCAAATTCATTCTTTTTTTACTTTCAGCATACGGATACAATTCTTGTGGGTTGTCTTTATCGCGCAGAGCCAGTTTCATTTCGTACTCAGACTTTGCTTTCAGTACAGTAGTTGAGACTATTCTAGCCTGCTTCTTATAATTTTCATAACGTACATCATTCTTATGCAGGCGGTCTTCCTTCCACATCATCCGTTTCTTACGAATCACTTGCTTAATTAGCTCACACATTCATTTGACTCATACTCTATTTATTCTTCGAACTCTCTTGACATATCTTGATATCGCATCATTTAAGAATTGTTTAAATGCTTCCCATGCACTGTCGATATACTTTCCATCCAGCAACTTATCCCATTTCACTGACATCAGTATACTCCTGAGTTGGTCATAATTTCCTGCTTTGTATTTTAGCATGTAACGTTTTTTAAATGGAACATTCATAATCTTAGTCACTTCCGAAGTGAGTACCTCATGATCGCTGTCACCAACTGGAGGCAGAATAGTTACGTCTTTTACCGAAACGCTCTCTGACTCTATAACCAAATCTAACACTCTTTGCCCGCGAGTTCCTTCTGTCACATGCTGTTTGTGCAAGTTGTCCCGTAACAATTCAATAAAAGCAAATACATTTTCATCCTTCTCATGAGATTCTACTGCTATCAATCAATATTTGGCCAATTACATTCTCCTATTAGTATTAGTCTTTAAGTCCTCATCTTTTCTATTTGGTGATGCATCTCTTCATCGCTAGCAACCGATCCACCAGGTCTGTAACAACACCCCACTATGTAATTGATCTTGTTTGATTCCGCCTCACACCAGATGACTTGAACCTCACTGCCACATGCAATAATGTTAGTAGAAGTACTACTACTACTACTACAATTATAGATCTCAACTCTAACTGGATTCAAATCATCCGATATCATTAGCAGCACGCCCCCTCCTCTTCTCTCCTCTATCCTTCCTAAAAATACTGTACTCTTCACACTCGATACCAGTTAATAGGTCTGATTCTGATAGCCAGGTCTCCCTAATACCTACAATCTGAGGTTTAAACATACTGACTAAGGCAACAAACTCTATCCCTTTGTTTCTCATACTCCTAGCATTCGGTTACAGACAGAATAATCTACCTGTTTTTTCTTTTACATTGTCTGGTTTGAAGTCCGCCTGACACAGCTGGACAACTGGCAGATCTTTATTCTTCTCTAGTGCCTTATACATATGGACATCTTTGAACAGGTTTGATGGGTCCGAACTGGGCGAATGCAAAGTCGATATTGTTCTCGCCTCGTCAATATCTCCCTGACAAAGCCCATTCCCTTCATTAAAACAGTTATATAATATTGTCACTCTTACACTCACATTCACACATTCCTCCCTTTGTAATTTAGTTTCCCTGACTCTCTGTGTTAGGTCTCATACCAGTTATTAGTTTTTCTAGTCTCCTCAGACCAAAGGCATTCGGCTGTAGGCCGTCCCTGTTATATAAATCCAATCTTCACTCAAACTCACTCCACACATCCGAAAACTTGCATCCATTCCTTCTATATAGCCTACGCATCGAATCGTTTGCCTTCATAGCACTTCTTAATTCATTTTTATCATAGCCAGATAAAATACTGATGATTTTCATTTTCTCACTCTTCGCTCTCGTCTCTTTCAACAACCCTTTCATGGCCTCTATCACACTGAACTTATTGCCAGTAAAATTGTTAGTACTTACTACAACTACGGTTTTGTTTACTTTTCTTTTCTGTTTTTGAATTGTTTCCTTTATATTCTTAAATTTTGATCCATTGAAAACTCGATGTTACTCATCAATAGAACATTTTTTATAGAGTCACCAAACCAAATGACTTCTTTCTTTTTACTAGAAACGTCACTGACCTGATTTCCGATATTTCCTGACTCACCTGTTTCTTTGCTTTGTAGTTTCTTATTTTCCTCCTTAATTTTCTTTTTCTCCCTCTGTTCATTTAAAAGCCTCTCGACTTTTTGCAATTTCCGTGTCATCTCTCTGATGATCTGCTTCAACTTCGCTACTTTGAAGGTTAATTCATTTTCATTAACTTCCTCAATAACCTCGTTAGGAGGGCTAATCTTCTTGTTCTCGCCTGCGGTGCTTTTTTTAGCATTAAATTTCTTGCCCTTTTTGGCGCAATTACAAACAGATATTAAATATTGAAAAATCTTAATAAAATATGCGATAAAATACTAAATACACTAAAATCTACACTAGTATACTACAATAAAAACTAAGGGAAAACACAATAAAACTGACAACAATCACCAATTTCACAGGAGCACCAAATTCGCCACAGCCAACCACGATGTGTCCTCGAACCAGTTTTCATGGCAAACATACCTACTTTTAATATTTGACAGGTAATCACTTTTGTAATTTTCTTTTCCCGAAATATCTTACCATAAAATAACTTATCATACTATGCTACTAATATGGTGTGTTCCAATATGAGAAAAGAACCCCACACTTTTTTCATCTCTACACACAAATGCTCCTTCTGGAGAACATTCCCTGGAATGCTCTTATCTGTTGTCCAAGTAGATAAATCTCCTCATAATCCGGACTCTGTTCATGTAATTACCTATTCTAGAAGAAAGCTGACAGCAGTAAATAAAGTGTAATACCAAGAACGTTCGCTGGAATGTAACTGATATGTTGTTCGATGTCAGAATAGATAAATCTTCTCAAAATCCTCTCTCTCTCTCTCTCTCTCTCTCTCTCTGGATATAGTATTCAAAGGCAGTGCTTCATATTTTGTTTGTTCTAAAACTAAAAACAAAATTTAGTTTAATGTCATTTCAGAAATGGCATTAATTATCTAGTTCTCGTAAATAACAGTTTGTTATAATATCTATTGCGATATCTATAAAACTACCTCAGTTAATCAGAAAAACAAGAACTAATAGTATTTGGCAGAATAGTAGTGAGAAATGCGATATTCTTCAGTAAAGCGAAGGATAAAACAGAAGAAAGTCCCACTAAGCATGTTAATCTGGCTCTCTCTCTCTGTGTGTGTGTGTGTGTGTCAAAGTGCATCGGCTCGGATGACAAACTACACCGTGGACAATCATATCATCCACATCATCAAGAGCAAGAAACGTGGAATTTAAAGAGGAAAAATGCTTGTTTTGCTGCTCATCAGTTTAATGTAGAAAAAGGAATTATATCTCTTTCATCGTCCCCAGTGCTATGAGTGTTAAGCTCTCCAGTTGTTCATTTACTTTAATTTAATTATAACATCCACACCCAGCGCTTACCTCTTGTTTCCAAGGTTATTAACATATTATCAGCATTACTTCAGGATTCTTTATAAAAGAAATTTACAGAAAGCTAAGTTTCTATGAGGCTTCATCTTATTGAAAAGTGTTTGTATATGAAATTCACCAAATATTCCTATATCAATTGGTTTGTTTAGTCCATACGTTTATTTTCATATATCCCAAATAACTCTTAACACATTTAAATGATTCATTTTATTAGAAAAAGTAACGAAAAGAATAAAAAAGCAATAAAGTGAGAATAATTGTAATTGTGAATAAGAACGAAGTAATTTTACTACGGCTATTTTTCCCCTTCCATAACCATATTAGATATAAAGTAATACTGACTGGAATGCCTAGTTTTCTGATAATTTTCTTAGAAATATTTAAACTGTTTTAAACTCGTTATAATTTGAAGTTTATTGATACTCATTTCTTTAAAAATGTCCAAGCACATTAATAATGTTGAAGTCTGGTTAATAAGATCTACCTCCTGTCATCTACCTCCTGGCATTAACTTCAGTATGAATTTCGCTAATGCATTGTGTCATAGGAAAATTGATTTTTTCTATCAATATTATTTCAGAAGATGAATGTTCTTCCTATAAAGGTAAAAGAGCTGCATAAAATATACTGAGTGGAGAAATCATTATTGAGAAATGTCACTGGTATTGTATTATTGTTACTACAGCATAATTTTAAAATACAGTATATTGTATTTTGTATGTGATTTCTACTTGAGAAACTTTGCATGTTTATGGTATATTAATAACCTGAGCGCAGTATGGATTGTTCATACTATCTTGTTCTTTTTTTTTTTATTGATTTTTTGCATAGTCAGGAAACTCTGCTCTGGAGACTGAGCATGGAACTTTTTCAAGCGACTTCAGGCCTCTAATAAGTAGGACGACGACCTCACAACGAATGGTGAAACTTATCTACTGCCTAAAGACAATCACAAACAATCATACCCATACTGGAATTAGAAGTCCCAGCCTGTTGATTTTAGAGCAGATACACCATCCACGTTTCCAACCAGCTGACAGTATTCTACTACTGATGCAATAGTACAATAATAAGAACCGTTGTACAATTCATTTGTTTCTGATCAATTTATGTAGTAATTTTGTACACAGTTTCTTCAGTTGCTTTTTGTTGTACAACATTTATAATTTATTAAGTTTTTAATTTTCAAACTAAATTACTTTACCTTGACGTACCTGTTGAAGTAGAAAAATCTCTGATTCATTATATGAGGCCACCAAACGTTAATTTAAGACATTCACACCCATGAATTTTCCACCATTTCAGAGATACAAGTAGTTCTCCATTATTTAGAATCGAAGTTCAATTCTATCTATGAAAAGTTGGAAACATCTCAAGGAAGAAATTGTCCTAAAATGCTATATTTGATCTACTCGACATCCCATGTTCCAAAGGTTATTCAGCTTATACAGATAAGCATAGTCATGTTTATAAATGTTTTATGAGTGTACAATACAAATAAGTTGTTTGTCAATGGACTATAATAGTTTCAGTGGATGATAAAATCATCTCTACCTGTTTTTACACTCTTCGATATCAGAATAGGATTCTTACACTCAGTATACACAAATCTCTATCAGGTGTACTGCTGGGTTTGTTAAATGGAAACGGTGTTTGCTGTAGGATTCATACTTGACAGATTTTGTCGTCTTCATCTCTTCTGGTCCTTTCCGAGGAAGTTGAAGGCAGAACATCACATTTCGAATATCCTGTTCCTTGCTTGTTTTAACAGCAAAGAGATTATTTCATCCTTGAACCAGAATTAACTACGACTTTATGGTATCAATGTATTTCAAATATTGTTGGTAAAATATCTTATTTCGAGCAAAAAAAAAAACACTTTATTCACGTCTTCCTCAAAAAATAGTACTCGGATTTCTTCGAGGGATTTAGTTTCTTGTCTTCCGATTAAGTTTATTTTTATTTTTATTGTTAGTTCTATAGTAATTCAATTGCACAAAATTTTCTCTTCTTTCCTTCGTTCGTTCGTTCGTTCTTTCCTTCCTTCCTTCCCTGGAAGAATTAAAGTCAGAAATTTGTGTAATAGCAGTGTATGAACGGGATTGCAAAATGCACTATAGGTAATGTATACGGACTGACTCCATTCATATCGTCAAAACAGCAAATCAAATATAGGCAACTTGATAAATTAAATTATTGTAAGCATGTTCCTGCTGGGCTGCGTCATCTCGTGACGCAGCCCAGCAGGAACACGAAAAAATTGCAGTGGATGACAGTGTCTTCAAAGTGTGTGTAGAGGAAGCTCATCTTTATAGTTGATTGATATTTTTTTAAAATAATGTCTGTAAAAATATACTGGGGACCAACAATTTCTCTTTTATGTATCATTCATAGAAGAGGTGATGTTCACTCGATATGATATTTTCAATTATAACAGAAATCTTATGTGCACTAATCGAAATAACATGCAGTTATTCGGGGATCGAAACAACATAAACAAAAATTCTCCATCAACGTGTGAGTAGGCATCTTTGGAGATAGACTAACAGGCCTACATGTTTTTACAAAAAGGCTTAGGGGTTTTTAGTAAAACCTAGTAGAAGGTATCTTGTAGTATGTCCTCAATGACATTTCCTTATCATGGAGTAATTCATGTATGGCGAAACTACATTGAACTTCCTTCGTGAGGCCTGAGGGTACTTCATGAAGACTTTCTTGAAAGATGGATTGGTCGACGTGAACTAGTTACACTGTCTTCTTGGTAGTCTCACTAAACACCATGAATTATTATTTGTGTGGCCATTTGAAACCATTGTTTTACTCAACATAAGTGTTGAATGCTGATGAATGGCTGAAATGTGATGAACGTGCATGTACTGCTATCAGATATCAGCCAGGAACTTCCGAGATGATGCAACTATAAACGGTGAGACGTTTCGAGAGAAGAGCAGCTATCAACGGAAGTAATTTTAGACCTCCGTAAAGTACATTCGCCTATAGTTTTTTTATTATTTCCTATTTTTTCGTTGATGCTTTCTGTCTGTTTGCAGGTTATTGCGGAATCATGTTTAGTGTACACCTCAAGGTAATTCTAAGGTGTAGGTTGTCTTTAAATTTAAAATTCTAAAGGATGGATATGAAAATACCCAAATATGGATTAATAAGAAATGCAAGTCAATGGAGAGGTGTAATATTATTGCAATGAAGTGATATCTGCCAATACATATGTCTACGGTTTGAATTTAGAATGACTGAATCATCCCCGGTCAATGATTGTTTCTAAAACTCTTCATAATGCGTATCAAATAGCAGTAGAGGAAACTCAATGCGTTTAAAAGAAAATAACCTAAAAGGATTGCGTGGGTGCTTGTGAGAGGGATGTAATTTGCATGAAATTACATCCCTCCCACGCGCACAATCCAAGTTACTTCACCGCTTTTAAGGATGTTTCTGCAATTATACTGCTCAAGTAATAAATCTCCTGTAAAGGATTATTGAGTTTGAGTTGAGTTTATGGGTTGAGTCTATTTGTTGTGTTTCCTCCCCAGGGATTTTTCCCTAACGAACACCCGTCTACATTCATTCGATTGGAATCGATTGATAATTATGAGTAATTCTCAAAAAACCTTTCGCTGAACTTTGAAAATAGTAGCGCGATAAGAACTGTCATATTAAAAATGAAAACTTTGTAATCGGTTCTGTAGATTCATGGAAATTAATTTTAATAAAAACATGAAGAAAATTGATGCAGAATAAAAATAACTAATAAAACATTAAATAATTTAAATGATTTGTAAAGAAGCAAAGTGTAATGAAGTGTGTAATATATTTCAAGCTACCTTAACATTACAATTTGAAATTTGTACATAGCAAATCTCAAAGCATCTGAGTACTGTGAATAATACCTTGAGCTATATAAAAGTTATCTACCTCTGCTATGGATCGATTCAGTCTTAAAAGATGTTTGTAGTCTAACAAAACCATTAGTAAGAATTCTGCATTTAAAGCATTGTTTAACGATATTATGTGTAGAAATTAAAGCATTGCCTTTTATTCTCGTCTCTACAATTTTTTATTCATATATTCTTAGTAATTTATTTAATGCATACTACTCCATGATCATAGATTTATGAATGCTAGCAAGAGCGGTGGTGATGTGTTTTTTCTTTTTTTTTTTTAAATCAGAGTTTTAAGTTTCGTTTTGTTACTATTGTTTCCTCACTTTAGATTTTCAAGTTTTGCTCCAAATAATGCCAATCATATCCCTTATTTATATATACAATAGCACATTACACAGAACAATTTTAAAGTTGTATATTCCGTGATGTACATTGTCGTAAGAGAGAGAGAGAGAGAGAGAGAGAGAGAAAGAGAGAGGGAGAGAGAGAGAGAGAGAGAGAGAGAGAGAGAGAGAGAGAGCCTACCAAACATATAGAGTATGAACTGGAAAGTATGGACCCTGTAAATTCTTGTTACTGTTACTCCCACCAACGAAATTTGTTAAAGCTGATACATTAGCACCGTAGGTGAGCTGGAGATGTTTTAATTTAATTTATTTTTAACATCGTCCCGAAATCCCACTGCAGAGTGCAAACTTTCTGAAGCTACTTCTAGTCTCCAGTGGTTTATATTTGGGATAGTTTGTTAAATTTGGGATAATGCACTTAGACATAAAGTGTTTCTGAAGTATTCGCTATACCCACACTCGTCGTTTTAATAGGAAAGGGATATAGTGTCGTTCGAATATTCTATATATTCCAGATTTTCCAAGCTTCTTCTTCTCTCCCAATCATGTTCTTGTTTATATTTATACTGTCCTACTACTATCCCAACTCTTGCAGACCATTGAGCACCTGGGTGATAATTGTAATTTCGGATAGCTTAGATTTTCTTTCCACCTTCTTTCCCCCCCTCGTATTAGTTTTCTGCTAGTCTGTGTGTTTCTTGGCTACTGTAATTCCGTTACTCCATTAGCTCTTAATGTTACCTACAGCTTATTTTGGGTTATGTAGTCCTTTACCTATATCATAAACTGGTAAATCATTGATATGGTATCCTATGATGACACCTCTTTCGAAGTCCATAATTTCGAAATTATGGATTTAGAAATCCCCCTGTCATAGAAAGCATCCACACATAGAGTCTGTTATAAGATTACATTCGTTTGTCGTATATAGAGGTACCCGTTTGGCAGCAGGAATATATAAATTAAATTAATAATTTAATTTTATCCTTATATAGTCCTTATAAGGACTGGCTTAAAGGGACGAAGCAAGAATGCTTTCCATATTCCCCGTTGTTTGTAGAGGACAGTGTAGGGATAAGGTGTTATTGAGCTATTAGCTCTGATCATGGCAGGAGGGTAACAGCAATAGCCGAGCCTCAGTTAGAACTTCATTGCCATCCATTACCCTCCAAGGGTATTAATCACCGCATCTTATGGTACTCTCCCGGCCACCACTCTTTATATCCTTATAAGGACTGGCTTAAAGGGGCGAAGCAAGAATACTTTTTCATCTTTCCCGTTATCTGTAGAGGACAGTGTAGGGATAGCTCTGATCATGGCAAGAGGGTAACAGCAATACCCGAGCCTCAGTTAGAACTTCATTGGCTACAGCATTGACATCCATTACCCTCCAAGGGTATTAATCACCGCATCTCTTTCAATTAACTCTATTCCTCTCTCCTATTCCCCGGACACCACTATCTTTATAAGGTAAGGACTGGCTTAAAGAGGCGAAGCAAGAATGCTTTTCATCTTCCTCGTTATCTGTAGAAGACAGTGTAGGAATAAGGGTTATTGAGCTATTAGAGCTCTGATCATGGCAGAAGGGTAACAGCAATAGCCAAGCCTCAGTTAGAACTTCATTGGCTACAGCATAGCCATTATCATCCAATCCTCCAAGGGTATTAATTAATCACCGCATCTCATGGTCGATTACACACCGGTGTTCCGGCGATCCTCTCTCGGCCAGGCCACCGCTGCTCAGAGATAAGAAATTTAAGTATAAATAATGCAAAATAGTTAAAGGTGTATAATTATATATTGCATATTTTCTGATTAATCAAAACAGTTTTCAAAATAATTTAAAATTTAAAATTAAATTAAAAATGCAATAAGTTTGTCATAAATATTTTTATAAATATAGAATATTTATTAGAAGGTTATTAGAAAGCCAGTTCCCAATATTTAATGGAGATACTGGATATAATGATTGATTATATGCATGGCTGCATATTTGTGTGATTTTTGTCTTAACTAAATTCAATGGCCATTTCAAGTAGCAATATATTTACTTTTTCAACAGAAATAATTATATATTTACAAATAGCGTATTAAATTATGAACATAAATTATATTTTGATAACAATGAACTCCAACTTAAACAACTATTTCACAATAAACTCCTCCAATTCCAGTCCATTGATTTCAATATGTGTTAACAAAATAAACAGATTTATTGTTAATAAAATTATACAAATGGAAATAGATAAGGAAAAAAAAATATATTTTGCTTACAAATACGTAACTTCTCAGAGCTTAAAATTCAAAGAAAGTGGGAGATAGAGTTTGACAGACAGTGATCAATTTTGCAAAATGCAATTTAGCTTTATGCTCGTTCTACCATCATATAAAACTGATATAAAGAAATTTGAAAAACATTTTTAATTAATTTCTGATACTCATAAATACATATATGAACGTTTAAACAAATCCCTTCTTCTACTTCCTTGGTCCCATCTTGATTTCCCAGAGGGGTATCTGCGCAATTTACCCTTCTTCATTTCAGCCTTCAATTGTCATTGAGCAAATAATTTCTATAATACAGAAGAAAGTATTCCAACATGCATCTATTAAGCTCACTGAAATACCATTTAACAATTAGTAAACAATTAGTAAAATTGCTAATCTGATTAAAATACCATGAAATAGACGAAGAAAACTAAATCTATTTTGTTGTGATCCCTTTTCAAAACATATTCTTCAGTATACAAAATTAAATGCAAAAAATAAATATCAGAAGGTCGTTTCAAAAGATCTGCAAACTGCACATGAATGACCAGTGGATGATATGATAATTTCGACTTGAATTTCAGCGGTAGTTATATCTTTTAATAAGAACAGAGTGTGCTATTTTACAGTTTGTGGTGTTCTTGTTTACATTTGAGGAACTTTACATAGACCTTTATATTTCAGGAAAAACCTGACCTGGGTCGCAAATCTCACAGTGTGGGCATAATATTACAAGTGCAAGATCCGGTCTCATAGAAATGCACTGATATCAACTGCTTTCTCATCATTGTATACTTACTCAATTTGAATCTTTAAGACTGCGTTTTGTTGCCTAACTTGAAAGACTATCCCAATGACAAAGATTTCACTCACTGACAAGATTACCGCCGAAGTGACTCGATCTGTCATACATACATACATACATTATATATATATATATATATATATATATATATATATATATATATATATATATATATATATATATATATATATATATATATATATATATATATATATATATATATATATATATATATATATATATATATATATATATATATATATATATATATATATAATAAATACTTTTAATAACAGCGGGTTACAGTGTACAGAACTTTCGAAATGACTGATATTACTGAATCTTTAATACATTATGTTTCATTCATCCTTTCCACCTGCAATTTTCTTTTCCAACATCTAAATGATCTATTCTAATGTGATAAAAGTTCAAATAGTTTCCCATACTGAGTATGCGTGAATGAAAATGTATATTTTTTATTTATATGTCTAGAAAAGTGATCAGATAAATCACTAACGTCAAGTATACCTAGGTATACGAGTGAAAGAGATAATTTTTATATACATAACTTTTGTTGTAAAAATCTATTTGAATGATGCTGCGTGAATGAAAGAATTATTATAATTATGAATGTTGAAAATTCGAGACTTCTTTTTCAGTTATAAATTTGATCCATCTTGCATATATCATTGGCACACGTAGGATTTTCGCACAATGGAGGAAAAATTTTCCTAAGTGAGACTAACTTTTTTTTTAAATTAAAATATTCAATACAGTGAGGAAATTTATAAGAAAAGAGGATGAAATGCAGATTCTTTTGATGTTATCCTTCGTTTGCCAGTGATATCCACACACAGAAATGCACATACATACACATACACAAAATAAAATTTTATTTATCCTGCATTGTTCTTTTTATAAAATTTCCTGGGAAAATCTGTACGATGACAAAAAAAAACTATGCTTTGCGAATCATAATCTAGTTAATCTCCTTGAGATATAAAACAAACCGTTCATAATATAATATTTTATGTTTAAAGAGCATCATGTCATAAGTAATGCGTATCGTCTCTCTCACACTTGGCCAAGTTCAGTCTACCGCTTTCGGTGCAAAAAGATTTTGTTTGCGAATCCAACAAACTGCGGTATAGTTGTATCTGACTAATAATAGGTGAATTTCATTTTCCCTGGTTAGACCATCAACGTACTTACTGGAGGCTTAAAGTGGACTGAAAAGTGACAATGTTTAGTCCCTTCAGCAGGGTTTTCGTATTCTTTAACCCTTATTCCGGTTACGTTAGCAATATATAAGTTTATAACTGTTTGTTGGTGGTGAAAGTTATGTAGATATACAAATTTAATTAACAGGTTCCATCTTAAAACATTTGTAACATTTTAGAAAAAAATTGCCATTTTATCAATTCACCAAAATGAGGTATGAGATCAGATTTACTGGACTGAAAATTTATGTTCAGTGATTTCACTTCACATTTTCTTTTAATATGTATTTGATCTCTCTCTCTCTCTCTCTCTCTCTCTCTCACACACACACACACACACACACACACACACACACACACACACACACACACACACACACACACACACACACACACACACACACACACACACACACACACACACACACACAGGTTACAGATCTTATAATAGTGCCATGTAATTTTTTTGGGAAAACAGCATGAGGAGGATTGTTCCAAAGAAGAGGGATACATGGAATGGAAGAACTTTAGAAGTTGATTTCATAGGTTTGATTGCTGTTATTAAATGTCTAGAAGACAGTTAAGATATAGTGGTCAGTTCTTAGGAACTCTGCCCATTAAAAAGTATCTATGATAAATATATAATGCAGAAACAAGGTGGCTGTGGGAAAACAGCTGAAGAGAGAGGTTATCTAGTAAGCACACTGTTCTTGTATGTATAACATCAAACAAACCTTCTTAGGGACGTTATAGTACACCACTCCAAATGCGTGAAAATAATCCAAAGTAGAGGCGATTTGAGATCAAATTGCCTTGTTGTGAAGGAAGAAATGGTATTTTGAACGAAAGATGATACCTTAAGATCTAGGAGGCTGCATTTTGTGTTAGAATTATGTTCTTCCTGAAGTAAATTATTATGTAACTGTTCATGTATTTATAAGTTAAATTACAAATTAACTAGAATATTTATAATCTGTAGTACTTCGCATCTGAGCATGCAGGATAAATGAAATCTTACTATGCATTTATCAAGTAAGCACATTCAATATTACCTTATTCTTTACCTTATATATACTTTATATAGAACATTCGAGAGTGAACATAAACTAAAAGGTATATTACATTTCAATAATATTTAGCAAATTATAATGCACGATATAAGTAAACAGTCACATTATTGAATGTTTTCTTATGCTTCTAAAATAATATTGAACAGAAACACATTTTCCCTTATCTATGATAATTGAACTGAAGTTAAATAATAATGATAATTATTAACATTTAAATTATTCGATTGAAACAAAAGTCAATGAAAACTTTTTTTTATTTTATTTTCAGAGATTTAATAATTAACCAAACTTTATATGTGAAAATAAATAAATACAGCAAAGAAACAACAACTAACGAAAGCATTTGGTAACAACTTCTATCATACTCATATCTTTGTGATTTGGACTGGTGCTTCACATTTAACATTGTATTGCAGAGTGTTTTATACACTAAACGACTAATAAATGCAAAATGTGTTCCTGTGTAAAGAAGAGCAGTTATGATTACAGATGTATTGATTGTTTTATTGAAAATGCAACTACCCTCTACATATATCTACACACATTTAAGTAAACATAGCACCAACAACTGATGGACAATACAAGCTAACAATTTATTTCGTGGTGGCAATTGTAGTTCATTGATTATACTTAGTTACTGCATAATGCAAGAACATACTCGTAATTATAAAGTTGTCAAGGCACTAGGTGCTGTTTATTTTATTTATATTTATATGTAGTCAACGGAAATTGGCAATTCACAAACTTCTAGAATCATCTATTATAGTTAAATTATATCTATATATATAAACAAAATCTTTGGTAATAATTTATTTTCGAATATAACAGTTTTGTAGTAATCAGTTTAGTGTATAACGAAAATTTATTATAAATTAAAACAGAAATGTACTATCTAATAGCAGTTATTTACAAGATATATATTTATATAATATTTATAAATAATAGCTCAATAAAGACAAATAATAATTTGTTCATTCTATAATATCGAGAATGATTAATTCATGAAATCCCATAGAATTTTGGTGGGATTTCATTTAATTTATCTCCTTTTTATTCAAGAGAGGCTAATATTACTGTTAATCCATCTGAGATGAAGAAGACGAAGATTTAGGCGCTTTTTCTCCCAGAAATTTATCATATTTTACTAAGCTAACAGAGTTAGATGTTGAATTCAAATTTCCTCCGGATTAATCAGTTCGGTCTGTCGCTTTGCATAGAGTGGAATATTTCTGTAACAGCCTATTTATAAAAACAGTTTATTGTTATTTATATTAATGCAAGTATGTTTTCTAGGTGCTAGCAAGCTGTTACTAT
This sequence comes from Typopeltis vanoorti, assembly GCF_054136105.1. NCBI lineage: Eukaryota > Metazoa > Arthropoda > Arachnida > Uropygi > Thelyphonidae > Typopeltis > Typopeltis vanoorti. The sequence continues at coordinate 85,077,241 of NC_143556.1, read as the reverse complement.
GGCAGTATTCGCTTTATGCTTCAGTTTCTGATTAGCAGCAATTGTTAGGTTAGTTCATGCATGGTTTCACTTTGCAATATGTGTATTCAACTTGAAGACTTATAGGACAGTGAACATCGATAGTTATTATCAATATGGTGAAGAATGTGACATGCTTAACCAGCAATTTAAACTGATTCTAATTTGATGTAAACGAAACAGCAATGTTATCAGTTTAGTACAATTTTTATCCTGTAAATGGAAGATTGAAAAATTATATGTTTAAATATCCACAGGCTTACAGGAAGTAGGTGTGTTCTGGAAACCCGCCATCAGTTTTTGTTTCTTTTAATTTAGTTTTATTATTGTTATTTACAGTAACGAAGCAGTCAGTTTCTCGCTGAAATTTTTTTCTCTGAGAAAATAAAAATGTAAAACTGGCGTCTTGCAAATTTTCATTGGCGTAAAGTATTGTTTGAGTTTGCGATAGACATTAGATAATTCGAAGAGTTCGAAAGCGTTACCGCACAATACATATATTATCTATATCTATTTATTCTTACAACAGAAGAATTTCTACAGAAATTTTAATACTATGAATGTTAACTTTATACAAAATTTTTGGTGGGAGTTTACTAATGAAAAAAAAAATCTGTGCTATCAGCTTTTTATGGGTATTATACATATTAATCGTAAATAAACCACAAAAAAGACAGACAGACAGAGAGAAAGGAAAGAATCCGAAAGATACATAAGGTATATAATAAACTGAATCACATTGGAAACTAAGGTTTAGCGACAGCTAACAAACGGATAATAGATATTTCTTGTAGTAATAATATAGAGCTGAAAGTCTTTTTTAGCATTTAGATATTACTAATATCACTTTAAAATATACAGTTGGTGAGAGAAACTGTTGCTTAAAAATGAAGTGATGCAAATTTCCTATCTGGGTGATTAATAGAGCGAGGAGTTTATTGGACAGTGACTTCTGAACAACTCTCAAGATATACATTTAAATGACTTGCACGAGCTTTATCATCTAAAACTTACATTTTATAAATTAAATGTTCAGTTAGCAACTCTTTCTTAATAATATGAAATGAATGCGAGACACGATCGCTACTTGGAAGATCGGTGATTGTGATAGTTACACTTTTATCCTTTACACTCCGTCTCACTAAAAATCAGTGACATTTAAGTAGATTTTCGTGCAATATATTTGACTTTGTATTGTAATTAATTAACTTAATTTAATTCTAATATGAAATAAAATCTGAAACACGTGTGAGAAAAAGGTAGTGAGAGAATATTTTAATGAAATACACCTTGCAGTACTTTTACCACTTAGAAATTAAAAAGTACAATATCGTAAAATATATTAATTTAGTAAATATATTACTTATATAATAAGGAAATGATAATTCAAGATGAAAATGCAGTAAGAACAGTGTACCTAGCTTTTTTGTTGGAGACGTGAATATGGCTATAATGCATGGAATATCAGGAATATCCATGTAGGTACGAGTTTACCTTTTTATAATACTAAACGTTGAATACTCCGTTTAATGTTTCCAGCAATCATGGTGGCAATCAACTTAGTTCATGATTAAATAAATAAAGAAGACATTATTATTTATGTACCCGCCAGAGCTCTTTTAAATGTTGAAAGTTTAATCAGAATATTTAAATATATACTTTTCAGGTAAGGAAACTTAGTTAAAGAAGAAACTGGTAAAATAAAGTGTTTTGCTTCCAGTTTTTAAACTTCTTAAATATAAACCTTGATTAATTCTAAAGATGTTTAAATAATTTTACGGTTGATTCGATTATATACTTTGGAATAAATTAAGGAACTTTATCTTGTTCTCAAGATAATTTAGAATTTAAATGTTAAATTATTCTTTATTCGGTATTCAGGATGCAAATAAAAATAGAACAGTTTCTGAAAGCAAAGCTAGAACCGTACGAATTTTTATTTTATTTTGCATAATGCATTATGCAAATTTAAACATAATTTTTTCATAATGCTGATTTATAAAGAAAAAAAAAGGGAAATTTTCTTGCCCGTAAATGATAAGAAAAACGAAGACAATCGAAGGCCGGATATAAAAATGCGATGGAAATCTCGTCTGTAAATGTTATCTTTTCAGATTGAATAAATTAGAATTGAATTAAATAAAAAAATATTATGCTACTTAATTTCTTCTCTTAGAGAATTTATGTCCTGTAAGACAAAAAAGGTTTTTAAGTACTCTAAGACAATAAATGTTTCCACGTCGCAAACACATTTTCGGCAATGTGATCGATCTTTGAATAATCTAGATGAACTCGTGAAGTAAAAGACTGAGAAAAAATATTTAAAATAATACTATAAAATATATTTAAATACGGAAGAACACATAAGTTATGACATAGCCAATCAGACACTTTCATAAATTAATTTTTTCGTAAAATAAAGTGAAATAAAATTGCGAAATGTGATTTTCCAAGAAGTTATATGCAGTAAATTTTCATTTCACTCAATATATTGAACTTGAGTATGACTGAATATTTTTCCCTAAAACAACATTTATAATGTTTAAATACAGTTAGTAATTTGATAAATCTCTGTTCATTCCAGATTTTGAAAATCTTTGTCTTGCAACGGTTGTATAGGAAGACTATATGCCGAATGAGCATTAATATAATGCAAGTTCTTCCATTTAGAAATCGTGCATAGGCACGGATTAGATAATTATAATGCATGGCAGGTCAACCTCAACTTTATGCCAGCCGAAAGAATAGCTGTCATATGCTCATGAATGAATAAGTTAAGTTAAAAAAATCCTGTAGCTGTGGTCTTACTCTAGAGCCAGAAATATGCATGAGGGGGACCGGGAGAACCAGTTGTCGCTGAAATGAAAATTTGCAGTGCGCTATTTTGTCTACAGTATAAACTATCGATTTTCATCTAGAATTCATTCCAGTATTTTATGAGGAAAGATTGTCGCACATACAGAGAAAGATATAATAACATCAGAGAAGAATGGTGGTTTGGGTTTCTTTTGTAAAATATCTGTAGGTGTTATTTTGTAGCAGTTAATATTATAATATCTACAGCTGACAGCGTGCAGAAGGAATGGATGTGTACTGACTAATAGTCGTTATGAAAACCAATTAAATAATTTCTTTCCCAGATTTCTAAATCGCTTATTTTCAAAGATTATATAAGATACAAGCAATTCAATTTTTTGTAAACGGTTAAGCTACAGAGTTTCTTTAATTATTTATAGTTCAGCCTTGACTGGAGTGTATAACTCGTATTATAATTCAATATAAATTAAATTATATTTCCAAAGACAAAGATAGATATATAATTTTATACATATGCAACTGAAGCACAACCATATTCGATAGCTTTCATTAAATATTGCAAAAGTTAAAACACACGAAATCATTTATACTTCTTATCAAAGAAAACTGTTTTTCGAGGTGCATTATGAACCTATAACCGCATAATTACACTGTTATTATAAGTAAATTAGTAAGTTAATTGTAAGTTATGATTATATGACAATGGCATTCTAGATTCCTTTTCTAATTTTTCTGAATGAACTTACAAAGCAGACCCATCTAATATTTACAGAAGGATTCACAGTTTTCAAAACCTTCCTCAAAGAACTCGGTTAATTCTTCAGCCAATATTATTTTAGAATAAATAGTTAAGCAAATATGTACAAACTCCCTGAAAGACTGAGGTGGGCTCAAATGCAATCTCAGATGGTAGTTATGATACGTAAATAGTAAGTCCTTATCTCTAAATCATGAACATAAATTTATACAAATCAATTAATTAGTCACCAAGAAATCAATCTCGGTGACTAATCAATAGTCATTCAATGTTCGTGATTGCTTAAAAATATTAAAAAATTAATCACTGCGCTGTTTATTGATACAGTATTATGTACCCATAATAAATGACATTTTCTGCTCTCAAAAATTATAATGGGATTCAAGAATAAATCTTAAGATTTACTAGGTATTACTCTGTATTAGGTTTACAGGAGCATTTTATAAAATGATAATATCAGATATTTCGGATATAAATTATTCGTTTTTATAATAAAATTGTTATTACTTCTAATTACTCTGCAATTTCAGAAATTTCAAGTAAGTTTCGATTTTTTTTCCGTGTCAAACGTCAAAGAATATTATGAATGTTATACCACTTAGAATATTATGCAATAATATACATTAATTTCAATAATATGCCATTTACGTATTATTTTTATATATTCAGTTGCCCTTAGATATTTTTATGAGAGAACAGTACGTAACATCATGAAATATTGTTACGTACTGTCTAGTTTTGCTGTTCTGATCATCAACTTTAAGAGGAATCAAGAAAAAACAAAAACAAAATTATTATCACAAATATAAGTAACCTAATAGCAGGTATCAGATAACACTGTGTATGTGTGTGTGTGTTAATTGCTTTCTGTTATTATATTAATTACAGTAACTTTATTTCGAAGTTGATTCCTAAAGAAGTTTGTCATCGGAACAGCGGAAGAACTAGCTGAAGAGTTATAATTATAACTGAGCAGCCAATATATACAACAACAACAACAACAACAGAAGCCTTCGAACTTAACATAATATACTAATGGCTTCTGTTCCGAGTCCCTCACTGATAACGATTTTGAACCCTATTTCTACAGAACTAATAGGACGATATTTAAACTGCATACTTGAAGAAAACTTGGATGAACGAAAAATTGTACCGACGTCTCAAGCATTATTACAGTAAACTAGAAATTGACCTGTGAAAAACCCTTAAAGTATTGTGTGTGACCATTGCTTTTAGAAGTCCATAATCTGTAATTTTGTAGATTAATTATGATAATATTAATGTTAGCATCGAAACAGCATATTTTCGTGGAATTCACAAGTCTGAAGCAAAGAAAATATTTGAAGGAATCAACATTATTCCATGCTAGTCAGCAAGGCCTCATTATAAGAATAAATATAACAGAGCATCTATAACAATTAAACAAGGCACCATAAGCCACCTGCACAAATACCGATTTAAAATTATTAAGAGAAAACCTGTAAGAAAAAAAAACCATATAGTCGCTTCTCATGCGATTTATGAGAAGAAAGTTAAATTTTAAACTAATGATTGAGAATGCCAGTATACCAAAAATCGGCCATGCTAATTATCCAGCTCTTAATATAAGCATCAAAATGAATATTTTGTTCGCATTTTAAGGAATAGTTTTATTTTTGACTCTTTGGGATATAATATTGCATAATATACTGATAACCCTATCAGCTATTGTTTATTCCTTACTCAATAAACGCTAAAATATTTATCACAGTTGTTAGCTGATCATTATATGTTTCAGTAAAAGAGCAAATTTATCCAGTTTTACAAAAAAACAAATATCGCTGTAGTTTAAAATTAAAATGATTCACTTCTACTCAATATCGTGTTCCGACAAGAACACAGAGAATTTGGCATCAAGAATCGAAAACTAAATTAAATTATGAATCACTGGTATTCTTGATTGAGCTGACTTATTGTTTATACAATGGTTTTAAATATTGCAGAAATAGTTCTTGTTGTTCTGCTTCTTTAAACTTGAGTATGAGTGTTGGGATTGATCTGATCAGACATTCCGTCTACTGTTATTAACTGGGATGCAGGCGTGTAGAACTGAAAGAAAGATAAATTTGTATCAATAAAGATATATATGGACATAATGCCATAAATAATCAATAAAGTTAATTCATGAAATAAATTTAAAAGACAATTAATTAGAAGAGAATTAAAGTTGAATCTGCATTTATCCATATGGACTTTTTTGGAATAAAATATTTCATTTTTTTTTAATTCGGAACTATATGTTCTATATTTAAAAAACCATATGGAATTAATTTTTCCATATTTCTAAAAAGCTATGAAATAAGAAATAAGTTTTTCAAGTTAAAAAAATGTATGGAAAGCCATTTTGATACTAAAAAATCTGATTAAATAATATCGTAATTATTATAATTCTCCTCTTGACGCGTGTTTAAGTTATGTGTATCTAAAATTTTCTAAATGTTGCTCAGACCGATATTATTATTATAATTATTATTATTATTATTAAAACGTCGATGGAGTCAAAAGACTCACCGCTGGAGGTACCACTGTTATATACACACAGTTTATCATACCGCGTCTTAAATATGTTCATTCTTTCAGCACTCACCACGCTCGACCAATGCATTCCAATCGCTCACCAATCTCCATGCAAAAAGCCTTCTCCTCATCGTCTTGCTCACACTCTCCTTAGTAAATCGTCTCTGAACCTTTTTCCAATACATCTTCATCTTTTTGAAAATCAGGTGACCAAATCTGTGCACAGTAATCCGTATCTAGCCTGATCAAAGCCTTATACAAATGAACCATAATATCCTTACTTCTATAAAAGTCAGTGCCCTCCGAATCATTCATATTATCCGCTGTGATGTCCTCTCAATTTTAGCAGTATGACTCAGAAATTTTAGGTCCTGTTTACAATCACTCCCTTATCTCTCATCTCCTCTACCTGGTCCAAGATATTTCAACCGACTGTGTACTCTACATCCCATCTTTGCTTCCCAAATTTTTAAAACCTTACACTTCACAATAATGAAATGACAACCCCCGCCTCATTTTCCCAATCAGCCAGTGTATTCAAGTCCTCTTTCAATGCCACAGTACTCGCTCAAGACATGATAGTTCTCCCCAACGTTGTATGATCTACAAACAACTGCATATCACCATTCAGATCTCTCTCCCAATATCATTTAGATACAAATTAATCTCTCTTCCATAGACAATTCGCTAATACTGACCACACAGCCAATCTCCAATCCAGCACAGTAATTTACTATTAACCCAGTCTGTTTCAATTTAGTTACCAGCTTTGCAAAATCTAAATCTACAACTGTGTTCGCATCATCTCCACCAATGCCTTTAGAATTTTATTATAATAAGTAAGCACGTTGTTTAAACACAGTCTTCATTTAAAAATCCCATGGTGGTCACATTTTTCTATTGTCAATCCAACTCTGAATCTTGGTTCTACTAACTTCTCTAACACTTCAATCACAATTCTAGACAAACATATAATTAAAAGCCTTAATCTTATCACCTCCCTTATGTATCGAAAAAAAAATATTCTCTTTCTACTTCTTTGGAACTGGGTCCATTGCAAGGCTTATGTTAAAACGATATGTAAATGTTGTTTTTTACTCCCACCGGAACATTCCTTCTAAACAAGTGATGAAATACATCAAGTCCTAGTCCTATAGCCTTATTAACATCAGTTTATTCAATTCCTCATATACCTCCTGCTCACTTAATAACAGCTCCTCCTTTCCCACTCTATTCAAGATCTTCATGATGTCACATTTACAAGAATAAAATAGCTTTATAAATTAAGTACCTCAACTATATCCTCTGCAGCGGTTATGATTCCTCCATTTTCAACAATCAGTGCTATCAATCTATAATCATTCTTTATTTTGCTATAAGGGTACAATGAAAAAAATTCCCTAGGATTTTTTTAGCAGAATTAGCTAACCGCAGCTCATACTGCACTTTTTCTACCCTTATTCAAGTTGGGCACCTACCTCACCTGCTTTTTGTACTTATCATGCAAATGATTGTTATAACCACTCATATTATGCTTCTTCCACAATACCTGCTTCTTCTGGATTGCATACCTTACCTCTTGATTCATCCATTTTACACCTGCTCTATTTACCCTCTTGACCTTTGGAATACATTCGGATATTGCCTTCACCAAATATTTCTTGAGTATGGCCTAAGTAACGTTAATATCCTTTCCATCCAGTTCCTTATTTCAAGTTATTGCCGCGGTTTTCTTTTGATAATTACCAGCCTATAATTACACATATGTCCCTTTCTAACAGAAGTCCACAAATGACTGGTCATCCTACAAGGGATTACTTAATGGTCATGCTCATCAATTGGTGGAAGATTTTACTCCCAATTTATAATAACATCATCCGATAAGATGATGAAATCAATACTCTTGATCCTCGCGTATCCTTCGTCACGTACTACTAATTGTCTCAAAAAATCCAGAAATTCATTTTCTTTTCCCCAGCTTCAGTTTCTTGATTCTTTCTGTATTGCCATAATTAACCTCACACATAATGATCACTCGTTTCGTGCTAACCAGGCTAATTTGTTTATATATTTCTTTCTCATTACCATCCATATTACTAGGTCTATATCAACACCTATCTAAATATTTCATCCTGTTCATTTCTACCTCATACCATACAGCCATAAAACCGCAGCCACTATTTGCACATTACAAATCACCTTAGCACAACTCATCTGCTACCATCAACAATGCTCTTCCTCCCTTTTTTTCTTCAATGCGAAACATATCATATCCGCTTTCGATCTGTTGGAATTGACAGCTTGCTCTGTCAGTGCCATGTAGTGAAGCATACTTTTCTTTGATTTTACTTTTTTATACAAACAATATTCGCTGAAGCTACATAACTGAACACAATTATTGACATCTTTTAAAAAATAAATCATTTATTTACAATTTTTAATCAATTGTCTTACTTTAATTATTACGATTAAGCTTAAATTGATGTCGTAAGGACTATTGTAGTTAAATAAAATAGAGAAAAAAATATTATTATGAATTGTCTAAGCGCAATGTACTAACCTAAGATTAGTAATTAACTGAATGCATAGCAATATCGATAGAATAGAGAAACATTTTATTGACATTATGAAAACATATGAATGTCATGAATCAACTTGCGCAATGAACCATCAATATTTATTCACATCACATTTGAATTAATATATTTTATAACATTTACTTATACGAACTTATATGCGTTACGGAACCAAGCATTTTCATATATACGAACACGAAGGAATGTGTCAACATTCAGTAGTTTATTCTCTGAGCGATTTTAAGCACAAAAAAGAAATCCTTTGCTGCGTAAAAATATGACATCGATTAACAATGATGATAGGATACGATAATTTTGTGATTCCCCATACAGCTCTTTGGCTGTGCAAATTTCGTGGTCAGATTACGTAATCTATCTCACAGATGCAGTGGAAACCGGTGAAAATTTTAATGGGGGTGCTGCACATACCAATTAAGAAAAACAAATTCAATTTTTCCTAACCAGTAACCAATTTATTAATAACTAAATTTACATATTACAAAAATTACTTTATTAAAAATTGTTACACCCTCACTACGAACACGCACACCAATAATAAAAGTTTCGTACACATAAATAACGCGTGCAAGCATACAATATATCTGTAGCTACACTGCTCAATGGGCAGTGTCGCTTTCGGCATTCCGCCACTGCGTTAGATCGCAGTGCTTCTGTTTCGTGTAACGATAACTGAAAAAATATAATTCTTTTCATATTTTCAACAGTGACACTCCTCATAATTCAGCCTTGTAATAAATAATCATATGTTATTTTAACAGCATAAAATAAGATTTACCAAAAATATTTCACTCTCATCACGAACACACACCAATAATCAAAGTTTCGTATCTCATAGAAATAACGCGCGCAAGCACACAATTTATCTGTAACGAAACTGCTCAACGAGCAGTGTCACATTCAGTTGTTACGTGCAGTGATAAGTGCAAACGAATATCTTCGAGTCTAGCCGGAACTGACCGAACGTGATAATTCCGACGCCGCATTAGATCGCAGTGCATTTGTTTCGTAATCTAAAGGGTTAATCGAACAATTCCAATTAGTAACTATTCAATCAATGTTGTAACAAGCTGTAACCTTTAACATGTTGTATTGCATTTATGTAATGTTGTAAGCATTGTTATTATTTATAAACACAAACAAAATCTAATTTTTTTGTTTTTTTCCATGGGGGTGCTGCAGTGTTGCAGTGCTTATGTACAAGCCGCCACTGCACAGATGTATGATAGATTACGGTACACCACTGGTTACCTTAAACCTTGCAGACTAACATTCTCTCCCTCCGTAAACCACTTTTTGATATCTATCAGTCAGCCATCTTCTTATCCACCCTAATATTCTATAATCCAAATGCATATTCTCCAAACGTATCGTGGTATATCCATTCCCCTTGTCTAGTTCAATGATAACAATGTTATAGAATGTGAGAAAATTGCTAAAACATGATCTTCCCTTAGTATACCCATGTTGTTCATTACAAAGTAGAGATCGTAATGTACTATCAACCCATTTCTGAATGCGAGCCCTAATAAATTTTTCCAAAATCTTCACCACCACTTCTGAAATACTAATTGGTCGATAGTTGGAAACATCGGTCTTTGCACAACCCTTGTGCAATGGGATTACCATGCATTCTTTCAATTTGTGCGGAAACTTCCCTGTTCTAAGACTCAAATCATTTCAGCTGAACACTTGTTTAGCACCCGTGCTGATAGATCATCAGTGTCTGTTGCTGAATTCTTATTAAGTTTGTGCAACAGTTCTAATACTTCCACCTCGTACACCGGAATTTCTTTATCCAGTGAAGAGGCAGCAGTGAGGTCAATATGACATACACCAGCTTGATTACTTTTAACTAAATACTCACTTGTTAGTTGAACAACCTCTCCTGCATCTGTTACCCTCATTCCATCTGCATTTATTAGAATTATTCTTTCATATTCATTCATTCTTATACTTTCAGCATATGGATAGAATTCTTGAGGATTGTGTTTAGCACGCAGAGTCACTTCTTTTCGTACTCAGACTTTGCTTTTAGTACAGTAGTTGAGACTATTCTAGCCTTCTTCTTATAATTTTCATAATGTACATCATCCTTATGCAGACGGTCTTCCTTCCACATCAACCTTTTCTTACGAATCTCTTGCTTAATAAGATCACACATCCATTTGACTCCTACTCTATTTATTCTTCGAACTCTCGGTACACATTCTGATATCGCATCATTTAAGTATTGATTCAATGCTTTCCATGCACTGTCGATATTCTTTCCATTCAGCAACCGATTCCATTCCACTGAAGCCAGTATACTCCTTAGTTGGTCATAATTTACTGCTTTGTGGTTGAGCATGTGACCCTTCCTGAATGGGACATTGAGGACTTTAGTCACTTCGCAAGTGAGTACCGCATGATCACTTTCAGCAACCGGAGGCAGAATAGTTACGTCTTTAACTGAAACGACCTCTGCTACTATAATCAAATCTAGCACTTTTTGACCTCGAGAGTTACTTCTGTCAGATGCTACATGAGGAAGTTGTCCCATAACAGTTCAATAAGTTCATTTTAATTCTTCGCATGAGATTCTACTGCTATCCATCAATATTTGGATAATTAAAGTATCCCATTATGATTATCTTTCTTTTTGGTGATGCATTTCTTCATCCCTAGCAACTGCTCCACCAGGTATGTAACAACACCTCACTATGTAATTGATCTCATTATATTCCACCTCACACTAGATGGCTTCAAACTCACTGCCACATGAAATACTGTTAGTAGAAGTAGTACTACGATCACAGGTGTGAACTCTAACTGGATTCAAGTCATCCAATATCATTAACAGCACGCCACCTCCTATCCTATCATTCCTAAAAATTGTACCCTTTACACTCGATACCAGTTAATATGTCTGAATCGGATAGCCAGGTCTCACTAATGCCTACAATCTGAGGTCCCATCATGTTGACCAAGGTATGCTGTTTTTACATGCTTTTTATCCTCTAAGTAACAAGGGATACAGGATAGACTGGCTTCTTTCTTTATTATTTAGTTTCCAAGTTATCATGTTTGTGGTCCATATAGACCACCAACATGATAGCAGTCATAGTAATCTGCATTCTTATATAAAATAAGAAATACTTTTCCAAGTATTTCTTTTCTTATCTAATCTTGTGATGTCAGGGAGCTTCGTTTTATAATTAAATTGCGCTGTTCTTAATTTTTAAAATTTCCTTTACATTTAACGTCATTCTTCTACATCAAAATGTTAGTTTATGAAGAAGAACACGAAATTGTTTAAAGCTTTCCTTTTAAGACATATTGATGACTGGCTTCTGAATATTCCCTTCAGTTATCAATTTCATCATCATCATCGTTGATTTTTTTTATTATTATTATTGGTTATACATGGCTATTAAACGTTACCTGGATCTTCGTTTCGTTTTTATTTAAACCTGCTGATTTGATAGCAATTTGAAGTTCGTCTGGACTAAAGTGAAGATACCTATGTCATCTGAGAAGAGTAAGTGGCTTAAATACCTTCTGTTCGTCTGCAGAGACATTTCTCTTCCACATCAAGAAGCTTAGAACGTCTTCTAAATATGCTGTGAATATATTCTGAGGATATTATATCAGCTTGTCTGATACCTCTCTGTATTTCAACACTGCAGATATTTCCATTAAAAGGTATCGTTGCTGGCATTGGAGTATACTGGTTTACTGGTCCTTACATATGGCTCTTCCACGTGTAATTGTGGAAGACTTGACTGACTCAATAGAAGGCTTTCTTATTATCCTAACATCAAGATATATTACTGGTTGGTATTCACTGCATATTTCGATAATGAACTACGAAAGATCGCAAGACGTATAACACAATGAGATAACAATTAATAGTATAGCATATTTCTTCCTAAATCTTCCATTAAAGTCTTAAAAATAGATATTTTCTTAAGATTTGTTAAATATAAAGAACAGTTAATTATATGATCAAGGAATTGCTGTTGTTATCAGTTTATTTTACCAAATCAAAATGTCTTTAGATTTCTAAACTCATCGTACGAAAGAAAATTTCTTTTGGATCATTTGAAGAGCTTCGCGTTTGCTGCGAAAAAGGATGCGCAAGTTGGAAAGCAAAGATTAAATTAGATAAGAAAGGTCTAGACAATTTTTGGCAGAAAGCACATTTCTGATCTTATGTTTTAAAATGAGATCAGAAAATGAGATTAAAATTTGGAGATGAGGCAAGAATTCGTATTTTATTATTCTTAAAATAAGTTAGCTCTCTTTTTTCTCAACTTTTTTGTATATTTTCTCTCCATTAAACAAAGTACATATTCTTTTGTTTATCAATTAAATATTTATATTAATGTTTTATTATTTATTATTCGTATTACTTCAAAAGCATATTATGACCCATTTTTTAAAAAAAGCAGAAATCAGATCTACGATGGATACATCTGTTAACTGAAAAATCATAACTACTCTTCTGAGATGCATTAGAATAATATGATGCCTCCTTATAACTGATCACTGAAACCTCGTAACATTATAAAAGAGATATACAATATACATTAGAGACAGCATCATGAATTTTACAGTGCACTAAGTGGAAAGAAAATTATTCCTCTATGAAATTATTTTCTTTTTAAAATTATAGATTTGTTTTTGTTATATTCATATTTACATATTTTAATCTATCATTTATCTTTAATGAGAGATGACTATGATATCTTCCCTAAGAGGTATATTTCTTCGAGGAGCTCAATCTATTCCGTACGCTATGCAAGAATTCTTTGAATAGAATGAACAGGTCTAATGTACTTCAGATTTGATATTCTCATTAAATTATTATATATATAATCTTGGGTCAGATGAGGTGGTGTTTTGATGATAACATCGAAAACATCAACAAGAAAACCGAGCCGTTGTCAGTCCCAATGAACAAAGGAAAGAAGAATTTTTTTAAAAAAAATTATTATCTGAAAACAGCACAGAATCAGGTGTTAGTTTTATAAATCCGATCGCAGGATTTGCAAATCTACCAACATTGTTCATATTTCAATGTTGACAATGGTATGGTTGTATTTTTTTTCTTTTTTGGTTCATATGATTCAGACTAATTTTAAAAGCAAATTGCAAACATAAATTTCGGGCTGCATACTCTAAATAGCGAAATAAGACACAAAGAAAGAATTCTCAATTTTCGACTCGCTATTATTCAGGCGAAAAGTTTAAGTATTTATTCAATAAAGCTCCAAAAATGTGGATTTTGAAAGCAGAAAAAGCACGATAATAATCAAGATCGACGTGCAGACTAAAAACTAACTATATTTTATATAGAATATTAAATTCTTATTACTGATGAATGCCTGAATGATAAAAACGTTTCTAAAGTGTCTTTCAATATAGATCCGCTAAGCAATGAAATACTCTTAAACCATAAATATAAAAGTGATTCGCAATTGCAATTTTCGTTAACAGTGATCAGTGTTGTAAGATCATGACCACGTAACTGCTGGTGAAATATATTATTTTTACATATTTCATTCACTTTTAAAGAAGGAAAGGCAGTGACATACCGGAAGAAAATGCAACGGACTTAAGAGAATAAAAGAGTGAAGTGACTGATGAAATTGATTCCATCATTCAATCTCATGATTGGAAATTCCAAATAGAAAGGAATTTATGGAATTGATAATTCTCTAGCTTTTCTAGAAATAAAATTATTCATGTTAATGAGTGTCTTTTTCATTCGTTCAGAAGCACATGATCCTCAGATGCATAACATATAAATTCAGTTATAATGGAATGACTAAATTGTTAGGAGATTCAACCGGTTGTAAAAACTTCTTTAACATCTCAATAAAAAGCTTTCATGCACCTTTTCTTCCTATTTTTTTAAATATCCACAGTCCAATATATTATGAGAACTTAAGTGACAATCTTATTTTCTGAGATTGTTGCTTACGTCCTAAGAAATTAAAGTGATTAAGGGTACACAAAGAAACCGATTAATATCCTTAATTAATAGGAATCAGCTTTTGGGAAAAGGAAACAGAACAATAGTTAAAGTTTTGTACCAATTAAACAGAGCCTGTCCGTACCCTTCCATGTTCCCTGTTCTGGTCTCCAGTGATGGATATCCGAAGCTTTGCTATCATTGCTTCGCATAAGCTCATCTGTAAAAATGACAAAAAAGAACACTTGGAACTGCGAATATTAAGCTATTTCATTACATGTCACGAATTCTCAAAAATTAGTGATTTTCTGAAATACAAACGATGATGAAAGCAGCCGAAAATTTTACTCTTGTGGATATAGGTAAATGGAAAACAAAATATTTATAAGTATTTTGCATTACAATGTCTGCTGTATTACAATAGAAAACTTATATTTTTGTGTAATTCTGCAATACAATTTATGAGTTCACTGCAGCGATAAGTTTCTATATACGCAGAATCATCAACAGCTATCTAGTAAAGTAGTTAATTGGGAGAAATGAATTTTATATGACAACACTGTTCTATAGTGCTTTATCATACAGTTCGTACGTCGGAATATCATAAGTGGACCGTTGAAGAAATGAAGTAACAGGGTTTAATAAAAAAACAGAAATTCTTGACACTATTGTACATTAGTTTCATTATATACTTACATATCCCTAACTTAAAACTAGAGAATGAATTATGGTACTTCCCTTTATGATTATTATTTTATATCTAGAGACTTGTCAAACATCAACTCTCCTATATCTGAGTTATTTCACTATTTATATTAGAATCGGGTTGGATGATTCAATGTAACATCTATCAATACAATGTCAAATTGATTCTAATAGGACTTTGATGACTACTAGAATACCGAACGAATTTTTATGTTTTCCATGAACTAGTACAGCAGTTTTTCAGAAATTTAGCATTTACTAACCTATGTGGCTTGTGAATATGCCACTAGAAGACTGAAAATGTTTCTTCCTGGTAGCGGTATTCATTCTTAAAAAAGGGGGGGAAAGATGACATGCCAGAAGAAACTGTATTTTGTACAAATTACTACTCATCCTGTTAGGGCCATTGGCCAAAGCATTGTTTACTAGAAGCCGACTGATTAAAATGCTAGCATCATTATATTCCTGTATAGCAGGTATTTTGCATCCTAAAATAATAAGATTATGATTAGGATGCAAAAGTTTTTCAGTTTCATGATTTATCCCATATTATTCATTCAGGATAACTTGTGGAGAGTGTCAGCAATGTGATACTAATAGCATTAGATTTTTAGCATTTTCATTAAGGCAGAGCATCAATCGTTGTGAAGCCTTCTGTACAGTTTCTATGTGGTATTTTAACGAAACGAATATCATAATTTTCCAATTATTATTCATTAAGAAAGTCGATAAACAATCCATTCTCTATTTTTGTTAGAGATGTGTGTAATCTTTAAGATGAAATAATTTCGCACCTTTGATCTTGCGGCTTCCATTTTTGACTTGTAGCAAAATTCTATTACTGCCACTACTAAAGCTAAAACACAGCCTCCAACCAAGATGTAGAAACAACCAGCTACATTGCTTAGTGTTAGCTCATTTTGGGAGGATTCCTACAACATAAATGCATCATGTAAATAATATATCAGGAAAGTGAATTATATCATTAAAGAGTTTTATGTCTTGCTATATAACCATTTACAATATCGTACATTCTAAGCATTTAACATTTAACTGTAAAATGAATTGTTTATAATAAATTTGAACACAATATCAAATGGGACGCTTAAGCTACAAATATAGATAACAGGAGAACTCTGCAAAGACTTTTAATAAATGTGAAGAACCGATTGAGTTTTCTGAACTAATGTACAAATTTTATTCTTATTGCCTTAAACTAAATTCAAATGATACTACACAATGGAAGTCCATGCCACCTAGAGCATTAACAGGTTAAACAGGATTATTATCTACACTTTTTCTGTTTTCACTAGGTTAACAGGATGAACAGTGAAAAGTCAGGTACTGGAATGAACTATAACTCAAAATCAACACAGTTCAAGACTAATACATATACATAAAACGCATCAAAAAGGAGAATAAACTAGCAGAAGTATTGGAGAAGTACAAGGCCGACATAAGAGGCATTACTGAAACAAGAAGACAAGAACAAAATGAGAGTCTTCTAAATAGCAAATAAACATAATTCTATTTCTGACAATAATCATCAGAGAAATGGTATAGCTATAGCAATCAACGCTTAATAGGAGAATAATCTTCTTGAACGGCAGGCAATATCAAGTCAACTGACTCAGGCAAGCATCAGAATGGGAAAATGGACAATAAGACTTATTGTGCCAATGGTCTCACAAATGATTCTACTAAAGAATAAGTGGAGGAATTTTTGAAGGCATTAGAGAAGGTAGCTGACACAAATAAATGTGGGTTCCTTGTTCTAAACAGATCTAAGCAGCAAAGTAACAAATGATTACCTGATATACACCATTTTCCAATGAAGATAATGTGCACAAATTCACGTTGACAGAAGACACAAGAAATAAAAAAAAAAAGTCTAATCGACTTTTGGACACAATAGTACACAGAGAATGCGAAATATGAAGTCACCACCATTTAGTTTTCAGCAGTATAAAATTTGATATGATTCTGAAAAGTAAAGTGTGTAAGAATGTTTTAAAAAGATCTGAAGCTTTAGAGCTGAACTCTAGACTAAAGAAATTATTCAAAAAGTATTATTAAAAATGTTATTCGAGAAAAAAATGAAAAGTTTGAAAACCAGAAACCAAACTTGGAGATTAAATGGCAAAACCTGAAGAAAACATGTATTAATTCAGCCAAAGAGCATGTGGTAAGGTTGTCTGCAAGGATCGATACATCTGAACTCCATGGTCGACTCAGAAAGTTTAGGAGAAGTAAAGGAAATGAATGAATGGAGTAAATCAAAAGTTCCTGTAAGTAAGTCAAAATGTGTTCTAAGAGAATACAGGAAAAATGTAAGAAACGAAAAAAACTTAGAAGTGTCTAATCAATTCATGGAAAGACTTTGGTGAGAATATGGGATAAAAATCAGGAATGTTACAAAATGTGCGCCATTAGATAGAAAAAACTTAGATACGTAGGAAATAGTACTGTAAAAGGAATCAGAGATGATAACGATGACACGAAAACTGAAGATAAAGATATAATAAATATCTGTGGAGTAATTTCTTTAAAACCTTGCTAAATAACATGAACTGACAGCACATTTGTAGAAACCATTCAGATGAATGCAGTTCGGAGTAACTCTATTTAAGGTAGAAATGCCATTAAAATGTGAAATGGAAAGGCAACTAGATTAGGCGATATACAACCAGAAATGCTCTGATAAGGAGGAATGCAAATTTTTAAGGGCTACACTGCGCAGTTCAGAAGTCCTGCTTAGAGGGTCGAACTGAAAAATGCCTACAGAAGAGCTTTCAACTTGGTGCCCATCATTTAAAATGGAAATAATGCTGAATGTGAGAATTACAGTAGAATTTTCAGGCTACGTATTGTTCCAAGTGAGATTTATACAAACATACTTCAGGAAAAGCTGATAACTGTTGAGGAATGGAAAACGTTCTTGAGAAGAACAAGCTGGGTTGAAGCCAAAAAGATTTTGTGAAGATCAGATTTTCACTTTAAAACAAAAAGTTCAGAAATCGTGTAAATATACTGAAAAATCTGTATTTAAGTTTTAGATCTGGAAAAGAAATATGATAAGGTGCCAAGAGAAATGTTGTTCGAAACGCCACAATTGTATTTGTAAATAGGATATTATTTCGAGCAATACCTCATCTAGATTTGAGTTGTAGGAGGTACATGTAGATGGTTGATGTTATATCAGGTGTGAGAAAAGGGTATACATTATTTGCACTGTAATTCATCACCTCTATGGATCAGATTAAGAACTGTGGCATTAGACATAATATGAAAATTGGAGATGTTCATCTCAGCTCTTTACTTCATGCATATGTGTTATGCTGCTAAATAAATCCAGTACAAACTTGCATGATTCCATAACTACATTGAATAACTGATGCAATAAATCAGGCATGAAAATTATCAATAAAAGAACAAACACTATAAAAAACTTGACATTTTAGCATTTAGAAACGGATGAGCTAATATTTGGTGATATGGTTACTTAAACAAATGGAAGAGAATAGGTTATTTGTTGCAAGGGAAACAGGGAGAAAAACCAAGAAGATCTAGGTGAATTAATACAATAAGAAGCACTTTAAAAACTAAAATATAAATGATATGAAAATAATTGAGTTCTGAAAGATAGCAGATTAGTTTTTATTAAAATTATAGGTAAAGTAAGGATGCGAACTTTTTTTATAGTTCTATCGTAATATTTTGTACATTCTCTGAGGCACATATGAGGACTTTGATGATAGTGAGGATAATATCGAATATAATATACAAATTAATAAAATAATGAATACGTATCCATGAGAAAAGGTATCAACGGCGAAATAAATTCTATAGCTATGCATGAATTGCGTGTGATACCATTTTCGCTGTTTTTTTTTAAAAAGAATATTGTGTTGAATGCTTCATAAGGAATCTATACTGTATAATCAAGTTGTACTTTATAAGAATAATAATTAGATAAGGATATTCTTTTAACGTACTAAATATTATACATTTTAAATAATAGAAACAAAGCATGATGGATGATTTTTTCTTCAGTAACAACAGCAAACGTAATGTGGTGACATGCGCAGTTTAAAATTGTAAACATTGGTGTTATTTAATTGAATATCATCATGTATTATGAGATACCGCACATCTCCTCATTGTAAAACAGAATGCGCTCAAAATGTATATTTATGAAACCAACGCAAATAATATAATGCAGTGATGTTTAATTTAATATTCTTGGAAGAAATGATAGAAGTCTTATGAAAAACAATATGTCTAGCCAAAGCCTCCTAGAGAAACTGAATGATCACATGTGGATTGTTGCTGGTCATAAATAATCGTAATTACTGCTTAAAGGAATGGTTTTCATATACTCATATTCGGAAGTATTTAATATTTTTGTTAAAATATGTGACTTACTACGTTTAAATTATCACAAAGCAAATACACAACTGGTAATCACAATATTAAAAATTTCAACACAATCTTAATTCAAAGTTATCGTACAAATTACCTGCATTCCTCCATTTCTGCATTCGCTTCGGTCATACCACCATTTATTTTCTAAACGAGCTAAATCGCCATTTTCTTTCATAGTCAAAACTGCTAAATTCAAACGATCCCTAGTAAAAATAACGACAATATATATATATATATATATATATATATATATATAAGAATGCTACAGATAATTTGAATAAAATTTCAATAAAAACGCAACAATAATATAAGCATAAAAAGAATTTTGGAACAATTCAATATTATCAAGCTGACATTTCATTCAGCGAACTCTCCTGTTTTATTAATCGAACATGACAATTAGATTTATTAAGCAGCTTTAAATTTATCGTATTAAAGAGATGAAGCATAAATGAAGCTGATTTATGTCCAAATATAGAAAATCAGCCAAACTATACTTATTCTGTGTTCTTAATTAGCAGAATACACATGGATATCCTCTAAATATCCCATAAATATCGTCTAAATTTTCGATGGGTATATTATCTCTTCTCTCCTTCCAATTTTTAGTACCTGAAAGGTATGTCTGTTTTCCCAACCAAACCAAACGTATGTTATTATTCCTTTTTTTTATGTTGTACCCATACACAAGAGGTTGGTTGATCAACCTATAGTACATTAATACCATGTATGGGTAGTGGGTTAGAATTTGTTTACATTTGAATTAAAAGACTGCAAATTGTATTCCTTGGGAAACACAGCAGGAGGAGACTGTTCCGTAGTGTAGCAGTTGCAGGGATGAAGGAGGAGGAAAAGAAATTTGTTCTGTTTGTTTCTAGGTGTACTGTGAAGGGATGTTGAGCAGCAGCTGCAAGTATTCCAACGAGTTTAGTACTGAGTGGAGGGATTTTTGATGCTATTTCAGATCAGCATTTCCCATGGAAATATTTGTAGAATATACATATTGTAGAAACCAAACATCTTTGCGAAAGTGGGGGAGAGAGAGAGTTGGTAAGAGATGGATCATTAATAAGTCTAATTGCTCTCCTCTGTATTGAGTCAACATTTTGAGGGAACTTTTAGGGGCCCCACCCCATGTGTGGGAGCAGTATTGAATAGCTCGGCGGATTTGTGATTTGTATAATGTTAACAGCTGTTCAGGAATCAAGTAACGTCTTGAGTGAAAGAGAAATCCTAGTTTTGTTTTGAATCTGAGGACACAATGCTTGTGATATGTTTATGCCAAAAGAGGTTTGAAGTCAGGGTAAGTCCAAAAAGAGAGATCTCAAACTGACTGGAAATTTGCTTATCGTCAAAAAGGATTCTGAGAAAAATGGTTCTCTTTTATGGAAAATAGGATTGGTGAGAGTACAGAACCTAATGGAACCCCAGCATTAATTGAATGGTGAGAGGATAGGGAGCCATCCATCATCACACACGATGTGCGTCCAGACAGAAAGCTGGCAGTCCAACTTTAGATGTACTGGGTTAGACCAAATGATTGTAGTTTCCTTAGAAAGCCTTTGTGCCAGACCCGGTCAAAAGCTTTGGAGATATCAAGTGCGACCACTTTAGATTCGCCAAACATCTCCATGGCATTTGTGAAGAGATGCGTGACATATGTGAGCAGATCTCCTGTTGATCGGCAGCGACGGAATCCATACTGGGGGTCGTGTATTAGTCTATATATATATTATCTTGGCAAAAGGATATAGGGGCTTTGTATGTTTGGTGTCTGGAATGGTTGTGGGACATTTACCATCGATGCATGCATTGGCTTTTTCTGTGGGTGATGATGTAATAGAGCCATCTGGGTATGATAGGGATGGGAATATTATTGGGCAGAACCTACTGCCAATTGCTTTGGCGAGAGACCAAAAGGCTTGGCCACCGTTTGAACAGGCTGATAGTTTCCTGATTTTTGCTCTTTCGAACTCTGTTTTGGAAGCACTGATTGTTTTTGTGAATCTATTTCGGTCTTCGGTATTAGCTCTCAAGACGGATGAGGTTCTTTATATCAGCCAGTTACAATATGTCTGGTGTTTCATCTCTACATCCTTGGCACATCTTTTGGAACACCAGGGTGTAGTTAGGGAATTTCAGTTCAGAGTAGTGTGTGGAATGCCGGTGAGGATTACGTTGATAATAAGTTCGGTGCGTATGTTTGGGTTGGAAGCAACAGTCCAGCCATGGGAATGTGGCATAGAATTTGCGTTGTTGCATGGGAGAGGAGATGAGCACTAGATTGTGGTCAGAATTACCCAGTGGGGGGGGGGGGGCTCACTACTCTCACTGTATATTTGGAGGGGTCATTAGTGAGGAAGAGATCTAGGGTGTTTGGGGAGTGGTTCTTGTTACCTGGGATTCTGGATGGCATCTGAACAAGTTTTGTAGGGTCGTTAGTGATAGCAAATGTTTCAGCATCTCTGCCTGCAAGATCTCTATAACTGGAGGAGTAAAGTCAGCTGGTGTTTTAGACATTAAAATCTCCTAGGAGGATAATTTCGCTGTTGGGAAAGTGGGATTGGAGAAAATCAATTTTTAAGGAGAGAAAATTAAAGAGCTCAGAGTGGTTGGTTGAGTTGAGGGGGCAATTGAGAGAAAATGAATTTGACTGAGTGGCGAAGGGATAGTTTCAAACAAAGAAAGTCAGAGTTGGTTGATTCTAGGTTAGGTGCTCTCTGGTAAGGTATCTCAGAGCAGACACCACTCTTGGGATGAAAGTTGTTAAAGAGTGAGTAGTTTGGAAAGTTAAGATAACTAGTGGTGTGGGAGGTAAGATTTGAGTTTCTGACAGAAAGAGTAGGTGGGTTTTGTAGACTGAAGGTGGTAGTGGAACACTATTAAGTTTGTAGTTTAGACCACACATGTTGGTGAAGTGGATATGTACGGTGAGTCATATGGTTGACCGCAAGGGTCTTGCACATTTCCTATGCAGTGCTTGCATACTGGTCTCTATGGTGGCTGCTAGTGGCATCACTTGGTTTTTGCGCCGATTTAACGTGTGTGTATTCGATGATCCAGTTGTCACCATGTTCTTAGATTAAGGTTATGTAACTTGCTTTGATAATCTTTACCACCGAGTACTGGAAGTAATGAGCTTTTAAATTGGAGATAATAGCTATTTTACTGCAGCCTGACGGGTAGCACATATAATATATTTCTCTCTTATATCTTTAGTTGCTTCTTTAATAATTGCAAACCATTATATTATGACGATAATTCGTAAATTGAAACGGTAACCAGACGACAACAATTTTAGTTATTTATATATTATATTTGTTTATTTATTTAGCTCCTCTTATTTTAGATTCATTCCTCTTTAGCGCTTTTATCTCTCGTGTGCAGTTTAGCGTTCTTTCTTATAAACTATATATAATTCAACACTTCAATCCATTTTACACATTTCGCATTCACGATATGTTATAGACTCATAGTCCGTTAGTGGCATTATTATTTTTATTTTATTATAATTATTATTATACATATTTTTATTTATTATTGCAGATATAGAAAGGTATAGAAAGACGAGAAAAGCGTATATATGTGCACGCACATACATACGCTTTTCTCGTCTTTATATACTTGTCGATGTTTCTAATAAACTCTCCGCGCAGTGTACACTCTAAATGTAGCTTAATTTATTCCTTGTTAACATAATTCTGCATTGCACGTACTACAGATTCTCGACTAGATTACGAAATCGCATTCGTTTAATTACACAATCATTTCCATGTCTATGAGACATTATCCTTCTCAGTAATTTTCAAATAAAAAACATTTCATACTTATAGTTTTAAGCATTAGTGAATTAATATTTAGTATTTCGTTCTGCTCACGTGTGACAGAAAACTAACGTTATAAGATTATCTATCTTTCTCTTCAGAGAATCTGTTTCAGCACAGTAGATGTATCCATAAATCGAACTGACATCAGATAATAAATATAAAAATAGTTGGTTCTTCTTATGGAGCTGAGCGTTTTACCATTTTACCGTTTTACCATAAGAGGGAAAGCCATTTTCAAAGATAAAAATATACATTTTCGATTAGCACCTTGAGGTGTTTTCGAACAGAGTGAAACAATAATTTTTTTTAAATGTTCATTTTTATTTATTTCCTGTAAGAATACTAAATTACTATTACTGTGTTAACCATTAAAATTAAATGGATTTGTTGTCGGTTAAAGGATTTTGACTAACGAAAGTTGAACATAGTTAATGGGTATATAAAACCATCAACGTTCGGAATAATTTTCCTTGGTCACATGGCACCTTTTCACCGATTTCTTCATAGCTTCGGAGCTGAGTTGATATTGAAGATGGCTTTGGTGTGAAAGACAAAGGTTCGAATTCCGTTTAGGACAATCAGTTTAAGGCGAGTATTCCCTCTTTTATACTAATTAAATAAATATGTTCCTATTTAATTACACAACACTAGCTAATTCAAAACAGGCAAACAAGCCAGAATGACATGACACACCCAATTTACAGATGATACAGAAATTACCGAAATAATATATTACCACATTATTCTCATTTGCTTTGCTATAATTCAAAACATCCCAACCCTGTCGAATCCCTAAGTCATTGGCCGAATAACGGGTAATTCATATGTGATTTACTGGAAGAAATCTAATGCCATGCTACATTAAATCCTAACATTCCCACCAAATGTACCTTAATCTTCTTAATATTAGTAGGTTTAAATTATACATTTAATTCCACATACATAGCGATTAATTACCGATCAACATATCTTCTGCACTCGGTAGAAGCATTTTGATCAAACAACTGGATAATATTTGTGTGTATTGATATAACAATGGTATATTTATTGTATACCTTAAGTTTGACCCTACTGGCGTAGCTACTCCGTAACCCTTAGCATCTAAATTTCTCCCAACTTTCATAGTATCACATGGTTGCCTTTCGTTGATGTATTCATTCTTTGTAGATTCCATAAGGAATGCATATTTTCCTTTCGATTCTCGAACCCTCCTTATACCTTCCTCATAAGACGTTACAAACACGTGTTTCCTGGAGTTCATAAATTCCCACATCCTTGCATATACTGGAATTTTCGAGCTTTGGAGCTGAAAAAAATATCATAAAGTAATCTTTAATTTTACGATATACAATAAACATTGAGAGGAAGTAATATAAAGGATGTACGTACATTATTTTCTCTGGTTATATACATTTATTCATGTTATTCGCTTGATTAAATTATAGAAAAACTTGTCTGATGAAAAACATATATTTCTGTGTTTTAGGTTTGAAATTTAGCATTTCAATAATCCTTTACATAAAGTGTAATTAGGTGTGTAGATATAGTGAAAGTTTTATATAAAATAAATAACAAAAATATTCTGATTTCCTTAAGTTACGTGATATAATAAAGGGAAACGAAAATGCTAATTAAAAAGTATTAATTGACCTCTATACTAGAATTTTAGGTAAAATCAATTTTAAAAAAATTTAATTTTAAAACCAATTAAAATATTTTTAGGTAAAATTATTAAAAGTCAACTTACTCAACTTAAACTAAGTTTACTTTTAATAAGTATTAATAATTTAATAATTCATTATTAAATCATTAATAATTAGATTATTATTTTAATTAATAATTAATTTATTATTAAATAAATAAATATATTCCTGTTTTATTACACCACACTAGCTAATTTGTAAAAAAAAATACTGAGGAATAATTCATTAATTTTTAAAAGATGGTGACAACGAAATAAGAAAATATATATAATGTTATTAACTGATATTCCCAAGGCATTTGATCATGGTTGGCATAGACTACTTCTCGTCAAGCTGCCCTCTTATGGTCTTCATTCTGACCCTTTATAAGTCGATTGCCAGCTTCTCCACCGGTCGTTCATTATATCATATCACGGTGGCTTCCTTTTATCAGATTTCTTTATAAGTGATGGAGTAACCCGGGGTTCTGTACTCTTATTTACGCTCCTCCTCCTCCTCCTATATATCAATGACATTTCTTTCTCTCTCTCTCTCTCTCTCTCTCTCTCTAACATCAAATGTTATTTATTGGTTTTCTTATGATGCACTCCATTCTTCCCCTTCGTTCTCTGTTCTCTGTTTCATTCAAGGACACAGTACTACCGTAATAATTTAAGTTTCATAATCCTCCATAACTAATGTCTTAAACACTGATCACCTTACCAATCTCAAGCAGATCAATGATAAATTAGCAAACTGCTGTACTATCACAGAATAGTCCTGAAGAAAGATTCTGCTTCCTTTGCCTTACTTTTTGTAATACTCCGGTTTGCAGTCAAGATCAGTCTTGTCTTCTCTAGATGACTTTCACATTCAGCTTATCACGGATAAACATATGATATTCATAGCTTCCTCAGCCTCAAACAAAAATCATTCATATTTGGCCAAAATGTCATTTGTTTCCTGCTCAATTCCTAACATTTTCTAATCTCAAATGCTGCCTACATTAGAGTACTGCTTTTTTTTTCTTTTTTCATTTGTGGCAGTTCATTCAAAACCGGCATTAAAATTCTTCAGATGATACAGAAGATGAAGAAAATCCGCCTAAGCGATAATCCTACCTCTCTCTCTCTCTCTCTCTCTCTCTCTCTTTCTCTCTCTCTCTGCGTTATCTTTTTTATAATTTATTTCATGGGCGTTTTCTCAGTCGAACCAGTTCCTACTATTCCTCTTATTACATAATCTTATTATGTAAGAATACGACATCCACTTCTCAGCTTTCGTACTTTCATAGTCCAGCTCCAAACATACCGAACCAATCTTTGGCCCTCTTCCTTCTGTCTACCTCTGTCCTTTGGAACCGCTCTCCCCATATTATTTTCCCCTGATTAGAACTTACTGCTTTTCAGGAAAATTGTTAATAGAAACGGCACCATGTTGTTACAGGTCTTTTTACCTCAATGATAAATTATCGAACTGCAATACTATCATAGCATAGTCCCGAAGGAAGATCTTGCTCCCCTTCTTGTGTGTGTGTAGTGTCATAAAAACATTATGCAATTCGTACAGCATGAAGTGTATAATTTTATCACAATTCATGAAATCTGATATTCACATTGATACTAATGTTATTTTAAAATGCTTACTAGCGGTGGAAATTTTCAAGAGGTATAATGATGGGAAGAAAAACCATCTACTATTAAAGTCGACAGACTTTAATTGGTAGATAGCTAATTCGAAATTCGATTCGATGGATAATTCGATGGTTATTTGGAATAATACGAAAAGAGTTTAAAATGGCATCTTTTGTTTGAGAGTAAAAGATCTCTATAAAGAGCTAATATCTAAACTAGTATCATGTTAAATGTAACACCTGAATGAATATATCAAGAAAAATTATTTCGTGAGAGGAAATCCACTATTCCGAAGATAAATTCTGGAATACTAGATCTTATTTAACATGTACTAATACGTACTAAAAAAAACGTATTATATATCTAAGTAAATCAGATATACATATCTGAAGCCTAAATATTCATTGAAAGATAAACTAGTTTCTTATATTGTTCACATTAAATATGTTTGCCAATACAATTATCATAATTATTAAAATTCGTAAATGTATATCCATGCATTGTAAACCTTATGCTGTTTTAAGCATCTCACTTTGAAAAATTCTTGTGTAGAAGAAAACATTAAAGTTCCATATTCCACCTCTGTTTGTTTTGCTAAATCCTCTGCAGAATTAATAGGAGTGACCATTCTCTCTACTGTTAGGAAGGCAGCAAGATTTGCTGTATAGGATGATATAATGATGAGCGTAAAGAACCACCAAACACTGCCTACTATTCGCCCTGCTATAGACCTGATAAAATATAGTAAGTAAAATATCAAGCATTTAAAAAATCAAAATGTTCTAAAATTTATACTACTATTCAGACCCATATTTATTATATTAATTGAGAGAAGTAATAATCAATTACACGACGTATTTAAAATAACATTGCATAAATGAAATTGAGCACATAAAACGAGCAATCCTAAACTGAAAATATCATGTGGGTAAACCAAAATATAATAACAATTTGCAAAAAAATAAATGATTATTATTTCATTTGTACTAATTTTTAACATTCTAATCTTGAGTGGGAGATGATATATTATATACTAATTAGTTAATCTCTTGGAAAGTACTTGTTCTACAAAATCTATGTGTATTTTAATTCTCATCGTATCGTTTTGAAAATCACTGCATGAAACAAAAAGACATTCGAAGGAAATATATTACTACTACAAGAGGTAAATAACATGGCTGCTTAATAAACAAAATTTCAAAATTCAAGTGAGAAGAATAAATACTATCTGTATAATAGTGCATAATGATGAATATATATGGCTATAGAAAGGAAATATCCTGCAGACTTAAAGCTATGCATATACGCTTGACTACTATGATGTTGAAGCCATTGCGTATACTTAAATATAATATCATATAGCGATTGAATAGAATTAAGCCAAGCTTGATTGTTGGAATTGCATCTAAAATAGTTGACGACAACGGATCATGCTGAAAAGTTAGCTTAAATTTTCATACAAAGATGTTCCTCGTTTTAAAGAGTCATTCAGAATCCAGGTCTTCTCAAACAAAGGGTGCTGGTACTGACAGAACTAGAGGCTCATATATAATTGATAACGATAGACAAGACTAGAGAAAGTCTTGGCTCTTTTTTATAAGGAAAAGTTCAATAAGACAAAAATTAATTTGTATTAATGGCTAAGAATTGGTACTAGAAATAAAGAGGTGAAGAATTAGTCGAGTTTTTTCGAAAGAAATCTAGTGATTAGTAGCATGTTGAGCGTAGTTTACAAAATAAGAAAGTTATATGGATATTAAGGTAAAAAAGCAAATTTTCTCCGTAATTATTTGAAACTAAGTTAAATCTGGTAAGGTTTATCCTCGAGCAAATGTTACAGAGAGTATAATTTAGTCATGGTTCAACACAATATAAGATTTAACCAGTTAACAAAAATCTATAAGATAACAAAACTTTCCAAAAAGGAAAGTTTCGTGACCTTAGAGATGAATAAATGAAACTGAATAAAGAATAAAAACGTCTTTTGATAAAACAGTCACCAATTGAAGAAACAATATGCAAAAGTGAAGAATTGTCAGTCAGAAAAAGAAACGATCGTTTGTTAACTTAACAAACGATCAGTGTCAAATGAGGTAATCTCAGTGATAGAAGAGTGAAATAAAAGAAAACTAGCATGATAAGATAATTACCAGTGAATGTAAGATTTTAATGAAAGTGGTAAAAATAGACATAGATTAAGGTAATGTGATATGGTGCAAAAACCAGAAGTACCGTGATGAAGGATCGAATGAAAAGATGTTGACAGATCCGTAGGGTATAGGAAAGAAGTGAAGACGGTAATTGAAGGGATACACAATGGACAGGATTTACTCGTGAATGTAATAGAGAAAATGAACAAGGTTACAACCGAACAAAATGACTTTTTATTCTAAAAGAAGCGATTACTAGAACGTATTTCAAGATGGAAAAGCAGGCAGTCAAGTCAATATGAAGACCGAACTGATAAAAGACGCAGGTGATACGAGGAAAACTAAGTTGCTTGAACTTACTAAATTAAACAAATTGACAGAAAAGGGTAAACAGGGAGACTTCATTCTACAACAGTACAATTAAAATTCTAAACACTCATTCAGATTGTATATTTATCGCATAATTAATCTCTTGTGGTATACTTAAATTACTTCTAAATATAGGAAAATCGAACAGAAGACATCTAAATAAATAGTAGAAGACACATATCTAGGACAAGTAAAGTAATCCTTGCATTAAAAGAAATTGAAATGAAAAAAAAAATGAAATTGAAATTGAAATGGAGATAGAAAAGGTTATATTTGTTCTAGTAATCGCTTCTTTTAGAATGAAAAGTCATTTTATTCGCTTATAACATTCATTTTGTTTATTACATTCACGAGTAAATCCTGTCCATTGTGTAACCTATCAATTAATATTACAATGTTTCTCAGGTGTTCTTGGATTTTAAGGTTTCCTCGAATAAATTGAGAAAAATTGTTTAAGAATATAAAGTGCCAAGATGGACTGGAGGGATAGTTATACATGAACTGAACTCAGAATTGTACGGAATTTTACCATATTTGTAAAAGGTCATGATTTTATCTGAAATCTTTCATTACTCAGAAATTTCATTTAGATTTTATTCACAGTAATTAACTATAATTATTGAACTAGTGAAAGAGTGCTTCCTCCATTCGAGGGAACAGCTGTAAAGCGGTGTCTGAAGGCAGGTCGTCAGATAATACAAGGAACATAACCTGTTGGTAATAGTTCGAAAATCTTCACTATCAGCTGGCGAATAATCATGGTACTACTTGCATTTCTGTGTTGTTGGAGGAGGGGGGGGGTTATGCAAAGACTACGCTTTGATTTGGATCTGGGCACTTCCTGTGTGGGGTTTATTTATACAGGTCCTTGACGTCTGTTGCATATTGCTATATTTCAAATATTCTAACGTGAAAGGCAGCACAAAAATGAACAATGTTTCTCAAGTTAAAATGTCCTACAACGACCAAACAATTTTAAAAAAATCTCCAAAATTCAAATTGCAAAAAATAATAAAAATATAGCCAAAAATTCCACCAAAAAACAAGACTTTATTAAAAAAAGCTTCTACTTACTCTTTACCAGCATAAGATATTAATATGAAAATCAATGATGCGCACCGTCACCTTGCAGACCTCCATATCTGATTGTTATTCATAAGAGAACGTCAAGTGCATCCTCTATACGACTGCAGATCATCCAAACTCTCTACAGTACATTCCGCCCTTACTGCAGTAAGACTGATCATGTGCTTTGGCGTGATCAGATATCCCATTTCCAAAGATTATCCAGTCCTAAAATCTCCTTTATAGCCTCTGCTTTAGCTCCAGATTTCCTTGTCTCACTTTGATTCCTTCATTTGTTGACTTGACCTTTCTGCTAATTCTGATGATTATACCCAACGTTTAAATTATCTGTCTATGAAAAATGATCATATATTAATAACCCAAACAGTGACACGATCCTACTTGGAGATCACCAAGTCTACAATTCTCACTGACTTCTCTTCTCCAGTTTCACAGATCAAGTTGGTAGAGAAGTTGAACTGTTTGTGTCAATAATCATCTAACTCAAAATGCTAACCTATCAGAAATCCAGATAATTCTTTTCATCCTCCCAACACCCTGGAACTTTTCTTAAACAAACTTCCCTCCAAATACCAAATATGCGGTTGACATTAGCTTTCCTGTTCGCAACTCACACTTTAACTTTGTCCACATTCCTTTCTCTTCAGATTGCCATTCTCCAAGCTAATCTCATCCTCATTTCCTATGAACCTACAATAACGCCAATTGGGATATTTTCTTCGAGATATCTTTGTCTCTTTTCCAGGATGTATTTAATTTTCTTCGCTCTTCCGATCCAAATCTTTGCTCATATAATAATTGATATTATTCTTGTTGGGATGAGTGCCTTCTATAGAATGCCTATTTCACTCAAAATTTTCGACACATATTCAAGCCCTGTTTTTTTTACACTAATCTGCACAGTAGACCACGCTAAAATTTAGCGGACAGTCAATGGTTCAAGCTAAAACACAAGCATCTCATTTACCTTACATTAAACCCGTAACCACGGAAGAAAACAGCAACAGTATCGACATCAGTATTCTCCTCCAAGTGATGTTTAACGACAAAGACATCTCTCTCTCTCTCTCTCTCTCTCTCTCTCTCTCTCTCTCTCTCTCTCTCTCTCTCTCTCTCTCTTTCTCTCCCTCTCTTTCACTCTCTTTGATGTTTTGACAGAAGGGCACTAGGCTCCGAAAATACTCAGCTGTATTGTTCTAAGGAAAGTGGTACTACACAGATGGTAATCCTCTAGTTATACAAAGATCTTATCATCCAAATTAACATCCATCCTGTACTGTTATTACAAATGCCCTAATTATCTATCCAACAGCATGGAAGAAAACTTTCGTCCAGCGTGTTCCCAAAACAATACCTAATAAGTCAGTCATCATGCTATCATTCCATTGCCCTCATCGTAATACTCTCAAAAGAAAACTGAAAATTTTTCTTGTTGATGGCAAAAGTCATCAACAAGAAGGGTTTTCATTACCTGGAAACTAGTAGGTTAATTAGTGACCACAAGTATGATTCTGCATTCTAATTCTGCAGCAGGCCACCTTGTTAACTGTGCCGACCTTAGGACACATGCATTTGAAAGATTTAGAAACTTTCATTTGGTCACTGTTACTTCCAAGGATTTGATCAAGTCTACCATAGAGAGACCTTCTTTCCAATTTAATATCTCATTCATAACCTTTGTGAACGGATTGCGAGCTTCTTCACTGTCGTTCATTGCGTGTCATGGTAGAAATAATTTGATATTTCTACCAATCTTGGTTTACCCCGAGGCCTCTGTGTCTCGTTAAACTCTATCTTCTCTACATCAGTAATCTTCTCTAACATCCACTCCTATCACATCTTTTCTTATAATAGTACACTCTATTTCTCATTATTCACAAACCTCATAGTCTGAGATGACTCAAATATCAAGGTCTTCTATAGAATGCCGCGGACACCGATCTTCTCAAGTGAGAAGAAGATAATTTATTAAACTTAAATGGTTCCAAAACAAAATCCTTGTCTTATTTCCTGGGAGGACAACTATACCTTACACTCCCTCTATTCTGATAGCATTCTGCTCACCAAGCAACATCAGTTTTCTCATCATAGGCTGACTCTCAGCTCTCAGATCTAGACTCTTTAAGCATATGGACATCAAATCCATTATCTATTCAGCCTCTGAAATGGTTGGTATTCTTTTGCGTTTTAAACTGTACTTCTCTTCTGATCAACACCTTCTTATAATACTTAAATCTTCTCACCACCTTGCTTCTGAGGTGATGCTTTAAAACCTTCATCCAAAGCTAGTTGCATCCAGAAAAAGCTATTAGCTTAATAGATAACTATTTTCTCACTTCCTCCATCTTTTCCATAAGATGCTTTTTTTCTGCATTACGTCTTTTGTATAGGTATTTACTCTACTCTCTTTAATCACAGACACACGCAAGGATAGTTTTATGTCAATATCCATATTCTCTTCAACTCCAAATTTGCGGAATTAACTTCTTACCTTCTCTCTCTCTCTCTCTCTCTCTCTCTTCCTTCTTCTTTTTCTTTTCTTACCTTTCATATTTTTCTTCCTTTATTCCATATGCTTCCATCCTTCGTTATACTGTTTTTCCAAGCACCTACACCCTGCATAATTTCAAGAAAAACATTAAGAGATTCCTTTCTTCTCTCTGATCACTCCCCCACCCCACAATACTATATGTCTTGAAATCTCTTTCAACAGTGATAAATGCACTTACATAGGGAGTTTGATAACAGAGGATGGAGGTAAAAAATAGTGCAATAGTATCTTAAGCATTAATAATCATCTGTTCTCTCTCAGCCTAAATATCGAATTATCGAATAAGATTCAGGAATTCGTATGTTTGGAGTACTTCTCTTCATGGAAGTGAATCAGAGAGTATGTCAAAACAAGACTAGACGAAATAAGAATAGAAAACTTTCAAAGCAAAGTGTTAGAAAAGAGTAATGAAACTTCAATGTGGGGAACTCGGACCATCGGAGAGTACTTCAGCGAAGAAGAAATTACATAGCATTGGGACAGTGGAAGATAGAAAAAGAAGATGAAAATTAATAATCACAGGAGTTTATTGAAAGTAATTTTTAAGGAAATGCACTGGATAAGTGGTGCAAACGAGGAAAACAAGGGAGAAATTTCTAGAATAAAGGATGAGTAAATCAGAAATGACAAACCTGCAGCCAAATGGAGAAAAAAAAATTGCAAGAAACCACAGAAATATAATGCAAGAAAAACATTCTCTCCCATCATAAAGAGTTCCTTGTTTGTTTTCAATTAAAGAGGAAGCTACTAAGGCCATGCCTCTACTGCATTTTGCCAATAATTTAATGTGTTCTTCTGCTAGGATCAATTTCGTTGAATGCATCTCTACCACAAGTAAGATTTGTTTAATTAGCACTGCTAATACTAAGCAGTATTTCTTATTTCATTGCGATTGCAATTATTGCGTTTTAGGGAATACCGATTGAATATCTAAAGGCATTCTAATGAGTTACTAGTTATTCTGTTGGTTAAACTTACAAAAGTATAAGGTGTTTGAAGTTCTTTACGTTTTTTAGAAAGGTTTTTATCTTGGCAAGATTTTAGCATATCTCATTTCTATAAGAAGAATATGAGAAACGCCAGTAATGAGCAATAAAAGTAATCTGCAGATATATATAAAATCATAAAAGTTAATAAAATACATAAGTTGTGTACTGTTACTTGGTTTATGCAGAATTTAAATATTTGAAGGAAATAAAAAAAAAATGGAAAAATTGAAGCTTCGAATTCATATATATATATATGAATAATCAACTGAATTTGAACTCATTTGAATTGCATAAAACATTCATTTTTAATGAATTATTTTATATTTATAACAGAAACTAGTGTACTTCATATCAAAAACATGGCAGTACTCTTAATATATTCTACAATAGATCATCCTTCTGTTCACTTACTATTCTTACCTGAATATTTCTACCTATAAAAGGAAAAAAAACTACAAGGATTATGCTGATAATTAATGGTGTTTTGATCCTTTATATGCTCAACAAAAATATCACTTTTTAAAAATTATTTCTCATACTAAAATACTACTTCACTTAATAGTGTGAAGTAAATACACCTCCATTACGAAATGCACCACAGTAAACAATATCTTCATATCTTCAAATGGTCTAACTTATTATGTGTATTTCAAGATACTATAGAACAGGAATATACTTGAAAATTTGAGGGAGTCTAGTAAAATAATGATCCTCAACTGAGCATTTCTCCTATTTAAATTTAATAATTTGGTTCTGCTAGCAAATTTAACGTAGGTTGAGTTAAAGAAATAGGTGTTTAAACTTTCTCCAATTAATTTTCAAGACAGTCCTAGTGAGATTCAACTAAATATTCATTAACGAATAAATGCACGTTAAATTGTTCTGAAAGACCTAAATCTTAAGAATATTATAACAATTGATGAACACAGAACTTGAATAAATCGACAAAGGAAAGTCAGTGTTATGCTGAAAAAAAGTAACACCATATTAGCAAATATTAAAGAAAACTGTTCTTATCTTTATTACGAAGCCAGTGGATGACTCTTCAAGATGATTCTTCAGAATGATCCTACATTTTCTCCCAGCTTCTCTGTTCGTCAACATGTAACTAAAGGCTGTGACGTTTGCCCCGAAATACACTGGGAATCAATAGCCCTTATGACACCAGTAAGCTACACTAATAGCAAGGTTGACAATATTTATTCACAACAGAGGTCAGCAACAAGATATTTTTTGGAATACTTACCTTCCTTTTCCCGAAATGCAAAGATTGAACTTGCTGATAAATGGATCAAACATAAATGAAATCGAAATTTTATCCATGACACTTTTTTTCCATAATTACAATGTTCTATCCTTTCTTCAGGCTTGTGTGTTCCTTTTTAATTGCTACCGAATCACTTAAAAGATTTCTCCTAAATGGAATCCGTTATGAGAAATTAGCTATTACTCACTGTAACCTAATACGTACTAAAACTCTGAAAGGTACATATATTGTTGTTATTGTTATTATTATTGGTGTTGTTATTATTATTGTTATTATTATTTTTAGTAGTAGTAGTAGTAGTTGTAGTAGTAGTATTTTATAACTTACATCAACAACGTGTAACCTAATACGTGCTAAAACTCTGAAAGGTACATATGTTATTATCATTATTATTATTATTATTTTATAACTTACATCAAAAAACTTGTAATGCATTAGTGTCGTATGGATGGACTAAGAGTTTATTTCTTATTATAAATATTATTTTTTACATAATTGGGAAACTATGCTCTAGAGAAGAAACATCGAACTTTTTTTAGTCCTTTAACAAGCAAGAGGAGGAGTCATAAATTCGAACCGGAAGCCAGGAAAGTAATTTATAATCGCATTTTGATTTACTTACTTTGAAACTAACGATTACTTTTTAACGATTATACTATTGACTCTTTTTTTTAATGATGGAAACTTTACTGTTCAATCAAGCAAACATATAAGCCTCCATATAATCATATATGAATATATATCCGAGGCCTTCCTATATATGAATATATATCCATAGCCCTTCTACATATGAATATATATCCATAGCCCACAAAGCAAACATATAAGCCTTCATATAATTATATATGAATACATATCCATTCCAGAACTTTGGTTGGTCGTGAAATAATACATTAGATAAATAGAAACAAAACTATAATATTTAATCCACTAAATATAATTATTTCAGAACCAAAAAAAATGACCATCTAAATATCATATCGTCGTATCCACTCTAAATCTAGCTTTTAAGACATTGTATTTTATTTTAAGACATCACATGAAGTGAAAGTAAAATTTAACCATATTTTAAAATACCTAAGACTTTAGAAGCAAACGATAATATCAGCTATGGTAAAGCCAGTACTATTTTACCTTTGTTACTGCATACAGAAATTTCCGCTCTTTGCATTCATAATAGTTCAGGAAAATACACATTTATA
This sequence comes from Typopeltis vanoorti, assembly GCF_054136105.1. Classification (NCBI taxonomy): domain Eukaryota; kingdom Metazoa; phylum Arthropoda; class Arachnida; order Uropygi; family Thelyphonidae; genus Typopeltis; species Typopeltis vanoorti. The sequence goes on along the minus strand of NC_143556.1, from coordinate 85,040,653 downwards.
ATAATGTAATTCATCAACGTATGATTTTGTTCTGATTATTATCAAAAGCCTAGAACAGTCTATTAAGTGCTTAGTAATAATATAATTATTGGTAAGTATAAGATATTAAAGGATATAAACGAAAATTAGTATTTTTAGCTTTAGATTAAATACGATGTGCGCTGCGCGTTTTCCACCAACGCACAGCACATTGGTAGTAATGGTTAATTCAATGGATAGATTGGTTTAATTGGTTAGAACTGGAAATGAATGAATGGCTGGGTTGCAAAGAAGTTAAAAGAAAATGAGGAATCTTCCTAGTAAGAAAATAGATATGTGGCAGGTAATACATAAATTCTGAAAACACAGATTTTCCTAGATATTCAAGATACCTGAAACATCAGAAATAATCTCATGGAGTTGGATTATGGCGTTCAAAATAGGTCATCATTTAAGTTATAATCTCAAGTTTAAGAAAATTATCCAACCAACGCCAGTTTATCCGATAATATTCTTATTAGTGTAATCGTAATATAAGTATTATATAACTAATTAATGGTGATCGAATTTGCGACCACATTGCCAGAGATAATTAGAAACACGGCATTATATTTACATAAATAACATCTATTAAACTACAAGAGTGTGTGCTAAAATCCTATAAAATTTTTTATCAAGTGGATTTATATTTTACGAACTAAAATTTTACAGATAAAATTCTGTTAGTGGTGGTGATGGGCGATAGATGGCGTTGATGGTAGTTATGTGAAGTAGGAGAATTAAGAAGTAGGTGAAAAGGTTAGATTTGTGTAGAGGAGTGGAGAAGGGTGTTATCCCGCGATTAACTCTTAGCCTCCTTGGAGCTGTCACGTAATAATAATAATCTTAATAAAAGTGATAACAGCAAATAAATCGCTTTAGGCCATATTATAACAAGATATATTTTAATGTGTGAAAATAAAGGTACCGTTTAATTCCTGTTTTAGTTCATTTTCCTTACTGCAGAGGGCAATATCAGTAAATTTAAATTTAAATTTTAACACAACATCCGTTAAAAAAAGAGAGTGTGTGTGTGTACGCTTATCCTGATTAGTCGGGACAGAACAACCGTGGCATTAAGAGAATTTCAATTGTGACCAATTTTATTTTATTTTATTTATTTATTTTTCAATAAAATTATCTAAATGTTACTTTGTGCTGCTATTAAAAACGTCTACAACTTCTAATAACTTAAAAATTATTTTTTTAAAAGTATAACTGACGCAGAGACACAATTATCCTTTGCATTAAAAAATGAAAAGTATAACAAATAACTTAAATGAAAAATATTTTCTTTAAAATATGCTTTAATACAAAACACAACAATGTGTGTTTGTGTGTGTGAGAGAGAGAGAGAGTTCTAGCTAGGGGATGGGGACATGTCTATATAATAATAAAAAAAATCTCGCTTACTTTTAAAGGAAGAAAGTCAAAGAACTTTTCTAATGTCTTGATATTATCATCGATGTCCAAAAAAGATTTAAAAAACTGATGCCTATTGTACGAAATAGATTCTTCACATTCTTCTGAAGCTGGGAAGTGAATGAAATTCTCCTTAAAGGATGGATGAATTTTTGCTTATTTTGGGTTTCATCGTCTCGTGCATGATAAAAGCACATGGCTCAATGAATGATCCTCGTGGTCAGGATTATATGAAGACCATATTAACTCAAATTTGTGGGCGCCATCATCAAACTTTCTTCAGGTTTTGCATTGTGAGTTCTCCTTCATAACCTGTATACAAGTTCTGTTCTTAGGCAATGCCATCGATATCACGATTGCTTCTTCAAAGAGGTCTTCAGAATGAGACTGGACTAGCACGTTCATATTTCCTTCTGTTAGTTTCAGCTGACGAACAACTCTTTCTGGCTCCCATTTCCCCACATTTTGGCAATCCTATCGATGAAATCTCTGGTGTTATAATTCTTCCAGAATTCTTTCGATGCTTGTTGATCTTCTCCATAGGTCCCGTGGAACATTATTTGAACGAGAATTATGGTACTTGGTCATAAATTTCCGATGATATATAGAACCATTTGTTATATAAATGAGATGGTATTCGGAGGAAAATATTTACCTTTAAATCAGAGGACAAACATAATACCTGCGCCATGAGCGCATTGAAGAGCTGGACCTTTGATAAATTTTTAATCTGCATAAATAACTGAACTTCTGGCGTAAAATAATTCAAAAATAAATATACATTTCTATTTCTTCTCTGAAAAAATCAGTGTAAGTCGACATATAATCACTTTCTTCGATACCATAGAATAAAAGGCTGCTTCATTTTAGTCTCCTGAACAATTTTATTCCCTACATCAACTTTAGGCAAACTTTCAATGTATTGTGTCCTAGAAGCTTCTGTTCCTTCTTCATTTGCATATAGACCATTTGCGTATAAGCAGTATATACCCAGAGGGGAATAACTTCAGAAGTACATTCTTCAAAATTTACAATGAACTGTAAATTTTGAAGAATGCAAATAGCTAGCTTCAGAGTTATGTATTAATATTGCCTCTTCATATCTTACTAACTATTTTTATTCTAGTTCTATTCTTGAAGAGTCTAAATCACTATAACATGCTTTGAATTCGAGTATACAACTTACTTGGATCTTTTTTTTCCCTTCTATTTCACTCATCTTCTAACAAATCATTCATGTCCATATGAGTTTAATATTTTCATGTATGTCTGAAAACCATTTCAGAAGTTCCTTTTCAAAAAGCTATAAAATTACATTTCTGAGCTTAAGTATTTTTATTAAATTTTTATGCATGTTGCAAATTCCAAGATATCATGGTCTCTAATAGGCGTTATCGAATTTTATTTAATTTTAAATTAAAATTTGAACACGATTTCCCCTACTTTTCTAAAGCGATATCACAGCATGCATTTTCTTTGTTGATATTGTTTTATGTATTATAAAGTTAATTATCACCAGCTTTTAAATGTCGCAATATTCATCACATTACTAACAGTGAAATTGTAAATATTTTCATTGTTAAAATTAAGTAAAGAGTTATCATTAGGATAAAAGATCCAAACAAATGTGTGCTTGGAGGGAAGGGATCGTCATATTTTCGAGGTTAGTTTCTATATCTTTCAATTTTTATGTTTAAATCGCACCTTCTTTTCATTTGACTCATTCCAAGTATATATGACAGGATGGTTACCCCCAACACTTTTTTACTTACCATACCTATAACACTGGCTTTGAGGGAACCCAAAAACACAGTTTTCGGTTAGATGAAATATCTCTGAAAGCTGCGAATGAACATACTCTTATATAAACATTAAAACACTCTGCTCATATGGACATAGCATACATAGTGAAGGAAAGAAGAGCATTCAGTTTGCACACTTAAGGAATCATGCAGCCGTGCACATTACTCCCACCGTACCTGGGGCAAATGTCACAACCCTGTTGCATGAAGGCGCCCAGAGAAAACCAGAGACTGTTGTGTAAAGAAAAGTCATTGTAAGCAGAAGGACCCATCATATTTTCTTCATAACGCCACTCGTGTGGAGAGAAACGGCTAACGAGAAACAACACAACGCTGACACCTACGTAGGCGAAGATAATGCACATCCAGATTTCCTCAGACAACGGATTCATGAAGGAAAATACTCCAGGTTTTCGATTAAGAGGCTTCTTTATCATGATGCTGATTCCCAAAGACATAAACGGTTTGGTAAAATCAATCACGTTTTCTCTTGCTGAAGTGATTGTAAGTGGAGCTATAGCCATATCTGCCTCCTAATCATAAAGAAATGATTGACATATTTGATTTCATTTAAGTTGTAACATGACTTAGTTTATAGCATTTAATATTATACATATCAATATAATTTCAGTAAGAATCAAATCAAAGCAAATGGGAAGCATCATTACAATAATAGAATTAAGAAACAGCATTTGAAAAGCATATCGATTATTTGAAAAGGTGCATAATATTTTAAGTAAATTTCATAAAACAAATTAAATAATCAATTGGGTTTTCAGTCGTATAGATAAATTTATATAAATTTGCATTTTGTTCAATATATTAATTTTTAAATAGTGGTATAATTTTAAACTGATGATCGCAGTATATTTCAAAAATGTAAAAATAGGCTTGGCTTGTTATATTTATCTCGATGTAGTATACAAACAGTTCTTTAATAAGGATGTTTTAATTTCGTTTTCTTATTTGCAACACACCAGTGTGTTACTGCAATGTTTTTAACAGATCTAAAGATATGAAATTCTTGATTATATGATTTAATAAACCATAAATTTCATTTTATATAAGCGAATTTTCATTAAGCATCGTGCAGCATAAACATCAGTATGATGATGCCGTTCTGAAATTAGAGTTAGAGGAAACGAAGTCATGGATAGAATAGTTTTCCAACGTTTGCAGAAATAATTAAACGAATACCAGCAGAAAAAATTAAAAAAAGATCACTAAATAAAAAAAAATTCTAGATTCGTTTATTGATTGAACGAGAACACAATATTATTACACCCTTTGGACCAAAATTTGGAGACTATTTTTTTCGAGAGACTAAGGTTATTTTAGGAGACTAAGATTATTTTAGCATAATTACAAATTGTGTAATTTTATTTCTTAAATGCAGAAAAATAATAAGAAAGGTATATTTAAAATTAATTAAAGCAGCAGTAATTTGTTGCGTTGCTTATTTTCTTTAACATTTAGTTTATTTTAAGATTTACGTATAACAACTTCCAGGCTGAATGCGGATGTATTCTAAGAAAGCAAAAGAAAATGCAAACAGAAATTTTTCTTCACAATATTTTTGCTGCTGCAAATAATGACTGGTGTAAACTTTATTCTTTTTGAAATGATGGTAAAATAAATGCTGATCTAGAAAACTGACGTTTTTGAACAACATCTATACAACTAACCCGGTTGTATAGATGAATTCGTCCTATCCTTTTCATCCTTGTTCTAATAAATCAAATATACCGAATTGCGCGCGCACGCACACACACACACACACACACGCACACACGCGCACACACACACACACACACACACACACACATAGATTCTATTCCATTATCAATCTTCATATTTATAATAATATTCAGCAGAAGATATGAAAACCAGACATTATGTAACCACTAGGGATTACTTTTACGCTAGATGTCACTTTTGGGTTAAGGAAGCTTTTATTTCAATTTTTCATGGAAATATTCTAAGGAAAGAAATTATAGAAGCAAAGACAGGACATGGGTGAGATTCGTTTACATTTATTCAGAAAGATAATTCATAAAGACAAACATTTTCGCTCGGTATTCCAACTTATTATTGAAGAGGAGTAAACAAAAAGACTTTTTTGACTAAGTGTTACTTCGAATGAAACCACATTTCTAGGATAGAAAAAGATACGATATATATATATATATATATATATATATATTTTTTTTTTTTGAATGTGTTTTTTTATGTTACTATTGTTTTACTTGTAATGTATATGCATCACCTACCCTAACTGTTGTGCAGTTTATGTTCGTAAATTTCTAATTAAATGAGGTAGAAAAGCATGTCCTTTTTCTTTCAGAACAACCATTCCATTCCTGTCATCTCTTCGAGCAACGGGCTCTCGGTCGTTCTTTAAAGAGAATGCAGTTCAAAGAAATGCTAGGGTATGCACACTTCATCGTATTCAAATTTTACTTCAGATTGGATTCTGAGACATTGCTCCACAAACAGCTCGTTAAATTCTTCCCAAAGATGCTCAATTCGGTTGAAATGGATTTCAATGAAATTGGCCTGCAATTTCATTGAAATTCAATGAAATTGCAGGCAAATCTAGTAAAGTCACACTCACGATTCTGGAACTTTTACAGGATCGCGAGTGTGACACAATCATTCAAGTGGATACGGTAACATCAGGCCACAAGAATTGTCTTTGGGTTTTTATTATTGAGTTTCTCCTCCGTTGGTGTCATGAAGACTAGCGTTTCCAATAACTGATATTTATATCCACTCTTCCGTTGTCCAATGTACATCTTGCGAGTTATATACTGCACAAACTGAGGTTTCATTGCGTTCCATTCCTGTCAGTTAAGTAGCAGGAATAGAACTCTGTCAGGTTTAGTTGTGATTATATGCGGTATTGTGACAGACTTTGATGCGTTATGCGCTCCAGTAAACTTCTTTTCAGGGCACTCACAACATCTATCTCGGACAATTGGCCATGTGACGTTCTGTAAGACCGGATGTTCTTTGTAATTTCTTCCTGGAAAAGATACTGTGTTTTGAACAGCCCGGTGAACATCTTTGTTTAATAAACAATTAATAATATTTTTCATCATAGCACACTCAGAACCACTTTCTCGTATACTTGGCCTATTACGTAATTAATTAAACTCCATCCAAAAACATGTAAATATCCTTCCTCTGTTTATATAATATGAACACGTGACAGTATGAAGAAGCCTAGCCCGAGAACTATACATTCTAAGTTATCCAGAGAATTTGTACATAGTTTTCTTTCTCTGTGGTATATGATATTGTGCATTCTGTTTAGTAATTATTTACCAAAATATTTTATAAACTGATGATAACGACGATGATGATGTTCAACCTGTATTTTCCATCCACTACAGGGTGAAGGCTTCTTCCATTGCGGGAGGGTTGGGTTTACTTCTCCCATGGTGACCCTGCCCATCTTGGGGGAAGTGTTTATTCACTTGCTAAATGAATGTAAAGGTGAAGACAATCACAAATATCCAGGCAGGATTCGAACCCCCATTCGTGGCTGGAGAGCGGATACGCTAACCATTCGCGGCCAATCAGACCGGTATTTTATAAATTAGAATTTTATGAATAGTTAAACAAATAAAAAAATAATAACCTAACGCCTTTTTGTTCCCGTATATGGGGAGTAGGCGAGGCCATTTAGCCCTATCTAACTTTTGGAGACTGAGTGGGCAGTTCAATCTCCACTGGTACCAATCAGAGATAGATGGCCCAAGGCTATCACTAATTAAGCAGTACACAGTGAAGAGAGACGGCTCAAACGTGCCGCCATCTCGTGGTCCCTAACCCTAACACAAATATATTTAATGTCTGAAATAATGTGGGTTCTACGGTCGATTTTCTTGAGTTTACAGGACGAAAAACCCGAGTTTCCGGGAGGAAAAACCCGCTTGCCCGTGCCAGAGATCGACTAACTCGGGAATCGGTCGAAAAAAGGCTTAGAAAAATTTCCTCTAGTCGTCGACTAGACTCGAAACCAAGTCTTCCTTCGTGCGGCCAAGCGCCGTGGTATGCAAACGCCACATCCACTGAAACAAATAAATTAATTTAAAAATAAACAGTAATAATTGCAATGTGAAGGTTTTCGTTGAAATTTTCTGTTGATGAGCAATTTTTCTTACTATTTACCAAAATGTTTAGATGATTTGTTTGGATGATTTACTTAAAATCAAAATATTCCTGATTTTAAATGTTTTGTCAGCTTTCTCCAAAATCCATCAAAAATGTCTCGAACATTTCAGTATTTCGCAATTTGAAAAGAATAAGACCTATAATTTTAATAGACAGTCAGGAGATAAATATTGTAATTATTCATTAAAAGTGTATAACCATTGAATTCCACGTACGTTAATAGTTATATTCGACGTGTTTCTGGATCCTAATACAATGATCTTCATCTAAAGTACTCTGAACTGCCTGCAGTCATTTCTATAAGTCATTTCTATAACCATATTAAGTTCCTACAGATGGTACTACATTTTTCCTTGCCTGAGAATTGTAGTCACACTTTAAAGTCATATTATCAAAGATGTATACGCTATTAAACAAAATATAAATTTAAAAATCCTTTAGTGAAAAAAATATTTTGAAGAAATAACATTCAATATCTAACTTTCTTTTGTATTGTATCTAGTAAATACCTAAATATATGAATGTCATCTTAATGTTAGTAGAATCTTTCCAAAATCGATGCACTCCATGTACAATTTTCAGGTAAGTTTATGGTCTGCTTGAAATATCGACAAATAATTTTTGGTTCAATGTTATAAGTTCTGTTAATATTATTAGTTAATTAATCTATTCTTTAATGATACTGAATTTTGTTAAAATATATTATTATTATTGGTCATCTATATTATTAGTCATCTTCATTATTCATTAGTCATCTTTATTATTAATCATATTATTAGTCATCTTCAGTTATTGGAAGGAGTCAGGTCTAATCAGATCACAGAATGTGTAATTCCTTAATATTTGTTATCTCTCTCTCTCTCTCTCTCTCTTAAACATTCGTTGACGACACCCTCACAATGTCCTCCCGTACCTTATTCACTCTCTAACACAGTGGTTCTTAACCTTTTCGAAGTCATGGAACACTTTTGATTATAAGAAAAATTTGGGGAACACCAAAATAATTAGGATCATAAAACTAACAATAGAAATATGCATGGACTTGCCTTTTATAAAAATGGAACTTATTTTAATGCGATTCTTGAGCTTGTCGGTTTTTGCAAATTTCAGCAATTTCAAGTCTAATATGTGATATAGCTACCCTCATCTCTTTGTCTATATTAGTAAGTCTTTCACGCTTTTTAGTTTTTGTATTGGTTAATATTGAGAAACCGAGCTTACACAAATAGGATGTTGAAAACTGGAAAAGAATTTTCAGTGGTCTTGTGGAGAGAGCCGGGTATTCGGCCTGGTCAAAAATACAAAATTCCTCAAGAATAATTTCAGAGAAGCTTATTTTTAGAGTATGATCCGTTGACAAGGTAACTAATTGTTCTTCTTGTAACGAAAATTCACAACTCGATGTATTAAATGTGCCAAATGGATTTCGTATCCAGTCATAATTGTGTGTATTTAAGGAAGGAAAGTAACCTGAAATCTTTTCTTCCAATATTGCTAATTGTTCTATTATGACGAAAATAATTCCCTCGTCTGAGTGTAATTGGCTACTATCAATAAAAATATCGAGGGAATTATTTTCGTCATAATAGACAAAGATATCATGTGACATCTTTCACAGGCGGAACACTTGCAACTAGTTCGCGGAACAAAAGTGTTCCGGGGAACACCGGTTAAGAACCACTGCTCTAACACTATGCCGTGAAACTAATGTCGACTGGACTTCAAATTCTTCCTGACAACAAACTTACTCAGCTTCCAGGAATGACCCATCCCGAGTCTACCCTCTACCTTCCATGAGCTGCAAAACATTCCCTGTACTATACTGTAAGAACCTCTTACTGACTTGTCTGCTGTTTTTATCAGATTGCCGCTCCTCCTACTCTCTTCATATCTCAAACTTTGCAGACCGCACAACTTCCGTTATTTTCATATGAAATTGCCCACTAACCGCATAAGATTTTAGTTAGTCGGTGATGCAATTGTTTCATTGTTTTTCTCATCTCCATGGAATTCAGTTAATTATAACTAAGACCAGTAACTCAAATGTGACTTATCAACACCTTCTAAAGTGGGTGAATGCGTCTTAATCCCTACAAGTCAGTGTTATTTCCAACATTATATTTATCTATTTTGATGTCTTGACTTCGTTTTCCACTGTTATATTATTCCCAAGTCTCTAGCTTCATCAAACATATCCACTTTAATACAATACACAGATTGCAAACTGCTTACAACTGCATGTTTCTCTCTATACCATCCCCAGTATTATCAATATACAATATCAGCCGTCTAAGAATAGAATCTTTTAGCATTCTACTGCTCATTCTCAATCTCTTCCATTTAGCACCGCTATACATCATTTTGGATACCTGTCAAATAATCGTGATCCGATCCATACAGAAACTTGTATTTAATATCGATGCTTGTGAGTTTCTTAAATTAATTTCTTAAATTAACTGATTTCTTAAATTAACGAACAAGAGAAAAATCGCAATAACTTGTTGGGGAAAAGAAAAAAAAACACGAAAGTCAGTACGTTATGTAAAAAGTGACGCTGGCTCTGGATGTCCTATAGAAATCAGTAGCAGTGAGCAGTATATGCAAATCAGCCCCTCAAATGCCAGCTATAAAAGCTGGCCTTTGAATGGTACCCAGGTTCGCAGACAGTGGAACCAACTCCACTAGTCACAAACAGTATCCCAGAGATACAGTGAAGGAAAGAAGTTTAGGAAGAAATCTCTATGAGTGGTCGCACCGACCTGTGCGTAGCTGTACCTATAGCACAACTTATAGAGACGAGGTCGCGGTATGTTTGTCCCTCTCCGGTGCGATAAAGGAGACAAATATCCTACAAGACGATAATGCTCGTACTAGTCGAGCGAACTCGTAGAGCAATATTCTTCAAGAAGAGACTAGCTAGCCAGATCCTAACCTGGCCAGACAATCCTATTGACACGTCTGGGATGCTCTAGGTAGATGTGTTGCTACTCTCAACTCCCTCCCAAAACCTTGGAGGGATTAAGGAGAGCTTTGTAGGAGGAATGGTTATTTTTACGCCGATCAGTTGGCGTTACGCCAACTGAGCTTTTGTTCACCATCAACAGCATGCAGGAGACATCGTTGTGAACGTTGTATTGCTCTGATGGGTAAATATATTCCTTATTAAGGCACTTGGACAATCTTATTTGACATGCTGTTTTTAACTATTTTTATTTGTGTGCCCTTTTTGCTATATTAATCTATTTATTTACAATGTTTTAGTTTCTTTCACATCTCATATCATATATTTACCATACAGTGTTTGAATTAAATATTTACCATACAGTGTTTGAATTATTATGATTTTTCTCTTTGTTCTCTTAATTTATGGATACTATTGTATAAAGTCTCCTTTGTGGAATTCTGTTAAATATCTTGGCAAAATCTGAAACATCGTTTTGTGTTAGTCCCTTTATATCTCCACGATAAATCTATTGTAAAATGTGAGTGATTTTGTAAAACAAGATCGAGTCCTCTACAAAAACATTGAGGTGTTATCTAAGTATCCATCTGCGGAAGCGAATCATCACCAGCGTTTTTAATATCTTAAAAATTATGCACAGATAAAGACTGTCCTATTTATATGAATCGGCTGTGTTTCCTTTCTTGCATAGTGGAATTATTCTGCCCTCGTTCTACCTATCAGGAATTGCTTTTTTGTTAAAACTCGAGTTTTGGGAACGTAGCTAATTCTCTAGCCATTCCATTAATACGCGATTATATCTCCAATCCAATATAGTGCTAACATCAAACGCTTGCAAGATTTTAACAGGTGTAATTCTTTCACTTTTTTCCTTTCATCTAGATCCAGATGAGCTTCAGCAGAACTAATCAAGATTATATAGCTGATTCAACGCATTCTACACTTTCCTACCATCTATATTTACTCTTGGATTTACTTTAACCTGTTCATTTAGTTTTTTTTTTTCATTGTCCTTCACTTTCTTCAAATGATTGTTACTCACCGGCATACTCTCTGTACTGCTCATATGACTCCACGTCAAGTTCCACAAGATATAGCTTACATAAGAGTTTATTTTTATTTCTCTTATTCTTCAAATTTAGTCGTTAATTTCACCCTCATCCGATTAATACTCCTGACTCTGGTAATATAGTCAGTTCCCTCCTTCAAGCATGCTTTGAAAACTTTCCATGCAGTACTAATTCATCTACCATGTAGTTTCTCATACAAAGGCACAGCGACAAGCGAGCCATTCATTTTATCATAATCACTAGCTTTATATGTCATATATCACTAATCATTCAACGCGGATACATTCGTTGTCACTTCCAAAAAAAAAAAACTGCACGATAACTCGATTAATTGAGAAACTAGAACAAAAAAGATATCTCTTGTAAGGTGAAATTCTCAGGTGTTATTTATTTTCAGATCTGATATTCTAGCATCACGATTCCTTTCCATAATGCGCTGCCTAAGTATTTTTCCCTCTGTAACTCCATAAATTCCTTTTCCTCTCTCTGTAGGTTATTCTGCATACATTTAGTTACATTAATTCGTAATGATAGGCATTTATCTATTCACAAGGTTAATTGGCCTATGCAGCCATCAGTCATTCTCAGTGAGCTGTGGGTTGTGGCAGAACCCATCAATACATTTTATCCCGGAGAATTCCGCTTCACACAAAAACCTCAAAGCCTATGGTTGTCCTACTCACATTGTCACATTTATTACCAATCTCTACTTGGCTGCAATCCATCTATAATCATTAGTAATACTTCCCTGCATTCTTATTTTTCCCGTATTCTAGAATTATGGAAACATCGCATTCCTTTTCTGTAAGAATATCTTGCAATGCAAATAATTGTTCGTGTGACTGTAGTAATGCTAACAATTCTTTCTGGGTTTTGCTGATGCTTCTGTCATTAATGGGAAAGCATGATGATCAACTACAAGCTTAATAAGAATTCCAGAACTTATAGAACTTATAGGAATTCGAGAAATTAGAGGAACCAAGATTTCATTTAGGAAGCAAGATTCCAAGATTATAGGAACCCTCTTCCATTTCTCTCATGAGAGTGAACCCTAAATCCAACTGCATGTTCTAAACCATCCCTCATGCTAACCACACATGCTACCATCATTAACCGCATACTCAGTATGAGGCATCACACTCCTAAATTCACAGTTCATTTATCACTTCTCTGCTACATGAATCTCTCTTCTCCTCTCCTCATTCCACCTAACAGCAATGTGCCAGCTTTTTACTACAAATCTCTTTCAGAAGCAAACGGTCCTCAGCAAACAGCTTTCTCTTATTCCTGAAATGTATCACATAGATCAACAGACACAAAGTCTATTTTCCTACAAATCTTTGCTATCATACCATTCATTATCACCTCATCTCTTCTCAGCGTTCCTAGTATATGATGAAAATTCTAATAACTCTACCCTTGTCACTTTTGACTCTTCTCAGTTTCAAATAAGACTCTCAAATTTCGGACCTCCTCACTTACTCCCGACCCTACAATTCATTCATTAAATATCAGCACAAACATTTCATCAGTATTTCCCTCTCTCTCTCTCTCTCTCCGCAGCATCAAGTCACTTTGCTAACCGTTCTGCCTGTCAAACACATCTTGTGAGATTTTACATCTTCGGGAAGTGAATTCCTTGAATTCCGAATTCCGAAACAACTTGCTTTCTTTCTCTTTTCCTTCGCATTTTATATTCCAATTTTTTGACAACGATTAATCACCTGCAACTCCTTGATAACTGGCAACTTTCCTCTTCAAACAACCAATCTCTCTCTTTCTCTTTCTCTCTCTCTCTTTCTCTCACTTTCTCATGATGTCTAACTCTTCTGCATCCTCATTAATTTGCTTCTTCTCTCCTCATGTCCATTAGTATGGAGTTCAATGTTCGGCACGATCTAGTGCCGAAGTTGTAACTCTTATATCAGAAGCATCTAACCTTTTCCAAAAATAAGCATTTAGAGTCAATGACTGCTTCTTGTTTCCTTATTTCTCCACTTGTGTAGACCCTAAACCCTGGAGGAGGAAAATAGCTGTTTTATTCTTGAGAGTGTCTTGAAGTGCAAATCAGAAGAAATCTAACACATAAAGTCTCATTTCTGACATTCTCATAGAGTTTCATGTGATGATTGACGTTTTTTTTTTTTGTTATTGTTGTTTTGTTGTATAGCATGAGGACTTTCTAAGTTGATGAACGGACAAATGCAACTTTTCCCATGAACAACATTTCGATCTTAATTGAGGTTTCTGACTATGTAATTCATAAGTACTAGGAGCGATATTAAGCCTTCCGAAAGTATCTGATTACATTGTGGAACCCTTACAATATTCTGGCACAGGATCAGCAAAAACGTTTAAGTCCCTTCAGAATGATATCATATATTATACTTTGAACAATATGACAAGATCTGGATAACTCACGTAGGATAGAAATAAAGAACTAATACTTCACTCTCTTCACTTGAATGTCAATCTATGAGATGAGACTGAGTGTGGACAGAATCCAACAGTATTGAGAATGGAAAGTTCGTTTGCAACTCGAATTTCCGTAGAACCTTTGGCTGTCAAAGGATAGGCTATGTGTTGCTACGTCTTTATAAATTTCCTGTATAAACAGACCTGTCTCCATTTCAGTTACTGTATCTTCGCTATGTCACGATTTTTGTATCATTACTGAACTCTGAGCAGATGGAAGTAATTTATTAATTTTACTAGGCTGCACACTTGAATAGAAACGGGAACCAGAGTTAGTGGATAGTTAGGAGCTGATAACTATGATTTTCTTTAATTTGTGATTGTCTTTACCTCCTCACTAATATCCATACGCATCTGTGATATGAACCAATGCGGTGAACCAAACACATCACAGATGTATTTGGTTCAATGATTCTTGTGCTTTTCTTTGTACTTTATATCTTTACTGTTAGAGCTGCTAAGAAATCTTTTCCGATTTCTTCCTCATTTACTCCGATTGAATGTGGCAATTTTTTCAAGCGATGTGTTTTGATTGTACCCCAAAAACAGTCAAGGACTAAGTAATCTAGTTCTAATCGTACTTCTCCTGCAGATAAATACTCATGTACAACGCCCTACAACCTGCAACCTCTGTTAAAATGTTAAAATCTTACATATAGACCTCTAGTAGTACTAAAAACCTGGGCCTGCTAAATGTTTACTTACTTTAACCCGTATACATGAACTATACGGTAATTTTAATCTGTATATTGTCATAGAAGATCAAAGTTGGATGTTTACACGAATTTTTAAATAAGGTGTTAAAGAATGGACTGCACGTCGAAAGCACTATTCTTTGAATTTTTTCGACTCATTCCATCACACGATAAAATCACATCTACAATGTGAAACGCAACTCTAAATGAAATGAAAATCAACTAATTAATAGGCAGAGTATGGTAATGCTGGTTTGTTAAGGTATTGTTACTGTCTGATAAAATTTATTTCTTCAGTAAAATGAATATCTTTTCTAGTCGAATATTCTGAGAATATTCGACTAGAATAAGTAAAATTAAATACATCTATTCTCTGTTGCTGTTACAATTTTATATTTTTAGTTATTTTACGTGTTTTTATTTTATTTTATTACATTTTTATTTCATATATCTTGCAATTCTGACGGTTATAATTTATTTACATTTCAATATGTTTACCAAGCAACTCACATATATTTAATTTAGTGGTATACGTTGGTTGCTATTTGGTTATGCAGGGTAAAAATGTATGCTATTACTAATTCCAGTAGAGCAGGAGATTTAAATTTCTTACCTTTCGAATTAATTCACCGACCATACCATTCCATCCAGCTGGAGAATTAGGATCTTGTCCACCGTACGCAGAATCATTAACTAGTTTTAAAATGTAGTTAAATTTTAAATTCGCTGCGATCAAGTCAGCCAGATCTTTGCAATAGCCCTCAAATACATCGTTTCCTTCAAGAATTTGGCCTGGTTCTCCATTTTTCATCATCAAATAAGGTTCCTCCTAAAGAAGAACGAGAAACAATTAAAGGAACCAGCGTACACTTCAAATTCTTCACAAATAGATTTTCTCGGTATATAATTTAAAAGAAAAACGGCAGTTTAATGACAACGATAATGCAAAGTAATGATTACATAGCAACCATTGGTTTTAACTGGATTCTGTTGTCTGTTTTTTAATCGCAGCCATACATGAAAGGATATGGACAGAGATTAGAAATAAAAAAGAACCTAGTAATATTTTATTGAATACCAGGGTGTTGTAGTTTCTCCGGAAATATTAGTGAAGGAGACCGAATGAAGAAGAAGAGGCATATGCAGGTTTGATGGGTTTTTATATCTAAGTATTTCGATCTGTCTTGTATCTTTGCACGTCTCTTACTGAAGCAACTAAAAGGCTCCTATCAAACTGTAACTTTATTTCCATTGAATCGCTGCTTTATTATCATACTGCCCTAATTCCCTATTATCAACACTCACTCGTTCATTGGTACATACGTTTCAGAAAGTAGTCCAGATGACAATGAAAAAAATTCCACCTCCAGTGTCATATTGATACCAAAACTGTAGAGTATTCCTGGGTTCTATTTTAGTGACACTTTTTTGATTTTTTTTCTTTTAATTATCTCTTAATTTGAGGTCACCATACATACCTTCCATAATTTGGCTTCTAAAATTTCGGTAATCTTATAATCGAATACAAATCAATTTTATCCAATGTTTTAATAAAGATGTTCATAAGATTCAATTTCTGCTGTAAGATTAATGCAAGTAAAAGAATTTATCTACCTAGGAAGTCTAATGACATCAGTGAGAGAATCGAGAAAGACACATGACACGAGAACAGAGCAAACAAAAAGGTCCTTTCACCATTTAAAAAGAAAATAATACTCTGATCATCGAAGAATATGTTACTGAGAACAAAGAAGCATTTTATTTAAAACTTTGCATGTTGTGTAGCCCTCTACTGATTATAGATGGACTCTTTAAAAAAATAATAAAATTCAAGACTTCTAATATTGTAGTTTAGCATTCGCACCGAATGCTGAAGACCGTATGGACAGAAAGAGTTATAAATGAATAGGTATTAAAAAAAAGCAGAAGAACAAAATGAAATACTACATTCATCAGATAAATGGAGAAATATACTTACTAAGACAGATTGCACTACAAATTTGCTTAAGAGTATGATGGAGGGAAGACCAAGAACCGGATAAATGAATAACATCAAAAGTGGTTGAAGCTACCAAACAGCACAAAAAACAGAAGCCCACTGCCAACATTCCATGTTTCCCACCACCCAATAGTTCGAGGAGAGAATAAGATCAACGAGTGATTTTCTATTATTTCTTTATATTCTACTCTTTATAATCCGTCGTTCTGCTGTAAATCTTTAACGATAATGCAATATTTTCTTCACAAAGTCAGCAATTTTTTCATTAACTCTCCATGCAAAGATACATCGAATTCGCAACAAATATTCCAGTAGTGACCTTTGTGCCTCATTATTTCGTATAAATACATTTTTAATTGGATACAATTTCGCACGTATTGTTAAATCAAGTCTCGAATAAGAGTCAGCGTGAATTTCAATGGATTGAGATATTAAGGCCTTCATTCCAACATGAATAAATTTGTGAAACTTGTTAAAGCAAAGGACTTCGTCAGAAGAATGGAAGGGGAAGTCTAACTAATTGAAGCAATAGTAGAAGTCTCAAGATTCATCTTCCTGCTTGGTACAGTGTACAGTTATAGAGGGTGATATTTGAGATTCATTAGGGATAAGAGCTCAGTTATGAGGTGTGAACATTTATGTCTATATTATGAGTGCTTTGAAATTAATAATTGTTGTAATGTGTTTTGGTATTTCACATTTTTGTGGTCATATATATGTTTTTGGAACCACTATATACCACTACCAAAAGAATTTTGTGATTTCTAGATTTTTGTAGGATTTTATAATGTTTATATTTTAGTAAGTTTTTCGTGTTTTTTTTTTTTTTGGAAATTTCTAACAAAAGTGATATTGTGATGATTGTTTATCTCCCATTGCATAATTTATTTTAGTGAATATTTGAACAGCGATAGGATTATATACACTGACAAGGGCTGAACTCGTAAATATACCGCGCATAATGAGTGCACCCAAATTAATTATATCATAGCATGAACGGTGTTCTCTATATACCACTACCAAAACTTCACTGCAGACATTGCAGCAGGATTATTCTCCAGATTATCACAAAAATTCACCAATGTTTTATTATTATTATTTGACACCTCCAGAGACTCATCGACGGAGGACACCTGCTCTACAACTCCGTCTTCACCATTCAATCACCAACTGACCGCAACTGCACCAACGCTGTCTATCGTCCACCACCACTGATATTTCCACAGACAATCACAAACATCCATGCTCACGGCGGGGTTTGAACCCGCAACCTTTTGGTTGGAAAGCGGATACGCTAACCACTCAGCCAACCAGGCCGGCATTTTACCATCCGCTTTTCCGAAATGTCTTACCGTTTATTCGAATATGAGATTTTTGGGTATTCATATATTTGTAGCATCATGTTGAAGAGAATCAGTGCCTTCATTTTGCTGGAAAATAGATAGGAATAGAAACCAGAGCTCCTACTGTGAAGTCCAAACATGGCATTATCCATTTCACTCCTAAAATAAGGAAGTGATGATATTTCTCCGCCTTCAACGTAGTTCTAGTTGTACTTAATTCCAAATAGGGATCTATCTGTTTGAAGCATTTCTTGAATCGATCGAATCGGATTAACTTTAAAAAATTAGGGAATATAATTTTCAAAAGTCTTTTCTCATTTTTCCTAAATTTCACAAATAATTTCACAATTTCATAAAAAAAAAACATATTTTAAAAAGTTCTTTTATTTGATACTCTCATAGACTCTCAATGCCAGAACTACACTTCTTGCACAGAAATAGAGTTCTTTATTCGTTGTTCAGTACAACTGAGGTCAGCATTCTCGGGAGAAGTTTCCGTTTGTGTTAATAAATTCTGTGATAATTTAAAGGATGTAGAGGGTTTATGAAAAGGATGCATAATGGACCCAAAAGATGTATCCTGTAAAGTCATCCTCTAGTAAACTCTGTCACGAATATCAATATTTATATTTCTTTTTAAAAACGATAATGTTTTTTAAGTTTAGCTGAGAAATCGATAAAGAAGAGAAAAATTCGATAAAGAAAAGAAAATAAACAATACTTGCTTGTATACTTGTAACTATATAAGTCTTATTTTCAAACCCATTGCTCTGAGGAACTCGTCGATACTTCGGTGGCACTAATTGCAACCCATCCGATTCTGACCACTGCGCAATCTGTTTCAGTAACAAGCGTAAAAAATTAAAAAAAAATTAGCATTTATTTATTTACATTTATTTTAATTCATATTTTCTTTATCTAATTATTTGTTATTCCATTAGTTTATTTATATATGGCATATCTGCATAAAACATTTACTTATATATTTATATTAATTAATTATTTGATTTTATTTAATAAATACAAATATCGTTTATGACAATATAAAATATTTGCTATTCAATAATAAAAAACGTAAAAATTAGTTTTGGTTTTCATTTGTAACTTATTAGCTGAAGATAACAAATGAAAAAAAAAAGTCCACTTAATCTTAACTTTCCAGTGATAATATAAATGACAAAATTAGTAATATATTAGACTAACATTTATATTTATGTAGATAATAATTATTGGAAAATGGCTAGCGTTCAGAGAAACCTAAATTGCAAATATCTCATTGGCATATGGATCCTCCTTTGGCAATGATCTCGCTTTCCACCCTTCTAGCATTTAACTAGGATTTAACTTTCTAGTTTTATGTAAAACTACAATAGTTTTACATAATATGCATCAAGTATATTCTTCAATTCATCATCAGCAATTTCTGTAACGTTGTTGTTGGTGTTGTCGGACGCACTGGTCTAGTCTATCCAACCTTCCACTTCACCTCAAAGCATTCGTTTCAGTTGAGGTTTGGAGTCTGTGCTGAATGTCAATTTTTTTCACATTATTTTCTCAAATTATACGAGAATGGACGGCATGGTGTGTTACGAACAGCAATAGTAATGTTCCATAGTTTACTATGCCAAAGGATTGCATAATTCTTGCGTTGAATATCAGTTGAAAGTGATCTTCGGATACCAACTAAAGACTGGAATCAAATCAGGAGAAGGGGATCCTACTGAGAATTATTTTTCCTTGAAACAGTGTTCTCCTGAATATCGCTCATTATATCATTCTTTGAAATCTACTATACCACCTAAGCAATCGGAAAAATTATATAACTCGATTGATCTAATCATAGCACTGTCTTCTACGCCTTGAGGTTCAGTCATGACACTAATGTTCTTAATGCCAATGTATCTGCCCTTCCGCAAAAACCGAGATTCCGTATCTCCTTATTACTTTCTAACTAACCAGAAAATAAAGTCATTGTACTTCTAGTTTATCGTTTCCACATAGAACTACTGAAATTTCCGTATGGCTTTTCATAGCAAACTGGCCTCCTAGAGCTACATTTGTTATGTGTTTCTTTGCGCTATACTCGCCCCGTGCATGTGTAATATTTAAAAAAAAAAGATCTGTACCATAATGTATTTCTTTAATTAAAACCAGTACTCATTTCAGCTACCACATACACGTTATTACAGATCTTTTAAATGATACTTTCTTTATCAAATTATTTGTTATTCCTTTAATTTATTTATATATCACATGTAGAAATGACTTATGGAGGACTCCCATATATTTAATATGGGAGTCCCCCATAAGTCATTTATTTAGTATTATTAAGTATTATTTATATTAAAAACTGTAATATAAATAATTCAGTTTTGATACTTAAATTTTGTATGTATATTTCCTCAGCGTATAGGAACCGATTGCAGAACTTGTTAGCTGAAGAGCCGGAAGCTACTAGTGTATTCAATTAACCTTTTAATTAACATTTTATTTCAATTGAAAACTTAATGCATCGTAAGATATTCAATATTTATATACTGATGTTTCAAATGATATATTTATAAAACACACTGAGTTTTTCAACCGTTGTTCAGTGGAACAACGGTTGAACGATTACGCAATATCTAGGAATCTGATAAATTCAGAAACTAAGTAGCGCTTCAATGCTTTAGATTACTTTTACTTGAACTCTTTTCTGTAATATGTTATAGGTACGAAGGCTATTGAAACCAGCAATCAAAACTCTTAAGTTCTCATTCTATTTTTTATTATTTTTTTTTTAATTAGAGTACACCAGCGCTGTTATACATAGCCTAAGCAATCGCCAGAATAAGAAGATGAAGATCATACAGATTGAGGCAATCTGATATGCCCTTAACTTTTCACGAGTATAAAGATAACATGTTACATCAGGGTTGCATAAAACTAAGAGAGATTAAAGAGATTAGTTTCCCAACATATATATGTAAATACGTTTTTTTTTTCTTTTTAGGTATGCATCTCTTTTGCGTCATACCTGAAGAAATAATCACCAAATCTCTTAAATATCGAATGTTAAGCCATTCTTATATTTTGAATATTATATTATAAATAACCATTTCATATTATAAATACTGTATTAAGAAGAATCAGTTTTAGGCTATTTAAAATTTCGTATTGAGAGACTTACGTCTTTTTATCCATCTTGTAAATTTGTATTTTACTTTAGCTGTTCTTTTCAAAGTATTATACAACACATGCTAACTCGTTTTCCAATGTGTGTACATCAGTTCTCAGATGTGCAAGGTAGAATGCCGTGCAAATCGTTCTGTTATGGAGAAAACTAACCATTATTCAAGATGTTTTATAAAATCCGTAAGTCGACTTTCTCATGTGCCTACGGTCTTTCAAGCACCTGCATTTACAGACAGATGCCCTTTTTTATATAAAAACGAACTCACAGTGCTGTTTTCTTTTCATTTCTGATTTTTTTCTCCTTTCTGATATCACTGTTTCTTTTGTGTCGGCACAGCGGCAACGTTTCTGGAGACACGCCAGCTCTGAAGTGAGTGGGACCGATGCATCTGTTGTAAGTATTGCGTTCTTTGTTGCTATCGTTATTAGTGACTATTTCGAAAGGAAACCATTCGTTTTTTCCCTGAACCTATTTATAAGAAACACGCTTTTGAAAAAAAAAAAAGTTTCATTTTCATGATATCTTCCAATAGATTTTTCTTCTAATCTGAAATAACTAATCAAGGAAATTATGAATGGAAGATGTAATAATACTGCAGTAATAACAATAACTATCTAAATTTAACCTTGAAATGCTTATACATTGTACAGTCACTTTTATTGATTGCTCTCTTTTATTTTAGTTAATAAATTTTATTTATTAACTAAAATCTTATTAAATAAACTCTTTCAAAGCATTATTTGTAACTCACCTTAACCATTTCGCTGTTCATCGTCATTTCTACGATATCAACAGTGTAGTTTTTCCTCCATCCAAATTCATCGAATGATATATTTCCTGTTAATCCACGCATTTCTGTCTACAGATAACAATAAAAATAAGTTTCCATAGCTCTATCGTTAGGCTTTTTTCAATTGTTCACATAGTTACTGATACCGGGAAATTTACATTGGCATATACAAGATAAAAGCCTTATACGCCTATAAATAGATAGCACTAAATTCATTATTAATTTCAGGCCTATAGTCAGTTAAACGATAAAACGTCGTTTATCCTAACGGCTTTGTATAATACCTAGTGAATATTCGAAATAGTACAAGTAGGTTGCAAATTTACGATTTTGGTAGAATGATTCAGATTTTATTCGATGATCTACGTTATATGATTATGACTTAGGATAACTGTAAACTAATCTTAAATTAACTACTCATTTTTTAAATATATTAAAATAATATAACACCATTCCTACATATTTCATTTAGTGCAACAGTGATGAGAAAAAAATCATATTTGTGCTATTGAAAAGATATTAGACAAACACAACTTGTATAAAAGGTCATGAAATTGGAAAATGTACATTTGTTAATTGCATCACAGCAAATAATGTTTTCTGAATAAATGCGAGAAACTCCCATTTATAAAATCTCCTGATTTTCAGAAAAGGGGCATCTCTTGTGTGAGCCAGGAAACCAACAGCATGAAACAGCCAAGACATAAAATATATGAACCTGAATGCAGAGAAGGTATTGTTGATTATCAATCTCAGTTTTCTTTCTTCACATCAAGGCTTTTCTTTATCGACCGGGTAAGTCTGGCACAATAAATGAAAATAAATAGCGGTACTGTCAATATGGTTATATTACGGACGTTAGAGTACCATCCCATAATAATGATGACTGAGAATGACAAAAATCTCAAATCACCTGAGTCGTATTTCTGATACAGTTTCAGAAAGACTTTTGATAGAGAATAGGAAATGTACAATGCAGTTTGCGTCATATATTTCTACTAAAATCTACCTAAAATTTCATTCAAAACTGTACTCCATCGGATCAAGTAAGTTTTCTATAGCATATTGACAATAATATTGGATTAAATATATATTATTCTAACTTTGTATCAAATAATAAAAAAAACACAATAATTGTTAAAGGCATTGATTTTTTTTGTTTTATGTTAATATTTTTCACTTCCTTCTTTCTCTTTCTGAAACTATTCTTTATTCTCTGAAATTCTATTATTCTATTGCAGAATTATATACTTATGCACTTTTTAAATACATTATTCATAAATTCTTATAACATGGATTCTCAGTTGATTTAAAGAAAAACTACGACATGACACCCTTTATATTTATATTCCTGACGTTTTCCCAGAATGGAAGTTTTAGTGATGGGAACTGTTTACAGTGAAAACTGTTCAGGAAACTGCTTCAATGCTTCATTTGCTGAAGCATTAAAGCAGTTGCTTTAATGGTTCAGATAAACCATTAAAGCAACTTGAAACACAAAGTTTCATAAAGCAATATGACTATGGGAAAATGTTGATTCTTATTGCAATGTACTGGAAATAAATCAACTATCCCTTTTGTGTTTTAAACTATATTATCGATGCATTAATTTTATAAATAATAAAACTGAACTTGTAGCACTATAACTTTTACAACAAGTTTTTAAAAGTGCTGAATTCATTTGTTTTTCATTTTCTCATTTTTTTCACTTATTTCAATAACTGAAATTGTAAGTGATAAGTAATATAAGTAAAAATACGTGAAGCTTATACTTAATTAATTTTAACGGCCTACCTTTTTAAGATATCTGGTTATTCTTTCACCGTGCTCCCACGGCATTACCGGAACTTTTCTACAGTCAATACCTTTTGTTCCATTGTTATAAACTTCTCCTCTCCTGAAGTTGTTTCGGAATATATCCTGTTTCTTTTTTAATAAGCGACTGTAGGCATCCAGGATTACTTTTGTTCCATCGTACATTAATGCAATGTCAACCTATTGTGAGAAAATTACAGAAGACCAACTTTAATAAAAAGTAAGCCCACTATGTTTTAAGTAGGTATTTAAACCAAATAACAAGAAAATGTAATTTGTGGGAGATTTGCGGAAAATAGTTATCTTACAGGAATTACTCTTCACTTTAAAAATGTACACTGCAGTCGTAATTAACGATGCTTGACTTTTTTCCCCTTTAAAAGATAGTCACGTGATTGCTATGGAGGTTGAAAAGAAATTCTTTAAATTTCGGACTTGTAGCAGAAAATATGAATAATAATGTTTTTCTCTGTCTGCGGACGAAAGTGTTTATTTAAAAGTGAGGCATTTATAATTTGAACAGTTAACTACAATGTTTTTTCTTAATATCTGTGAAAAATATGTAGAGTTTGTAACTGGCACTATTGTGTTAAAAAGTATCATTAAAAGAAGTAGTTCCACTTATCTAAAAAGTTTAATTGCAAACAAATTCCATTATAAGAGAATTTTATATCGCAAGCTGGAGAAATATATAGGGAAAAATAAAATAAAATGCAGACCAAACAAGCCAAAATACTAGGATATCTCAAAATATTATTTCTAGAAATACAACAAAAATGCTCTATGCTCTGAAATATATATATATATATATATATATATACATATACAATTATATATAGAATTTGTTTGTACCTTGGGTGTAATATACGTTAAAGATACCAAGAAATTTCATATATTGGTTTTAATCCTTTTCCTAAGTAAGCAAAACAAAGTTTTGCGCCCGTGAAATATATTCACATGTAAGCTACTTGTATATATATATATAGAGAGAGAGAGACTAATGACTTCGTATCACCTGCCTTAGTATGTATTCCACACCACTTTCGGACGTGTATAATGCAATGCATAACGGAAAGGGCCACTACCCATAACCGGTTTCGACCTTTATTGAGGCCTCTTCAATGGGAGCCAGACTTGTATATGAGCCTATATCATATACAAGTAGACAAAAGGTGCTTGACCTTCTTAATAAAAATCTCTGGATGAGAGAAAGATGTAGGAAGTGTTTTACCTTGGATGTAATATACGTTATGGGTTGGCCTTCCTATTATGCATTGCATTATACACGTCTGAAAGCCGGAGGGGGGGGGGTTCTTTGCATTATGGAATACATATTAAGGCAAGTGATACGAAGTTATTATCCTCTATACATATACAAGTAGCTTAGACCTGAATATATTTCACGCGCAAAAACTTTGTTTTGTTTACTTGGGAAAATGATTAAAACCAAGTATATAAAATTTCTTGGTATCTTTAACGTATATTACATCAAAGGCTAACCCATTCGGCTAACCGCGAGGACCATATATATATATATATATGTGTGTGTGTGTGTGTGTGTGTGTGTGTGTGTGTGTGTGTGTGTGTGTGTGTGTGTGTACCAAGCAAATACCGCTGCACTTTATAACGAAAAAGGAAAGGGAAAATGGAAGCAACTTATAATGCCGATAACGCAATATTAACTACACACTAACCTATACAGCCTAATAGCTGATTAAAGAGATGCTGGACTGAAATCTGTAAGCCGCTTTCTTCGATATCATAAAACACTATGTCATGAAAGAACTCAAAATTTTCAGTCACCAGCAAATAGTTTAACCTGCACTCTGCGAATTCATCTTTGAACAACTACAAAAAAAAAAAAACTTATTTCTAAAGAGGGTTATTTTTCTGTAGGGTTATAGTTCTTCACGTTGTTCAATATAGAGTTATTTTTTGTAGTTGTTCAAGGAGATAATAAGTGCTTCTCCATTGGTAATCTGTGGAATTCAGTCCTTTAGCTCCCCTAGCATAATATTCCTCTTCTGTCACTCTTCTGTTAATCCAAACAAAGTCGAGATATAGAAAATAATAAATAATGAACACTTGTAATAATAAAATTAGCCTCCGTAGCTCAGTCAATATAGACGAAGCTCTTTGGTGGTAAAGACATGGGTTCGATTCCCGTCAGTGAAGTCAGGAACCTTTGTCTGATCTCTTTCGACGAAAGGTGAGTTAGCCGGTCACATTATGAAGTAGGGGGGTTTCTCACAAGGAAACTCGACTTTTTCTCCCCCCAGAACAGGCAAATTGGTCCCGTGAACACACGCATCTACAGACATCAGACATACCATGAGGCATAGGGCTAACTACCTTATCGTCGGAACGGGTACGGTTTGGAAGGACTAAGGACCTCTCAGTAGCAGGTCACTAGTCCTAATACTTAAAAAGGAAGAAGAAGAGAATAATAAACCCTCATATGATGAAACGGATTGATTACCCTTTTATCGGACTAAATTCGCCTTCTTCTGCAATGCGCAGAAGTATCACGGGTTCTCTCATCTCTAGTCGAACTTTTTTTAATATCCATGATATTGGATTTCATATATTAATCATATTCAATTAACCTTGATCTGAATATACTAAATTAATAAACAACCTTTTTACAATTAGCTATGTATTTGATATTTGAAAGACCATATTAACTACAGTAATATAATAATAAAGAAAAAAGGAAACAAAAAAGTATCCTGTAATCGGCGTATTCTTGGGATGAAGAATCGGTAAAAAAAAGGCTAAAAGTTCATCATGCTTTTGCTCCAAGACTATGCGGCCTTTCGAAATTTCACAAAGAAAATCTGCCGTTAAACCTTTTGTGAACTGCATGGGATGTCTGACGTATAGTCTCAAAATGCTATCTCATTTTTCCATTCTAATCTAATTTAACCTATTTAATTTATCCAGCATTTAGGGGAAAATTCTGCTTCCTTCATAAAAAAAAAAAATCAGATCAGTAGATTTTAAGAATAAAATTTCTGGATTATCCTTACAACCCACAGATCTAGTAAGTTTGATGTAGTCACACTCTTTACAAATAGCCTTCTGACAATTAAATTATTTCATAATAACTTTCTTCCTGATATTGTAAAATTATTTGACTTTGTCATTAATCCAGGTATCTTAGCTGTCAGAAGAAACTGTACAAACAGACAAAGGGAACAGCTATGACGTCTCCCCTTTTCCCAACTGTAGCTAATTACTTGATGAAACATTTCGAAAAACTATTCTGGACGTTTTTTTTTCCCCCCGACTAAACCATCCATTTGGTACAGAAATGTTGATGATGAGGTGTTTGCAGTATAGAACTCCTCCTTGTCCAATCTTCAAGAGTTTCTTGAAAAAATTAATTCAATAAGCCCAAGAATGAAATTTAACCTGAAAGTGGAAGATAATAATTGCCTCTCCTTTTCTGGATATGCTCATTCTACGTTAATCAAATTGTAGACAACAACCAAATAGTTCTCAATATATAGAAAACTAATTCGTACTGGTAAATACATTGATTCCAACTCACATCATCACCCTTGTCAGAAATGTGGTGTAATCAAATCTTTAGTCGACATAACTCATAAATGTTCTACAGATTCTTTTCTGAACAAAGAACTGTTTATTATCAGAACTACCATTATATCTAATCGTTATAATTGAAAAATTAAGAAGAATTTACCAGAATTTGTATTCCATTTGTTAAAGGACTATAAAAAAAACAGAAAGACTTCTTCGACGGATTAACTTACAACACTCTTTCCGTCCAGTTCGCAAACGTAATACCTTCCTTTCACCTAAAGACAAATAGTCTGCTCTTTCTTCTCCTGGAGTTTACAGAATTCACTGCTCTTCCGACTTAAGTTCTTATGGACAAATGTCATTCCGCAGAAATTTGTCTTAATATAAAGAATACATCACTTGAAGAACCCAACAAATTAGGTTTAGCAAGCTACGCATTACCTACAAAACGCAGGATTCATTGGGACAAAACCAACATGTTACACAAAAGTTACTTTCTTCTAGCAATACTATAAAAGGAAAGCTGTGAAGCACCCATTCGCAACCTAAACCTGAACCAAAACGATTGCCGAGAAACTTTCTCAATTTTGGGAAGTTATCCTGATTAATGCTCACAATTTCGATAAAAATATTTATCTCTAATATCTGTCTATTTATTCTTCGTCTCGATTTTAAAAATATCTTCATTAATTTTTTGTTCTCGACGTACCCATACATAAATCTCTACTAGAAAAGCTACATATTGGAAAACCTCTGAGTCACTACACTGCTAACTTGAAATTATCTACAAAAAGAAACGAAATCCCATCCATAAGTTCAAACTGCAAGAAAGTGTAAATTGCCCATCATTACATGGAGTATGACTCTCTTCAATGCTATTTCTTTACCCATGGATCAGCAACTTGGAAATAATAGTATAGCTCCAGTATCACATATATCGGCTTTAACAGTACCACTGGGCGAAACAGAATAGCCGATGAGAGCTGAGATCACAATACTTTGAATGGAGTATGAAGAAGTCCTCAATGCGTTTTCTTTCATCAATCAACAGAACTAGGAAACACTCTTTATTCTAAAGAGTCGAATACATCGAATGTATTCATATGTTTACGTCACCGCTCTCACTTCATTTTGCTATTTTCAGAGCCTTAATCATGATTTTTGTCGGTTACAAAAAGGGCTACACAAACTGGTCTAGATTTGATTGCTGTGATATTTTTATCACAGCAATCACATCATATTAAAACACTATTTTATGTATGTGATTCAAATAAACTGCATAATATAAAATTGAGAACAAAGTTTGAATTTTAAACCGATTTACTTTTTATTAAATGCAACAGAAAATTCACAGAAACATGCAGACCGTAATATTCCTGTTTCCTGCCCCCTGCCATCGATATGGATCGAGATTCTTCCATAACCCCAAAAACTGACGAACTTCTGGTCTGTTTTGTTGTAACATCTGAAATCCTGTAACATTTATTGCTCCATACTGTAGAATGGCGTAGTTCCAGAACTCGTCCATTATCTGTGAAAAGAAATATTATTACTGTAATCTTGGGTTATAGCTGAAATAGAAAAGGACATTTCTTATAGAAAAGCAAAACAAATATATATAGTTTAGTCATATGACAACAGTTATATTTCCAGGATTAAAAACTAGCACGCCTACTGTAATAATTGCAGTGTTTTGGATTATTATTATATTTGTCTATTGCAGAAGAGATTTTAATTTTCTGTTCATTAACTGAGTTCAATAAACTGAGTACAAGTGTATTATGTAAATGGTTAATATTTGACGCTTACGCACATTTGATGTTCATCTTTAATGGTGCTCCTGAGAGCATACAGTTTGGCGATCCTTTACTTAGCTCAGAGAAAATATTCAATTTTATACCGTGATAACTCTTAAGTTAAATAGGTCTCACACATATTCGACAGAGGTATGTAACTGGAAACGGCTTTACAAATTAAATTTTTAAAAGAGAAAATCTCCACAAAACAGTGTGCATTTTTTATTTCTTTTCTACTTCTTTTTAAATTCTGATTTTCGTCTTTTTTTTTTCTTCGTCTTACTTCTTTTTCTTCTGTCCTATCCTCTCCACTCCTTTCTTCTTACTCCAAGAATTTTTCAACTGTTCAACTCTTCAACTGACTTTGAAATGTTGTTTAAGAACCAAGAAAAATTCAGCATGATCTGATCGCATCTCGAACAACATTCAGGAATGTAGATTTTTTACGTTGCTTAAGGTCCTCTAAGAAATTTTAAACAGTCGATGTGAAGTGAAAGGAAAAGTTGATGGTTGGATTGTTTCATCTTTAACCATTCTACAAGTTATTATTTCATCCTTAGCCATTCTTCACTCCTTTTGAACTAAATGTAGAACAGAGTGGTTTCCTTCTTATTTTAATTCTTTGGGCAAAACCACACTGTTAACAAATTGCAGCGCTTGGTTATAAGAAGACGAAGAACTAAAATGAGTAGCTGCCGATAGAAGATGAATTATTGAATACATTTCTATCACTTCGTATTCGAATGTTTTGCTTAATTCATTTAAGGAATATCCCATATTTGGAATATTCTGAAAAGTAAATTTCCGAATACAATAAAAATATCATTTTAAGTGAGCCAGATGTTAGAAAAAAGACTATAGCTGTAATTGCATAGCAGCTACTTGGATGAAGATATTTCTTTGCTTTTATTATTGTGGATAAATGCTTCACATTTATAGCAATAACATAATTGAAACAACAGCTAGTGCAAGTAAATCTGTTTTCAAAGACGCAAGCTGATCTTCTCCTTTCACATTGTTTGCTATTTTTTCATGAGTTAATTACTTTTTTCAATGATGCAAGTTTTTAAACGGTATGTTAAAAGACTGGTGGTTTTGGTTGTTACTCATTCTTCTCTCTATCGTGGTGGTTCATATATATTTCATACTCTGTTTTTAAGTTCAATAAAAGTGTTTTATGAGAGATCATGAACCACCGGGAGTAGAAGAATTACATCTCAGGCGATAAAGCAAGTATAATTATTTTCTATATTAATTCCGCGTGCTATTTGGACAGTAAAATGTTTTATGGAAGTTTTTACTCCACGAAAATAGAGAAGAATTTACGTAACATGAAGGACTGTTTTCGTAAATAAAATCATGTAACACATTATATTTTCCATGATAAAGAATGATTGTTGAATTAGTGAAATTCGTGTGACCTTCCAATGGCATGTGAAAATGGACTATTTATTCTTTACTTTAATATGGAAGGTCCAAATTAGGTTCTTTATTCCCTGAAATTTAAAAGTTGTTACATTTGTCATAAGCATCCATGTGAAATTGCAAGTCATTATATCAAGTAGTTTGTTTTATACAGCTGTCTGAATCAAAAGTGTTGTCTGTATCCCTTGAAATAGATATAATTGAGTATCGTGCGGTTATAAAATTCTGTGTAAAAGAAGGTTTAACGCCAAAAGAAATTTATTCGAAGTTCATAAATGTTTATGGGCATACTTCTCCTTCGTTTTCGAAAATTGTCCACAATTTTGGAAAACAAGTCAAAACAGTGGACACAAGCCGGTTGTTCAGCGCCAAAGAAGAGAAAGTCAGTTCCATCAGCAGGAAAGGTCATGGCATCGGTGTTTTGGGATGCTAAAGGCATTTTGTTTATTAATTATCTTGAAAAGGGTAAAACAATAACCGAGGTATATTATTACGATCTTTTAACCCGACTAGACGAAAACATTCGTGAGAAAATACCCGGTTTGCAGAAGAAAAAAAAATCATCTTTCATCAGGACAATGCACCTGCCAAAAATTGTGTTTTGGCAGTGGAAAAATTAAAGGATCTGCACAATGAATTGTTGGAACATCCACCCAATTCCCCAGCTTTGGCTGCCTTCTGACTTCCATCTCTTCCCAAAACTAAAATTATTCCTCGCTGGTCAGCGTTTTTCTTCGAATCTAGAAGTGATTGCAGTTGTAGATGGGAATTTCTGTAGGGCTTACTGAGAACCACTACAGGGACGCGATTATGGCGCTGGAGCATTGCTGGAATAAATGTATTAGTCTTAAGGGAGATTTTGTTGAAAAATGAAAATAATGTTGAAATGATAAATTCGTTTTTTCATTGTTAGGCCGAGAACTCGTATCTAGATATCTAGATATCTATATGTTGGAGTTCCAAGAATATAAAACAGTTTTGTTTCGTTAACAGGGTTTTAGGCTACATATTAGAGGTTTAAAAAGTTGGAAATTTTCCCTATATCCAAGCCTGCAAATAGTCAAAATCTCATAGTCAAGATTTCAGAAGAATTAGATCAAGAACAAAGTTTGTAAGCGGTTTCGAAGTTTCGTTTCACATTACAGTAAAATCAGTCTTCCATTTATCAACAAAAATTCCACACATACCAATGAAGGAGAAGTCATAGCTTTCAAAAAACGTCGAACTCTTACGTATTTATTGCTATCAGTTTGCTCAGTATAAAATAGCTCTCGCTTCCTGACGTATTTCCCTGAGGGAGAAAAGCAGTCATGGTCTATCGAAATGTTGAATTAATAACGAATTAGTTTAATTTAGAAAATGCAACGAAATTTATGATTTGAATTGCGTTTGAAGAAGTATGCACTTCACTTAGATCGTCAAGTAAAACTTCATAAAGAAGCAGGATATGCTAGATCCGTTCTGTACATCAGGGACCGTTCCTTGTTGAATATCAATCTAATGTAGTTTTGCTGATGACAGCACACTGCAATCTTAATTTTCCTTTGAAAAAGTATGCGTGATACTGCAGAAATAATAGTAAATCTCTACAATATCTACCTGTATAAAACTAATTTGGATCAAAAAGTCATTTATCAGTGGACGTTTGATAGCTTTGTTCATGTAGATGTTATTTGCAATTGTATCTATCATTTCATTATATACATTGTAGTGGTGCAAACATTTTATCACTTATAATATGTTTACAAAATGATATTTTTGCCTCCTCAGACAAAACCAAGGAATTACATTTACTCTTTTGCTCCAGTCATTAAATGGCCTACGAAAAAATATTAACTATTCAAATAAAAAATTTACCCCGCATTGAAATTGATGGATTCAGTTTCTAGTAATTTCCAAGATCATCGTAATTCTGAAATAACATTAGCAATTACTCCACTCCTTTTTGATTCTGGTAGAACAACTGCTCAACAGCTCTTTACACTTCAACAGAAAACTAACAAACATAGTTTTCTTCTTTCTTCATTCAACATGCTATTGTATTAATAAACTCCTTTGGTGGAAACTTAATGTTGATGAACATGAAGTGCTTTTTACCGTGATCCGCGAAGATGACTAATACAAAACGGCAAACAATTTCCTTTGATGACGAGAAACAAGTAAAGTACTGTTATTCCAGGGCTCAGTTAGTCATACGGATAGAATATTTCGTTTCTGTTCAAAAGATTATGGGTTCAAATCCCACTAAGGCATGACATTCACAAATATCTTAAGTATTTGTGAATGCCTTTAGGTATGCATCGTTGAGGGTGTGACAGCTACCCTGTTTATTGAAGGAGGACTCTGGAGCAGAGTTTTCAGAATAATTTGCCCTTAGTCCATTCACCGTACAAAATATGATGTAGGATTCCACTAGGAATGGTTAACAAAATGTAAAAGCAATCTTCCACAGAACCATAATTACGTATTTTATCAGTAGATTGAAATAAACATTAATAAATAAAATATATATAAATAATGTAAAAGATGAATAAAATATATTATTATTATCAGACACCTCCAGGGAGTCGAAAGACTCATCGACGAAGGTCACCTGCTCAACGACTCTGCCTCCGCCGTACAATCCACCAACTGACCACAACTACACCAACGGCATCTACCGACGACCACCACTAGTATTTCCAAAGACAATCACAAACATCCATGCCAAAGCGGGATTTGAACCCGCAGTCTTTTGACTAGAGATCGGATACGCTAACCACTCGACCAACAGCCTGGTATATATTAATAAATAAATAAATTAAAATAAAGCGAATAATTCAAATAGGAGAACAATATAATGGAGTATTTGAACAATTATTTCTGTAGAAATAAATGGCCACCTATTCTAAAAAATACCTCATCGTCGACAGCTTAGACAAATAAATAATAATGCTGTTCTGTGGTTGGAAAGCCCTCTGCTCAAATCCTCTTTTGGAGGTGAAGAACCTTTATAGGAGCTTTTCTCAACTGATGGTTAGAGAGTATCACTTTTTGCTGCTAGAATGTCGAGTTTTTTCTTCTACATAGATAACAAATTGGCCAAGGTATATACCCTTTGATAAACATAGCTCAAATAGGACTAAGAATCTCTGAAGTCATCTCTGAGGTTTCTCTGAAGCCAAATGACAGGCCAATATGAGAGATGAAAAATAAATAAATAAATAAACAAACACCCGATTTTTTTGCACTATAGAAACCTTTTCTGTAACAGCAAGAGAATTTGACAGTTGCTAAATTTTTATGTACCGATTGTTGATAAACGACTTGTACATAAATCCAATATCCACACAATCTATTATAGTTTGCTTGAACCTCCTACTTATACCTCTTTTTGTTATCTATCTAGCAGCCACCCTCTTATCCACATAACCACTGATTAATCCATCCCCATTTGTTCTAATTTGAATAAAAGAGCGCCATGTGGTATTCGGTCAAATGCCTTTGCAAACTCCACCACAATCATCGTGGAGTCATTTAATTTATCCAAGTCAGCTGTCAGTCCATCAGTTAATAAATTACTAAGGCACGACTAATCCTCCATGTTGTCCCTCATAGAGTATCAAACTCCTATCCACCCATTCCTGAATTCCTTTTTGAGCAATTTTCCAGTACTTTTACCACCACTGCTGAGATACGGATTTGTCTATAACTTCCGCATTCTCAGAACCTCCCTTGTGCAAGGGAATTATTTTGCACTCTTTCCTCTCTCTCTTTCTACAAGTCTCCCTCAATTCACCTGTATCTTTTATTTTGGGTGGAGAGAGACTTACAATTTTTACCTTCTCGCTCTTAATTTTTGCTCCGTCCAACAACCGCTTCACATTCTATTCTCCTCACTTCATAGTTATAGATTATGAAATATAGGACTAACTGCCCTATTATGAGATTGATTACTTTTATGGAACTCAAACTTTTATATAATTCAACAGAATATCATTCTATGATTTCTGTTGAACTTTACTTATAAAGATTAGTAAGATAAGAAGATTGATTATACATAAAAAAAACACTTATTTTTTATTTATTTTTTCCTTTCGAATTCCAAGAACGTGGATGTAATAAAAAATCCCCTTGGATATCGTATATTTTAAAGCAATTTAGACGTGTTTAATTAGAAACGGTACTGAAACCTAACTCGATAACTAGCTGCTATTAAAAGTACGCGACACTATTTTCGTTCAAGGTTAACGGAACATTGATTTTTAACAATTAGATATTATTCTGCGGGATGAAGTTGGGTTGCACCACAGATTTTAATTACGTTAAATTCTTTTGATATAATTAGACTGTAAATTAATTAGGAAGACTGAAAAACTATGCGATCTAATTGTAGCATGTTAATAGGAGGAACTTTTGATGATGTGAATTACTGATGTTTGTTAAATCTGCTGTAAAATAATACGGCGATTTAAAAGACGTTTTCAGTATAATTTCTACAAATTTGAACATTAATCAAATATAAGTTATTCACTTTTAGAATATTGTAGATTTCTGGAGAGTGTGAGAGAGAGAAAGACAGCGTCGTGGTCATATAAACTAGTATTAGTAAGATACGAGAAAATATCTTATTTAATCACTATATGGAATTTGTAATAAAATTAATAATATACATTTCTTCACTTTATTTATCATCATTTGATATTTATCACTGTTCAGTTTGTTCATCATTTTGCAGACTGGAACAAACGCTCAGGAAAGTAATTAAAAGCTTTTTAGGTTGATATGATTACGAGCAATGCTGCACTGATCACAAAATATTGCACTGATCACACAACTGTATATTTAAAAGTGGTATCACCACTCGAAAATTCTGCATGGTGGTATCACCATGAAGAACTACCATGCATTTGATAACTGACTGCTGTGTTTACGCAGCCAGGTATACTGTACTTAAATATTATTTCACAAATTGCGTGATATATATATATATATTTTCTTTTTTTTACTTTAGTTGGCATTATGTCTTTCGCTTGGAAAAGTTTTGCAACAATGATACGTCGTTTATTATGAAGGTGTTATTATTATATGTTTAGTTCCATTTATGGTAGATCCTAGGTATAAAGACCAAGGTATTTAGCATGTGTTACTGGTGAGATTTCAGAATATTGACAATTTGCGTGGTTAATTCAGTTGATATGTGCGAATGCATATTGTCAGTGGCATAAAGTGCCTGATTCTCAGATCCTTTATGATTAGCATATGATTGTTACTGTTCTTTACTATAATGATTGTGTAAAAGTGGATATCTCTTTTCTTTAGATCATGTTATGCTTGGATAGAGAGAGCAGTGTTAATGTCTGTGTAAATTGTTAGTGATTATTACTATTCTATGGCTGTGATGTGTGCCTATTTGAGTTCTGTTTTTGAGATAATTCCTAAACCAGATATCTAAGTGTATCTCTTATTAAGACTGAGTATAGTTTGGTCAGGTCATTTTTTCCCTCTTTTGTAAACAGGTGTAGCAATTGTGATTATTAGTTATACGGGAATAATGTTAGTGTCGAATATCACATTCTAAAGTATCAGAAGTACATGACTTATTTATTTAAGCTGTGTGAAAAAAGGTCTGTGAGTCTGATTTTTCAATATTTCAGTTACAATTTGGATAAGTAGGAAAAT
This sequence comes from Typopeltis vanoorti, assembly GCF_054136105.1. Lineage (NCBI taxonomy): Eukaryota > Metazoa > Arthropoda > Arachnida > Uropygi > Thelyphonidae > Typopeltis > Typopeltis vanoorti. Next base: position 85,004,480 of record NC_143556.1, on the reverse strand, counting down.
ACATGGCTTGCTTTTGACTTTGGGTTGACAGTTGTGTTTTGGGCCTTGATGGAAAAATATCTTTTCATAGTTGTGTGATGTTATTTGTGGGCATAGTTGAATGATTTACGAGAGTTCTGAATTTTCTTCAAATTCAAATTTATTGACGATACATGATATAATATCAAAACTAATAGCAAAATTGATGAGTGATCTTACAAGATATCCACTTTTTAATCGAATATTCATTCAAATCTATTCTACTGGATGATTTTCTTATATATCATAGTAGAATAGAGTTAAAACTTGTGTTAAAAGTTGATTATCTTATTTTTTATTTTTCTTATTGAATATTTTCTTATTGATTATTCATTGGATGCATGAAAAATATGCATCCAAAAATATGCAAAAAATGGGAATAAAAATTCTAAATGCACTGACTATCGGTGTGTCATAATATCACAATGTTCTTCTTTTTTTTTCAAGTATCTATGGATATTCGCATAACATCCAATGCCAACTAAATCGTACTCACACAAAGTTCGAAAATTAGTAACGGATATTTTATATATATTTAAAATATAAATATGTATTATAAAACGAAGAACCACTTTTGCCAATACAGAGAAATCTCATCGTTGTGTGATTAAAGAAAAACTGTCTGTTTCTCTAATCACATTCACAAAATCGATTATTATTTTACTTGGAAACAAAGTTAGTCTCGAAATCCAATGACAGGTGCCACACATTTTCGAAACAATAAACTGATAAATGGGTGCTGCTGGGCATTATATTCAATATCGCTTGTCGGCAAAACGTGAGATGATTTAGAATTGAGTTTGCAAATGGTATTGGACATATTTCTATTACCTTCCTTCTGTTAAAAATATATAATTTCCCTTAGAGCAAAATTGAACACTCCTTACAAATTGATGGCCTGAACTTGTTAATTATGCTTAATCAAAGAATATTAATTGTTTATTTCACCTTTACTGTAATTTTCCACACCACAAATTACAATGTATCAAGCTAAACATCACTTATGATAACTTTAGTGCTTGCAATAAACAGTTATGTTAATACAAATATGTTTTTACATATCATGAAATATCAATATATAAGAAAAATATCGAATGGTCAAGTGTTCAGAAATAAAGGGAATACATCAAATTTGATTTAAAGCGCACAGAACTGAAACATGCAAATTATGAGAGTAGAAGGATTGCAAAAATCTGGATGAGATAAAACCACATTTAAGAGTGTGGAAAGAAACAAAACATACAACAAGAGAAGTATCAAAACAGAAATTAATAAAGACAGCGCTTCCTTGAAGCATGACACGTAAGGAAACAAAGACAGCTTTATGCAAAGTACTGCAATTTTCAGAGACTGCCCAGGAAAAAAAGTGAAGCATAATTGTATGTAAAGAAAGAATAAAGAAAGAAACAAAATCGCATTAAAAGAAAAATCAGTTTATAATGTGCAAAGTTGCAGAATACTATACATCTTTATTAAATATAATAAAAATAATGAGCAATAAGTTTGATAGAAGAAAAAATTAAGTTAAAAAAAAAAAGGAATATGTAGATGAACTGTGGGACGAAACTTGTGACGTCACAAAAAATTACATGAAATCTTGATGGAGATAATTCCTTGAGGAACCTATGATAATAAAAACTGAGGTTATATAGGAAATGGGACGGTTTAGAGAAGTTAACTGGAGCTGATAGATTGTCGATGGAATTGTTCGGAGCACTCGGGTACGAAATATTCAGTTTTTTATCAGATATGTGTCAGCATATTTGTAAGAAAAAATACCAACAAAGAAATTGGAAAATGTTTCAATTCCAAAAACTTCAATCAAAGTGAATCTGATTTATAAAATTATTGCATGAATTTCAAATGCAGACCAGGCTATGTTGAAAAAAAAAGAAGAAAGAGAAGAACAGAAAGGTTTCATGAGAGGTAGGAGAACTCTATACCAGATAAATATAGTGGAAAAAGAAGAGAAATTTAAAGGAAGTATTGTATTGTTCTGTTCTGTTTATTATAAAAATCATTCGATTATGAAAATCTGCACTGTCTCTATAGCTCAGTTCGTAAATGCTAGCGCCATCCTTCAAAGACGGATTAGAATTCTCTGGAAAATCTTACAGTTCATCCCATAAAACAGGCACCAACCCAGAATTAAAAAACGCAGTTGTCCTACATAATACACGTACATAATATTAGTTTATTACTCATATTCTTTACTCCTTCTACTGCAATGTCAGCCCTTCCAAATCAAACGAAATATTCGGTTTAACGGGAACACTTTGTCATTTAATTCTAGTAATGAGAGACCTGTTTGTCAACAAGAACCATCTCTAGAACTATTATGTGAGGACTGGATAGCTTTAGAGTGAAGAAGTTGAATAACAGGAATTTTTCACCTAACCTTTTTAATCACCCAACCTTTACAGTGAATTCGTCATTAAGATGGTTTGATCAGATAAAAGCTCATCATGAATCAACATTAAGAAGAAAACTAAATATGTAAATTACCTAGGCTTTATGGCTCCTGGAAATTTGGAACAGTATATGATCGGTGAAATAAAAACAAATGTGATTGAAACGTATAATTTTCTGGAGTAAAGGATAATAAATAATGAACACTGAAAACGAAATTATAAGGGCAGGTATGGATGAGCTATTTCAATGTCATACTTTGAAAAACCTCTCTTTATATCTGGTTGTACAGTCGCATGTGCGTTGCAGCTGTTAAAATCAAAACATCATTAAACTAGAATACTAATATATAACGCAGTGTATATTCTTGTCTGTTGATATTGTGACATCACCTCAGTTGCAAATAAGAGACATAAATTGTGACATTTCAAAAAATTTCAAAATTTTTAATATTTTAGCATTTTTCCTGAAAATATAACCTCTACTCAGATAATTCTGTGAAATACAAAGCATAATTCGCTACTCCGTTATTGTTTTAATGAATATTTTATTAAAACAAATAAAATTAACTGAATATGATTTCAATTAATTCTAGTGAATATTTCAAAACGTCGTATGTAGAGTACTCACCAAGTTTGTTACGAAGAAATGATAGTTCCTTCTGTTCATGTAAGTGTCTCTTACATGAGTTACTACAATATCTTTGGCTATAGTGGCTAAACAGTCCAAGATGATGAATTTCTTTTGGTCTCTCTCATGTGTTTCTAAAGAACGAAAAAAAAGATTTGCATCTGTGGCGTTGCTAATGCGTTTAACTATCCGTAATTCCAACTTATAGGCATCAGCTGTGAGATGGAATATATGTTGCAGTTTCAAAAGACCTGATGAAAGAAAAACATTAATTATTCAATAACAGCTCGCATTTATTACTATTAATTAATGAATTATATAGAACTAGTGAATATTCAAAGACAAATATCGTAAGCTGTTTTCAAGAAATTATTTTAAAATCAGAGATTAAAAAAAAAAACAGTGATCAAAAAGCAAATATATGAAAGGCTGATCCGCCGTCAAAATTCTGTATTTTTTTACACATATTCTGGAGTAATCTTTCTGAAGATGAGTGCAATACTTACTTATGCAATACATAGTTTTAGAAGTTCTGCCACTTGATGTTGTTGTCATGTTTACGAGACTGAAAATGATTATTCTGGGAGATCGTGGTGTAATGCTTTTAGCTGTTTTGTAAAGGTTTTAATAATTAGATCATTGCATTTTTCACTTAGTATCAGCAGAATAGATAATAAAACATGAAAACTATTTTGGTTCCATCGTTTAGAAGTGGAGGAAAGAAATGTCATTTCAAGAGATGATTGAGTTTGCGGTCAAAATACCCTATTGACAGGAAAGCTGAACAGTGCTGAGAAAAGCCCTTTATATAGTCTGGATTATTTAAATTTTTTTCCATAAAAATCCTGTGCACTTTATGTTTTTGACGGAATCCGTAAAAGACCGAAAGAATCTCAGCTGAATCAAAACAAACCAAAAAGCTCCACTCAAAAGGCTGCGGGTTCAAATCCCGCCGTGGGCATGGATGTTTGTGATTGTCTGTGGAAATACTAGAGTGGTGGTGGTGGTTGGCGGTAGATGGCGTTGGTGTAGTTGCGGTCAGTTGGTGGATCAGTGGTGGAAACAGCTGCAGAGTAGGTGCCCTCCTTCGATGAGTCTTTGGACTCCCTGGAGGTGTCGTGTAATAATAATATTACTAATGAATCTCAACAACAAAAAAAGCGTCTCGCATTTGACAGGAATGTATGAAGCTGCACGATAACAATGAACATAGCAGATAATCCATCACTCCCTAATTATCTTCTCATAGACACTATAATGCCTTTTCTGCATTTTCATGGGAAACCTGGGTAGCTCAATAGGTTTCTACAATACTCTTTCATTGTAAAGTGTTCAAATTCTGTCAAAAGACACGTTGGCCGATTATTTCGTCTGTTATACGGTAGTGGCGCAAGGGTTCTCCTGTAAAATCGGGTTTTTTATCCAGCAAAATATCAAACCGACCAGAAGAACACACTCATAATATACAAATACAGGAAATTACTTGCAATTAACATTAATTCACCCTATTACATAGGCAAAGTGGATATTAGATCGAACATTATTTCAAAGTCGAATGTTTGTAGAAACTGCGAGAATTTCGTAAAGTTGACCTGAGAGCTTATGTGAATACAGTCACCGCCATCAGAGTTGCGTTAGTTTGCACCACTCAAAAGATGCGAGTGCCGCGCAAGCGTCCATATATTCGCCCTTACTTGGTGCATTTTAAGATTTCTCTGAACTGACAGCTGTTTCTAACTGGTTGGTTTTCTTCAGAGGCCAGGCAGAAATCCTAAGAGAGCAAGAACTCTCATTTAGTACTAAGGAAATCAAATGCCAAATTTTATTTTTCGTAAGTGAACTCTCAGTCGGTGCATAAAAATAATTACTAAAGTAAACGAACAAACGATTCGGCTATGAAAAAATGTTGGATCTAATATCCGATTTATCTATGTAATTTTGCATAACCGAAATGAAGCTCTATGAATATTTCTTTGGTAATTATTAATCACCCGATTCTATTGTATCTAGTTTTGAAACCTGCTTGATACGTAAAACAGAAGAGATTTTCATCGTTGCTGATCTACTCATCTGATGACTACGAAACTAAAGATCATCATTTTGTGTTTGTGGGTGTGTGGTAAGTCTAAGAATTTTTATTATATTATATTTATTGTTTATTTTAAATTTGAAAGAAAATCACGAATTATCCATGCCCTGGATTGTATTCCGAATCCTGTTGGTTGAAGTGCGATACTGTATCCACTTGGCCACGCAGGCCACATAATTAACCATTACCATATTTTTATGGATAAATTAGACATCTTCATATTAATCAACACTATTAATACAATTTTTTTCTTTCTTCACGCCTCTTCACCAATCCAGTATCATTGTGAGCTTTTGTTTTGTTGTTGTTCTTTAAAATAATTTATAAAACGTTGCCTGTTTCTATTTTTATACTCTAGTAGCTTAATAGCCATTAAAAGAGTCTTCATAATCTTCTGGCTATAATCGATATTTATTATACGCAACCATAAAGCTGGCCCAAATAATTATTATATATAAATATATTTATATATATATATATATATATATATATATATATATATATATATATATATATATATATATATATATTGCTATGCATAAATTTTTAAACCGTGTTTGTGGTCTGAGCCATCGCATATAATGATGATTCATGTATACTCTAATGTTAAATGAAACCACAGACATCTTTTATCACTTTTCTCATATAAAAGGAAGACCGTATCTTATATACGCGTTAATCTTCGAAAAAGCAATAACACGTCCGCATTTTAAACATGCCATATTTCAGAATAATCTATTATTTAACGTCCTCTAAGATTAAGTGAGTTTAGTACAAATTCTAATGCTTCTTTCCGGAAAAAATCTTAGCCATTTACTCACGCTCTGTTTATTAGCTATTGTGTCGTGCACTGCGGCGAATATCCCTGGGTTCGAAAAGTGTTTTGCCCCGGTTTCTTGTATCAAAGATTTTTGGCTCAAGTTGTGGTGCTCAAGCTACATGAATTGCTATCTACAATGAAGTGAATCTGTCATGCGTTGAGCTATAAAGTCATAATTTGATAATAAAGTTCTTTCAAAACTGAGTTTATATACAAAACCTCTTTCCTGTTTTCGAAATTCAATTATACATGTGGATATAAAATGAAGTTTTATTATCTTGTCGGAATACTTGAATGTGGTTTTCCAAATGTGCTATTAGTGAAAACAGAACAAGTTTCGATTTTGCCATAACGGCAACAAAATTAGCATCGTTTTTTTTTTGGTTTGTTTAAAGTGCGTTTTACATGTTTTGTATTAGTATTAAAAGTTCATTAGGAAGAGTATTACCGAGATTACAAAAGCATTGATCGATATTTATTATACTATGCTATTGTATACAAAGAAAAAATGCTTTTTGACATCATAGAATATTGAACAGACAGTTCAGAAGAGGAAAGAGAAAAAAAAATACAAATCTTTTTGGTCGAGATGAAACTGTACAACTAATCCAGCTAATGAAATTTCTTTTTATTCCATGGCAGCTTGCTGAATAAAAGAAACATGATGAGAGGTATTGCTGTTTGGAGATCAGACAAAAGAGTATTTTTCCTTTTTCTTATGATTCAGTAACACGAATTCGAGCATCAACAGAACTGGTTCCATAATGGTTCTTGACATCAATAACAACAAACCATTTAATTCCTTTGCCTTGATATCAGTAATGTGATAAAACACTGTCGATAGCTTGCACAATCAAGAGTAAGGTCCGCTAATGATTGAACGTTCATTAGATTCCCTTAGTGCAATACAAGTTAAACTTTATCTTAGACAATAATGACAGCAATATCGCCTATCGTTATTATCTAATATAAAGGTTACATTAATTACTGATTTCAAGTTTAATTTGTAAGTAATCATAAATGTCAATCAATTACAACAGAATGTTCTTAATAATACTTTTAATAAAACACTTTCAATACATGCAAGAGAAATTATCATTAAATAACGGAACAGGAAAAAACTCTACTGAACTTCTAGGGAATCAGATGTAGTTGAATAATTCAAAATTAATTTTAAAAAAATGAGCAATTCATGGCAATTAGTTCCCAAAACTTAGTGATATGCATGCAATCTGAATTTGAATAATATTAAAATGGCGTAGGGTTTCTTACGTCTCAAGGAATAGACGATCGAATTTAGATCTACTGTAGTTCAACATCCTTGATTCCACTGAACTCTGTCTGGTGTCGATGGCATGCAAAGTAAGACCTGAACCTTCTGATCTTACCATCTTATGTAATCTTTATGTAATCTTGGTGTTCTTGGATTTTGATCTTAGCGGAACAGTCAATCTGTCAAAAATTTCAAAGCCGACAAGAGCAGAATAGTTGATAAACACCAGGTGAGTATAATGGAGGCCATTTATCCATTGTAGATGAAAGAAGAGGGATGACGTTAACTTTCTTGCTGGTTTAAAAGTAGTGTGCAGTTTGCATACTGACGCTGTTTGACTTATTCTTCTGTTTATATTTTGAATATTGTTAACAATTCTTTTGCTCGCTGCCTGAATAATGCTAATGTTACAGTTTTAATTTCCTTACACGTGTTAAACCGTTACATATGTTACTGTGTTTTCAAAATAATATTAAGTCTACCACACAGGTTTCTATTGCGCTTCTAGTATATCATATTCTTTTATTTCTTTTATCCTATCGAATATATTACGGCTTAAGGAAACAAGAATATTTCCATCTTGTTTAATTAATAGACTAGTATGAACTAGAATGCTTGAAAATTGGCAGGATGGTTTTAAAAGATTACCATGATTAAGCAGTAGGGAAGGAGGGATTCATAAGCAAAACTATCATTCAAAGAAGCTTCTCATTGCAATTGACTAGAAATCACAGGTGGATCCAACGAAAGCACTAAGATACCATTTGCAGAAATACTCAAGCAGCTCTCAAATGGCCCATCAAACATGGGTACACCAATCAAATGCATAATTTTGTCACTTCTGGAGACCTGTAAAAACTTTGGCAAAGGCAATAAACTCGTACGAACTATGTCCACTGAACGTATTGAATATAAATTTAAGAACGCTTTATTTTTTAATAAAGACATCTAAGATATACACATCCGTAAGCCAGCTTACAGATGGGTATATTGCTGTGTTCTACACTTAGAATAAAGGATGAAACAAGTTTGTGATGACCATTCCCAAAATAAATAGCAGTAATCCCGTCCGAATGAAAGTATGCTGGTAATAGAAGTAATTCCTAGATGTCAAGATATAATATAATTAGGAACTAGTATAATTTTCTTTGAAACCAAACGATGAAACTTGCAACTTCTCGTATTTCCTTTCAGTCCATTTACCTCTGTTCTTTAGGACAACCTAAAGGGAACTCTGAAGTAGCTTGAAAGAGTTCTGTCTGATCTCCTGAGCAGAACATCAGGAATATTTAATCCAAAGAGAATCCAAGGCTGAATTGTTACATGTTTACAAGCTTTCGTGAGCGGTATTCACTTGAAAATAAAATTTAGAGAGTTTGCATTTATTCTATAGACAAAATGAGTATGCAAATTACATCGCCTCTGCTGCTACATAACTCGGATGATAAGCATTGCATTCCTCACTTTCCTAAAGTGAAAATAAAATCAATTTCCTCATAAACTCAGCTTTATTAAGAATTATCAGTTATTTATTTGAAATTATATCCTCTACTGTTCTAGATATAGGCTACATCCAATATTATAGTGGAAAAACTGAGACCATACTACCCCAACCAAATACAGAACAGTAAAATAAAAATACTAGATAAAAAAAAAACAGCTACATGAGCTCTTCTATTATTAAAATGTTGCATTAAATATCCCGAAAAGCGTTAATGGTAAAAAATGGTAAAAATTATTATTATTATTATTATTATTATTATTATTATTATTATTATGTCCATTCAGAAAGCATGAATTTCAATTTTTAATATTATGTTCATAAATTAAATATTATTTTATTTATTATTTTATAAATTAAATATTGTTTAATTTATCTTCTCTCCATAAAATCAACACCTTTTTTTTTTTAGTTTAGTTTAGCTACGTAAATAGTCCACAGAGAAAATTGCTGGTTTTGTAATAATGATTTCTTTATTTACTGTTACGCAGGAACTTCCAAAGACGTTTGATTAGTTGAAAGAAACATAGCTCTCTAGGTGACAGTTTTGCTTTACTTTTCCACTCTACTGGATATTGGCTAACGGATGCTCTTCGTAGTTTAATCTTGTCACGACCTGTTTTTCTCTGGTTCTTCAGCCATGCCTTTGTAGACGCGGAAGCTCAGTGACATGCGGTAATCGTGTAAAGCGTTGAAAACGTTACGGTTCCTTGTGAGTACAGAAAACTTCTCTTTCAGAGTGGGAAGGGACAATAGAAATAAAACAGCAGGTATCGGGTCGAGTGTGAGTCTCCTGGTAAAACGTGCGGGATTTTCTTATTTGTTTCTCTTCTTTATTGGCACGTCCTTAAGAAATGCGTTTCAAAAGGTTTCGCCTTCTTTTATTTCGTTAAGGAATAATTTACTTGGCGGCTATCAAGCTGATTAAAATTTAAAATGAACAAAAGAAAAACAGTAAAACATCCTATAAAAAAGAATAAATATATATATAACATATAAAGATGGAACGATCAGAACACAACGTTGGATGTCGAACGTATGTCTAACACACTAAAATATTGTTGTAGGATTAGGAAATAGAAATTGCTAATCTTACATTAAATTGTCTGTTTTCTGGCAGTAAATAATATATTTTATTTATATTAATTAAGAATACACTGTGGTGGGCTTAGATAATTATTACTCACATTTCAACTACTGATGTTATAAATAAAGCTTATCTACAAGAGTCATTTACATATTGGCTTTCATTGTAATACATGAAAGTGCATATATAGTACAATGGAGATATACGAATGTGCAATACGCTCAACTGATACATGACCAGTGTAGGCCCGAGCAAATTTTGGAGTGTGTGTATGATTTTTTTCCCGCCCTTCGGTCGAAATTGTATACATATATCGAATTTCATGTAAAATTTCGATATATATTAGAAATATTCAAGGGAAAACAGTATTGTTCTTTTATTCTGATATTTATGATTAAACGACATTGTTTATTTGGCATTGACAGAACTGAACTCTCTCGGTATCATTTTCCGAAAATAAAGCTGTCATTTTTATTTCATTTGCATCAATTTTAACTCAATATATGTTTTGTAACTACCTTTACTAAGCAATGCAACTACAATCATTCATCCTCTTGTTTCTCTATGTTTCCAATGGGGAAAAAGTATAGAAAAGAAAGAAAGAACGCATAACAGGCTTTGTTGATATGACTCTGAATAATAACTCAATTTTTCAAACAAAGCAACTTTTTTGTTTACACTACATCAAATTTATAGTAGGCTCGTTTCCCCATTTTTTTGAATTTCATCGCTTTATCTCCTTGTGTCGCGCTGCCTGTGTCTTTTTACGTACTGCTTTCCCACACACAAGGGACAGTAAACGAATAAAGAGCGCTTACATCACGTCCGTTAGTAATGAGTTAGTGTGCGAGGAACATCGGCATCTACTTACATCTAAGACGAAGCGTAATGATACGAAGTGCTCTAGCAAAAAGAGGAAGGAAGGAAGGAAGGAAGGAATTTAGGAAGTGTTTACTATGCAACCTGAAATCTTCGTGAACATAAGAGTCGCTTGACATTCATGCTCATAAAGAAATGTGATTTATAGAGGAAATGCCAGCACATACATTGCAAATGAGGTTTGTCTAAGACCATTTTCATCTCCTTTAGTTTCAGTATCAAATTTTGTTTGCTTTCTTTTGAAGCAATAATTCTTCTTTATTCCTGCTTACGAGCAAGTTTGGAGAAAATAAAGAAATGCAAATGAGAAAGGTGAAAGGAACTGTCTAAGAATGGAAGAATTTTGAAGATTCTATGGATTTGTTTAGGTTGAGGTCAAAATTTATTAACGATGTTTTATGACATATTAGTGATGATTAATATGCCCATTTATTAAAAACAATGACATATTAGCTATGTTAATATGTCAATTTTCGTCCACAAGTAATTATATTTGCGAAGAATATAGGTAAATATTGATAAGAGCTTTAATGAAGAAATGCACTGGTAAATAATTTAATAAATATAGATAAATGAATGAATTTAGTATATAATATCCACAAAAATACATATCTGAATTGATTTGTAAATATTGGTAAACTATTTTATTTTTTCTATTAACTTTTGTATACCCAAAATTCCAACATGTGTTAAGCATGTGATTTTGGTATCCATTCTGATAATTTTCACTGAGTTAAGCGATGATCTGGCTACTGGGAAATACATAGGAAACATTACATCCAAGCAGTTGGGTTTATCTGTTAACTGGGTGAATACTTCTGGCTAGTTTGTGTGGGACGAAAAAACTTGGGTTTCCGGTAGGAAAAACTCAAACATTATCGTATGATGGTGGTGTTAACTCACCTTTGGCTCAAAAACTGTTATAAAACTTCTTCACATCCTCGACGGAATCGAGGTCTTTCCAAGTGGAGGACATTCTTGATACCAATTGAAATACGACAGAGTTCTTATTCTATGCGAAAGACTGTACGTTCAGAGTACTAGCGCTTGGATGATCTATGGTAATACTCTGATGCAATTATTAAACTTCTATTTTTCTACAAGAATTCTGAATATAAACAGTTTATGTAGCTCTTTTGATTCTGCTCAGAATTAAATAACCTACTTATCAATATAAACATTCCCGTTTTTATGTTATTATTTAAAACAAAATTAAGTCTTATCATTAAATTAGTATTCGGTGACTGTGCAAGCAGCTGTTACTAGTGTCTTAACGAGATCTTTAATCTTAAAATTCACCTTAGCTTTGATGATCTACTTATTGATACTTATTGATCTTCAATACTTTTCGAATTTGTGTCTTCAAAAGTGAAAGGGAACAAAATAAGACCAACCAAAATGAATGTACAGATGCAAATTTAATCTTTGCCCGAGAAAATAGAAGTATCTTAATGCGTTGCGAAGTTTGCAATTATCAATACTAAGCAAAGACATTGAACATGTTTAATAGTATTCAGAGTGATGTTATAATGCTTCCAGAACAGTATTATTATGATGATGTAGAGATGTTTCATCTAACGCTGTTTCGATTCACGTAAACCTAACAATTGAAGTTAACATACACAAGTTAAAATATTGTGAAACAGTGTCCTGTTTCGCATTTTAAACGTTATTGAATTGCAGTAAACGTGAATATTTTCACTATGATCCCATTTTTAATAATGATCTATAATCATGGTATCTTTATGAAAATGTTTTAACATAGATTAAATAACCCCTATAAGTATCGCCTCGAAAACATAACGACTGTAATTAAATTTTGACATACTATTTCTAGTGATATGTTAATGGTTTTCTTTTAGTTTCATGTTAATTCTTTGCATTAAATGCTGGATACTCTCATTTAGCAAGTAAAGTAGGTGATTTAGCAAGCAAAGCAGAATGATATTGTAATGCTTCCAGAAAGGTATTATTATGATGATGTAGATATGTTAGTAGGATAAAGTATTAGAAGAACCAAAATCTTTGAATCTTATTTTTTACACTTGTCTAGTAAATAGTATGTTATTCACATCGGAAGAGTTAAATTCACCCCATTTCAAGATATCAAAATTTTACGATATTGGGATGTAAACTCATGAGAGAAAGGCCGCAAATATTTTCAGTAGCGACCTAGAATCTAGCTAATTATTCTAGAGCTCCTGATGAAAATCAGAACGATGCGAATATATTTCTAATAAGGTGTACGCGCAAAGTGAATGACTATAATTGCAAAAATCTCTTTTAGTACCTTAATTCATAAGTGCATCAAACCAGATATTTCTCTCCTGATTGATTTAGAAGTAATTAACCTACCCAACTCCATCATTAGTTTATATAACGTTTGTTCCAATTATCCTCTGATTCAAGTAATTAGCGCCTCTCATAATTGCAGAGTATTTTGTAAGTAGCATTAAATGTTCGGCAATTTCTATTAAAAGAATGCTCAGAGTAATTAAAGTTTTGGGAGAAACTCTAATTTTATTTCTTGTTATGCTTTTGTATAAATGATAAGTTTTAAATTAAAAATACCGCTGATTCATGTAGTGAATATTTCGCACATACCTTTAAATATCTCATCGTCTAACCGATGCCGTTGGCTGCTTTATTTCTATGAGGAGGTATATTAACAGGATTTCCTTCACTTCTAGAAACGGTAGAGCGCATTACCCATTAAATCTTTGCGTCGTAGGGCTTTTTTTTTTCTGACTTTCCAACTCCCAGTCCATTATCTCTACCCAAGAACAAAGCTGAGTATCGTGGCAGAAGCGTGATATGGCCGAAGAATTAACGTAACCTCTCTCTCTCTCTCTCTCTCTCTCTCTTTGTGACTCTGTGACATCCAGAGTTAATTTTGCTCTCTTTGGAAATTAGATCTCTGAGTTATTTGTACTAATGATTTTCTAATGGGATTGAAAAACTTCCTCCCTGGAGTGCTAATGATCCACCTCTAAGTACAACTGTTATTTTAGTCATATAGCCTTCCTAACTAAATGTTAACAAATATAATCATCAGTGAGTTCCTTGTTTTATCTAACATAGTACGTCTTAAATATTTTCTAATATATGATAATGAATAAGGAAAGAGAGAGAGAGAGAGAGAGAGAGAGAGAGAGAGAGAGAGATTGAAAGGAGCGATTAATTTGAAAAAAAAAAGCTATTAATTTAAAAACAAAAAAACTTAAAGGAGATTTAAAAGCGTTGAAAAGAAATCATTTTAATACTAAGTTTTACAAGTGAATTCAGAGCGAAAACTTGAATAATACCAAACATTATTATAAAGTGTAGTCTGAAACATCTGATTAAATAGTCATATTGTTATTTTAAAATGACAAAATTATCGATCGGAGAGTTGCGTTAAGCAAAATATACACGTGTATTTATATAAATTTGAAACTCTTTATCACAATCACCTGGTAATAACAAACAAAGTAATTAAAATTGCAATTCTATAAACTAATATAACGATAGAAGGCGTTTCTTGAAATCAGGTGACTAGAAATTTTCACTCCCTCCCTCACTCACTAACTGGCTGTCAAATATGCAATCTTTTTTAGGCGTCTGTCTTGAAGAAAAGGCTTAAGAATTCATTTTTAATAAGGAAGAAATATAATATTTGGAAGTAGCATCAACTAAATGATTTAAATAGCAGTTTAATTGGTATCTAAGATTCAGATGCAGATTCTAATAAAAAAAAACAACACACACACACACACACACTTCTGTAGTTGGATTATTTCTACGAGTTCAAAAGCCAAGATTCAAACATTAGTTACCATGACTCATAATCACAATCAGGCAAACAAAAAAAGGGAGTTAAGTGTACCTGCCCTCCATCTGGCGTTTCTGTTTGTTATGGGTGTTGGTATATTCATCTATTCAGCAGAGCCAGATAATCCTTCCAAAAACTTTAATGTTTTATAAATCTGACGAAATTTCGTCTCTTGTTTTTCTATTTGCTTCTAAAGATTAAATGATACCCTTTAGTAATTTTGAGAAGTAATCCTATAGATAAGAATATAATAATTTATGTTCTTTTCGACACATACTAAATAACATTTTATAAATTTTGTAATAAAACGTCATAATATCTAATTCAAATTAAAACAACTGAGATGCTGTTCGCAGTTTATTGAACATGAACAGTCAATAAGAAGTAAGAAATGATATACATATAAAGCATGAGTAAATATAAAACTGAGGAAAGAGGAAAAATAATAAACATTACTTCAGAGCTACTTTACAATGGGACTGTTTCTTTGGGCTATAACAACATCAAAAATAAATTGAAAGGAAAATAGGAAGCGTATGGAGCATTCTTAGTCATATTATTGCTGAGAGGTTTGATGGTGTTCTTGATAGACATAAACTTGAATATAAAGTTCAGTATAGTGCATGCAAGGAATGAAAAATCCACTGGAAAATTTTTCATGCTTTTCTTTCTTTCTTTGCCATTTTCGCGTAAGATAAGAGTATCGCTATGCTCTAAAAGTTTAACTATGTCTGAGTTTTTCCTTTATTTATTTTTGTTACAAATGTTAAAGTGTATTATACTTTTCGTGAAGAACCAGTTAACTTGAATTTTCGTTTCTTTAAGTTACTCCATCTTTTATTCAATTATTTTTCAGTTTACAAAATAACAAATTAAAAGAAAAGAAAGAATATTGAATAAAAATGTTGCTACTTCATTTTCGTAGTATTGCACGTTTTAGGCTATAAAGCCTGTTTTGGCATCCAAAACAGGCTTTATAAGTCTTCATTCTCTTTCTAGGTCTCCATACATTTATTTTCCCTTTATATGTATATTTTATTACTTCTTTGGTATTCTTCTCTCTTATATTCTTTGAATATGCTGTCTAAATTTCTTTTGGTGGTACTTCATTTTATAATTTATTGCAAATATCAGTAATTCCATTCTTATTTTCTCCTTCCATGTTTTCAAAGATCCTCCTTCCGTCAATTGATCGAATAAATTTCATATTAGATGCTTGAATTCCATATTTTCTTTTTTTTTCTCAATCCAACTTTTAGAAATATACACTATTATTGGTATTGTCATGACTTTATAAAATTTTGATGATTTTCTTTCTTGTTTTGCTTTTGTTTCTTGTCGTATAGTACGACAGATTGCTTGAAAATGGTGAAGTTTATTACATCATTATAGATATCGAATGCTACATCACATCTTATGCATTGAAAATGTGTTACTTTTTATATAGAGTTTAGTTTTCAATTTCAGTTTTAGTTCTTATAGATTATTTACAATTCAATAACATTTAATACCTCTGTAATTTTCACAAAAACTGCTATCTGCGTTCTTACAAACTGATATTTATTCTACCCACATTTTATATTTTCAAACAAAACAATAATAGATTTAAAAGCTAAATGTAAAAGGGTTAATAATTATCCTGTTTTTGTTGAAGATAAACGTCTTTTGATCCCACTATCCCACTATCCCCTATCATTGTATTCCTATATATTTTATTTAAATATCCCATTTCTTCATTAATAATGGAATGCTTGTTTACCAAAGTTCTTTATAATGTCATATCTCTTCGTTTTTTGCGATTGATGAAATTTCTGTTACATCTTTTTCTGATTTATTCAATTTTTTCATTATTTTGTAAGAGCGATGTTTTGATGACCATGTAAGTAATTTTAATATTAATAATAAATCTATCGAAATATTTTAGCGGCATTTATTACTATAATTTTTGTATTTTTTTTTACTTCTTTAAGCTACCATTGATTTTGATGTTTATGCAAGTATAGCTTGCCAACGTTTTGAATTTCGTCTGTTGTTTCTCTTTTCTTCTTTAATTATTTCGATATATTTCCCATAAAATGTTTTATCTAAATAAGAAAGGATTGCTATAAGGTTATCACCTCTTAAATAAAACTTTATACAACGCAACACCTACATTACAACTTTAATTGCCTAACTTAGGCAATTAAAGTTGTAATGTAAATTAGACATTGAAATTGAAATTGTGAGGTTTCGTTACACAGTTGATCCATACAACAACAACGGCTTTTATGTAGGACTTTTTCCAACAAATTCTATGTTTGGATGATATAGCGTGTTCGGAACTTTCAGAATATTCTGGCTCAAGAGACTGAATATAGTCCAGCTATTCCTCACGACAAACAGTAGCAGCAAAGATCTGTTTCTCTGCACATGTGTTTTATCATGTGCAGAGAATTTAATGGATACCAGGGTAGCCAAATGGGGAACGATTGACTTCCCTTTTTGCGAAGGATTTTTACCCCTTACGGAGTCTAATAAGAGGGCAAAATAAGTAATTGAACGAAAAAGTAACTCGCAGAATGGAGATGAGCAAGCTGGAAATCCATTCTGATAGATCGAGAATAGCGAAATGATTGAGTGATTATGATAGTAGCCACTTGGAAATTACATAACTGTTAATGATCTTAATGAACTGTTCACAAATGTTTCAATGGAGGCTGTTACACAAAAACGGGTTTGATAAAATCTATTTCTTTTGAACATAATTCCTCAGCAGAGCACAGCGAGCGATCTCGATGAATAAGAGTTTCGATAATTCTAGATTTTTCAGTAGGATGGTGATGTGACGGAGCAGGGATATAAAGTCTAGTTTGGGTTTTCCTTCTGAATACGGAAGAATGAAAGCTGATATTGCCGGAGAATAATAAGCGGGTCCAGGAAGGAAATACAGTTGAAGAAAGTGAAAATTAACAAAGAATGATAACGATAAATGATAATTATTTATCATTATCATAGTTTGATACTGATAAAATTGGACATTTCTGTTTTCATGACTAAATTGTATACGAAGGGAAAAACCTGATTAATCTTTGCAAGAAAGTCCTGAAGTATAGATATGGAACCTTGCCATATTTCAAAAATATCATCGACCTGTCAGTAAACTAATCGCTTTTCAAACTGATCCAAAAAGAAACTCTCGAGAATAGGAGAATAGGACTACCCATGCCGTCGAATGCTGCATTAGATAAAATTACAGTTAAGTTAACGGCAACAAGGATTCCTTCATTTTCATTCGTATGTTCTCTTTTTCAACCTTTTTTGCTACTTCACATATCAAAACAAATTTTATCAACTAATAGAGGGTAGCGGATGGATAGTCCTCTTTTTTTCTACCCTCCGGAATCGCTTTATTGATCGGATTTAAGAATGACTGCTTTATAATAGCATTTCCATACACTCAGTATATTAAATATACATGGATGAGATTTGTGAAATAGAATTGTAAAATAGAAAAGTGATTTGTAAAATAGAAAAGTTCAGTACCTGGACCTCAATACTTCCTTACAAAGATCAGTGATGTTTATTTTCGTATGTAATTTAATCTTCTGAAAAAGGATAAACTCTTTTCCTTCATTGTCTTGTATATTCATCGTACCAGATGAGACCCTTCAACTTACTGTGTTTAGAAAGATAACTACACTACACTTAATATCCATGCTCCATCACGCTACCAACCTACATAAACATCAGTCACCATTAAAACTCTTATTCGTTGATCTCGTTCACTGATTTTCTCTACTGAGATATTAACAACAAAAGAAATCCATTTTATACCCACTTTCTTGTATAATAGTTTCTTTGAATATGTTGTCAACAAGATCATTAACTTTTATGACTTTCTAGTTCACCAGTCTTCTAAAAGATTGTCAACCATATCGCCATCACCAACGAAAAAAGGTATATCAAACGGATCTTAAAATTACTTAAGTTAATTAGTTCCATAATGACGTTTCATTCGATTAATAAACTTATCTCACATCCAGGCTTTGCGAAGAACAGACACTTCCTCCTTTGATGTACCGAGGTGTCTATCAAATTATCTGAGTTTGTGGTCTATATTAAATTCCTCGGGCCAGAACAATTTGTTCTTGCCGAACATGCTGTCTCCACTTTGTTTCGAAAAAGACTCATTCAAAGACTCTCGCAAAAAAGACTAGATCTTCATAAAATCTTTATTTTTTATTTTTTTATGGAGCAGTTGTATGAAGAATGCTGCGAAACCCAGCTACTTTCTCAGTGCGATAGGTCGGATGAGCTTAGGTTATCTCCCTTATAGCAAATGGTTCTTTACATAGCTCATCCTAATTATTGATTGTTGATCCATCAGTTTTGGTACTAATATCTTATTTAATTTTTGAATTAAAATAGGAAATGTGTTTCAAGCTTGGGCAGAAAGGCTATGCAGATTTCTAATCTGAGTGTTCTTGTATTAATTTTTATTGAAACTTCCGTTTCATTTCGTCGAAGTATATCACAGACAAATTAGTGAAATAATGTATCGAAACACATAATTCGAGACGGGTCTTTATATATATAAAGACCTGTCTCCAATTTTTCTTAATCTTATTTTTTTTATAATTCTTTCTCACTCTTTATGTCAAAAGAGGTTGTAAAGTTTTCAGAGTACTCTATTATTGAGGAAAGAATTAGTATTTAACAATAACGTTTTTTTTTTAAGAATTAATTATTAATTGTTTTAACTACCGGTTGAACTGTACTCACAAAAGCATCTCTTAACATACAGGAAACAAACTAATGATGGCATAATAATAGATACTAAATAACGTTAAAAATAATTTAATACACAGTTTCATAAGAGGCTATGAAAATATTTAATAATATTTTAGTCTTTAAAAAAAATAATTCAGTTAAGAATCTTTCGTAGGCCAATATAGATGATTACTGTTTTAAACAAACCGATTATATATTGTTTGCATTATTGACTAATGAGAATAAACACAGCAATGCAGGTAATATTTTTTCTATAAAACTACCAAATGGATTTCTTTTATTGTTTATTTATTTTTATAAAGAGAAAATGTACTATACCGTTATCCGAGTCGTAGAGATAAATAATGCTCTTCCACTGATAAAACTTAATGACGTCAACAATTGCTTGAAGGTATTTGGGCCTCATACTGATACCGAATAACGCTGGCCTCTCAGTCCCTGTTTGTTGCGGGAAAGCTGGACTAAGGAATGGCATCTGAAACATGTTGCTATAGGCAGTAAAAGTGTCATAGGACGGGTCGCTGGTAGGTGCTACCAAGGTGAAGATACCTCGAGTCATCTGCAGGCACACTATAAAAATAATCATGGTTATTTAGTTAAATGAACATTGAATAAAGTCATTATTGTTATCACAAAGACAGAGTAATTTTTTTTCAAGTTTTAGCTTTCAGTGACAACATCAGATATTCTGCTGGTTTTATTTTCAAATTTCGTTCATTTTCAATAGCCTCACTTTCAAATGCTTGGCGCTATAAGAAAGGTAGGTTCGATTTATGAAACTATCAACGTGCCAACTAAAGAATCAAAGAAATGCAACGAGTTAACTAATTTGTTAACTGGTTAATCAAATGATCGCAAGGGTAACTTTGCATCTGAAAAATGATTGGAAAGAAAACTAAAACCCCCTGATTCCAAACCACACTAACATTAACTGCACAAGAAGTGATCCAGGGTTATATCACCGCACTGTTAAAAGCTACAGATTCCATTAAAAGTGTATTATGTGAGCCAAATTTATATATATGATTTATTACGTTTATTTTAAATTATGAGAAAGTAGATAAATTGAAATTTTTTTTACCGTTTCTTTGGAGATTATGCATTTTCAACACAAATTAAACCTTTGCTGATCATCACTTATAAACGTTTCCCGAGATATATTATTCGCAACTCATCAATTAGCAGATATGAGTGAGAATCATTTATTCTTTATTTAAAAAAAGCGAAATTCAAAAAAGACAATATAGTTTTCGGCAAATATCTATGTTTGAAATATAATTCTTTGTAGGCATGCATTATTGGAAAATCAATCATTGTGTTTTCTTTTATCTTGCTTTCCAAAACATCGTTTCTCCCCCCCCCCCTCCGCCCTCTCTCTTTTTCTTTTATTTGGTGGGAATCAACAGAACGAGATTTCTGGAAACTGTAACGCAATGCAAAGTAAATTTTCTTGTCGAATAAAACTCTTTGCACTTGGAATATTTTTACCGGCAGAAACTTTTCTTTTTAGACAAACTGTGGACTAATATTGAACAAACACGCAATGTTAAAAAATAAAATCTTATTTTTGAAGCATTTTTAAAACTTGTTTTTTCTATACATTTTCTGCAAATGTAATACTTTTTTTGTTTAGAAAGAGAATACATAGAATAGAACAGGATAAAATAAATATAACTTTTTTAGCACTTTCAATTTTGCTTTAAGAAAAACATATAGGTTTACTTAAAATTTAAAAGACCCATGTAAACTATAAAGAAACAGTTGTTTTGTTATCTCTCGAGATACAAGGAAGTTTATCACTTTCTCATAGAACGTGTGCCATTTTTTCGAAGTACTTGTAAGCAATTTACAATGAAAAAGCATTGCGCAAGAGAAGTTGAGAAGTTCTCTTTTATTTAACTTTACCGTAATGCTCAGTAATCAACACTTTATCAGTGAAAGAATATAAAGTCTCTGATACGCGGTGCTGAGCTTATGAGAAGAAAACTAACCTGGATTTGACATAGTCATTTATAACACTTACCAGAATGATAGCCGCAGTATGTGAAGGCGTGCAGATAACACAAGAAGTTAAAAAAGGAAAGGAATTCAGCTTGAGGAAGCTCTGAAAATCCGCTTTTTTAGAATTAGAACGCAAGGAGCTTTATGATAAAGTTAAATCCTTAAAAATGTTTTGTTGTTTTTTTACAATAGCGGGATTATCCTTTGTCAAATATCAAACACGATGTCCTACTTTTATTCTTTATTAAAGATTTAATCTAAACGCGCTAACCATACTTTAAAAATTGAAAAATTCTCATGTAAGCACATTTTCCTTCTTTATGGTACGATGAGCTGACGAAAAAATTGAGATAATACTTATCTCTTGAAATGAATTAGACTTAAATTATGTCTATAAGAAGCCCATTTAAATATTCATGTAATGCGCTTAAATCAACGATATATATTTAACTTCTTATTCTTCTTCAACGTGGTTCTACGCTACTTAACATAATATCATATTTTCAATCTGCTAAACAATTGTATGGAAAATTGCGTATCAAATGTACATCCAGTTTTTCAATAAAATAAATCATTGTAGGATAATCTATCCTTGCTTCTTTCGTTTTCTTACTATTTTTACTATTTTAAATCCAGAAAGAAATGCGTTAAACTTTGGTCATGTTTGTTTTAGAATTTCACCAGATTTCCGAAAGTCTAGATTTATACGAAGCTTCCATAAGAAATAAACGAATATATTCCAGACTCAAAGTGCTTATGTTGTGCTTTAGAAGTTTTTATATTCCTCTCCATTTCACATGAAGATCTAGTAAAGTAAACAGTGCAAACGCTGCGATATTTTATTTTTTCGAAACAAAATATTAACTACATGATTCTTTTCAAACCTTTACATCGCATGGTTACTTTCTAAATGGAAATATATGGAATGCAATTGATTTTGCTTCATTCCATGCATAAAATTCAAGTTGCTTTGAAATTAAAATTTATTGCCGAATGATGCTTAAAGCTTTTAAAATTTTAGCGAAAAAATTTAAATTTCAAATTCAAGTAAGTATTTGAAATTAAAATAGGTAATTCCAATTATCTGGTTATGTGAATAGATTTCAGCAAGTTGTAAAAGAAAACGTAATTTTTTATTATTATTTAAGAATGAAAAATAAAAATTACAAGATGCCATTTGGAAATCCCATCTCAAATTGCGCTCAGTTATAAAGTATATCGAGTACCAGTTGCAAAATATAAATTTTTATTTCAATCACCCCAAAAAAATTTTAAAAGAAGTTCTTTCGATATATGTATAGCTGCATCAAGTTATTCATGATTGCACTCATTTCTCTGCGAAAGAAGAGCAGAAGAGGCATGAAATGAGCAATTATTAATAAAGAGGGTACTTTGCTATAGAAACATGGGTGAACAAAAGTTGTTCATCCATTCTTCTACTTCATTAAAAGCTCTTAACTAGGATCGGGAAGGTACCATTGTTTTCTGCGAAATCTTTTTAAAGATTATGTTTGCTGTTTTCTTTACTGCGTAGAATATTGGAGTTTGGTTTCAATTCGGTTTACGATTTGATGAATTCTTTCTAGAATGCCTCGGCACAATGGGAAACACTTGCCTTTTCATAGAGTTATATTCAAGGCATTCGGATGAAGCTGCTGACAGGGTTAGAAGAGCGAAAACCAAGAGTCAGCCCACGGAAAAGAGGAGTAGAAACAAATCACTATACGAGTCATTCCAAAGATTGCAAGATTGACAGTGAAGGAGGATCGACAGGAAAGGAGACCTGGATGAAAGTATTGTAAAAGTTATCAAGAAAATAGGTGACATTTACAGTATATTTAGGAGATGATCAAAAGTATTTAGAGAATGAAGAGGATTATTAACTATTCTGATGTGCAGAGGGAGATTTTGTGAAAGGTTTTTGCTGATGCCCCACTCCCGGATCACTTCTAGCTTCTTTAGAGGAGTTGTAAAAAAAAAGGAGTCAATCTGATTTTTGAGCATTGAATCCCCAAGAAGGATGCCCTTAATGTACTTGAACTGTATATGATTGATATTCATGCAGATAAATAAAAATGTCAGAGTGGTAATTAAAATTTGGAGAGTGATAGAAACAGCTACTTAATATAGCGGAACGAGAAAAAGAAATGTTTACAACAGTAGATCAGAAGGAGGAGTACATTCACGATTGCCATTCTCTGACTCTGGATGTCAGATTTAACAAATTCATAAGCTGGACCATTGTTGCATAAGTTATCATAGAGTAGTTTGGTAAATTGAGTGGCCAGATGATGTTCTGTTACATATTATAAGTAGTGATTACATTTTTTATGCAGTGATTCATATTGGTTTTTATTGGTGTTAAAGTCACGAAAGCTGTTGAAGTGAATATAGAGTTGAAGTTAATATTTTTATTTTTTAGTTGGTTGAATGTTTGCTGCTTTATGTTTTGGGCGTTAGAGTACTGTTTTTAATTATCATTTTGGTAATGCGTTTAGAGGTATATTTTTCAACAATGTCATCAAAAATTTTGTGATGATTGTCGCAAGGTTTATTTGTGCTGAGAGAGAGAGAGAGAGAGAGAGAGAGAGAGAGAGGGGGGGGCGGTTATATGATATCCGCAAAAAGCAAGCATAATCATATAGGTTACTATAAAATTGGGCTTGTATGTATATCCCATGCTGCCCACATTTCGGATGGGAAATGCACGATGAACATTTAGGGATGATGTTACTCGGGATTCCATTGGTTTCATATCCAGTTAAGTTAACCAAACTTGGTTTTAATCAAATTATATCTCCATGTGGATTCTGAGAATTGTTTTAAATAAGATACTTTGTCCAGCAATATTGGTGTTAGTGTTGATTACTTTGCTTCCTTTCATTTTCTTTTAAAGGAAAATAAATTGGTGATCATGCGATTTTATCACTGTGTAAAACGCTCACAGAATATTAGATTAGGCATGCAAGAGTACGAAACTCCCATCCAAGATCTTCATATCTCTGATTATACGGCAACAATTACCTTTTAATTTGTGACTGGTTACATTGTAATATACAGTGCGAGCTGCTAAATTAAATTTCGTCTCCAATCACAGTTAAGAAAGGTCCGATAAGTCGGGAAGGGAATAACAAATGTTTGTAAATCAATTAGAAATGGAACACTGTTGCTCCAGTAAGTTCATCAGCATTAGCTTGATGGAAATGGTAGTTGCATTGTCGTGTGTGTGTGTGTGTGTGTGTGTGTGTGTGTGTGTGTGTGTGTGTGTGTGTGTGTGTGTGTGTGTGTGTGTGTGTGTGTGTGTGTGTGTGTGTGTGTGTGTGTGTGTGTGTGTGTGTGCGCGCGCGTGCGTGCGTGCATGCGCACATTCAGCCAGTAAACATGCTATGGTAATAAGAGACCGTAATTGTGATGAAAAAAATACATGGAGTTAGTCTACTCGAAAAAAGATGATATTGCTCATAACAAAATCTATCTCAAGAAAGCCATACCAAAAGTATAATAAATAAATAGGACTGTAAAACCCAAAACATAAAACAAAGAGTTAAATCATAATTTTATTGATTTTCGCAGCATGTTTTTTTCTTCAAGTGTGTTTGCATCTTCCGTATATTTTAATACTTCTTATCAAAGATGATGTTCTATTTGTTATGTACAGCAAAATTTACTAAAAATTCAGAGCAAACTGGATAAAACACGATCATTTTTGAAGAGGTTTTTTTAATGGATTTCGATTTAAATACAGTTCTATGGTGGGCATACCAAAATGAATTTTGGTATGTCCTGCTTTTTTTTCTTTCGAACCCTATTTAAGAAATAAAAAACACCGATAAAAGGAAAGACGATATGTATATATTTTACTGTGGTGTTAAAATAACATACAACGAACTATTTATCAACTTAATCTGGTATATTTAAAAAACCATTTTTGTTATAAACGATGATGTTTCATATTAATAAGCTAACACTACAAATTAATTTACAAACCCCCACAGCTAACATTTTCCTAATTTACTTTCTTCTGTGTTGATTTTGAAATACAATAGTATACAACATTTTATTGTAATTAAATATTCTCCTGCTATTGATAACTTATGATGACTGAAAATTGGGTAATTCTAAACAAGTTACTCATTCAGTGAAGTTTAAGCTATTAATTAAAGGTGAGTAATATTTGAAAAATGCACTGATAAAAAGTTTCTCTGTGATTCTGTTCTCATATAAAAAATTAAAAAATCTGCAAGAAGAATGAAAATAATATGATGTCCAATTTTTTTCAACTTGCATTACCATCTTATAATGCAAAGATATACCACGTCTTTATGCAAAAAAAGTTCGACGTTATTTTATAATGGAGATACTTGAGAGAAAAACATTCATATTATTTTGTAAGAGCACTAGATTCTCAATATTAAATGAGATATAGGGGAAATTGCGCTAAAGAAATTGATGTTTAACGATGAGCCATATTTTGCGTTAATAATGTGGTATGGTATTTGTTCTTCGATTGGTTCTTACTTTTCCATGCGTTTTATACCAGTGAAATTGCAAAAGACAACATTTTCATTATCATTAAATTATTTGCAGAGAAAAACAGATATGTAACGCTCCCTTCAAATATCATAATTTTGAAAATTATAATAATTGGTGATATCAACAATGACTACAAAATTTCTATTACGGTTCGATTTCTAGCGCATTTATATCTCAAATTATCATTCCACTTCCTTTTTTATGAGCTCGTTCATTCTCTGTTGTTACAACTAGTCTCCAAACTCCTTTTTTTTTGTCGTACATCAAGCAGCCTTGTAATCAAGACTCATGCTCTACACACGTACATAATACTAACACTATAATAGATTATGCAGTGCATTCCTCTCTGAGTCTATTACTTTATTCTGATTCTTTCTATCAGCATTGGCAAATTAAAATGATGTACTTCGGATATCTAATTAAGAACTAGATAGCTATCGTAATAAAGACGTTATAATCGCTCGAGGGTCATGTTTCGTAGATATGTATGTGTGCCACTGGTCATGAGGTAAATCAGCGGCATCTAAAAATACCTAGATGCATTAGTAAGGATTTTTTTCCTGTATAAATGAATATTTTTATATGATGTCTTGCATAGAGTAATTACAGATGGGGTTCATCCTTTTACACTAGAAGAAATACCAGATATATGTTCGCAAACCTGTTTTCTTGTCAAATGAACAGAGTTATACATTTATGCATTGCATTTATTTTATTCGTTATTTTCGTGATGCTACGGGTTTAACAATTTCAATGTAACTATAACTACTGTGTTTCTGTTTTCTTTCCTCTGCTATTAAAATACCTGAAATGCCACTTTTGATTTCAGTGTGAAAATCATTAAGCCAAATGCATAAGGCAGACAAAAACTATGTTATCGTTTTACAGTAATGTTTGATATATACACTGTTGGGGTCATTTTTCTCTAAGATAATAAAATTGCAAAAACTACATGAAACACTATGAGTTACACAGCGAAACTTTGGAAATGTTTGTGTGCAATGAATTTTAAATCAGTGAAGAACGTATGGAAACACGACTCCACCTGTTATTTTCAGAAAGCAAGCCCAAGAAGATATTCTATATCATCTGTAAACCTGGCTTTGTATCCAGTTACAGAAGCCTTGCGGAGCAGTGATGTAACACGAGAATGCAAAGAAATCTGTCATAATTTAAAGGCCGTTCCATATATTGCATACATCTTTCCTCTGAAGAGCAAGTATTAGATTAAAAATTCATAAAGTCCGCCTCGTATTCCTGATAGCATCAAGTCGAAACTTGCTTTCATTATCGACTGACGGAAGAAAAGTAGATTGGAAATATGCTAATCTACACAGAGTTTCCTATTACAGTGGATTTTCAATGCGAGCAAGAACATTTCAAAAATTCATCCCTATTTCACCATCTGAAAGCGATCTGCTTTCCATATAAAGTAATTATATGCTGATATTTTATGAATTGTGCACTTGATGTAATAGAAATATATTTATCATATTAAGTTTTGGACTTCAAGTTACCTAGAAATGTGTTATCTATTAGTTTAGAACATATTTCTCTACCGATACTCAAAATTCACCTCTAGGTATAAAAGTGTGCGGTCTACCTTCTAGAAAGGCCTTAGATTTTGTACAGTATAACCGTTGCTTCTATTAAATATTTGAAACATATTTGTTCACTTTTGGTGAAAAAAATATAGAGTGATATTCATTCGTGCGGCAAACAGCATACGTATTCAGAGCACAACTAGAGGTACATGAAAAATAGCAGGAGAATATACAAACATAATGAATATCGAGAAGAAGGACTTGGTTTTAAAAGTGAATAATATCTGCACCTGATCAATTAATTTATACAAAATACTTTACTCAATAAGAACCTCATACAAATAGTAGGAATAAGAAAAATGACGCATTAATGCATCATATAGAGTAATTCCAGTAGTCAAGTTTTCTTCAAGAAAGACAAAGCCTCCGAAATGGCTCCCCACCCTCTTCGTTAGTGAGTGAACAGTTAACACAAATAACTAAGAGATTATAGTTTTCATCGTAGTAGAAACAAAAGAAAATTGTTCATTTGTTTGCGCATGGGCAACACGATATTTTTTTCTTTTTATATGAAGGACATTTGCGATGATTGTGTTCGAAGACATGCATGACCACGGACGTTGTTATATTATTTTGGCACAACATGACATATATAGATTCGTCATAGTAAATCACATATAGTCTAACTTTAAATACATACAGATCCTCAGCTCTATGATTTATATGAATTTTTTTTTATTTCCTCTCTAAAATATGATGTAGTTTCAAAAATATTATTTCCACTTCGAATTTTCATAAAGGGTGCTGTCTAGTTCGAAACGATCGCTGTTAAATGAAATTGTAATCGCACGTGATATCAGAATTTTCGTATTGTCATACAAGTCGATTTTAGTTCCAAATACAAACTTTTGGAATTTCCTTGGATTGTGTGTGGAACGTGTTGAACTAGTCCATATCTTGGACCAAGAATACGACAGCGCAAATACAGAAGTCATAATATTCACTAGCTTTATATCAATGAAACTCATTTTGTTCTCTAGACTCAGGAGGAAATTTGTGTTTAATCCAGAACAAATAAACAGACTAAAGGAACGCATATGATTTATAAACATGCCCGGCACGTGCCTCATAACCCTTACTTGCTTGGGAAGTAATTCCAGTCACAACCACCTGAATGGCAAAAAATTGGAAGAGTTATATATCGGAACGACGAAAATATTAAACGAAGTAATGTGAAGCCAGGTTTGAATCTTCTTCAGAGGGGGTTTTTGAAAAATATTTTCATAAATATAAACCTTTTATTTCAGTTTAAATTTTAAATTACTTCATTCTCTTTGTTGTAGCAGTTACCGAAAACGTCAGCAATATAATTCTAAAATCCTAATAACGTTGTCATTCGAAAGGACGCATACGAGAAAGGATTGGTTAATTGGTTAAGGACTCGGTATTAGCTGAAGAAAAGAGGAGTTCTCCAAGAACCATGGGATTTTTATCTCAAACAGAATGACAGGAGAACACACTCAGTTAACAGACAGAAACACTTTGTGATGTGCACTAGTATGGTGTAGTATAAAATATGTTCGAACTCCACGGAGGTTGTACATAATAATAATAATAATAATAAGAGAAAAATATAAAACGTTGATAGCAAGAGGAATTTATTTGCTATAGGCCTTGCAGCCTTATACATTCGGAAGTGATATAAAAAAATTCATAAACTAATGTTCGTATGTGTGTTCTTAAGCTAAGTATTGCTAAACATTGAAATGCACAGCTTCGAATGCCTAAATATACCTGTAAACTTCACACCCTATATTTAACTACACCTACTAACTTTCATACTTTATTTACTTTCCTTCGTACATGCTGTTCCATTTAACGGAATGATGGTATTAATACTGGAAACTTGGACTAAAGCAAGATGTCAATGATAGATCGTGTCACCAGCAGGCCGATAGACATAACAGTAATTGCAACGCTTTCTAGTTCAACCATTGCTGTAATTGCTTGCGATGATTAAAGCCAGACCTTTTCACATATTTCATCTGCTTCCTCATTATGAAAATTAATTATGAGAATGATGCAAAGCAGAACTGCTAAAATTTCCAGGAGAAACACAAGTAAACTGCTAATGGAATATTATGATATTTGTGATTACACTTTCGCTCATATTAAATATATTTAGAATTGAGGCGTACCATTTAAATTTAAAAACAAAATGTGGAGAGATTCGAAGTAGATTATTTTAAATATGCATCATGTTTAGAAGTTCCGAAGTTGTGCTGATTAACGAAAGATCTAAATCGTTATACGTACATTTAAAAAGTTTATATATATAACTGTAATTTATTTATTTTCACTAGTAATCTAAGAGTTTATTCAAATATTCATATAGAGAAAGACGCGTTTTCGTAAATATTTGTGTAATATAATCAGATTTTTTCATTTAAATTTAAGGAAAAAAAATGAGTTTTTTAAATTTGAATAATAACACCTGTAACCTTTAATTATCATTGATCTTAAATAAAGATGTTTGTTAACTTTGAAAAGTGAATATAAAATCCATGATGAAACTGACACAATGAAGAGCCTAAAATTATTCATTCAATGGTTGCTAATGGATGCATTGTGGTAATGAATTAGAAAATTGGTACTACCAGATAAATATCCGATATATTAAATTCTTATGCAAATATTATGGGAGTGTCTTCTTATGCCTCGTAATACATGTTCTGCACTGTACTCGATGTCAAGATACCAAGTTCAGTTGAACTGACAAACATCCAACGTGGGTTGGCAGTTGGATTTCGCATCAGTTATCTTTCTGTCAGTGACATTGCTACCCGTCTCAATAAGCCGAAATCCACCGTTGCTTATGTCATTCGTAGGTGTAAAGTTGATGGTACCACAGAAGAAAAATGTCCTGGGTGGCTACCGACACTCACTGAACGAAATTGACGAGCTCTCTCTCTGAATTCTCGGGTATCCCGTAGGTCAGCAGTGGGGGGGATTTCGCAGTTCAACCTCAAAAATGTTGTAGGAAAATACGTCGGCACAAGATCTGTCCGCAGAGAATTGCATGCCTTTATTTACACCAAGCAGAGCTGCTGTGAACCCCCCCCCCAATGCGAAAGGACGTTTGGATTGGTGTCTTTCACACACCGTTCTTGAACTTTAGATGATTGAAAATGGGTTCTGCGGAGTGGCGAATCACACTTCCAAATGTTTCACTCTGATGGTCGTGTTTGGATTCGGACATTACCCGGGGAAACGTTCCCCGGGTAATGTAGATGTGCGTGTATGTGTGTGTGTGTGTTCACTGGGCTTGGTTTCCTGTTTTGAGGGACAAAAAATCTCCGTTTTACAAAATATATGTTTTTTGCGTCAGATGGGATGCGAACCCGTCGAAATTCAAGTGAGCTAAGGCGACGTATGTGATTTTCATATTTCAGACAATTATCAATTTTGAAAATTTTCAAATAATTCTTTGTAATCCATGTTTCTTACATTTATTCTACAGCAATGTAGAATAAATGTAAGAAACATGGATTACAAAGAATTTGTTTTTATGCATAGATGGATCACTTTCTAAACGGGTTGTGAAAAGACACGAATACATCCGTCTTTGCACCCCCCCCCCCTTGTGCAATGGAATTACCATATATTATTTCCATTCCTGAGAAATCTTTCCTGTTCTGAGACTCATATTAAACAGCCTGGTCAAAGGAATAGCCAGTTCAGCTGAACACTATTTTAGCACAAGTACTGATTTCCCATCAATCCCTATTGAATTCTTATTCAGTTTGTGCCACAGCTCTAATTCCTCGTCCTCATTCACCTGAGTTTATTTATCCAGTGAAGAGGTAGCAATGAATTCAATGTCACGTACACCAGGTTGATAGCGTTTAATAAAATGGGTAATAATGAACATATATCGGACACTTTCAAAGAAGTCTTATTATTATTCACAAATAAATGAAGTACGTAATTTCATCAGATGGTCTTTTATTTTTTTTCCCCATTTCTCATAGTTACTAATCGAAAGGATAAGTTATTGCATTATTATTGACTGTATATTCACTTACAACAAAATTATGTCAAACGTAATAATGAAGGTTTGGAAACCTATAGCACATTATATTTGCCGTGGGTGAGTTCAGGGTTGGATATTCTAGGAACGTTGTTCTAATTACCAAGATGGAACATTTTCACTCTAACAATGTCTTTCAGAGGCAATCTCACACCAGACGAAGAAAATCATCTACTATATAAAGTTGTCAAATACTTGTATGTTCCACTAGGATTCTAACTTTCATAAAGGCACTTTAGTAGTGAACATGCTAGCTACTCAATCAATCTCGCTGTCAACTACTCTCTTAATAGTAACACAATTTTAGCACTATTAAATAGACCGCGTATTAGTATAGTAATTAGGTTAGAGTACACAGAAAATTTTCCGCTCTAAATAATTGTTATTTTGTAGAATATGTTTTCTCATAAATTCATGTGTCGAATTTATGAGAAATTAATAAACCATCAAACTGTTTAGAAAAATTAATATGCAAAACAATGATACAGTATCTTCTGTTTTATACATGATGAAATACTCATAAAACATGAAAATACTCAACTATATATACACACAAGTTAGCAGTCATCCTGTTGAATAAGATCTAAGTTTCATTATTTGCCGGAAAAAAAAATTAACAAACTAATAAGTTACTTTCCTGAATGAACAACTATAATAGGAAATACTGTTTCTCCAATTCGCCATGTTGATTTGTAAAGTTAGGGATACTGCACTGTTTTGCAATGAACCCAATTGAATAATGAATAAAGCTATGGAAATCTTGGTTCATCTAGAAGTCCTTATAGAAATAATATGCCTTTCCCCTTAGCAATACGTATAAAAGAGATTTCTGATAAAACAATAAATGCAACCTTTACACACAAGATCGTTACGTAATGTGAAATATCAGTGCTAATTACAATTTTCATTATATTATGTTAATTTAGCACGTAATGAAGTTATCATTCACCTGAATGCATAATGTCAGCTTAGATCACAAGAATGCGGTTACATATTTGTTTTTACTTTTTGTACCCTTTTGCTTTGCCTGTGCGCATAAAAAAAGTATTATTTCAAAGTCTGGTGAATAATTTATGTGGTATTAATTTTTCATTTGACATTTTATTTTTCTCTGCTGAAAACATGCTGTTACTATTGAATCGTTCGTATGGAATTAAAATTTGATAATTACAATTAATTGGTTTGTTTCTTATCCTAATAATGTTTTACAATTAACTAAAATATATTACATCCTAACAATATCAGAAATGTGCCACTGTATTTTCTATAAAATGACCTAAGGAGTTTTGCTTAGCATCGCTATGCCTGACTCGAAATCTAAACTAAAGAGCGTTGGTAAAACAGACACTGTGGGAAGCAAATGTAATTGACGATGGAGATCGTTTCCTCTAATCTCACGAGACGACTGCTAGTTGTCGCGAGTATTATGAGTTCGTGAGCTGTAGGCACAAACTCTCTCATAACGAGTTTGTTAGAAGTTTCAGACGCATGCCAAGTTTTGTCAGTATCAAGGCCGAGATATGAAACCAAAACAATGAAAATGACATAGTATATGGAAGGATATTGTGACAAAGCAATCAGAATAAATCATTCTGATTACTCTGTCATCTGAAACTTTATATCATTTAACCATATATCATGCGATAAAAGCAGAATGTTGGGATGAAGATATACTTGCCAGCTTATGCTAACAGTAGAAACTAAATGAAAGTTAATAACCATTGTATAGTATTCGTTATCCCATGGAATCATAAGAAAAATATACTTCAACTTAAACCTAGTACTTTAATGCCCACTTGGTAGGTTAAGATAACTGGTGAGATTAAAGGAACAAATACTTTATCTATCGACGGAGATTTTCCTGACTTGCATTATCAATTAAACTTTTCAGATGAAGATGCTTATTTCACTGACACAATTTCGCTTCTTTACATAAAGCTAAGATCTTGATTTTTTTTCAGTATTATGAATTACTTAATTCTTATTGATATCCATTGATACTTACATCTAGAAGTCAAGAATGGATTATATATCCATAGCTGCCACTTGAGTTCCTAATCTCGGAAATTTTCAGAATTCGATATTCAGTATGGATCAGAATTTATAGATAAATGATACCAGCTTTCGCTCAAATTGTTCAATATCAAATTTCGCTTTATTTGTTTGCGAAAAAAAGAAAAAACAGAACTTCAATTAGCCGCATTTTCCAGAAGTGTCACTTTTTTCTTAATTGTTCGTTGACTCAGTAAAAGATATTCTTCTGAACCGTAGATTTTTTTAATGCGCGGTTTAAATGAAATGAAGAAAGAATTAAGAACCCCAGTTTGTAACTGATCACTTCCCAAATCAAACAAGTGTCTCCAAGTTACGCAATTCAACCCAGTAATGTTAATTCGATTCACCCCAATTTAAATAACAAAATTCTAGTGAATACGGATATTGGACTAAATTTGTATGGGAAACACTGTACGTTAAAAAATAAAAAATAAATAAAAGAAATATGTTCCAGTTTTCAGTAATGCCACTATACGGGTACAATTTTAATACGGTATTAAGGTTGGCTCTTATTTTCTTTGATTACAAATAAAATAAGGACAAATTTAAAAGAAATACAGGAATTATATACACTATCCACCAATAATTGTCCAGACATCCCTGTTATTTGAAG
Organism: Typopeltis vanoorti; assembly: GCF_054136105.1. Lineage (NCBI taxonomy): Eukaryota > Metazoa > Arthropoda > Arachnida > Uropygi > Thelyphonidae > Typopeltis > Typopeltis vanoorti. The sequence continues at coordinate 84,970,357 of NC_143556.1, read as the reverse complement.
TTATGGAATATTCCAGGTTTGTTAATAACAACCGCTGTACAGATAGTAGAAAGCAGCATTTCATCGTAGCAGTTGCAGGTATGAACATGCAGTTAGTGGCATGTCCATACATGCCATTTTGGCTCAGCTGGCTCATCCAAAATCAACAGTTGGCGATGCCATCGACAAATGGAGACTTTCTTGCATCACTATTGCAGGAAACACACGCAAAAACCGACTACAATCGGCACAGACCATCCGTGATGAGTTCCAGAGCGCTAATAATACCATGGTGAGCGCTAATGCTATACGAAAAGAACTGGGTGTCCACTGAACAGTAGCGGCACACAAGCCGAACATCACAACAATCAACAAGGCGGCACACGTCTTACCTGGTGCAAAGAGTGTGTGTGAACTGGACAATTGACCAACGGAAAACGGTACACTTGAGCGATGAATCAAGGTCCGCCTGTTTCCCTGCCATCAGACTGGGTGTGGGTGTGGAGGCAGCCTGGTGAACGCTTGCTACCACAGTGTGTTGTACCCACAGCAAAGTTTGGTAGTGGAAGAGTAATGGTGCAGGGTGCATTCAGCTGATTTGGAGTGGAACCATTATTTGTTGCCCGTGGTTCCATAAAGGCAGCTCAGTGATCAAGTGCTGCCTACACTGAAAGTTTTATGGAACGGAGCTGTGTTACTAAAAATGCCCCATACCACAAAGCTCAGTTGTTATGTAATGGTATCAAGAGATGGGTGTTAGTCGACTGCCCTGGCCTGCGCAGAGTCCCGACCTCAACTCCATCGAACACCTATGGAACGAATTAGAGTTGCGATTGGGGTTCAGATCAGCACGTCCTCGATCTGTCGCTGAAATCAGTGCTGCTTTGATGGAAGAATGGAGAAAATTCCATCTGATATCTCCAGCACATTGGTAGAAAAGCCTCCCTCAAACGGTGCAGGAGATACTCAAAGACGAAGTTGGACATATCCGATTATAAGGGTTCGCCTTCTGGTATCAATTGTAAATTTCTAAAGTATCTGGATAATTATTGGTAGTGTGTATAAATGTATAAATCTATACGGGTACAGTTTGAATATACATCACGCTTTGCTCTTAGTTTCTTCGATTACAAATAAAAGAAAAATAAAATTTAAGAAAATGTAAGAAATTACAAAACGTCTTGAAATCTATAAAGTAGACTTAAAGAGAAACCTGAAATATTCCAATAAATGATAGCACTATGATCATTATCCTAGGAGATAAGAAATCAGTGACTTAGAAGAACGTTGAGGGAACTATAAGATCGCTTTCTTTAAAACACCATATGCGATTGTGGAATTAAAATGGAAAGCTTAAAATTCAAAGTGGACACGGTGGTCTACAGTAGCAAAATCGTTAAAAATACTCTGGAACTATGAAAAAAATACTTAACAAAGAAACAATTGGCAGATAAGAATCTTACAAACAATAAATTCAGTCAAACAAAATTATGGGAAGATTTAGTAGAATCTGTGTACAGTAGTATTCATATAATTAGAACCGTCTTATGTCTTCTAGAATAAGATCAAAACGCGGATTAAAATTTATAACAGCAAAGACAAAAAAAAAACTTGTAACTAGACATGGAAAGATTACTTTTCAGGATTATCAGATAATTCAGTAACAAGAAACTGCCATTGCACTACAACATTGAAGTGTGTATGGAAAAACTCTGTAAACAGGGTAGTGGAAATGGCAGAGCTATTAAAAAAATGAAATTTGAAAACCACCAGAATAAGGCATCTAATCTAATCCTGTGGTCTCCTCTTTAAGAGGGTTGCAGCTGATGAACAGTCCGCTTCCATACTTATCTATTTCTTGCTCCTTTAAGACTCTTGCCTGTCCAATTTTTGATGTTGTCTTTCCATTGCAGTCGGAGGGTCGTCCTTTTCCTCTCCTTCCCTCCACCATCTCCTCAATACTATTCTCGGAAGCTCTCCAGAAAACCCCCTCATCAAATGTCCTACAAACGCTATTTTTCTTCTTTGGATATTTAGTCTCTTTTCATTTTGAATCTTTTAAAAACCTCTTCATTGCTCACTCTTTCACTCCAGCTGATACGATCCATTTTTCTTAAGCCCTACATTTCAAATGCATTCAATCGGTCACTCTTCTCCTTAATGATCGTCCAGGACTCACGCACATGTCCCCATGCTCCAGATTATTGTCTTGAGGATTCTTTCTTTCCACTGTTTGTTCAGATATCTATTTCCTAATATGTGGTATATTTGGAAAAATGCTGCTTTTGCTATTTCAATTCTGTTTTTAATTTCATAATTAGATCTATTGTTTTCTATTATCCAGAATAAGGCATATAGTCTGAAATTTTAACGAATTGCAATGCAGGTAAGATGTCGAGGTTAAAAGTTATTATGGTTTGCTTAGTTCAAAAAAAAATAAATAAAAATATTAGAAAATAGAGGATTTCAAGAGATTTGTAGTGTAGTTAGTTCTATTAAAAGGGAGAGGATATACCTGACCTATTATAGTCTAGCATAATCAGCATTCCAGGCGATATCTATGTCCGGAAAATAAAACTGTGTTATTATTATTATTATTATTATTATTACTTGACGCATTCCTGGAATCCAAAGACTGATCACAGGAGGGCACTCTACTCCTCCACATCGCATCATCTCCACTAATTCTTAAATCTCTACCACCAATAACAATATTTTTTGCCTATACATCGCTTTTGTTCTCTTGTCGATTTGCCTGAATGCGGAAAAAACTACCCTACCACCGTATTAGATCGCCTACGTCACCTTTAATTGAAAAAGCCGATATAACGATTCCTCTCATCAAGAAAATCCAACTCAGGCCTTTTCCAATCGAAGGACGCAATGTCCCGTTTTCTTTCCATTGCACTGCGGATGAGATATTTAGAGAGCAGTTTGAAGAAAGTCAGTGCAGCTAATCTTTCGACCAGATCAATGTCACTAAGATCAAATATTCATTCCCGGACAAGAAAAATGAGAAGATACTGTATAGGCAGATAGTACAGTGAATTTCTCGACTTACGATATGCGAATAACGACCATTCTTACTTATCACGACCTTTGACAGATTCAACCGAATGCATTTTCAATTCGGCATTATGCTCTTGATGGACAATGGCCATGGACAATGATGTTATTGATGCTGTTTATGTCTTCAAGACATAATATTTAAGAAATACATTTTTTCAAAAAACAATTGGTGCTATGGATGGTGGGGGGAAAATCTTCAGAGACTTGAAGAAAGAATATATCTTGCAGATGTAGCATCGAATGAGGTGTCAGAAGAGTGTATGAAAGGTGTTTGCCAGCAGCTACTGAATATGCCTTACAAGATATAACTAGTTACCGCATTACAATAAATAACTTTTATTATTAAAAGACCAGAAGATAAATGATAAAATATACAAAGAACCAACAAGTTTCTTTTTGGTCTTTTAATAATAAAAGTTATTTATTGTAATACATCAGACCAAATATGTACAATTTAGATAGTGCATTGTTTTAACTAAAACAATGCCTTACAAGATATAACCAGATAGCGCTACACGCTGAAGATTTGGAGTTGACAGTTAATAATGAAGATGTAGAGCACTATGGAAGCACTGGAAAAGTACTTTCAGTTGCAATAGCTTGAAAAACAGAAGGAGAATAAATAGCTGAGATCTCACAGTGAAAAATATTGTAGAGCCACTCATAAAAGCAGTTCGGTTGACCACAAATGAACAGTTTAGCAAAGATAAAATGGTGCAGGCTGTAATTATTCTACAGAGAAAGTTATGCGGAAAAGAACTGCAAACTCATTTGGACGTAATCTATAAATTTTAAAGAATTCTACTTGCGATTTTACCTCATCCCCTGAGGATGAACCTAGATTTTTCACAATGTATGCATTGGGTGAGTCAACACGACTTCCCTGATCCAAAACAATCAATATATGTTGTTTGATTTTCTCTCATCTCATATTCTTTATATCCTCTTTTACCTTGCGGTGTCGAGGGCTTATTAATCATCGGACCTCAAACCGTTCACAGGATGAGGTGGTCAGCCCTACGCCCCGGTGTATCCTATGTCCGTAGTGTCGAGTTTTCAAGGCCGGTCTGCCTGCTTTGCGGGATGAAAACTCCCAGGATAAACTGGAAAAAAAAACATACTGTTCATACCCAATACCGGATAACTTGGCTGTGGCTAAGGAAGATCTTTCAGCTCCTCACATCATCGACGGGAATCGAACCTAGGACACTCCTTCTTTAAGGATGTGGTTGCGAAGCGCATAGCCACTAGTATAAGCGCGCTGACTCTGCTTGCATCTTTTTAACTAAAATGTAAGCTGTAGCATAAATACAGAAGTTTGAGGATAGGTCAATCTGAATTCAAAATATTGCAAGTAGGACAAGCAACGATGACGTAACATATGCTACTTAGAAGTGTTTTTAAATGCATTGCAGGTACTTTATTATTCTTAAAATAACGTTTTACTCCCCTCGGTTTTGGATAATAATCTGCTGTTAAATAAGAGATAAATCACAAAGGGAATTTATGTGTCGACAACTTAAATAATACTTATTAGTTAGTAAGCGGCTAATGAATCAGTTTTAATTTAACTATTTGATGTGAATTTAAATTAAACTACTATTGAATACTGTGGATATTGATAATGATTTTAGGGTTATTTTTACTCCATCCCATTCATCTATATCTTATTAGTTATAATTGAAATATGCAGAGATAATGCCAAGGTTCACATATGCAATTAATTAGTGAACGTACTACTAATAATGTCAGAAACCATTTGTTATACGCGGCTGCCTTTTATAAAATGCATAATTTCCTGTGTCGGTGGCATTTGTAATGACCACCAATAAATCAGATGGGAATTCGATCGTAATACTTTATATATAGGTGATGATTAGTTATTTCATCACAGGGCGGAATTACCTACGTGCAGTACTAGAAGAGAGTAAACGAGTTCTGTGTAACTGGTGGCATTTAATGGTATAAAATGTATTATAGTTACGTTTTGATCGGTAAGCGGTCCATATTAATTTGCCAGAGAATGGAACAAGAGAAGGCATCTCCTTAAATTATACTCTTAAATTATATATATATATATATATATATATATATATATATTTAAAATTAATAATTATACTGATTAAGAACACCGAGAAAGGTAAGAAAACTTTAATATAACACGACTAGTTTCGTCGGAACGCCGACTTCTTCAGGTGTGTAAATGATAACAAGAAACTGGGAAAATAGCAATGTAAAAAACACAGACTTCTCAAATTAACAAAATAGGAATACCAACAGTCATTTGAACTGGTGTCCGCATGGCAGGACTAGCCTGAGTTGTAAGTGAGTGGCAACTGATTCGAGAGCACCTGAACTCAATCACTGAGCTGTGGGCGTCAGGGAAACTGTAGCTTAAATTGTTGTTTATGTGGGATGGGTCCAGAACTATTTCTTTTGATTTTACGATACGTCTCTCAATTTCGTCACCGCATTTATGGATATTGGTCGTAAGATTCCAATCTATCTGGTGTTGAAGCTCTTCTAGATTAGAGTTAGAGGAGAAAAGAACATGACTGGAGAGTGAGCTTGCACTGGTTCTTTTGTAAAAGATGTCACGCTGGTGTTCCTCAAGACGAAGTGAATTAGACATATCAGTCTGTCCATAATAAGGTTTACCGCAGTTGCAGACGACTTTATAAACTCCTGGAAACCGAAGCTGGTTGTGTTTTGGTTTGGAGCGACTCAGAAAAGAACGAAGCTTTGGTAGGATGGTGAAGTAGGTTTTAATGTTGAATGTCTTCATTATTTTTCAAGTTTAGGAGATAGAGAGCTTATGAACGGCAATTAGATGTGAGTAATAGGATTGAAGTTATCTTCTTGTCGAGGTTGGATAACGTGGGTGTAGATGTTTAGTGATGCTTCGAGAAGAATAGCCGTTGTTTAAGAATGTGCTTGTCAGATGGATGAGTTCTGTTTGAAGGTCTTCGTCTACAGAAATAAGAGAAATATTATTTCCACTCCGGCTCGATGGGCCGGAGTGGAAATAATACCAAGTTTTTGTGGAGATTGAAGTGATGAGAGAAGGGGCATGCAAGTTTCTATCTGTGTGAGTAGTTTTTCGAAAAATCGAAAATTTAAGACAATCAGGCATTCTAGTGATCTTTAAGTCCAAAAAAGCGAGAACACCGTTCATTTCCAGTTCTGACGTGAATTTGATGTTCTGGTGTTGATTATTTAAATGATCTAGGAAGGTTTATAGTTCCTCTAGACAATATTCCCAGATAAGGAAGATGTCGTCTGTGTATCGCAACCACAGTTTAGGTTTTATAAATATATATATATATATATATATATATATATATATATTTAATTTTACTAGGTATTTCTCGAACTACAGCGCAGTCGGCAGCTATGATAATAATTAATAGAAGTGTCATCTTGAATTAGAATCACATGGAAAACGACAAGAATTCAGCTGAAGACTAGAACCAACCTAATAAGGAGATTTAAGTTTAGACTCCTGGAATATATGAAGCTGCCAAGAAATACTCTATATTCCGATTTACAGACTTCTGTAATTCTGAAAACAGGAGGCACTGTTGTTTATTGAAATTTATTCAAAATTGAGCTACGCTAAGATATTATTTTAACATCACCAAAAGGCAATAATAATACCGGCTTCCTTGAATCATTTTTCAATTTTCTGCATAATACCCAGACCAAAGTACCCCCTAGCTTTACTGAGAACTGCTCAAGGCATGGAAGCCATACTTCCATGCTTTGTATGACAAGGAAACCATACTTCCTTGTCATACAAACATTAAAATATATGAAAACATCAAACAAAATATAAATAGACAGCGGATACCCCGACCAGAATAATTAGATTAAGTACGGAGAAAATCTCAAAAATTCTATGACATTATTAAGTTATTTTTGCTTTCCGTTTTATGTGTGTTATGTTGCCTCTTGTTATGAAATATTTTGCAGAGCATATTCGTTAGAATAGCCTATTCAGTTTATCTACAAATTTTAAACTATTTCAGTATATGAGAATAATATATTACGTGAAAATATATCAAGTTATGAGGAACGCTAAATTTAACACCGGGCATCTTGAGCTTTTATTAGAGTATATAAATCATAAAGCTAATATTTAGTAAACAGGAAAGATCTAACTTTATCCACATCGCAATAACAGAACCTTTCAACCGATATTCAAGCTACACTATTTTACAATTATGCTAAAATATTACTATGATATTACAGTATTGTCAGAACCGTATATTGTTTCACAAGGCCACAGACAACTTACTGCATCGCATATAAAGACAATAATCGCTAGGGAAAAAAGCCCGCGGGAGTTTCATTGCTCCAAATATGTTAAACAGGTTATAATTTGAAAACAGAAAGTTGGCAACTACATAACAAAGAGATGCACTATACCGACTTATACTTTTCAATTCAGTAAAGCAACATTACATTCCTAAGTCTCTCTCTCTCTCTCTCTCTCTCTCTCTCTCTCTCTCTCTCTCTCTCTCTCTCTCTCTCTCCCTCTCTCTCTCTCTCTCTCTCTCTCTCTCTCTCTCTCTCTCTCTCTCTCCCTCTCTCTCTCTCTCTCTCTCTCCTCTGTTTGTATTATGCTTGGGCGCTCGCATTTCGCATGCTACTGCAGGGATATTTATTGGTTTTATTGTGCAAGTAAAACCACTAAACAATAACTAACCAATGTTATCGTCTAATAAACTGAAGACTAGCTTTAAGGATGCTGCAAGCCGATGCACCTCATCCAGGATCGATATATTTAAAAAGGAAAAAAAGAAATGAGGTTTCTCTTATTTGCCAGAATATTGTAAATATATCACTCCACATAAATATAAAATAAGCAGTAAACATTTTGTTTTATATTTAGTTTTATTAGTGTAAAATTTAGTTTGAAAATAAATCTCAGAATTTCACTTAATAAATTCATTGCAATAAATATCATGTGGATGTGTATAATTAATGTTATATATACTTGAGTGTACATATGAACATTGCAAACAGAATGTTTAATTTTGTCTGATTAAATGACTGAATATAATGAAATTTTGATACTGTTATCTGTTGAAGCAATATTATGCTTCAACAGATAAGAGTATCACATAACATTACTAATAATGCTAATAAAAATATAACAATGATTTTTGTCATACAAAGTATTAAGACATGTACAATTGAATAACTGATTACCACCTTTTAGTTGATAAAATATACATAATGTACCACATAACGGTGGTACACTATGCCTAGGCGAAAAAGCCTTAGGAGAAAGATATTAAAATGATCAGAAGGATTGGATTATAAGTGAATAAGTGACAGAAATTAGAGACTCGTATGAAATCTTGTGTGCTTTTGGGCTCCCGTTGAGAAGTTCCATAAGGGTCAGTAACAGATCACTATTGATCTGAAAACTTTTTATCACTGGTGTTGATATCGAAATTAAAAATTGAATGATATTTTTTGGTGTTGTAATAATGTGGATAAAGAGCTACTCTTTTAGGCAGACTTAAATATGATACTTCTTTGATACGACGAATGATACTTAACATTTTACACTAAAACGTAAGGTGTTTCGTCACATGAGATAAATTATATTACTAGATTAAAATGAAGTTAGGAATAGCAGTGCGCAGCCTATTACGAAATTTTGTAGGTAGCAAATTATAAACACAAGGCGAATAAGAGGGAAATTTGATTGAAGTCTATAAAACTAAGGAATGAATATACTGAATTGTAGGGATATTTTTACAATGTGGGAGGAACCGCTTACTAAAGCGTACATAATTTTAAAGTAATAAATGGTTCCTCTAGGCTAGATTAAAAATATATTATTTTACTGAGATAGTACAGTGGAATAAACGTCTGTATAATATTTTATCATCGAATATTATACAGAATTTTAAAGAGATTCCAGACAACTATTTAGAAAGAAAATTTCAGGAATCTCAAGGTGCTCTAACACGTTGCCTGATAAACTTATGATGAAATTAAAAGTGAAATCCAAGAACTCATAAAATAAGTTCTTAAAAGAACTGGGAGATGGACTGATTCCTTGACTCTTTATCCCTTGATCTGAATGAAGAAAATCTGTATGGATGAGTGTTATTGAGCTAAAAGCTATAGTCATGACTGGGTAAGGGCAATAACCGAGCCTCAGTTAAAACTTCATTGGCTACAGCATTGCCATCCTGGAAGTCCTAAAAAGGACTTTTTCTCCAATTTCCTTTCTCTACTCACTCATAAAACAAAAACATAATAGCAATGGATATATTTCTCATTTGTAATAATTAAACTGGTGTCTTAAATTTATACACTGAAACTTAAAATAATTTTATACATATATAACTTTTATATATTATATTATATTATTATTGCTGTAAGTTGTAATTTAGTAGAAAATTTCGCTGCGACTCGCATTAAAATTAAGTTAATAATACGTGATATTCTTAATTCGATTTCTCAAACGCTGTTTCTGAAAAGAAATCGTGTTCTCAGCATGATTTCCTAGCTGTACGTTCAACAAAAATCTATTAGGCGAAATTTATCTGAAAAGAAAAGCATTAACGCATTGTTAAGTGTATATTTGTAGTTTTCATCGCTATAGTAATTGAACACGTGTAGATTCATAATTGGAAAATTCTGAAAACTTAAGGAATAAACGCATTTCTCACGCAATTAAGAATCATTAATCAAATTTGTTTACGAATAAACTTAAGAAAATGGTTCAAGGGACTCACTAATTACTTATTCGCATGTTAATTTAGATTTAATTACATTGGATACTTCCAGTTGTTTCCTCTGTTACAAGTACTGTATAAATAATAAATATTAAGCAATTTAAATGCAGTTAGATATCGTAATTTTCTAAGATATGAGGCACGCAAATATTACAAGAACATCACTCAGAATAATCTGAATACGGATCATTGTTGAAACTTATTTAGATGCAAAAGAATAAATGACAAACGTTTATTTTTAATGTATTTTATTAGGTTTACATAATGTATTATTAACTACCAATGAAATCTATATACGTAACAGACTAGCAGGAATTAGCTGGTACTCGAGCCATTTGTGCAATGGTTACAGAACGACGCTGTAACTGACAATAGAAGCATATTTTGAGAATTGTGAGAATGCTCATGTTTAAAGTTCAAAGAAACCAAGTAATAAAAAAGGTAAATCAGGTAATAACTTTTCATCTGTAAATCTTTAGGAAATGTCTGTTCTACTGTACTTGACATTCGAAAGTCATTTCATCGGATTTCGCGGAGAATACAACTAAGTAAGTTCCTATGGTTCACCTCCCACTTTTAGTAACTGTACTCGTATTGCCAGTTTTCTCCCTGGTTGTTCATTGCTGATAATGGTTCATCTCTTTAGTTTCTCTATCTCTGCAGGAGTATCCTCAGATATCTACACTATCGTCTACCCCTTTTGTCCAATACATAAATCGCTTTTGCTCACGAACCTCAATCCTTATCTATGGTATTATTCATGATGACAGTATGTTCCATACGGTTCATTCACTCCTGCATTGATCAATTATTCCAAGCTTCAAGATCATTTATAGTCAGTGTCTTAAGCAATGAGCTACATTGTATCCTTCAATGGGACGATGAAAAACTAACGAATTTCATGCGACGATGTAATGCTCTATCTTATTTATCGTAAAAAAGGATCCCAAATCTCTAGACATGATCGGATTTCTCTTCTTAGAATTATGTTCGCCTCTAGATAATAGTAATACAAATTATGCTTACTTTCACTTGTCCAGTGTTGACTTTGTTTATTAGTATTCTTCAAAGCAAGGCAATTCAGGGTTTTATTCAGTCTCTCTCTCTCTCTCTCTCTCTCTCTTTCTCTCTCTCACTCTCTCTCTCTCTCTCTCTCGCTCTCTCTCGCTCTCTTTCTCTCTTTCTCTCTCTCACACACACACCGTGAATGTGCGTGTTTCTGCCTTATATATACTTTCTGCATGAGCATTATTCCTATTAACTGGTATCTACATTTTTGCACTTTCTGATGAGCTTGTAACAACAATGCAGCAGATGCCCAACGCTTTTTAACTGAACTTGAGTTAGTTTGTCTCATATGGAGGTCGCAAAGAATTTAGAAATTACTTCCCATCACAACAGGCCGTTCGGCCACTAGAACACCCAAGTGGCAGATATAACACACTGGCGTAATTTCTTTGGGCGTAATTCCAAAACAACAAAACCTAAAACGACAGTAATAGCTGTCCAACATTCATTTACAATTTCGCTTTACATGATGAATTTATATTATTCCAAAGCATCTTCGAAAGTCTCACACAACCATATTTATTAAAGTGTGTTTTTTAAGCTGCTGTTGATTAAAAAAAAGGTCCAAAACTAAGTCGTAATTTTGAAAAATGACCATAATTTTGGCGGCGAATATATTTCTTATGTGCATATTTCAAGATCGATTTTGGAAGATCTTCATTTTGGCTATCAGAGGACAAGAGTTGTACGAACAAGAATCTATGTATATACCTAGACAAGAATCTATGTATATATCTATGTATATGCCTAGAACTGAGAAGAAGGGGAAAATGGTGTTGAGGGAAGCGGACACACACACACACGCGCGCGCGCGCTTCCGTACGTGTGCTGAAACAACTAAGTGGAAGTTATAATCAAATAAGCATAAAATCATTATTTTCTTATCAAGAGCATCTAATAAATCCTTTTGTTTTTGTTTTAAAATGACCCATGAGTTCACGAAATAAAATATAGCTACTTGCATGTGAAAAGTTATCGGTCTAGTGAAGTTTTGAAGTGAGCGGTTACTTCATTCGTTTTTCTTCATTTCGTCATCAAATATCTTTATATGGGCATCATACCATTCGCACCATCATCATCGTGCAACAGTAGAATGATGTAAAGAGCGTGCACAATTCGCATTAAGCTATGGAGATGCACATCAATGATGCTTGTAATAATCCTGAATAAAATTGCTTTATCTTACAGATGCCACACGGGAGAGATTCATCGCAAACTGGCATTGATATATGCAACGAGCATTATGTCTTCTAAGGTTTGCGTTTGATATAATTCCTTTGCTAATTGTAGATCACATATCCAAGAGAGGCAACGTCACTACTGAAGTATGTACACCACGGATAATGACATTGGTCGTTTGTATGCCTTAATAAAAGTAGATAGACATATTAACTGAGACGAAATGCTCACTTAATTTTACTGCGGGGAGTGAATATCAGTGACTATCATAAACGATCAGTATACAGTATCGGAAATGGTTATCGGAAATTTTCTGATTATATAAATATCGCGAACCTACATCATATTTCTAATACTGCAAACCATGTCCTTCATTCATTCATTCATACATGCATTCATGCATGCAATACATTCACAGTCCCAGATGGACTGTTTCACTAAGAAAGAGAGAAGTGGACCTACTTTTTCCCAGTTAAGGGGGCGAGGCCTTCCTCATTTATGAGAGAGACCAGAGGCTCAGTACAATACATTACAATACTTTTACGAAGTAGAACCGAAAGTGCAGAAAGGTCGATTTATATATCTTATATAAAACAATTTAGACAATTTTTATCAGTTTGTATTGTTTCGAAGTCTTATTCTCAGTCAAAATCTAAAAGAATCATTAATATTTTGTAAACACAGTCGTAGTTGAATTTATCCAAAAATATCAGAATTTATCTATGGTAAAGCGCTCTCGATCCAGCAATAGATCTTTTGTTGTTGGAATTAACATTTTCCTCCATTCTAAATAGTAGGATTTCATTTGCTGGTAGATTTTCAAACACTTTCAACTCTTAAAAACATGTGAATTACGTCATTGCCGATTACTTTATAAGAAACACTCCATCCAGTGTAAAGAAATAATTTTGCAACTTGTATAATATTAATTTAAATACTGGAATTAATGTTAAAAATAAATAAAATATAAAATATTTTAAGTGCATTCCTCAAATATCAGTCTACAATATCTAATAGTATTTTAACGTGAAGAGAATACATAACCTACTATAGCTAATGACTGAATATTATAAATATCTTTGGTACATCGTAAACGAAGTACCATTAGCTTCTTTGAGGAACATCAAAAACATTAAAGTGTATGCATTCGCTTGCAACACAAAGTGAATGCATGCATTCAATCTGTTCTGAAAATCGGTAGTAATTTTGAGTTTCTTCAGAATTATGCTACCGCATCTCAAGCATTTCCAGTTTCTCATGATAAAAAGTAATTCAGTGAAATGTGCTAAAAGTGGTTTCTGTTACATTTGAAATTGGAAAACCAACTGATTTTTGCATAGAGTAATACTTATAAATAATCAACCTGCTGGAATAGCGATTTGACTGTTTAAACTAACAAAACTGTAAAGTTAGATATGATATATCTAACCATAAAACGGATACTTGGAAAGTTTATTCCTAAATTCATGTAAATAATAAAATATATATTGGTATATTAGAAGTCTCTAAATTGATACTCCAATTTTTATCTAAATATACAATCATATGTGAGATAAGGTTTCAATAAATATAGTTATTCTGATTTGTAAACTTAGTTTAGAATTTGTTGGAAATCTTTTCAAGGCAACTTTTAAGAATGATAAACTGACAAAAAAAGCATGAGAATTAAATTCCTGTCATTTTCAAATATATATATACTGTTTGGAAGGAAGTCAATGGACACTACAGTATGAGAAACAAACAGCCTTGGAGCCCACCTTTAAAAAATTTGGGACCTCCTTTCGATGCAATGATCACCAATGGGATTTTTGGACCATTCTGGATTGTTGGGGGGGGGGGGGGCAGGACGTCCTTGATTGTAGCAAATGCATCAGTAATCCTACAAATGTTCAATGTGGTTCAGATAAGGGCTCTGTGGAAGCCAGTGAAGTGTGGTGGCGTCTATGTCCACAAACCAGACACTACAGCAGCAGCCTTATGACAAGGTGCAATGTCCTGCTGAAAGAGACAATGGTCAGTTGAGGTTGAAATACCACGCATTGCAATATCCAGAATGATACCTCTCATTCTGGTACTTCTCCAGAAAGAGATATTTCTCCAGTTCTTCTCCAATATACTTTTTCAATACTTCTACAAGTTTACTGTTCGCGGCACCACAAACAGAGGACCGAGGCCAAACCAGGAAAAATAGGACTATACCATCACAGCACCAACTCTGAATTTCATACTTCGAATTACGAACCTTGTAAGAAGCATTCGCCGGACATCCGCAATACCCACACCCGTCTATCTGTTCGGTAGATGATGTAGCGTGATTCTTTGCTCCGTGACACAACTTTCCAAGCTTTCACGTCCCAATGTGCACACTCTTTGCACCACTGAAGACGACGATGCATGTGGATTCGGGTAATGGGCTTTCATATTGCGGTTCTATCATGGAAATTCATGTTGTGAGTCTCGGTTCTGAATAGTTTTGTGCAGATTCGTATTCCAGTAGGTACCAGGAACTCCGCATTCAACGTGTCGGACGACGAATGGTGGCTTTTACATATTATCCTTCGTAGCACAATATGGTCAAATTTGGTGAGTGTGGTGGGTCCCACTCTGCGATGAGTACTTGCAGTTGACTCTCTATACTTCCATCTCAATATAGCATCACTGATTATTGACCTGTGATGGCCCAATTTGTCAACAATTTACCGATCAGATAGGCCCGCAACATAGCATCCTCTCAACGGAACTTGAAAATTCCGTCAATGGCCTTTCGCAGGCATTTCACCCTAACACAGTTACACTGATTTGGGAGCATCATATTTCTCCAATTTATTCCGGCTATAAACACGTGACTCATTAGATTGCACGATGCACCATGTTATAACATAAGTTGTTACTAGGATTTTATAGTTTTGAGTGCAATGTGTTTGATATACTATTTCATATATACATTGGTATACAAGTCACGATACTACTTCATCATGATATCCACCGAAGTTTTTTAATTTAATTTTTATTTTATATTACTGTTGAGAGTTATGCATTGGTGGAATATTGAATATCATATAATTATACAAAATTGTTTGATCACAAACAACACGAATATCTTTCTTGTTTTATGAACAAACTCAATCTAAATCACTGGTACATTATTTATGTGTTAGAAGTAGATAGCTGCTTCAAAATGCAGCAGTTTCAAAATTCCTTCCGCAAACGAACTACTGAATGTGAATTAGATATAACAAATAAATCACTGCCAATTGCAAGTTGAAAAAAATACAAAGGATTATCCACCACTTTATAATATTAATTTATAATATTATAACATTTTATAATAATAATAATAATAATAATAATAATAATAATAATAAGAAGAAGAAGAAGAAGAAGAAGAAGAAATAGATGAATAATATTAACATTTAACAGAGATAAAATCCAATGAATTCTGACATTTACACCATATGAGCAGAAATTTGGCCGAAAAAACATTTAAATAAAAGGAAACTAAAAGGAAACAAAATCCTAAAAGGATTGTGTAACGACTTTCGGAATGGTGGAATTTTAATCAAATAATTCAAATCGACCAAGTCCACAGCAAGTGTGCAATTTTTCTACTGAAAAGTTTAATTTGCTGCTTTGGCGAATTAAAGTAAATCGATACAATTAGAAATCATGTAAGACAACGCTCGCGTCCCTTACTTAAATTACTATTTTAATAATCATTCATAATATTCGGCTAGTAAAGCACAATACTGTGATTGTCAAATCTTTCGCTCAGTCACAATGCATGAAATATTTATGGTACACTAATGAAGCAGTGCATAACAGTGAGTAAAATAAACGCAGATCTTTCCAAAAAATGCGTTAGAACGATAATTGCGAATTAATTCCTTTTTGTTTTTATAAAAATTATCATTAGAGATTAGTTATCGAAATAAAGCGGACTTTGCTCTTGAAACTTCTCCATTAAACTCTCGCATTCGGTTTCTGTTAACTATTTCCATTCTAAAGGAATGTTAGTTAAAATCCGACATATTATCTACGATAGCATTTATTTCACCAATAATAAAATAAAAATCACTAAAACTTATCTTCTACATAAATGAATACAGATAAAAATATCAATTAGGATTTATTAAAATAATTAACAAGTTAACATATTTGTATTTTAATAAATAAGAGCTATGGTTATTTTAGTTCAGAAACAAAACTTTGTTTTCTTCTAGGACGTGGAATTAAGTTATTCAACTACAAAAAGTCACCTAATGCGTTCTCCTCCATGAGGGTCTATGTAATGCTAAATTCAAATACGGGGTTTTATTTGGATGGAAATGAATTGTTATTGTGCGAATGAGATGTTCAGAGATCGAGAGAATTGGATTAGATCCTTCTATGTGATGCGAATCTCAGAACTAATTACTCCTTGGTAGTTTAGGTGGACATAATTAATATTTTAAATCAAGTATCTATGATACTGCTTACAAGTATCTATAATACTGATAGCATGGCTTCAGTGGAATTAATTTGAATGTAAGTATAGTAATATTTATATTAAATTTAAAAAGTTCAAAAATTTAAAGTTCAAAACATTAATAGTTGATTCCAGGTTATATTTAAAAAAAAACTTCTTTATAACTTAACACGGTTAAAAGCTAAGGGGTGGTTATAAAACATGTTTCAAACACATGTAATGGCAGGTTTTTCACTGCTTTTCATTACAAAAATGAAAACAGTTAGTTTGTAATTAGAGTTACAAATATGTCTGCAGATAAAATTCACAGGAGAGCTAATATTCACACTCTCTTGAGAATAGAATTTTGGGAACCGTCATTAGCTATTAATTAATAGCTCTGTACGATTCTTAGAGTAGAAGCTTTTCTAAAGTAGGCATCTGTTCAAATGGGAAAAGAGAATACTCTGTAAAGTTCAAACCAATAATATGGTCAGATTCATTTAGACGTAAAAGATCGCTATAAAAAGATTACTTTGCCTCAAGTCCATATATAACGGTCTTCTTGTCGTTTTAGCACCAGTTTTTCATCAAACGTTGTAGTTAATATCATGAAACCGTTTAAACCGACATCATTAAATCTGTCTAGGAGTGTGACATCTGCCTTGCAGAAACATGACTTATTTTATCCCACCACTAAAACTCCTTTGTTGCGAGAATATAATAAAAATCATTATATATTGTGCTACAATCATGTCGATGGTTCTGGAATAGGTGGAAAGCAAGGTGCTCTGTTTAATACTGGTGTTTTATTTAATTATATATTAAAATAGCTCTAAACTTTAAGAGCTATTATTAATGCCATATTCTATTAAATTATCAATTCCGTCTAAAGAAAGCACTATTTTCGTTTATTTTTTTATCCAAAAATGATCAAATTATAGTGTGAAAAGAATCGTTTATCAAGAGTATTTATATAGATAAGTATACATCATGTAAGCCAGATCTTATACTTGTTTACACACAATATTATTCAAATAGTTCAGAATCGAATTTACATTTATCGATATTATCGTTATTACAAGAACCTGTGATCTATGGGAAAAATTAGAGAAAAATCCCATGAATATACTTGAACATGAACACACATGAACTTCTATTAGTATATACAGCGGTATATACTAATAGAAGGGTCATCCTGAGCATGAGAGCCAAAGCACTCTCACTCAGAGGTCGGAGCATTGAGAGAGTTGGTTAGAAGCCAGTATAAAGTATTTTGCAAATAAAAAATATTGCAACCAGACTGACCATATGGAACCGATGAAACGGACAAGGAAATCGATAACTTGGGAGAAAGGCAAAATCAAGAGAAGCAATAATACTACATGATGAACATTACAGTTTAATAAAAAAAATAATGAAGCTACATATCAGATTCATTGATATATGAGATTAAAGAAAGAAAGGGTGTGTAATGACTTTCATAAGTGTTTTTTAAGTCCTGGAAGAGGTGTAACAAAAAACAAAAATTAAATATATTTTAAAAAGAATTACAAGAAATTCTATATTGTTAGGACCAACAGAAATGATCAGGTATAATTTAAACCTATCAATTTAAATAGATGAATTGAAAGCCCAATAATATATGTCAATGATTTAGTGAATATAAAAATGGAATTATTATTCCAGCTCTTTACAGACAATGAATCGAGAATAATGTGTTATACCCATTCTACTCATTAATTCACTATTGACTATATAATAACAAATAGAAACATTGTATCTGAAAAATAACTATACCTGATTACTAACATCGGCTGATATTGAAACTGAATATGCACTACCAACTGGAAAATTAAGATTAAAGAGAAAAAAAATCAAAAATAACATAGAGCTTATAAGATTAAAGAAAACTGCTAAAGGTAGAACTGTTACAGGGAAAAATAGTATTAAACGGCATATAAAGCAACAATTTCACAGAAATGTTCTCATAAAAAATTGCAGAACTAATCAGAGATGGGAAAACTTAAAAATAATAGCTGGACTCCTTGGTACTTAAAGAAATTATTTGCATAAAATAAAAGAAAGCCTTTTTATCATATCTACAAGATAACCCTAATGAATTAAAACCTAAAACGTATATAGCAAAGAAATGTACAGCACTGATATATACGAGTATTGAAGAAGAGTATCTATCTGTACAGCATCTTACATTTAAAATTTAGAAATTGCAATATGATGTTGCCAGTTATTTTACTTTTACTAGTTTTTTCCAGCTGTTTTACTATTTATTCTCTTAAGAATACTGTAATTTTCCATGCGAAAATAATGTCTTGCTCACTGCACCATTTTTAACCTGACACCGTAGGTTCTATATAGAGCTGTTATAACTCATGGTTGTTTGATATGAATCGATAACCTGTAATTATACAGGTTATCGATTCATACATTTGCATTTTCGTCGTCGTGTGGATATCTTTTGAACTTAATACACATGTGAGAGAGAGAGAGAGAGAGAGAGAGAGAGAGCAAAAAAGCACTGAATTATGTGGGTACTGAATAGTACAAAAGTACTGAATTAAAAACAATGTTACTGATTTTCACATTTGTATCAGGTTATTCTCTCTCTGGTATTAATCATTATTTTCTTGATTAAATTTTAGTCCTATCTCATATTTTGATTTTTCTAATTCCAAATATGTATCTTCTGCTTTGTTGAGATGTATAATAAAAAATAGTAAGAGTTACATAATGAAGAACATTATAATTTTCATTAAGAAATCAAACAAGTCAAAGGAAATCCGGAAATAAAAAATATACTTCTAAGATAGTTATTCAAGCACCTTGAGCACAAATTTATGGCACACAGAAGCAAATATAAAGATTAATTAGAAACCAAAGCACTGAATTATGTGGGTATGTAAACATGTCCTTAATTGGAAAGTGCCAAGAGGAAGACCTTATCTAAATTTTATGAAGATTAAGATAAAGTTTACTTTATTCTTTCTGAAAAATTCACAAGAAATTCTTAAAATAATTTCCCAACAAATAGGAACCATTTTAAGAAGAAATAGAAATAATTAAAAATACAAAAATCATCCGGAATAGAGGCAAAATACATAATGAGTTGTTAATATATGGAGAAAGACAAATAATATTTCAGTGATGTATTATTATATATGAAGCTATTAAGTGATGTAACCACCGTGATAATCTGTGGAAACTTTATTGAAGAAACTACAAATGAATCTCTAATATTAAATGATTATATTAAATGATTATATATTCGTATATAATACAGATATAATCCGTGTTTAATTGGGTATTTCAAAAATGAAACCAAAGAAATGTAATGAAGAATACAACAGGAGAAGTTGATTTATTAACTTCCTTTCAGTTCAATATTTTAAAGAATTAAGTAATAACGGTATCGCAAGATAAGAATCTAAATGGAATAAAAAATTAATAATAATTATTAATTTTTGATAATTATTATAATTAATTAAGAATATGCAGATATGACATAGTAATGGTATTTAGACAAACAGAAGACCATTTACAAGATTTACAGATTTATCAAAACCATTATATGGAAATATCAAAAATATATATTTGGGATAAGTCGACAACTAAGCAGATGAAAGTCAGAAATAGAAAAAAATTTAACAAGTGATGAATTATAAATACTCAAGAATTCAGATTAACTTAAAAGGAATAACACGAAATGAAGTAAAAGAGCAAGCCCTTCGGTATCAAGATTTCTAGATGGTAAACAGAACTACGAGTATATGGAAAATAAAATTAAATATTATACCTGTCACAAATATAATTTTAAATTATGCATCTGAAAGAAGACCAAAAACTTTAAGATAAAACAATTAAACACTAATACAGAAATGAAATTTCTCAGTAAAATTGTGGGAAAATTAAATTTCATAAAATCAGAAATGAAAAATTATAGGAAAAGTGTGTAGTATGACTATTAAGTAAATCTTCTTCTACTACGCGTTATTCCCGCTTCCCATGCAGGGTCCGCGTGTTACTTTAGATGCGACTTCTTGTTAGTACTACTCCCAACCGACCCGTCGCCTGGTCTGCCGCTGGGGGGGGGTATATTTTTGACTGTAGAGGCGTATGTTCATGTGGCCGGTTTACCTGTTTGCGGGATTAAAAAACGCCAGATAAACTGGCGGGAAAAACCCTACTGACCGCGCCCAAGACCGGCTAACTTGGCTATGTCTGAGGAAGATCCTCAAATTCCTCACGTCTACAACTGGAATCGAACCTGGGACACTCCTTCCTCAGGTATATGGTTGCGAAGCGCAAAGCCGCTAGGCTAAGCGCGCGGTAGTATGACTATTAAGTAAATACATAGCAAAAAAAAGAAAAAGAAATTGAAAGCATGACAACAAAATGCAAAAATGAAGAATAATTAGACAAATTGAAAATGGAAAACGAGTTCTAGAAGATTGGAAGATCACGAAAACAGTGAAAAGATAGATTGTAGTAAACATTGTGGCATTAGACCTAAGATCTAAGATAGAAAAAGAAGAAGTAGCTGTATCTTAAAAAAATCTAATGATTATCTCAAAAAAGTTCAGAGCTCGGTTTTTTAAAAGTTCATAGTTTCCATTAAATATAGACATATACATTTTTTTTCTAATTTTTTCAATAAGAAATGCCCATTTGAATCTAAAATTGAAATGACTCAATAACTTTTAATAAAAGTTATTGCTAAACCAAAACATAATTAATCTGCATCTGTAGAATTATTACGATCGCTTGGAATCATTTTGAGGACTTTTCCAATAAAATAATTCTAATGAAACCGAAATGTTGTATGCATCGCTGGTAAAATCTTTCCATCTCAAGTAATGTAATTCTCTTTAACACCTGGAAAGGTTTGGTTTTCCTTTTTTCTCTTACAAATATTCCTATTTAAACAGAAACTCAGAATATAGCAAAATTTGATATACTTTAGAAATATAGAACTTTAAAATTAAAAGGTAGCTGAAGTCCGGGGATAATTTGCAGTCAGAAAGAGACTTAAAAAAACAAGCCTGATGTGTTTACTCATCTTAAGAAACACGCTTACAATGCACTGTTTAATTCTTTATTCTGAACTTGTTTCGAAACATCCATGTCTGATGGCAATAATTCTAAGGTCTCGATGCTGAATCTATTGGCTATTCTGGTCTGGACAGAGAATGTAACTGAACGTTTGTTACGTTAAATAATCTGTGTTAAATAACTATCACACTCTCATGCACGCGCTCGCTCACCCCCCCCCCACACACACAAATTGATTTAAAAAGTTTGCTTCAAACTTCAAAAGCAGGTATACTTAAGAATTTCTCTGCCTGTTTCTGATCTTTGTAAAAGTGACTTTAAAGCGATAAATGAAGGCTTCACGCATCTCTTTCATGAAAGTTAGATGAAAATAAGAAACTAGTTGTTAAACTATTGGTTTTCTCATTTAGCAGTGATTCATTACTTCTGTACTTCAGTGGGTGAAAAATCGATATTTCCTAATAAGCATCAGCTTTTTTTGTTCTTTAATTATGCATTGCATGTAGGAAACTATCACTGTTTAATAGAAGTCTTAGAGAATGGC
Organism: Typopeltis vanoorti; assembly: GCF_054136105.1. Taxonomy (NCBI): domain Eukaryota; kingdom Metazoa; phylum Arthropoda; class Arachnida; order Uropygi; family Thelyphonidae; genus Typopeltis; species Typopeltis vanoorti. The sequence continues at coordinate 84,948,243 of NC_143556.1, read as the reverse complement.
GTAAGCAAACCACAGAAAATTACTGTATGGATAGCACATGAATAATTTATGTGTTTACAAGATATTTTCTACTTTATCTTTAAATTTTAATGTACTTTTGTTTTCATCTTAGAAAATGATTACGAGCGCATAATACCATCACGAAATGTATCCATTGTAATTCAGAGTAAATGAACAGCGAAATTTGCATAAACTTCCAATTGGGATTCGTGTTTCACAATAATGTATGTTTTTTTATTTTTTACTTTCGGTAGGATGGCAAAGTGAATCAGGTCAATTTACTCCAATAATTGCACAGCAACATAAAGAAAGTGACTAGATAAATTTTGGAATCGTTCATTGCCCTCTATTTATCTCCATTACAACGTGTCCTAAATTAATATTAAGATATATCGATTAATTATTGATTAATTATTGGCTCCTCTCCGGTTTATATTCATAGAGCACGCGAAAAGGAAGTTCTGTGTTATCAATGTTATATATATATATATATATATATATATATATATATATATATATATATCATGTTATTATTAACAGTGGGATTAAGTTTAATTCAACACTGATTTAACAATTATTAATCAGCTGATCACAGAAGTAAAATAGTTATATAAATAATATAAAATAATAATAATAATTGCAAAACGTATACTTACGGGTTCTTCCAATTTTATAGGAATCATCACTGTCCAGGATTTCTATAACCGGATCTACTTTAAACCTTGCTTGGCTTTCGTTTGCATTGTGTAAATATAGAGCATATTTGAAGGCTGTTTGCATTTCTTCTGTTCCTGGTGTAAAAATTGCTCCTGCAGATAAAACAAAATGTATGACACATTCATTTATTCGAGGAATATATTATATTAAAATATATTAAAATTCTATGCAGTTTAATGCAAATTGCAATTACTCGAATTATACTGAAGCAATTCGACTACAGATTGCATTTTCGAAGTTTTGTAAAACATATCTTACTAAACCAGTAGTTTGATGTTTTTTTATCTTTCTACATTGACTTGTGCTTGCATTAAATCCTGCAACAACTGCAGTAGTTTATTTTAAACTAAAAGTTTGTAAAAACGGAGTTTATTTATGACAAAGTGAATATAGTTCACTTGCTTATTTCAGGTAATATGAAGAAGTTTGCTTTTGGATATATACAGGGTGTTCGGGATAAATTTGACAGTTTCGTAAGGAAAAAGAAAATCTTCTTTGTATCTATTAAATTTAATGAATTGACAAAAAAACATTACAGGCAGAGTTAATTACAATACTATCAACAAGATTTACTCAAAATAACCACCATTAGCATCGATCACAGCTTCAATTCTGCTTCGGAACCTCGAACAAGCTGATGCTACAGTCTCCCTGGGAAGGGCCGCAAAAACTGTTTTAATTTTATCCATTAACTGGGCTTTTGTATTACTGGAAGTGCGATTGGTGTCTTTTTCAACTGCGCCCCATACAAAATAATCCATGGGGTTAAGGTCTGGGGAGTTTGGAGGCCAAACATTTGGACTGGTGAAGTCGTAGAAATTTTCAGACAACCATTTTTGACTTTTCCCAGAGGTGTGGCAAGGGGCCGAATCCTGCTGCCATACATACGGCCTACCATTGGCTACCCTTGTTATCCAGGGCTTGACTACATTTAGCAACTCCACGAACAAAGCCCGAATTCCAATGCCAGGGTTCTTCAACACCTGTTCCTGCAGATTTGCGAGGAATTCTGCTGTACGAACGCAATCAGATCGTCTGCTAGGGATCTTTCTTCTTGCTACATCCTCGTAGTCACCATTGCAAGTCTCTAGTTCATGCCTGATTGTTTTTACTGTATTCAGGGAGCATTGGGCAGCAGTCGTAATATCCTTATTTTGATGGCGGACACGAATCATCATGATACAAGTTATTCTCTTCCATGATTCAGGTGGGTTCCAGCTATCCATCCTTTCTGACATCTTGTATATGAATGAAGAAGGGTCCAAACTTTTAAATGAAGAGAAGTGTGTGTTAATACATGTAACTTACGGAAAAATATAATTAATTATAAATATGTCAAATTTATCCCGAACACCCTGTATATACGAGTATATATTTTTTCGCTCAGTCATGTAATCCTCTTGCTTCAGAAACGAGATGCACCCACACATCGTTTCCTCCGGGATTGAAAGATCACGCCTAAGAGCAAGCGGTCTAAGCTCGTCACTCTTGAATGAAACGTTGCAATTTAACCGTAAAGTCCTACTTATCGTTTCCAGATATCAGTGCAGCGTGACTTGCTCACCAGAAGATATGGAGTGGAAAGTTATCGACAGGTTACCAACCTGTAGAATTCAGAGTAACCTCCATTTTCTTAAAGCGCCCACATTAATGTAGCATATTTAAAAAAAATAAAAAAAATATGCTCCAGAAAATCTACTCATGTGGTGATTTTTCCTATGATCATGATTTTAACATTAGGATTATGCTCTTATAGTATTTGGAAAACCGAAAGAAATCCCTGAATCATACGAATGTTTTGCTAAGGTGTAATAGTTCTCCAAAGTTGGAGTTTTGAAACCATTGATAGGAGCATTGTGTTAGTGAATCAAATGATATGTCGAACGTTTTATTAAAATGCTTTGATTCTCTGAAATATTTTTGAAAGGATATTTTTATTGCTTAATGATTTACTACAGATCTTTGTACCATGTTCATTCTTCGACTTGGAAATGTATATTCACTAAAAATAAGTAGCTTTTTCGAATCATAAATAACAGAACATTTATGTTATATATATATATATATATATATATATATATATATATATATAACATAAATATATATATATAATAAAAAAGTTTTAATGACTATTAAACCTTTTTTATAAATTTGTCAATTTGTCAATTTTCTTTGGAGAGAAACCATTGTTAATCAACGTTTTTTTAAGAAAACGCTATATTGATGATATTTTCCTCATCTGGAAAGACGGTTTCAATAACCTCTATTTATTTTTGGATCACCTAAACAAGTGCCATGAAAAAATCTCTTTCACCCTCGAACTGGAATATGATGACTGCCTTCCCTTTTTAGACCTCAAACTTACCAGATGTGCTGAGAGCATTAAAATCTCAATTTTTAGAGAGCCTACTCATACTGACAGATACCTTCATGCTTCCTCCCATCATTATCCCCCACAAAAATGTGGTATTATTTCCACTTTAGCCCACCGAGCCAAATCATTACTTACAGAAGAAACAGAAATTGAAAATGAACTCCGTTTTCTTAAAAAAACGTTTATTAACAATGGTTTCTCTCCAAAGAAAATTGACAAATTTCTTTCCCCCAGGCACTCAACTACTTCTGAAGATCCCTCTTCCCCAAGAGCCTTCATCTCCTTGCCTTACATCAGCTCTCTTTCACCAAAACTGGCAAAGATTCTCAAGAAATTCAACTTCAAAACGTACTTCACTACGCTTCCAAAACTTCATTCATTACTTAGCAAACATAAACAGAAACATCTTCCTACTCAGTTTCCAGGAGTATACAAGATTTTATGTGATTGCGGAAAGCCATACTATGGACAGACTACTAAATCCATCCTTCTACGTTTGGATGAACACCGTAGAGATATCTCCTATAACAGGACTAGAGCTAGCGCTCTCTCTAGCCACGTTCTCTTTTCAGCTAACTCAGACGAAGGCCGCCAGCACATTGTAAACTGGACTCAAACTGCTAACATCCATGTGTGCTACGATGAACTCGAAAGAAAGATTGTTGAATCTAGGGAAATTTCTCTAGATTCCTCTCATATCAACAACAGCCTGAGTTACAATCTCTCTGACGCACACGCTGCTTCTGTTCAGTACTGGCGCACTCGCGACAGCGCGTAGTATTCGTTTGTTTGGAACTCATACTTGCATTTTTTTCAAACACGCTACTGTTTTTTATACTTGTTCTGTTAGTACAATTTTAAGTCTCTGTAATTTTTTATATACTTCTTTGATTGTGATACCTGAGTATGTTCATGTAACGAAACTAGTAAACTAGTAGTATCTTTTTTAAATATATCTTGTCATCTTTTCTCTCGGTAATAGTCATTAAACCTTTTTTATAATACCAACCGAGTAAAAATGAATTAAAAAAAAAAAGAAAAAAAAAATATATATGTATATATATATATATATATATATATATATATATATATTCTTGTTGATATACTTGATGTTCATAGAGCAGCAATAATGTTTTCTGTTTTTTTTTTATTTCTTATTTTTTTTCATATTAGCTAAAATCACTGTAATACAAAAATAGATTGCAGCAATTATGAATCTTCCTGTACATTTAATGTCACTTTAGGTGAATAAAATGCTTCAGACTTCATAAGATTTTGGCAATGTTTTCTTACATGATAAATGACAATAATTTTGTTGTCGTTTGGGGTGTACAGTTTATTTTATTTTATTTAAATGGGATATATTTCATCAAATAATGTTTACTCTTTTCTAACCCAATGTGTAGTTAATGAGTTTCATTTAATTTTGATGAAGTAAAAGTTTTAGTCGAAAGCTTTTATATACATTTTAAAAGTAATATACAGTTAAGTCTTCATTTACTTTCTACTTTAATTTCTTATCTGCATTTTATTATTAAGAAAAGCAGAATGGGGAAAGAGGACAAATGTTATTTTTCCACTGCAGCATAATTAGAAAGTCTGACTGTGCATTGCATTACCCAATTTTGCGACTGTAATTTTAATTCTTCACCTGTAAACTTGCCAGGATTCCACATTAATAAAAGTTAGACGATCAATATTGTTTTATTATTCTTTAAGGTGCTTCGGTTACCATTTATCCTTTCTCTCCAGTGTTTACATCACAAAATTCCAGAAGTTTAATTACTCTTTAAATTGCGTTTAAAATTAAAAATACCGCTGAAACAGAAATTAAAAACACTCTAAGGCGGAACCCAGGTTGAATATGTTTAACTTAACTTCGAATATATAAATGCTATATTAAAGTTAATTTTTAAAAAATGCTTCGCTTAATTATAACATTATACTGCAGAGTTAAAGAAAATGAAATTTTATATTGAATTTATAGTTTGAAATTCTGGAATGAAATTCTAAAACACATTCAACATAATTGCTATAGGATTTGCATATACTGTGTTATAAACATTTTATTTAAACACACGTTAATAATTATTAATCTCTAAAGCTTATTAACGTATAATTTAATAATAAAAATATTATGAGGAAAACATTAACTTTACTAACTGCAATGGTGATACTATCTGGACGAGAGAGAGAGAGAGAGAATCTGAAAGCATAGGTGAGCATGATTTGCTTATATATACTATTCAGAGTAGTTAATTCCTTGTGAAAATACTTCTGCATCACTTCAAGCTTACTCAGTACAATTGGAGAACAAAACCAGATGGATTTCTGGGTCATATTATCACCGCGAAAGATGAATTCACTGTTTGGGTAAATGCATTGCTGAAAGTCAAGCTTCAGCGAAAAGAATGTGAAGCGATCAGAGTCGTTTTCGGAATGCAAAGAACTGAAAATACAGCAGATGGACATCAATAATTGGAACGATTACATCTCAAAATAGAGGAGTTCAAAATATAGGTTTGGAATTTTGACATTCTCTCGAAAGCGGTATTGATGGAATTTGTGGCAATGTTCACAAATGCATACATGCCAACAGTGTGGTGTAAAGCAACATATGCATTTTAATTTGTTTCTGAGTGTAGTTGTTTTAGCTGCAGTTTGAATTTCTCTTTCTCTCAAAAATAGTACGCATGATCTAGATGTAAGATATGATATCAATCCTTAATATTGTCTGCCAGTTTCAATGAAATCTTATAAATCCCCAAAATTTCATAAATTCCATATATTGGCAAATTTGGCTTGCCGTCCTTTTTTGCGAGAGCGGTTAGTGAATTCACTGTCCTACTAACAGGCTGTGGGTTCGAATCCCGCTATAGGAGTTTGTGATTGTCTTTAGTAAGGAGATGAATTTCCTCGTCAGGTGTGCGACAACGGCTGCTTATTGGAGGTTTGAAGTGGCATTAAAAGTTCCATGTTTGGTCTCTTTTGCAGAGTTCTGAACTATCTAAGTAATAATAAAAGGAAATATAAAAACTTATAATAATTAATAAAAATAGAATAAAAAATCCAGAGTCCACTGTAGGTACTAATGTACTATAGACTTACAACATTTTGTGAGTAGAAATCACATAAAATATTCGAATTACAAGTCATTGCTAAGCTTATTTATATATATTTTTATAATAGAAATATTTTGTATGTCATATATTTTATTGGAGTTAGTTCGTATGTAAATACAATACGTCCACAGTTCACTTCGATGAGCATTACTGTAGAACAGATCATAATAATCGAAATTTAAATCATTTTGTCTAAATGTTTATTTATTTTTTTATTACCTTGATTACCTTGATGGACCTGGGATTTTAGTCAGGATTCCTCCATGACTGCAGGTCGTAAAGAGTCCAGCTATTCTTGTCTTGGGCCTTTCTTCTCCACTTTCTTCCAACTTTCTTAATCAATGGGTCTTCCCACCTTAAGGCTTCCAGTTTTCCTTTTGGTATCTCTCGGATACCAATTTGTTACTCTGACTGCCGATCTGTTGTCTCTCATTCTAGCGAGGTGTCCTGCCAATCTAGTTTTGCTGTTGTAGATTGCTTTTATTACATCTTTGAGTCCAGACTTCTTCTTGGTTTTTGTGTGTCTTACGTGGTCTATTTTATTTATATTGCACATTATTCTTTCTATTGCACGTTGAGTTGTTATTAATCTTTGTTCTTCTTTTAAAGTTGTATTCCATGTTTTACTGCCATAAGTTAATGCTGGTAGGACGTGACTATTGAAAAGATGGACTCTTATTTCTATATCTATGTTTTTGGTTGGTGATTGTTGATTTTATTTTTTTGAAGGTTATCCAAGCAGCTCTTTTTCTCCTTGCTATTTCATTTGATATGTCGTTATACATTTTTATGGATTGTCCGAGGTAGATGTACTCTTCAAATTTTTCGATGGTGTGGTCGATTTTCATCCATCTTGTTTTGTCTGGGTGTATTTCCAATCCAATATTTTGGCAGTTTCGGCTTATGTCATTCAGCATTGATCCTAATAGTTCGGGAAAGTGAGATATTAATACCATATCGTCGGCGAATAATAGGATATTTAACATTTCGCCATCAATGTTTATTCCGCCTTTCATGTCAGTTTTTCGAATGATGCTGTCCAGAGTAGATGTCAAGAGATTAGGTGATAAGACATCGCCCTGGCCTATTCCTCTACTTAAGTTAATTTTAATCGGGTGATTAAAAAGCGTGATATAGATATTTTTCATGAGCTGGGTGTATGCTATTTCTACTCCTTGTTCTATTAAAGCGTGGAATACTGCATTATGTTCAACAGTGTCAAATGCATTTTTAAAATCTATAAAAAGAAGACAAAGTGGAATCTGGTATTCTCTGCATCTTTCTGCTAGTTGAGTAATAGTTCGAATGTGGTCTATTGTCGAAAAGCTTTTTTTGAAACTGGCTTGTTCTTTGTAGCTATTTTCATTGATGGAGATTTGTGTTCTATTTAGGATGACTCTGTCGAATATTTTATATGTGTGTGATAATAGACAGACGGGTCTGTAATTACTTATGTCTTCCTTATTACCTTTTTATGCAGAGTTATGGGTCTTTGATGTTTTCCATTCAGTAGGTGCTTTTCTTAATTGTACATATCGAGTAAATCTTTCTGCTAGAGCTATAAAGAGTACTTGTCCACCCCATTTTTGATTCATCGGATTTTATACCATAAATTCCTGGTGATCGGTCATTTTTCACATGGTGGATAGCCATTTTTACTTCTTCAGGTAGGATAGATGGAATTTCAAAATTTTCCAAATTTTCACCTAGTACTGGCGCTGTGACTACCTGTTTAGATGAGTAAAGGTTTTCCTAAAACGATTTTTTTTTTTCATTTCACTTCTGTTTGTGTGTCTTTTTCCTTGATTGACTATGAAGGCTGATGGTAGTGGTTGCTTTACACATTTCTTTTTCTACTTTTTTTAGGCTACTACGGAGCCTAGGTGATTCTGCCAATTTTGTCATTCTATATATAATTTTATATTCTAAACGGTCGTTTCCTGTATCTTTCAGTACTCTTATTTTCTTCAATAGTTCTATCGTTCTTGGTGATAGGCATGTCTTAGGAGGAAGTTCATAGGAGGTTCTTTCTGTGCAGTTCAATAAATGATTATTAAAGCTTGTTAAATCTTCATCGATGTCATTTTTTAATTTCCAGTCAGTTTCTTTCACATTTGTTTCTATATTCTTCTGGATTTATCTGGTTTTGCGTTTTTTTTATGCTAGGACTTTGCTGGTATGTTCTTCATTTTTTTATATATATTTTGAGGGTGGCTCTTATTGAGTGGTGGTCTGAATGAATATCGCAGTAGGTTTTCCAATGACTTGAACATTTTTTTATTATTCATTTGCAATTTGTTAGAATGAAATCAATTTCATTTCTTGTCTCTCCATTTTGGGATTGCCAAGTCCATCTTTATCTAGTTCTCTTTTAAAAAAAAATATTCGTAATGTAAAACCTTTCTGCTTCAACAAATTCTGCTAGGAGATCACCTTGTTCATTTTTTCCCCGTTCTACCACGGTCCAATGTATTTTTCCTCAATAGATCTTGTACCAATCTTTGCATTGAAATCTCCACATTATAACGTATGTTGGTTTTTTCTGGAATGTTTCTTGTAGGTGTTCATAGAAGTTTCTATTTCTTCTTTGTCAGCTCTTGAAGTAGGTACATAGACTACTATTGTTTTTATTGTAACTGATTTTTCTATTTTTAATTTAGTGTTCCTAATCGTTCAGAATGGATTGTGCAAGAACTATAGTTAGCTTTTCGTTTATGATGAAGCCGACTCCTTCAGCTATTGTAGCGTTATTTTCAGCTTCCAGAAAAATGTGGTTGCCATTGTTCCATTTTTCTGTTAATTCTGTTTCGGGTTTCACATATAGCAAGGACATCAAACTTTACGTTTTGCATTTCTCGAAATTATATATATTTTTATTATTCTTTCGATATTTTGTAGTTATTTTTCTGCGATTTTTTTCTTCATTAGATTTGTTTTCATTGTTTGTAAAACTCTGTTCATCTCCAGTTGTCAGTTTCTCTTTAGAGCAGGAAGAAATCACGTGTACAGTACATAATAGAAGTTAATCTTCTCTGAATCTTACACATATAAGAAGAAGGAGAAGAATCAAACAGTTCATTGCCTGAAGTTGAATCAGGGGATGATAATTGCAAGCTTCTCAAATGTCTTTTCATGTCAAGAGAGTGACAAGCTTTTCTCAGCTTTTGATATTCATTGGGTTTTTTTTTATATTAATCGTACCCTCTGAAGATTGGAAACCTGGTACCTTAAAGCCTAGTTGGCTATGGGTTAGATAATCAGAAATTCCAGTTTATAGACCAAATATAGAAATTTTAGAGCCACTTGAAAATTCTAATAATCAGGATGGTGGCTACTAGTTGAATTAATAGCATATTCTTCAGTACTGTACTTCAGTACTGTAGTCATGATCAACGTACAGACATTCTTTAGTTGTACTAGTTGTCATAATCATTCGAGTTTTCAACTTAGACTTCAGTGAGTTACCATGATCATCTTTGCAAGCTTAACACAAAAACCAAAAATAATCTATTCGTACTCTATATTCATGAACACAACATTTTCTTGGTATCATATAATGCAGTAGAAATGAGAACCTGATTCAGTAAAAACAATTTGAATCATCCAAACGCTGTTAAGCAAAGTACTAAATATTATGAATTTCCATTGAGACAGTTATAACTATTAATTGTAAGAAACTAGAGTTTCTGGATAATGTCTTTGATCTATTAACATACAAAAGATTGATTAATAAAGCACAGTCGTTTTGGCAATATCGTGTATTATTATACCTTAGGTTATTTAGATAAAATGCAGTTAATTAAAAAGTGACTAATTGTAATTTGTAAGCACATGATTTATCCATCTTGCTTATTAGCCATGCGAAGTGTCATCATGTAGTGAATATGTTTGGGTACTGCTTCACTCTTCCTGGATAATCTTCCCCACAGAAGCAAATGAAGTGGAATAAAATCTTTTATAAGTTTATAATTTGAATGAATAATCAATAACTACAGCACAGATAAAAAATCAAAAAATAACCCCATGAAACTTTCTCTGTATTCAGTTGTGCTTTAAAGTGTTTATTTATACAATATGCGTTTGTACTTATAGTTAAAAAATGGGAAGATACTAGCCGGAAGTATACTGATGATGATATTATATCATCTTTATAAGCCGATCCATTTTGCGGCAAATTGCAATTTTTTTTTTGCAAATAATGTGGTTTTAAATTATTCATATTTGAATTTGTCTGTGACATTAATACAATCAAATCTGAAGTTAAAGTGCACAGATGACTTACGACTTAATGAGATTGTATCAGCTCATGGATAGCCTTTAAAACCAACCCGGGCGAGAATATGAGGAGACATAACAGTAAATAATGATTTATCCACGCATCTATGGTTTAACTAAACGAAGAATAGTACTGTATATAATATATCGATTTAAAAATAATAATAATAATCAGTAACAAAATTATTTTTTTCAATAAGAAACTTTTTCTCTATTTCAAGACAAAATTAGAGTCTACATTCTTTGTTTTAAATACACGTTTGTAAAGTAAATTTCTATACTTGCTACAATTCAAAACAAAAGCTAAATTATTGAAAATGTTAAAGAAAGTCAGAAATTGTTAAACATCTTGTTTAACAAAAAAAAGGTACTTCATATTGTGGTGTACTCACACAGCAAATCAGCGATTTTGGAATGTTATATATATCAAAATGTTTTGATGCAAAACGTTTTAACCAAATAATAACATCATTTCAACAAAATAATTCAAATCGTGCACCATTTTTTGTAATTTCTTAGAGTACGAATTATACCCTGAAAACCGTGAAAGGTTTTGTCTTGAAGTTTTCTAACCAAAATAAATAAATAGATAAATAATGCATATGAATACCTCCACGTGTCCGATTTTTATAACTTTGAATACGAATTACTGATTGTTGCGGTATCCCCCCTTTTTTTTCATTCCCAGGAAACAGATCACTGCTGGATATCGTAGTAAAGTCCTCCTTCCCTTTTTATTGGTAGATTTTTATCAGCTTAGTGTTTTAGTTCGTTGCTTCAAAAGCAGATAAAAATTTCGGCATACAAAAGCACGTACAGTCACGCCTTTTGTCGGCAGTTAAGTTTGGACACACCAAAATCGAGAAATATTTGTTTGCAATACTACACATCACTTAACCATTCACAAAAATTTACTGTTTGCTAATGCTGTACTAAACTTACGCAATTTTTGTTATTTATATCACTAATCGCTTTACACTATTCGTTTAAAATCAAACAAATGACTGTTAAATTATTCCTTATAAGGACTGGCTTAAAGGGGCGAAGCAAGAATGATTTTCATCTTCCCCGTTATCTGTAGAGAACAGTGTATGGATAAGGTGTTATTGAGCTATTAAAGCTCTGATCATGGCAGGAGGATAACAGCAATATAGCCGAGCCTAAGTTAGAACTTCATTGGCTATAGCATTGCCATCCATTACCCTCCAAGAGTATGGTGTCAATTCAGGGATCGAACCCCCCCCACCTCTTGTCTATCGACTGTTAAATTAAACCAATACTTAAAAAGAAGTATGGAAATTATTGAAAATAGTAAAAGGTGTATTACCTTATTACTTTATTATGTAATGATTTTATTTAATATAAGAGTAACTGAGCTGAAATCCATTTAAACAAAGATATTTTAAAATAATTATATACACAAATATGTATTTATCTAATTTTATATCACATGGAATCATTTTATACCAAAATGCCATATTAAAACAAAAACAAAAAATTAAAAGAATTTGAAATTTTCACTAAATCTTCAAATTCCCATTCAGATACAATTCGAATTATCTAGTAAATTTTTAAAATGTAAATAGTTCGATTTAAACTAAGAAATCTAATCTGGGATGGACCAACATGTTTTAATAAAAACTGGAAATACCAACTTTCGTTAAGATTCAGCCAATTAGAACTGAACTGCTATAATCGTACGGATATGGAGGGAAAAATTCTAATAGATGTACTATTGAAATTCTAAAAGATGATACTTTCATTGCGCACACGTGTTCACAGGTGTAGAGTACCTCGTCCAATAATGCAACATCAGTCCTCTTTTGTATAACAATAATGGTACTGTTGGTAAAATATGTGTAAACTGAAGTGTAAATATTGCTGAGTTTCTTGAAGTTTCTACTTGCTTCATAAAAGGATAATTTTACAGTTTTGTCGCTCCATTGTACAATTGATCAGCAGAGTTACGAAACATGTGTATTGGAGAGAAATGTCAATATTTACACCTCGTTAAATGGAACCACAAGTTTACTTGTTAGCTGCCTTAGAAAGCTACATTTTTTTTCTCGTTTATTTTTTTCTCCTCCTGAAGCTCATAGAAGAAAGAAAAGTCTTCTTTCACGGTGACTGTAGCCTACTATCGCGTGCGTGAATTTCTTTCTTAAGTGCGTCTGGCGCTCATAAAGAAAGTTTTGCCATTCGGTGAATGCACTTCAGAGGTCTACCTCCGACGTTATCATGGCTTCAGGTGGCCTAGACGTGTTCAGATAGCAGCGAGCTGCTCGGCTTATGGAATTCTGTAACTCAAAAATTAAAGCGCGCTCAAAAAACAAAATACAGAATTATATAACGCCTACGAAACATGAAGTCTAGTTTTGTAAGTTCTATTTCTGACGAACATGAATGTTTAATTTCCAGTATAACGTATGTATTAAAAATGTTGGATGGAAACAAGCATTTTCTTACTTCAAGCGATATATTTCTTAATCAAATTCCCGTAATTTTTTGAAATCTCTTATAGAACAACATTCCAGTAGCAGGTAATTATATATCATTATATACTATTTAATGTAATTTTGGTTTGTATTTAAATATATCAAAATTTGTAAGAAATATATTTTCAAAATATTTTAAGCGTTGCCAGAATAAATTACAATAATAAAATAAGCAGAGCAATATGGCCTTTCAATTAACTTATCTATAGAACTCATTTTAAATGACATCATAATACAAACTGAAGTATTGTATGGTTTTTTTAATGGTACTGTATTCGATTCGAAATCATTAATATGTTTTTATTTGCAGAAGAAATTTTAAAGAAAAGTTACTGAAAATATTTATAAAGATAGGAACTGATCACATAATTCTTGCACCGATTTTATGAAACTTCCATCTACTTCCATCTTACAGTAGGGTTGGAATCCTACTGCAAGTTAATAGTTAGACTTTTTAAATGATTTTAAATTATTATATTAAGTTTTCTCTTACATGTGTGAATCAGTTGTTCAAAAAATATAGTATGTGTAACTTGCATGTCTCTATTAAACAACTTATTAAATTATTGTAATTCTATTTATATATTAATAACAGAGGACATCGTCTTACACAGGGGTAATTTATTTCCCCCCCCCCACCTAAAGAGATTCACGTGTATAGCAGGATTTGAATCTGCACACCGTTCGTTTGGGAACTGGTGTGCAGATTCAAATTCAAAACAATGATTATAAGTACTGATATCAGAGAGGAAACATAATTTAAATTTTTCTAATTTACTAGAACAGCCATACATGTGATATGTTTCAGGATTGATTGGAGTGTTCTTTCGAGGGATTGATCTTATTAATTAAATTTTTGTTTTCTTTACCGGACTGTGGTTTCCTGAAGTAAAATTTTGATAGTTAAAGACTGAATGTGGAAAAAAGAAATTCACGACGTAGTTCACGCAGCGGACGGAACGCGTCATATTCGATTCAGTAAATTTTTACTTATATTACTCTAGAAATAACTGTATTGAAAAAGAAGTGATATGTTAACCGTGAAGTCGTATACATGTAGAATAAAGTTAACCTGAAAATAGTTTAGTTATAAAAGGGATTAATCTAAATGTCTGTGAATATTCACATTTGCTTTGCATTCTTTCCTTGGAATACGTTAGAAAGGAGTCGAGATGTTTTCTAAAATATTTACAGAACGACTGTTCTAAACAACAGCAGACAGTACAGCCACAGAGTCAAAACTAAGGTACTTTCGTAATATAAATTATGCAGTAATATGATAGCGATTCAAGATGTCGACTTGGAGAAAATCGCCCGCTGAAGCCATCGGTGATTCTATTTTTATCTAAAGTTGCTGCTTTGTAGTATTAAAGGGAGACGCATGCACTTCTATTTTTTTTTTCTGGTTACTGCTAGCTCCTGTCAGGTGTCTGCATCAGCTGTTCAATTATTCGCTACAAGTGTTGCACTGGATGTGTTTTAGAATCATTACGCATGTACATTTTAGAAAGTATTTTCTTTAATGCTCGATATATAACTAGCACAACAAGTTGACTCCTTGGTAGAACAAATTTCAGGAAAGCTTTTAAAATGATTAAATTCTTTTCCGATAGTTAAATTTGAAATATTAAACTGCTTTCCGTTTTCTCTCATACTCATCTTTAAAGTAGGTTAAACGAAGGGTATAATTCAAAATATCAGCCAGTACGTTCGAATGGAATTATCCTGGAAACTAGATATTGATTGAAATAAATATTTTATATTTAAATATAAAGTTCCATAAATGCTTATAAATTTAAAAACATATGTTTAGAAAAAAAATCTCTATTCCCTCTTGGTGGCTTCATACTCGTAACGCTGGATCCGTAAATGGGGTTACCAGTTCGACTCTAATCACTCAGTTAATTTATGCGTCTTTCCTGGACGCATAAATTAACTTTAGCTCTTCTATAGTGTAGCTAAAAGAATGTCGCAATGTGCGTCCTTTGGTTGAACATAATTTGATTTGGATTCTCAATATTGGCATGACAAACAACATTTCAGAAACGCGTTTTCAGCTGAAGGTTGGTTACCGAGATCATACTGAAGTGGTAAGGCTATGTGTCAACATCATCATCAGCCACATTGCCAATCCACTGCTGGATGAACACCTTACCAAGATGACTCCAAAACCGTCTGCAAATAGCTTTTCTTTCGCATGTCATCTCATGCAAATCCGATGATATCATCAATCCGGTATGGTTTTTTCCTACGTTCATTGATCGTTTTTACTCCCGAGGAATCGAATCCAGTAGTTTTTAGTCATGTTACTAGAGGGATGTCTAATGGTTAATTCGTATCGCTTCAGTAGATAACATACATATTGGTTTGTCCAATATATATTGGATTGATCTCTTTTAGTGCACAATATGTGAAAATTAAAAAAATTAAAAAATATATTTATTTACGACTTGTTTGTACAGTATAAGGATGCATTTATAATTGTTAGTTTGTTCGGTAAGATCTAGGTTTAAAAAAATATTTCTATAATCACAATATACAATAATAAATTACGGGATCACCTGGTTTTTAAATCTAAACAATTTAGTAAATGTCTTCAACGTAACACTGCGGTCTCATTCGAGAGAATAAGCACCGAAATAGCAGAATAAGTCACTGCCGTCATCAAAAATACGTTTTCGACTTAAGTAATGGCTTAGCAAGTCTTAAATGATAAATTAACTGGGGAAAAAAAAGACATGTTGAATGCTGTTCTCAAAATCTTAAATGTTAAATTCATTCAAAGCTTCTCAGCCTTCTCGAGCGAGTTGTTTCTTATGAACACACATGACAAAGTAACAGTCTCTCGTAGCTTGAGAGTGAGCATAAAATATTTAAGTAATCCATTATGAAAGAAAGAGTAATAAGATTCCTTCATTACCCCCTGCTTGTCTTGCAATTTATAAACTGTAAGTCTCATGAAATATATATATGAAGAAATAGAAAAACTTTTTATGGAACACTTGTTAATTATTTTAACCAGGCAAAAATTAACCCACCTAAGACTAAGTCTGCATTTGAAAAATCACTCGAATTAGTTAACTATAATAACTCTGTTGCAATTTTAGAATTTTTTATATAATTATATTTTTCTGAATTAGTTTTTATAACCTTTCCATTCAGTTCATAATTTCAAATATTTTAATAATGTTTGCTACTATCTTTTATATATATTTTTATTTTTATTTTCATTTTCAATTTTTTATTTTAGTTGCATAAAGTGTGCAATCAATTAGTAACCGCACCTTCGTCATTCTTAAGTCACATTAGTTGATTCAACACTTAACAGGATAATTTCAAAAGTTGTAAAACCGTTTGTTGAAAAAACCACAATGTTTGTTTTAACAACATACATTTTGTAGCAGCCTTCTCTCAGCAAACGGTTAGGTGGATATGTGTGTATAATTTTGACATTTCGGAAATCTTATCAATATTAGTGAAGCAATTCCCATAGATTATTTCTTTCAATGTCTGGAAGACTAATTTTTAAAAAATAGAGGGAGGTGAAAAAAATTTTTTGAAATAACCCTTGAACCGTGTAGCTTATAAACTACGACTACGAACTCAGCGAATATGACGTTTTTTTAACTCTAAATAACCCGCCCCCCCCCACACATACACTCACACGGAAATCACATCAGTGTTAATCCATACGGCATGGTTTAATTCGATAAAACATGTAATAGTAAAAGCATCCACGACAATATTATTTTTTATTACATAACCGTGAAACAAATAATGTTCTGCTAAAAAGGAGCGGTGATTAGCAAACTTGGTTGCATGCAATTTTCAGCCTGTCTTCGTCTCAAATAGTATGAGAATCTTTGCTTTTAATGTTTACATTCAATTCTCTGGTAAGAAAGGCAGCATGAAAACAAATTGATTATGATATAAACCTTGTTTTTGTAGGTCTAATCACACACGAATATTTAAATACTCGTATGTTGAGACGAACTAAAAGTAGTTTTTAAAAGATTTCTAATGGTTTATTTTTGAATATGAGTGATCTGAATGAAATTGTAAAAAATAATAAATTCACGTATTAACTGGAGATTTCTTGGCTTGCTCTCGAAATGCCAATTACATTCTTCGACCAAATATGGAGTTAACTTGAACACTGTTAATGGAGTCAAATTAAACATTATCGAGGCGGGTCCCGCCTAAAAAAAACTTTGATATTTCAAGTTCGTCAGATCAATAATGCACTTAAAGTACACTATACTTCGCTGATAAAACTTTAGCACGAAGCTTGTGATAGTAGGAAGTACTTCAGATGCAAATTTTCCGTGGCTCATTACCTTTCCGACAGCCGTTTATATAATCGTATACGGATATCTTGGACGAACATTTGTTGCACTTTTGTGATAACAGGTATTTCCAAAACTATATCCGAAAGTGGACAACTAGTGATTGCTGATGTAAATTCTAGTGGTCATGTAGAAAATTGCTTCATAGATACGAATCGTGATTTTGCTAATGGAAAAGCGTGTAAAAATACATTTGGCTCTAATTCAGGGAATATGAACTCTTTATTTAAGTTGAAATATTAATTTAGTTTATTTCAGCGTACGATGTTATTACACTGCTTGTATCATTTTAAATAGAATTTTTATGTTCCTCAAGGCTTTCCATAATGTTTGGAAATGGAACATGTTTTTTGCTATTATACGATAAGAATGTTGGCACAGAGCCAAACCTGGTTTACTGCTGATGCTTGTATATTAATTTTTTCATAAACATTGAAGAAAGGTATGACCTTAAGATCAGAATAAAGATGCTTTATTTACCTTCATAAGATTTCTTATGGAAATATAAACTACACGGTTCAATATTATATTATAAAATAGGTTAACTTGCCAAAACGCTGATAGCCGTTTGACTCAAGAAAAAAATTTTTGTTGAATGCACGGTCATGCGGCAAAGTTAATAAGTATGTATTGTGGCTCCCACTGAGGAGACCTCAATAAAGGTCAAAACCGGTCTGGGTAGCGGCCCTTCCCTTAATGCTTATCATTGTACATGTCCGCAAGGAGATGGGCGTTGCATTATGGGAGATACTGAGACAAGTAGTGATGAGAGCTTGGTCCACCTTTACTACGAGTTGCCTCAGTCCTGAAGATATTTCAGTTACAAACTTTGTTTGCTTACACTTAGATAAAGGATTAAACTAAATTTATTAAAGTATATATTCTGTAGCAACAAAATAACTAATCAATATAAAAAAATGAAATCAATAAATCTTCTTGTTCAATTTTATCACCGGCTTGTAATATGATCGATTTCACTAAAGGAAATCTGAATAAAATATATTCCTGATAAAAAGAATACTTTCTTAGCTAAGGAATGCCAGCTAGACGAAATCTTTCAGTAGATGACTTTCATCACCAAGCGAAACAATACTAATTTGCTTAATAGAGGCATACTAGAATAAGATTTTTGCTATTAAATGCTATGTTGTAAAATTTAATAACAGGTTATTGCAAAGTATAATGGTTGTCTTTACTTTCCATAAAACCGACTGAGCTACTGAAGCCCAGTCGAGGAAATCCTGTGGTTTGAAAGACCTGGGTTCGAATCACGTTTCAAATTAGAAAATCAGTTGTAAGGGCTGTTCAATTGAAGGTTAGTTAGTCGGTCTCATTAAAAATAGCAGGATTTTTCCCTTTCGGAAACTCTTGTTTTTCGTCCAGCAACCAGTTGAACCAGTTGAAGTATGTAAAATTACTCTTAAGCTTAATTAAGGCTCAGATCGTAAGACTTAAGGGCCTGTAAAGACCGCGGATAGCTAATCGTTTTCTTTTTATAAACAACAGTTACCTTGAAGATTATTAATCCTGAAGTATTAAAACAAATTCAGGTAAAAGTGGACATCCGTGACAAGTGAATCTGTAATCGCCGTAGAGATTACACGTTCCTATTCAGAAAATATCGATTTGATCTGCTACACGAGATAAAGCTGTCTAGACAGAGGTTTATGGAACTAACTAAGTTTCTCTTGTTCATTCAAGAATAATCGGCTTTGTCAGAAATATGAATTACAAGATTTTTGCTTATTGTATCATCTCTTAATTCGTTGTTCTTCCAATGGGAAAATATATTAGCAATAACTAATTTTAAAATGAAAGCACTCCGGAAAACTCTATCAGGATCTTATAGTATATGGCGTAGATGAATAAAAATTTAAACTGGAAACTCTTCTCTTGACTAAACAAAGAATTTTATGCTTTAATACCCATAGAAAAGTAAGTAAATCCTCTACCATATAATGCATTTGCAGACATAGGCACAGTGGCATTTGAAAACATACTCGCTTGTTAAGTAGCAGAGTATTTACCCAGTTGCTGTTAGCAGCTATTAGGGAGTTTCTGCTGTCCAAGAATGAAATTATCCCTAGAATCAGCTCTTAAAACTATTTTTATAAACACTTGAATGTTATAGTGTCCGGTAAAACTTTGTTATCTTGCTTTGCATTTCCACAAAATGTAATGATTTTTACCATTACAATTTCCATTAGGCATGTCTTCCTATAGAAACGTTAGGCAAGTTATTCTATAAAAATTCACTTAGTGCAAAATTACTGTTAAGTTCTTCATGATCCGGATAAAAAACTAGCTTCCAAGAATATCCGAAAAGAAGTATTCACTGTTTATCAGAAAGCAAGCAATCTAAACTCCAAGATAAAAAAATAGACTTAAGGAATATAAATGCTCTTTCTCCAAATGAAAAAGTGACATCTTGACATTCACTGCAATCTATTATATAAGTGCATTCTTGTGTAGCCACGTGCCAGAGTGTGAACTGAGAAAAGTAAATTGAGGCACGTCTTCCACATTTGTTATCTTTTCGTGTCTAAAAGCGATACTGTTTGGGTTTTCCAAGTACGAAATAAACTTTTAATATGCAGTTTCGCCTTGAAGTAGAGATTCATGAGTCATTCCAATATTTATGAAAGTTATTAATTTTTATTATTTCTTTCTGAGGAAAATATAATGTTTGCCATAAATTACATATTGGATTAAGAACTATAAATCATGATGTTTCTGCTAACCCTATTACCCTTTTTCCAGAAGATTATTCAAAACTCTCTCTCTCTCTCTCTCATAAGCATTCTTTTCGTACCTAAGTAGGTGAAAGATTTATAGTACAGAATTCAGACTTGCATTTCTCAAAACTAAAAATAACAACTGGATGTCAAAGTCTTTAAATGCATAGAAAAGAAGAAGAAAAAAACTATCCTTGATAAAATTTTACAATATGTAATTCATTTTTATTTCCTATTGTATATGTTAAATATCTCCATTCTTCTTATATATATATATATATATATATATATATATATATATATATATATATATATATATATATATATATATATATATATATATATATATATATATATAAAATCTTAAACATATATAATCTTAAATATAATTATAAATATATAATCTTAAACAGCCGTTTTAATTATAGATTTTTTTTTTTCTATGCATGGCTAACATGGCTAATCAAAAGTTCTGAAAATTTATGTCAACCATACTTGTTGACATATCTTTTAAGAAAAGTGTCAAGTCCAGAATTTAACAATATCTAATACAGTTGAAATGTTATTGGGGAGTTAATAATCCTACCTAGATGGCATAGTACGGACAGCAACATGACTTTGCAAAGGTCTCTGGTTTCCATTCCAAATTTCCATGGATATTTTTGAAAGCGCTTCGGTGATTCGTGACTTTTATCACCACCACATTGCTTAATAGAGGTCTTCAGGATCCCATTTCTGCTTGTTTCACAATGGTAGATAGTTATTATACTCGCCAGAGAAACTTTATTTATACCTCACTTTAGTCGGTTCTCAAGATAATTGATCTTTGTCACAAAGATATAGAGATTTTCTCCAACAAACTCGGAGAAAATGAGTTATGGAATGGTGGAACTTGGTTGCCATACTCATGGTGCCAGGTATTACAAATCATCGATAGACTGAATTGTATATTGTTGGTCATCAATGATAGACATCATTGATGACCAACCTAAGAAATCGGTAGCCAACAAACTCTTTATGTTATTGAGGAAAATTAGTTCATGTGTTTAGATTTAAGTGATTTATCTCTCTATTGTGATTTAATACTAATCTGTCCGGGTGCTAATTTTCATAGGTTAGTCGGCTCTAAAAATACTTTTAATTTCTAGACTGCTAGTCTAGAAATTAAAAGAATTAGGAATGCTGGAAACAAATAAATTGAAATGTCAACTCTTTACTACCACGAATCAGATTTTATTCACAAAAGAATTCCACCTTTTGTCTGTTGCAATTGCCTCTACAGACGGATTTATATTCCGTTTTAATAATATTAGACAATATTGGTCTGCTGTGAAAATAAATAGTAGTTAAATCATGCGACTTAGCAGTTCTTCAAGTATTGTTACAGATTGTTCAAGTCAGAATAACATTTCTGAGTCAGGTGGTTTATCATTGTTTTATCAGACTGGTGATAAAATCCGTTCTGATATCCATGCATATTTCAAAGGTTTTTTTCAACTGAGGTGTAATAGCTAGGATTAACAGTTTGTTTTCTTCCCAGATGTGTTTTTCGTCTCACTAAATAGAACTACATGCTATAACATATACTTAACCGACATATTTGGCTGAATAACCTTCGTTTTCCTGATTACCTTTTTGTCTCCTAAAAACGTTTCTTTTGGTCAATTATAGATTCCCTTTATCCACTGTCAGATTACTGTGCCGCTTACCCTATTGCAGGAGCTTCAAATCCTGAAAAAAGGATTATTATCTTATTACCAAACCTCGGTAATAAGGTTTACCAATGCTTGGCAAACCTTGTCACCAAGGTTTTTGGTGACTACAAAAACCGAAAAAAATATCGGTTTTTGTAGTCGCCAGTAGCAATTAGATGCTGGAGACTACAAAACCCGATAATTGCTAGTGCAATGTATTTATGCCTAAAACTTCTCTTCCCATAATGATGGACGTAGAAAAATTTACAAAGATATTTAATGGAAAGTTTAATATATTTGGGTGTGTCTGAACGGTTCTCGGCCTAACAATGAAAAAATCAATTTATAATTTCAAAATTAATTTTATTTTTCAACATAATATCCCAGAAGACTAATACATTTATTTCAGCGATGTAGTAGTTCTCAGTAGGATCTGCAAAATAGCCCTCTATAGTTGCAATCACCTCTTAATTGAAAAAAGATCGAAATAATATTTCCCGCTTATTGTTTTACTCTTTTCAAGATAATTAATACACAAAATGCTTTTAGCATTCCAAATCAGAAACATAATCTGAGCACGTTCGATATTCAAACCAGCACTTTAATCTGGATGTCAAGGAAAGTGATATCCAGATTAAAGATCTGGATGTCACTTTCCTTGATCCACTAATGATCCACTTTCCTTGATCCACTAATGATCCACTTTTCCAGATCCACTAATGACAATTTTTATCGTATATGTCTTAAATAGAGAACAAATGTATTGAACTGAGCGATGTTGTCTAAGGGCTAAATATATAACTGGATATTCTGCACATCATAGTTTTTGACTGCCGATTCCTGAAAAGGAAGATCAGTATAACCATCACTTTTCTACTCAATGATTTCCATCGGTTTTGAACCAACCGATTTCTTTTATAAAGTGATAAATGCTCTGCTGTATTTCAACACGGGTCAGTTTGCATAACGTTTTCTCGCGACTATACGATATGTTCCAATTAGATGTTGAATTTGATTACACTTGAATAAAGGATTAAAGCAAACATATAATTTCTTGGCCTCTTTAATTTAATTTAGAGTTATTATAAATTTGATTTTTATGTCCTACCTTCAGTTATTCCAGAATAAACTTTTAACGTTAAGAATGTTGATTTTCTGATTTCTTATTGATTTCTTCAATCTAATACTTATTTCCTGAAATAAATTATATTATCCTCACATATTAGACAATCAGATTAAATTGAAATGAAATCTGAGATTAAATGAAACGACAGGAGGTAATGATGCATCTATCACGAACATTGTTTTATGTTTATGTGTTAAATCTACACAAATAAATGGTTTTAAATAAATGAATAGACGATTTTATTCGCTTCTTGATTCGCTTCATTGATTACGAAGTCTGTCAAATTTAGAAAACTATTTTGAGCATGCATTTTACAATCCATAAACCATCAAAAAACAATTTAGAACAAAGTAATCTTCACAAATCTTCCTATAATCGATTTAAAAGACAGGATTGTATCAAAAGAAAATTACAGTAGATAAATTATTTTAAAGTAATATGTACATTTACCTAATCATGTTCTGGACTCACGTAAAGAAAAAAAAATATTACTATTTTCAAAATCAATCAACATTCGAAAATAAATGGAAGAACATTATAGAATGTCAGAAATTTCATTTCTGAGACAGTTTTAATAAGCCCGCAAAGTTCTCTGAATTTGATACGTTATGATAAGTATGATCGCAATTTTCCAAGAGGATTCTTTAAAATTAAATACTTGCTAATTAATTGATTAAACATGTCAACAATACTCTACTTCTTAGAAGATAAGATAATTAGCTTGAATTTTCTTTCAAGTTAAATATAATATAATATAATATAATATAATATTAATATTAATAATAATAATAATAATCGGCATGACTTTCAGAACCTTTAAGTCCATGACCTGCCATTCAAAAATAAATATTGATCCATCCACAAATAAGTGTAGAGCTAATGTAGATCCATATAATTGGTATTATATAATATATCATATTTTTTTCCAAAACGTGACAGCTATGACTGACATAAAGCATATACACTGCTGGGAAAGAAGTAAACAGATACCCCACCACACACACACACACCCACTGGCATGGTGAATTGTGCCATGTAACGAATTACATGTTTGAAGCGGCTATAAATTGGAGGAATACGATGCTCCCAAGTCAGTGCAACTGTGGCCATGTGAAATGGCTGCGAGAAGAGAACTGACGACCGACCACACTCATCGGACGTGACCGTAGGATGTTACGAAGGATAATATGTAAAAAATGTCATTCTTCAGCCGACACGTTGAATGCGTAGATTCGGGCCTCGACAGGAACACGACTCTAAGCGAACACGCATAAACATCCAGAACCGATGCTCACATCGGTTTCCATGGTAGAATTGCAATATGCAAGCCCCACATTACCCGAACCAGCATGCAGCGTCATCTTCAGTGGTGCAAAGAGCGTGTGCAGTGGGACGTCGAAGCTGCTTTGAAAGCTGTTATGGAACGAAGAGCGTATCTCGAGGAGGCCCGGTTATGCACTCTACCAGAGTTCGGAACTCATATATGAAATACGGAGGTGGCGGTGTGATGGCGCTGTTTTTCCTGGCTTCGTGTCGGACCACTATTTGTGGTGCCACGAGCATTGATCTTCAAGAAGTAACTGAATTTTCTTGAAAACGAGATGATTCATACTTTGTGACTTTTCTAGGCGAATGACCAATTTCTCTTTCAGCAAAACAATATACCGCATCGTAAGGTTGCTGCTATAACTGCGTGGATTGTGAACATGAACTTCATCACAATTGACTGGCCTTCATTGAGCCATGATCTGAACCGTATTGAATTTCTGTGGAATGAACTGGACTGGTGAGAACAAGAGAAACCTTCCCAGCAACAGTTCCATGACTTCATTACTTGGCTATTGGAAGAATGATCCAAAATTTGCATTAGGTGCTATCGTCTGTGAAAGTATGTCCCCTTGTTTTCCTACAGTCATAGAAGCGAAAGGAGGTCCTACATTTTATTACCAAACAAACAGCACCATCGCTGTTTGTTTCTCACACGATATTGTCCATCGATTCAAGCAGTGTACATTGATAACCTCGGTGGAATAAATTAATTGCGATATACTGTGATCATTTCTTTCCGAAGATTTCAATTTCGATTGGAAGTATATTATATATTGGCTTTTCTTTAACTTTGTAGCGGCTATCGATTATGCACCGCATCACAAGGCTGCTGTTGTAACATCGTGGTTTGTGAATGTGATCACACTTGCCTGGCCTCCACTGAGACATGATTTTAACCCTATTGAACATGTGTGCGATGAACTGGAGCAATCGGGTGAGATCAAGGGATGGATAAAAAAAATAATCCAAGAATATATTTAGCAAGCCCTTTCCCTAACTCCACTACTGAAGAAACACCATTTCAAATTCATATCGTTTGGTGATATAAATTCATTTCTCAATGTCCCTATTTCTTGAATTTGAGTTTGGCTAATTATTAGCTAAACTAATCATTACATAGGAGTGGGATTAGAAACAGTATTACAGCTGATGTCTGCAGTAATCCTTCTATCCACGCAGACAACAAAAACTGAAGTAAAGATAAAATTTAAAAAAAGTAGGGCTAAGAAGAGTGTTGCTTAATCCATTTGGAGAAAAGTGAATTGGTATAAATATTAATCAACACGAAATAACAAAACGCTTATAAGCAGGTCATGATTTTTATGACAATTTTATTATACAAATTGTCATAAAAAGTTTTGTAAAATATTTTATATGTTATCTTATTTTAATGTAATCTATTTTTTTTCCTCCAGATATATTTTAATTTAATTCTATAACACGTTACTGCAAGCATCTAGCTTGTGATGTACAAATTATCAATCTGTCTCATAATCTACATTCTAAGTCCCTATATTATCTTTAACGCTCCTTTGGTCATATCTGTACACAAGGAGATCATATCTGTACACAAGGAGATCGTATCTGTACACTATTGATGTCCAGTTGAGGATTAGGTCTTATCAATGCATTGCAAATGTTAGTTTTATTTGGATTTTTACACATAAACATTTAAATCTAAGATTGCCTAAAATTCGAAGTTTTTCAAGATTAACAGATGGAAGAACACACTTAGAAGAACACACACACACACACACACACACTATCTCTCTCTCTCTCTCTCTCTCTCTGCACCAATGGCTTATTGTCGTGCGCTTCTATTTCGCATGAAATCTCTTCTGAAATGGTTTTTGGAATGATTCATTTCCTATCAAACCTATAGATCCAGTTTTACATGTTATGAATAAACCTACTAATGTTAGCGAATTTATCCTTGCGGGTTGTTTATTTAGTCGTATTTTCGATGAATTTTTACAGCTAAAATATTCTTAACACAGATTAAATATTTATGCCCTATTTATATTCGGATATATTTTATTTATCTACATAAAAAGTCTCTCCTACTAAAGCTGGAAACTGTATATGCCGTATACTAAATATTTCAGTTGTATCGAAAGCTCTTAAGAACGTGCTTGTTATAAATGGCACGTTCAGACGTATCATGAAGAGCTGTCTACAACAAATGCTTTCTCCACTTCTCAAGGGAGTTATTTCTCCAAGTTCTTATTTCTACGTCATCTTTCGAATACAACCAAGTCGTATCTATATGCAAGAGAGAATGGTATTCAATTATAAAGGCTATTATAAAGGTTGTTCATTATACAATTATATAATAGCTAAACATGTTAAACAAAATTTAAGAAAACTAAATAATACCTAATAAATATGCATGTATATATAACTTTATAGACGAAGTTATTTTCTATCTTTTAAAAATATGCTGTTCATTAAATATATTTTCTCTAATAAGAAAGAGTAACAGTTAACACACTCAACATTTCTGCGCTGTTTTGAGAAATCCTACATGTTATGCCAGTGCTTTGTAATAATGTTTAGAAATTATTCGAAATAACTGGACAATGCACTCGAAGCAGATTGATCATATTATATCATCTGGAAGGAACTAATAACTTGTTAGCAGTACTTCGGTTTCTGATTATTATCCCACCCATAATTACAATATGGTTCAGGAGGGATGAAGGAGAAGTCGTCCGCCTTGTAGAACAACATGGCTGGTTTTCATTCAAAACTTTACTTGCAAACTTTTGTAGTTGAACTTTGTATTGTTATTGGGTAACATCCAGATATGATGAGAATATCGGATATAGCTTGTATGTTATTTAAGTTATTTTAACTTTTCATTATTCAAGATTCAATAGTGTCACTGCACCTTGATTATTTAAAAGATAAAACTGAGTTAAAGTAATGGAGAAGAAAATCATCAGAGGCATTCAGAAGAAAAATATTCACTCTTTCTTATGGAATATGTATATTGCTAATATATGCAGTTCTGATAAGTAATTCAATCAAGACATACTATAATAAAGGGGGGAGGGAAGTATAACACATGATACGTCTTTCATACAGTCTCAAAACTTTCTAAACGACATATTCGGGAAATGATATCACGGTTAATTCTGTCGTCATAATCTTCTATACCGGTTAATGGGTATTCACTTGCCGGTTTGTTCGTTTGTTTGGGAATAGCTCTGTACTGTATATCTAACAGTGTTATATGACATATGACATCTCTGATTTAGTAAAAGCTGAAAAATCTCTTATAAAATATTTTCATTTCCTACATGAGATTACAGTCCAAGTGTTTCTTAGCACAAGTATTACTGCGTATTAGTCATTCACATGATTTGCATCAATATTGATAAGTAAACATAGAAAGCAGTTTAAAGAAAAAGGGGTAAATATAAATGGCTATATTTTTTTTTCACGACCTTGAATGAATAATATAATGTTCATTAATAATTATTTACGTCGACCTAATTTCGGTTAAACAAATGGCAGTTAAATAGCATTTGTCACACTCTAATGAATTTGTCTGACTCTAATGAATGATTATATGTTTTTACTATAAAAATGTAAATGAAATTCTCATATATAAATACACGTACAATCAAAATTCGATGTTATCAAGACAGGAGATTTTCTTACTTATGTCATACAGTAACTTAATCTGATTTCCATTTATATCTAGAAAATATTCAGATAGTTCGATGATATTGTTTGTTTACGAGTAATGTTAAACTTTGCTATCCATTTTTCTTACTTGATAACATACCTCGTTGACATCAATGACACAAATGTAGTGAAATGTCAAACTTCAGTCATTTATTTGTGAACAATATCGGATTCACTTAATGATGTGTGTGTGTGTGTGTGTGTGAAACACTATAGTCGTATCGCTACCAAAAAGTTTCAGATAATAACATCGATAAATGATAAAACGTCCAAATTAACATCATGCTACAGGCATAGTTAAACTTCAAATTCAGTCCTCTTTCCGTTCTCTAGTCCATTCTCCAGGTTCCTGCCGTTTCTAATATGCTCCACTCCCGATTCTTCTAGCCAGAGAAAGGTTTCCCCCCCCCCAACACGCAAGGATTCGCTGTTCCATTAACGGCTTAAAAAATTGATATTTGTTCATAGATAGTAGTACAATCCTAAGATTTGAAACCGTTAAGGTAATTATATGCATCTTGTTCAAAAGCTATATTATGAAGAGATGCTAACGTTGTGCATTGTGTTCTACAGCTTTATTCTGAAAGATTAGCACCTTTCTCAATCATTCTGGATTTCATTTTATCTAGGGTTATAACAGTTCCAAATGTGATCTCTCTTATGGTCAGTATTTTTTCCCCTCTATATCAGGACGATTGTGCTGCGCCTTTTCACTTAACCAAATGGCATTTATTCCTTATCCTTATATCTAAGACGAAGAACATATTTATTCCTGCTGTTGTCCATACAATTCATATTTCCCTCTTTCCTTAATCATTTTTAAGTTTGCGCTGTAAATCAAGAGCCAGAGATCAGAAAAACCTTCTGCAATTTTAATGTTAAAAATATCTTCTGGTAGCGAAATCATCCATCAAGTTATTCTGAAAATGTGTTCTGCATAGGTAATTATAACTTAGATTGCGTTTTTTCATTCTCTGTTTCCGTTGGTATTTATTATATAATTCAGAAATTAGATTATAATCAGGTTATTCCAAATTAGTCGCGATGCTTAGCGGTGGGATCCAGGTTTATCAGCTTAACGGTTTTGTTAAAGAACTTCAT
The DNA here is from genome assembly GCF_054136105.1 of Typopeltis vanoorti. Taxonomy (NCBI): domain Eukaryota; kingdom Metazoa; phylum Arthropoda; class Arachnida; order Uropygi; family Thelyphonidae; genus Typopeltis; species Typopeltis vanoorti. Next base: position 84,919,236 of record NC_143556.1, on the reverse strand, counting down.
TAGAATCTTTCCCAAGAGACTGCAAATGCATGTAATCATCTGCATCGCACTCATTAAGTTAAAATTATAAATGACAGATTTTGATAATTATGAATAATTACCCACAGATTAACATTTATTATTTTAAAATTTTAGAGTGTACAAGTTAAATAAAAATATAATGGAACCATTAATATTACATTTATTATTCAACTTCCACCCTTGAACTGACTTTTTCCCACATCTGTTCTTTCCTTTGAGAAAGCAATTTGAATTTTTAAAAATACGTCATGTGGAGATCTATATATAAACAAATAAGGAATGCATTGCTTTCGAAAGAGCCTAGAATATGATCCAAATACCGTACGCGAGCCATTTGAAACAACCAACTGCTTATTAGCATTATGGCATTTTATGCAAGTTGAAATTTAGCGCTAGCATAGAAAATTTCGAAAAGTAATTTCTCATTGATGATGATGGATATATGCACTGCTTGGAAAGAAGTCTGCGGACACCCACCTGGGGAAGCTGTATCCTTCCAAGTAACTAGTCACGTCCTTGTAGCCGTTATAAATTGGAGCAATATGATGTTCTCAAGTCACTGCAAATGTCTGCGAGAAGGGAACTGACAGAGTTCGAAAGAGGCGTTATGATAGGATGCCGTGTTGCAGGCCTATCTTTTTGCCAATTATTGTTGAAACATTGGGTCATCCTAGTTGAATAAATAGTAACAGCATACTGAGATGGTGGAAGGATACAGGGAGTCAATCGTAAGTGTTACCCGCAGTGGATCACCACACTCGGCGAACGTGACCGCTAGTGCCTTAAAGGATAATGTAAAACTTTCTCTTCGTCGGCAGGCATCTTGAATGAGGAGTTCCGGGCACCGACTGGAACACGATTCTGCACAAAAACATTCAGAACCGAGGCTTGTAACATGAGTTTCCGTGGTAGGAACGCCTCACATTATGCAAACCTCTAATTACCAACATGCACTGTCGTCTTCAGTGGTGCAAAGAGAGTGGACAGTTGGACTTGTTAACTTGGAAATATGTTTTATGGAGTAACGAATCACACTGAGGAACAGTGAATCACCCACTACCAAGCAGATGGACAGATGTGGGTGAGGCGGATTCCCGGTGAACCTCTCTTACCCTGAGAACGTAATCCTAACTATGAAATTGAGAGGTGTCAACATTCTGGACAATGCAATGATTCCTACTTTGTGATGTTTCTACGAACTCACCATTGTCTCTTTCAGCAAGACAGTGCACCATGTCATAAGGTTGTTGCTGTGACTTCGTGGTTTGTGACCATGAACAACGCCACACTTGACTGTCCTCAACAGAGCCATGATCTCAACCCTATTGATCATCTGTGGGATGAACTGGATCGTAGGGTAAAGTCAAGGGCCTCAGCCACACAATACATGCCTACGGAAAGAATTGGTTCCACATTCACATTGATCGTTATCGTGAGATTCTGTACACTATGTCCCATAGGACTGCTGCAATCATCGCAGAAAAAGCAGGTCCTACATCTTATTATTAAGTAGGCGCTATGGCTGTTTGCTTCTTACACTATGGTGTCCATTGACTTCTTTCCAAGCAGTGTAAATGACGGGTGTATACAATTGAGATTGTGTAATATCCTGCTCTGGCTGACTGAGGGTTTGCGTACTTTCACAGGTAAATCATTGCAGTTATTTGATCAATAGATCATAAATATGCAGATGCAAAATTTAAAATTGAAAAAAGTTTTTTTTATTTTTTTCAAACCTAAAATGTATGTTCTATACTTTAGTATTATACAGAGGGTAGTTTTTATTTATCTATCTCTAATATTTTGCTGGCTTTCAGTTTTCAATTTTCAACATTTATTGTTGTTGTCATTTGAAATTACGTCCGAAAAAAAAAAAGGTAAAACTCTAAGGTAGTGTATTAAAAGTCACTGTTCTGAATTAAAATCTCGAGTTTGTGGGAAGAGAGGAAACTACTCCTTTGCTGCAGTATGAGACCGGATAACTCATCTTCAGTAAAAGGTCCTTATTTCATAGAAGATTCCTCGCGTCATAGATTGAGATATGCAATTTGGCACGAAATGATTGTAAAATTTGATATTCTGAAGGCTATTAATTAATTAAGCAGTAGTTACTAGAGGAATACAGGAATCTTAGAAGCAATACCCGCATAAAATTCTATTTGTAATTTAGTTTTCTGAAGAATTGTTATTCTGTATTAATTACTGGTATTTTCTCTAGAGCTACTCATTATATTAACATGTTTGTTCAATAATCGCTGTTTCAGTGATACAAACAAGAACCTTGAGGTGGTCTTGGAGAGAAAACGAGAAGAGTGCAATCGATATGCTTTGTTTAATTATAAAATCTTAAATCGCACACAGTTCAAAACTCAATAAGAATTATGTTTTCTGATATCACACGTAACACAATGCAAGATATTCTTACAATTAATGTTCTTAGACGTCCTTAAATGTATCGTATTTCATAACGATTAAAATAATCATCATGGTAACAAAAAGCCTGATCTGTCCGCATTCACGATTCGCCCACTTTCTTTGAGTAACATGAATAAACTTTGCTGAATGTAGCTTACTCAACAAGTTTTAAGAGGATATGAATCTCGCATTATCTGGTTAAAAACAACCATGGGCATCGATCTTGCTTAGCAAGGTCGATACAAAGTTTGGTTTCATCGAAACATTAAATCCGATCAGAATTTAAAGGATCAGAATTCTTCAATGTTAGTAACATCTGTTTGAAATACTGTGCCTTTAAATTCTGATCATAACATCTGAATACCTTTGTAGTTTGGATATTAAATTATTTGAAACGACGTTTAATATTAAGTATGGTGTTCAATTGAATATAATATTCCCTAATAAAGCATAACTTGCAAACAATTTTATTAAGAAATATTATATATTGGATTAAATAAAGTTTTCTTAATATTATTACTTTCTGTCATAAATGTTATAGTATAGTTAGCGGTGTTCTTTTCAATTCTTATACTGTCGTTATATTTGAAAAAATGTTTTTTTTTTTATCTTAAAATTGAGGAGTTTGTAATGAACTTGAATAAATTGACTTGCATCGTTTGAATAACCGAATTTCCAATTCCAATTCTAAAATTAAAAAATTCAGTATCACGCAGAGAAGGCATCGTTTTTAGTTCAAAATTTACTTCTAATATTGCTAAAACTTGAAACTAGAAAGAACAATGCTTTTTAGCTTATTATAAATACGTGACAAATTGATTGGACGAAGGAACTGTTGCACAAGTGTAGTACGGCGGTTGGCAACTCACGCACCACATGCATTCTTAAATCACCTTTTACTCTAGGATGTGAGAAATCTTTGTAAGACTTTTTTGGAATTATAAAGTTAACGTATGAGTCAGATCTCATAAGAGGGCAGTAGAGTTTTTTTTTATCGCCCTCAATGCGGAAACTCTCCTCTAAAGACCACACAAGGAAAGTATAAGCCACTTCAATCCACCAATAAGTGCGTCGGGCGTTTCATAGTTTAAAGTAATCCATCCAGCCTTCCTAAGAGCATTCAGAAACATCCATATCCCCGGCCGAATTCTAATCTGCAGCCTGCTGGTTTGAGGATGTTTGCTATTGGGAAAACCAGGCTGGCAATTATTGCAAATGTGGCAATTATTGCAATTATTTGCAATAATTGCCATTTGCAAATAATTGCAAATGGCAATTATTGCAAATTTCAAAAATGTTCAAAATCTAATATATATTAATTATTCAGAAACGTTCAGTGTCGTAACTCCCACATAAGTTGGAATTTTAATTATAATATATCTAATCATGACACGATCTACTTTATAATTTATCGTAATTAGTGTATCTGCGGTATACTATGAACATAAAATGAAATTGTAAAGTAGCAATTCGAGTTTATACAAAACTCGTAACTTCCTTACATAATAAAGTTACAAAGGTTATCTGTCTCATTGTACTACGTAATAATTAATTGTCCCTTGTACTACGTAATAATTAATTCATCTTCCTCCAATGTCCAATCCTTATCTGCTATATCATTTAGTTCGATAAACATTCTGGTTCGGATACCGGAAAGAGTTTTTATAATTTTATTAAATTTAAGATGCGTTATCTGGTTTCGTACGAAGGAAGTATATCTTTACAAATTGTTGAAAGTATATTTTTTACAAATTGTTCTTTATTTTAAAAAATGTAAATGCTTTTAACCCTTTGGTATTTTCATAAACATCAAAGTTTAAACTAAAAAGCTCTCTTTCAAAAATATTTACGAATCATTGCAGATTTGTTTAAGTCCGAGATCTCATATATCACTTACTAAATCGAAGCTAGATTATTATGCTTTCAACTACAATTACTTCTTGCATATTTGAATTTTATCCAGTGTTATCTATTCTGTTATACTTGACTCAGATTTTTAAACGTTGTAAAAGGATCCGTTTCCTTTCCTCTGAATTTAAAAATAAGTAAAGAGTATAGTAGTTTAGTTTCGAATGAGCTATGCAGGATGTTAATAGTAGTTGCAGATGGAATTAAATATAGAATTCCACAGTATTTATCTTTGTAATTATTGAAGTACTACTGAAAAAGATCTGAAGGTTTCATATTTTGCTTATGTTGTTGGTAATTTCTGTTATTTCTCATTGAATAAAGAGTAGAGAACAGAAGAAATAATTACGGGATTAAATCACTTACTCGAGCATATCTAATACTGCAATGTGATTTAATGAATTTAATTGGAAACCAAATTAAACACATGTTTTGAGTGGATGAGAGGATAGCAAAATTATGTTTATTTAATTTATAACGCCTACAGAAAGAAGCCAAATTGTCAGACGAAAACTCTCCATCTTACACCGTGTTCTTAACAGTCCACTCTGTTTCAGATGTTTAATCTTACATCTAAATGCAGAGGCAAGTTTTAAAAGAAGGGTACGAATATTTATTTTACCTGGGAATAATTTTAATTATAAGTTATACCAATTTCAAAAAGTTTAGATATTATTAAAATGACGAAAAATGGAAAATAATGTAAATTTAATAAATTAAAAAAATTAAAAATTAAGAGAAAAGCATACAAACCATATTATTTTTCTAAAGAAAAACACTGATATTATAAAATAATTCCTATCGTTTCTGACTATACCCATGTGGTGGCCGAGATAAGAATAGCTCCACTGCGGATGCTTTCCCCTGGAATACGAGCGGTTCTGCTCAGTGGTGGGGGGCCCCTCAATAAGTGGAGCCAACGCTGAGTGGGACGGTCTTTCAGCCACTCGTAGGGAATGGTCCGGAGGCTCGCCTTCATTTTTAGAGAGGGCTTTACTTACATATCATCCCCACTGTAGCCCATGCATGTCGTAAGAGGCGACTAAAATGGACGCAGAGTTTCTTCGAGAGTTTCGCTCTCTTAGGTTTTGCTTCCGGTGAGGGGGGTGCTTAGATTTAAGGGGGTTTCCTTGAAAGAGCATTTTGTGTCTCCGGGGCGGTTGTTTATCGGCGTTGCAAGTGTGCAGGTTATTTTTTCTTCGTTAACGCAATCTTCTTTTCTACATATCAGCATCAGCCCATTCTTGGATTGTACATCCAGCATTGTGTATAAGACACCACTACAGTTAACTAAACAAAGCGGATGTTTTTCGGCGTTGCAGGTGTGGGGCTTTGCCGGTGGATGCCTTTTCCTGGAATATGAGCGGCTCTGCTCGGTGGTAGGGTGAGCCTGTCACTGAATGGGCCAACGCTGAGGTGGATGATCTTTCCGTCACTATAGAGTGGTCTAGGGATCGTTCTAATTTTTAAACAGGGCTTTATTTAAAAAACCACATTGCAGCCCATGCATGTCGTACGAGGCGACAGAAATGGGTATCCAGGGAGGGTAATGCTATATGAAGTTTTAATTGAAGCTCGGCTATTTCTGTTACCATCCCGGCATGATCAGAATCTATAGCCCTATCTTACCCCATCCATACATTTTCTTCTACAGATAACGGGGAATGTGAAAGCATTCTTGCTTCACCCATGTAGTCAAAAAAAAAAAATAATAATAATAATAAATTGTTTCTGACTGAGAAAAATGTAGACCTACTGTTATTAAACTGAATATCATTGTTTATCAGATTTCGAAGTACTTGTGGTGTGGTGTGATATAATGGTGGAAAACTGTATCAAGACTACTAATGATAAAATTTTATTCAATTCACCAATCTTTATTTTTTCTTCGTTAACGCAATCTTCTTTTCTACATATCAACATCAGCCCATTCTTTGATTGTACATCCAGCATTGTGTATAACACACCACTACAGTTAACTAAACAAAATGATTTCCACATTTTTTTTTTTTTGTTAGTAGCATCTGTGAGAAGATATCGAACAAGGATATTTGGCATGTGCATTTCTTGCTTCCAGAAGGATTTCTTTGTAAAATTTCATCATAAAGAATGGTTATATTCATTTAATTATACTCCTTTTTTCTAAAACATGACAAATTCCATCACTAACTATACCTGGCTCTGTAAGACAGAAACACCAATTCCGATTTGCACTCTAGGGGATGGCACAAAACTTGTTAATGAATTTTCCCTTTAAAGTGGGTTAGTAGGCCTCATACGGAGATGACGAGGTTTTCTTTCCTTAAACTAGAGATTTTGCTCCCACTAAACAGGCAACTGACCATAGAACACATAAATGTACAGGCATAAATAAGTATTCCGGTTGCATGACTTTCAAATAACCTAATCCAATTCTTGATTCTTATTCCTACCATTTATCCTCACATTGGTTTCACTAATCATTGAACTTCTAGTTCGTTTAAGTTCATTTAATAAAGGACCACGCCTTCATATATTCAATCTATTAACTCTACTAGATATCCCGTATTTTAATATACTTCTGTATTTGTTTTCATGACGACGTCTGTTTTCCTTCAGTTGTCTTCAGCAGACCTTTTATTTTTACATGTATCTTTAATTAACTATTTTCTTATTAAGAGAGCACTCACATGTATACAGTCAAACTGATTACAAACTGTGCTAATTTTGCTCTCCTATTCCCATACAAAGATATATAAACGTATTGCTATAACAAATGTTTAACAAAAAAAAAAGGATCAGTTGGTTTATTATAATTTACTTATAATTTTAATTGTTACATTACTGATTGCAATGTAATGTTACATTACATTACAGATGCATCAAGAAATACAGAACATTCATATACTGCAATCTTCATTCCTTTTTCTTAAAGAGAATTTATGAATCCTCTGAATAAATACAAAATTAATGACGGAAAAACTCAGGTGAAAAGATTTTTTAATAGTATACTTTTCGCCTGTGTGTGAGAGGCATCTTCAGTACATTTTAAGCTCAAATTAAACAATAACTGACAAATCCAAAAAGCGCCACCTAAGTTGCTAGTGTAAGATAAATAAAAAGGTCAGTAAGATTTCCTAACAAAAAAAAACTATATATACAATAAAAAGTTAGGAAAGATTAGCTGATTTGTAAAGTATTATCTCCCATAAAGTGGGATAGAAGTAAACCATCGGATCTGTTTAAGTTAGCAGGGTGGAGTAAAGTTTCACATGTTTCTTTACAAAGCCGTTCTATAAGGAACCGACTTTTGTGAAGGACTGTTGTGTTTTCCTAATGAACTCTATGTCTGGTTAAGTTGGCATGTTCTGCAAGTCCAGACTGTTCAGGTTTAAGGTACTGAATATAAGACTGGTGTTCTTCTAGTCGAATAGAGGGAGATCTTCCTGTTTGTCCGAAATAAGATAATCCATAAGAGCAAGCAATCTGCTAGACACCTGGATAATTAAGATGTGGAAGCTTGTCCTTAGGAGAAATGAGAAAGGTGGAGATTTTTCTGACCGGTCGAAAGGCAACAAAAATATTCAGTGGTTTTAAAACTTTTGCTATACGTTCACTAATGCCGTGTATATAAGAGAAAGGAATGCGCATTATCTCTTCTATATTTGAAGAGGAAGACATATTAAAACTATTCAAAGCTCTTTTGATGAAGGAATTCTTGTATCCATTAGATAGAAAGGAAGAAGTAATATATTGCAGTTCTTTCTGTAATAGATCGTCTGAAGAACAAAAGGAGTGTGTCCGATGAACCAGTGTTTTAATAGTTCCTGCCTTTTGACTGGGATGGTGATGAGATTCAGCATGGATATAATGGCCAGTATGAGTCTTCTTTCTATAGACTGAGAAATGTAGGTTACCTTCTGGTTGGCAAAGAATTAGAAGATCTAAAAAGGCTAACTGCTTATTTGATTCTATTTCTAGGGTAAACTGGATTCTTGGATGAAGTGCATTTAACTTAGTGAGAAACTGTTGAAGTTCATCAGAACAGCCATTCCAAATAGCAAAAATGTCACCCGTATATCTTAACCAATGAGTATGACTGGGAGAAATGTTGTCAATGATACGTTTTTCAAAATGTTCCATAAAGAAGTTGGAGATAGCAGGAGAAATAGGATTGTCCATTGCTGTTCCTTCCATTTGTTGATACAACTTATTTTTAAAGATAAAATTTGGCTTTCGACAGGTCAGAAAAATCTCCACCTTTCTCACTTCTCCTAAGGACAAGCTTCCACATCTTAATTATCCAGGTGTCTACCAGATTCCTTGCTCTTGTGGATTATCTTATTTCGAACAAACAGGAAGATCTGCCTCTATTCAACTAGAAGAACACCAGTCTTATATTCAGTACCTTAAACCTAAACAGTCTGGACTTGCAGAACATCCCATCTTAACCAGACAGAGTTCATTGAAAAAAGACAAGAGTCCTTCACAAATGTCGGTTACTCATAGAACGGCTTTATAAAGAGACATGTGAAACTTTACTCCACTCTGCTAACTTAAACAGATCCGATGGTTTACTTCTATCCCCCTTTATGGGAGATAGTACTTTACAAATCAGCTAATTTTTTCCTAACTTTTTATTGTATATATATATATATATATATATATAGGTTTTTTTTTTGTTGTTAGGAAATTTTATTGAGATTTTAGTTATCTTACACTAGCTACTTAGGTGGCGATTTTTGGAATTGTCAGTTATTGTTTAATTTGAGCTTAAAATGTACTAAAGATGCCGGGGACACATAGGCGAAAATTATACTATTAAAAAATATTTTTACGTGAGTTTTTCCGTCATTAATTTTGTATCTATATGTCTACTCACGGTATTCCCTTATTAAATTCCCTTATTGTATATATGTCTACTCACGGTATTCCCTTATTAAAAGTTAATCCTTTGAATGAAAGCCTTCCAGGAAGCCCACATCAACAATAGGAACAGATAAGTACTCAAAACATCGTACAGGAGAATATATATATATATATATATATATATATATATATATATATATATATATATATATATATATATATATATATATATATATTCCTTTCAGTTCTATTCTGTAGTAGGCTCTGCAATTTTATATATATATTTAATTTTCATTATTATTATTATTATTATTATTATTATTATTATTATTATTATTATTATTATATAACACCCTCCCTGGAATCCAAGGACTCTATATAAATGCAGCAGGAATTGTGCTGGAAGCCAACATCAACAGTAATAAAGTCTAAAATAGATAAAACGAAGAATTAAGATAAACTATGAGATTCGTGAAAAGATTTTAAAATCGGTTCTATTGCTACTCTAACTAAAAAAGTGAAAATAAATAAAGCATAGATCTCTTCAGTTGCATAAACGACTATCTAATATCTGAGAATTCAAATCAGTCACCACAAAATACCAATATTTGTTTGTACAAAACCAGTAATCAAGCGATTTTTTCATGTAGTTCCTTGATATGGAGCATCCTTGAGGCTCCATATCAAGGAACTACTTAATGCTCAGTTAATTAATACCATCAATAGCTTTAGGACATTCCTTCGATCAATACTGGGATATATATGGCACCATCAAATTCCTAATGTTGCATTCTTGAAAAAAGCCAGCAAAGACATCAAACGAAAACAACTCAGTTAAGGAGATCGCAACCTCACCAACGTTCAGCAGTCTTGCTCTCTACAGAACCACTTAAAAGACAATAATAAAATATTTTGATTTTGATCTTGGTAGTAAATAAGTAAAATTCTCTTTTTTTAAGATGAGACTTATGCACTATTTGACATTTACTCGTTGGTACATAACAAAGAAACTTGACTCGCCTTCATTTATAGACTTTATCTCCATAAACTCTAATTTGCATATTTTGGTATTTATTTTCCTATTCATACTTGAATAAACTATTATGATGATGAAACATTATTAGTTACTAGTTAATGAAACTCGAAAGCCGTTTAAACATAAGCATGTATAATCTGTATCTGGTATTTGAATATCTCTTCTTTTGATCTTTTTAGCAACATCTGTTCCAATAGGAAATGTAAAATCAGGTTGATCAAATTTCACCTCTCAAATTCTTTCTTCATGAACACTATATCACACAGTATCCTAGATCTTCTCTTATCTGATCACTCATCCTTTTTCTCGGTCTTCCTCTTTTTTTTCCCTTCTTTCTAAATTCATTCACATTATATGTACAAACCACTTCGAACGGGAGTCCACATTTCTTCAACACTTTTTTAGTCCAAAAACCATTATTAATATCCACATTTCTTGTTTCGTCTTCTGTTCTAATCTAGATTAACACCCTCTTTTTACTGTAGTTCAATATACAATATATTAAATTACCTGGGATTATTTAAGTGTAAATTGCATTTTTACTGCAGCAGTACATGGTTATTGATGGAAGTATAACAACTGCATAATGTAGCGATAATACATTTAGTTAATACATAATTTACCGAGATATTTTAATGTGTTGTTTAAAATTGGTCGTATTCTCAAATTTACCAACACGCTAGGTTGTTATCTTTGCATTCTCTATGAATGACATAAGTTGGACAAATACTTCCTTTTGTCTGAGTACAAAGACCACATAGAATACTAATTATGGTACAAAACTTTAAAGTGCCGTGGGCAACTATTTGTCATTCCCCAATTGTTTGTATGTCAACACACAGAATGAGAATAATATTCTAATATTTTCTGTAGCTTCGAGATATTTGAATATAAATTCCTGTGAACGAAAATGCGACATCCAGTTGTAACAAAGGCGTTACAAGAAAGAAATTTTACAAGACGCACCTCACAGAATAGTTACATGCGTACATAAGATAACATTAGCTTTGTTCTGTTTTGAAGATTGCACGGAAAGAAGTGGGTGGTAAAGAAGTGCACACTATTGATTATTGTAGTTCCTTACCCATGCTCTTTTCCAGGAATAAACAAAGACTTTCTTTTGTTCACATTGTTGTCTATAATGCTGTACTTTTAATATGCGTTTTTTTTTGAAAAATAAAAATATAAAAATTCTTATGTAATATATATTTACACATTTTCAACTTATATGTAAATTTCCGTTGTTTCTTCAACTCTCTCTCTCTCTCTCTCTCTCTCTCTCTCTCTCTCTCTCGCACGCACACACAGAAACGTGATTTAAAGAACGTTATTATTCTAGACTAACATTCCTATTTGTTCCAACTTACTTAAAAACATCGATGTCTGAAAATAATCTCATATAAGATAAAATATTCTGTTTCTTTATACTTTTCATATTTTTTTAAAGGTTGAATACGTCAAGAATGAATAAAAATATTCAGAAAAGCACTTTATAAAATAATATTATTATTATTATTATTATTATTATTATTATTATTATTACGGACAACTCCAAGGAGTCCTTAGACTCATCGAGGGAGGCTCTAAACATCATATCAAGAGCAACTATTTGGCATTCGCATAGTATCTATCATACTTTGCTTTAAATTCATTTACAGTCATGGCACACACGACAAACTCTGGCAGCTTATTCCACTCATTCACCACTCTCCAAGTAAAAAAACTAGTTTTAATACCCGTGTAACTACACTCTTGCTTAGTTCCCATGGATGGCCCCTAGTTCTCCAATCACCAGACCTGTTCTGAAAATTTTCCTCTGAATTAATCTTGTAAAAACCCTTCAGTAATTTGAATGTCTCAATCATATCACCCCTTTTCCACCTATTTGATGAGCTGATTTAGCCACTTTGAAATCTCTGGCTTCGTCAGCTTCCTGGAGTACAGTTCCACCAATGTGATATACTCCTGCTAAAGTTTTCACACAAAAGTACGTAACCTTACACTTTGCTACATTAAATTGACATCCATTCTAATTAGTACAGACTGCCAATCTATCAAAATCATCCTGCAAAATTTTGACATCATGCGCATTCATTATTGCTCTACCCAACTTTGTATCATCAGCAAACAAATGAATAGTTCCTCTCAAATCCTTTCCTATATTATTAATGAACAAATTAAATAGCAGTGGCCCAAGAATAGAACTCTGCGGAACACAACTAGTAACAGGCCTTCTTTTGGACTTAACTCCTTAATAAACTACTCTCTGATATCTCTCCATCAACCACTCTCCTATTCAACTCATCAACCCTATATCCATCCCCGTGTGCTGCAGTTTATTGATTAGAATTCCATGTGGTATCATGTCCAAGACCTCAGCAAATTCCAACAGTATCACTGTAAATCCATTATCCTTATCCAGTTCAGTCGTCACTGAATTATAAAACGTGATCAAGTTACTAAGTCATGATCTACCTTTCATAAAACTATGATGTCTTCCATACAGTATCCCATTTTCATTTATCCATTCCTGTATTTTGCTCTTGACTAATATCTACAAAACCTTGACAACGATTCCAGATATGCTGATCGATGGGTAATTTGCAACAGCAGTCTTGGAACCTCCTTTACGCAATGGAACTATCTTCCCCTCCATCCACCCTCTCGGGACTATCCCAGAGCTGAGATTTAAATTAAACAATATGGTCAAGGGAACTGACAATTCCTTTGCCGCTTCACGTAAGACTTTAGCTTGTATACCACCCAATCCCATAGGTGTATTTACATTAACGTTCTGTAATATACTATTCACCTCCATTTCATTCACTTCAATTCCTCTATCAGCCATTCATTCTCTCATTCCTGCAATATCACAGCTTGGATGATATACTCTTGCAAAGTGTTAAATAAGCAAAGTGTTAAAAAAAAAATAAGCGCCGAATTAAAAAAAAAATATTCCATCGAAATTGAAATCAAGGAGGTTTTATCTGTTTAATGAAGCTTATTTTGGTCTCGCAGTTCAAATATATACTGTAAACTATAAAATGTCTGTGTTCATCGAAAATCTCTATTAGTTTCGAATCCAGTACTGGAGAATCTTATTAAGTGTTAGGCATTTCCAACTCATCTTTATTGTTAGTTTGTTATCGAATAGAAGATCAAAGTTCTCTTGTAGTTTACTGGATTAGTTTTATAGTTCTTTGACTTTGTCGACTTAGATTCGCATTATGCTCTTCACGTTCATGAGAAATCGTGCTGTGCTGATTGAATTGCTCCGCCGAGTATGCTTCAGCTCTCTCAAGATTACTTCGTTTATTAGAGTCTTAATCATGTTCTTTAATTTTGAAATGCAATTCACCTAACCCTATTATTATATATTTCTTAAATACAATTAACATATTTTGAGAAATGTAAATGATGGATGCAAATAACATACAGGGTGGCCATAAATTAACTTTCCCTCTTTGGAGGTATTGTAGCTAAAACTAATACACGGAATGAGACCGCATTTTTATTGAGAATTTTGAAGGCATGGAGAGTACTAAATTTTGGTACTAAATCTTGTTTTCCGCGAAAAAAAGATTTAGTAACAAAAGTCGCCGATAGAGGAAATTTGACTGCTGGTGGAGCTGGAGCCGAAATTTCGGGCACAATATATTTCGGACAATTCTTGAAATGTTTGACAGCTGGCGGAGCCGAAAGCAATCAAATATTTGCAGTAAACGCAGGTAAAAAGGATTATGCAAATTTTACTGTGCGTACGTGACAGTATTCCCAAGGGATTGGGAACGTTCAGGCAGTTATTCGAATGACTGACGAATTGTGCTCAATATGCGTCCTACCTTTCCTCGGCGTGCTTTACTTGTTAAGTTATTTTACCTTAAACAGTGCAATGCCGTAGCGGCACTTCGGGAATTTAGAAGGCTTCATAACCTGCGTACAGGTCCTATATCCGCTGTAGCACTGAGCCCTATGATTAATAAGTTTGAAGAAACTGGATCACTAGGAGTTATACCTGGCAGAGGACGGAAAGCAGTGCAAGAAGAGACAGTAACAGACGTTGTTACTGCGGTGTTCGACGACACAGGGACCAATACTAGTCCAAGCGCTCTTGCCATAGCTGGCAAACTTGATATGGCTTATTGTACAGTCTGGAAAATCTTACGGAAAATGCTTGACTTCTATCCGTATAAGTTCAGTCGTGTGCAAGCCCAAACTACCGCAGATTATGATAAGCGCATGACCTTCGCGCTAACGTTTGTTACCCGAATGGAGGTCGACAATGACTGGCCTTGTGGGGTGATGAGGCTCATTTTTATCTGAATGGGTTGGTCAACATTCAGAACTGCAAAATTTGGGCATCTGAACATCCCTAAGCGATCGAGCAAATACCACTGCATTCTCCAAAAGTCACCGTGTGGTGTGGCTTCACAGCGATTTCATAATAGGACCATACGTTTTTGAGCGTATTACCCCTACAGGTCCTGTAACCTGTTCCATTACTGCAGAGATTTATCGACGAATGCTGGAAAATTTTGTCATTCCTATATTGCAGCAAAGACAATGTTTGGACTCCGTAATTTTTATGCAGGATGGAGGACGGCCACACATTGAACGTTCAGGACAACACCTTTTATACCATAATTTTAGTAATGAGAGGGTTATCAGTCAGTTCTTTCCAACGGCATGGTTGCCTCGATCTCCGGATATCACTCCATGTGACTTTTGACTGTGGGGTATTTGAAATCCATTGTGTTTGCTGGTGGCGTTCCATGTCTTGAAAGAGAACATAAAACGGGTTGTTATGAACATCCAATCCGACTCCTTACGCTCAGCTGTAGAGTTTGTCGCACACTGGATGCAATTTGTTGTACACCAGAAAGGTCAGCACATTGAAAATCGTGTATGTGGTCCAGGGGATCCTGATTCTGATGAATAAAACATTATTTCATGTGAGTTCAATCACTACATTAATTTGTGTCTCTTTCAAGTTGTTGTTTTAGTTTAATTATTATTATTATTATTATCATTGTAAGCTCTACATATCCAGCTGGAATGAGTGACGCGGCTGTCTCTTACACCGTCGAAATGTTATTATTCCATTTTATTTGTCTTTAATGTAATTATCCGCTTGTTTTCGACTCCGGCAACGCCAAAATTTCCCCCCTATCGGAAACTTTTAATACTAAATCTTGTTTTCGCGGAAATCATTCCCCATGCCTTCAAAAGTCTCAATATGAAATTTGATCATATTTGGTTTATTGGTTTTAGCTACAGATGCCTCCAAAGAAGGAAAGTTATTTTATGGCCACCCTGTATTTTAATGGCAATTTGATGTGTATTATTCAGTTTTCTGAATACTACACCAAATATTTTTTTTTTTTTCATTAGGAAAAAGGTTGGTGGAAAATTAATAATAGAAAATCAGTAAACTCTTTTTTTTTAAAAAGTATGGTTTTATATTATTGCATAATTATAAATTCAAGAAATATGAACAATATTTAAACGTTTATTAATTTAACCGTTAATATATTTAGGAGACTAATTCGTGAAATGTTTGCAGCGACATGAAATAAAAATGATTTCTCCGAACTTATAATTACGGATCCAATTGTGGGCTGTTAATGATTAGAGAAGTGGCTCGCTCTTTCGTCGACTTTCGATAAACTTCTATCAATCCACTTAATCAAACACAATCAAAACACTTAAAGGTAAGCTTTTTCTTCATTTTGTGACAACGGGATCTTTGTTCGCTTGTAGATCATCGATTTGATCTACCAGCAAATAGAGATTTCACATTTGGGTTCTAAGACCAGCTTTTCAAACTTTAAGTTTTGATAATTGATAGACATGGAAAAACCAATAGACGAAACAAATTTTGAAGACGTTTATCGGAACTTATCCGCTTGGGTGAGGTGCATAATAGTAGGCGGCCAGGAAAAATAAAGCACTATGACATGTTTCCCCCCACAATTGTCACAGATGATAGACTGAAAAACGTGACGGCATTGGACATTGGAGAGCGAAGCTCGGGGAAGTCACCAGATCCTGAGGGATCAGTAATATCCAAAACAGTGCCCACTATATTTTGGATACAGGTGGTACAGAGGAAGAATTTCAAACCGTTACACCTAAAAAATGAAAATTTCCGTTACTAGAGAATCACCCAAAACAGTAGAAACGGAGAGTGATGGTAATACAAACTCAAAAGGAAGAAAAACTTCAGTCATTCTAAAGGATAAAAAACATTGGACGTCAGTTGTTACTTCACTCCGAACTCTAGAAATATCATTTACGAAAGCCACTAATACAGAAGAAGGAATTCGCATCAAGTCAAAAACTTCTACCGATTATAGACAACTAACAAAATTTCTGGATAATAACAACCTACCTTACCAAATATTTAACACTCAATAGTGAAAAGAACCTTAAGGTTGCGCTCAGAGGGGTAACAGAGTCCATTACAACAGATGAAGTACAAACAGATCTCCAAAACAAAGGCTTCAGACCGACAAAAGTCAGCCGTATTCGTAGAGCTGATAAAACCCCATATTCTCTAATATTAGTAGAGATCAGCAAATACCAGAAACACATATATGATCTTCAAACTATTTGTCAAACCCAAAACCAAACCAGTCACCGCAAAACAAAAAACCTATCCTGCAGAACATAACAAACCACAGGAAAAATGCTTGCTTAACTCTGGCTAACCAACCCAACTCAAGAAACCAAGGATATCATCTTAGGACACCCACTACCACTGCTTGTTGAAATTCTTTATGGATAAGGCTAATAGAAAACCTAAATCATTAAAGATTGTCAGCTGGAACTCAAATGGACTATCCAACAAGATACAGGAACTACAGGAGTTTGCAGCACAAACCCAAGCAGACATCATCCTTATAAATGAAGCACACCTTCGTCCAAGTGACAATGTCAGAATCAACAATTATAGCACTTACCGTACAGACAGATCCTATGCGGGAGGAGGAGGCACCGCCATCTTTGTCAAAAGAAACATAAAGCATAATACAATAGCCAACCCCAAACAGAACACATGGAAACCACAGGAATGGAAATACATATGGAAAACACAAGGATATCAAGATATTCGCAGCCTACAATCCCCCAAATAAAAAACTCCTAGATTCAGATCTGGATGAAATACTAAACGCAGGTAGAGCAGTAATCTTAGCTGGCGAATTTAATGCAAAACATTCCACATGGAACAGCAGAAACTCAAATATCAACGGCAGACTACTGAATTCATATACCACTACAAGAAACATGACAGTTATAGGACCCACAGAACTCACACACTACGGAGCAACCTGCCGTCCAGATGTACTATATATCAATACTAAAAAACATTGCTCACAGCTATCAAATACAAGCAGTCAACGACTTAAGTTCTGATCACAACACCATCATATTGCAACTAGGCGCCATACAAGATCTAACGAAAAACGCAACCAGCTTTATAAACTAGAAAAAACTACCCTCAACTTTCCAGGATAACATTGGCCCAGTTTCACATATAACATCCACTGAAAATACAGAAAAGGCAGTGAAAACCTTTGAAACACAAATACTAACAGCAATATCACAGGTAACGAATATAACCAAATGTGCGCCACCAAATAAACTCCTAGAGGACATAAAACTTCTTATCCGTGCGAAAAACAGATTAAGAAGACAATATCACTGAACAATGGACCACTCAGATAAGCAGACTGTTAACAGAGAAACAAACCAGGTTCGGTATGCTCTAAAGGACTACCGAAACTAACTTTGGAATAAAAAAATACATCACCTGAAACACAGAGAATCAGTCATTGTGGAGAATGATCAGATCACTTCGTTCGAAGCGATCTTCGTCCAATCCAAAGTGAATTAGAGGCGCCTACAATGATGAGAAAAAAGCAGAAGCATTTGCAGACAGCTTAGAAAGACAATGCAGCCCCAATTATACCACTATAGATATAAACTTCATAAGCAAAATCCACACACAAGGGAGTAAAATTACTCAAAACGCCTCATTTCAATTCAACACCAAATCCGTGTCACCAACAGAAATATGTGAGATCATAAGAAAACTAAACAACAAAAAGGCTCCTGGTGCAGATTGAATAATGAACAAGGCTCTCAAGCTTCTCCCCCGTAAAGGGGTTATGCATCTGGTAGCCATTAATAATGCCATCCTTCTGCTAAATTATTTTCTAGAGCGATGGAAACTTAAAGATATCTTCCTAAATCCAAAATCTGGAAAAAAATTCACACTTTCCTCAGAATTATAGACCGATCAGTCTTCTATCATGTGTAGGCAAGATAGCTGAACGCGCTATACTCAAACGGATTCAAGAGGCAACAGATAACAACCATGTCATGCAAGGCGAACAATTCGGCTTTAGGAAATATCACTTCACAACGTTTCAAATTTACAGAGTCGTTGAATATATTACACAAGGGTTCGAATGCCACCAACATTCTGGCGCAGTCTTCCTGGACATAGCATAAGCATTTGATAGAATATGGCATCATGGTATAATTTTTAAACTACACCAAGTAGGAATCCCATTACCACTAGTTCTACTTATCAAATCATATCTGAATAACAGAAAATTTAAAATAAAACTCAATGGAATCAGACAGAGAGGAGAGTCACGGCTGGAGTTCCTCAAGGCTATCTGCTGTCTCCCTACTCCTCTCCATATACGTAGGCTGTTCAATAAGTAATAAGACTATATTTATACAGAAAGCAGATTACCTTTAATCGTCATCATTTACATGGTCTTTTTCGAAGTAACTACTGTGAGACGTGATGCATTTGTCCCAACGTTGCGTCCACTTCTTAAACACATGTGAAAGTCCGTTTTTTGAGAGTTCTTTCAAAACCGCCTCCGCAGCTTTTACACATGCTTTGTTGCTTTTGAAATGGCGTCCTCTTAGTAGTTTCTTGAGCTGAGGAAACAGCCAGAAATCGTACGGTGCGAGATCAGGACTGTATGTAGGGTGTGGTAGGGTATCTGTGTTGTTCTTCTGCAAAACGTCCACCACACAATTAGCAATATGTGGCCTTGCATTATCGTGGTGCAATAAGAAGCCATTCTTCAGCAATGGGCTTTCTTTTGACGTGCTTGATGATAATCGCTGCTGTGTTGAGCATATTGTCTGTGATGGACGTTGAAGTTCTTCCCTCACGTTCAAGATCTTCCACATTTTGCCTTCCTTCCTTAAAAGCTTTATGCCAGCGAAAAACACTTGCCCTCGACATTGGTTCATCGTGGAAAGCTTCGCGTATCATGTTAAAAGTGTCCGATGCCGATTTTTGCAAACGCACACAAAATTTAATCGCATAACGCTGTTCCAAGGACACTTCCATTTCAAAGACTGGTCGAGATTCGTAGGCGCGCGGAAACAAGCTTGTGTTTAGTCACGTGACACTCTGGCACATCAGCCCATATACGCCATCTATCAACCTCTTTTGTTAATATGGACAGCAACATTTCTTTATCCCACAGAAATTAATATTGTGATGAGTGGTTTTGCCACAGTAAAATTAGTCTTATTACTTATTGAACAGCCCACGTACATGGCAGATCTTCCCAAGTTGTCCCCGTCCATCACGGCTCTCGATGCCGATGACAGAATTATCATAGCCAGATCCCTCCGTTCACATCTAGCCTCAAACAAGCTGCAGAGTGCAGTCCATGAATTAGAGAATTGGTACAAAAAAACGGAGTATCGCAATCAACCCAGGAAAAAGCTCTGCAGTACTTTTCACCAGACGTAAAGCAGAATCGAAAACAAGCATACAAATGTTTGGTAAAGTCATCCCTTGGTACAACTCCACCAAGTATCTAGGAGTTCATATGGATAAACGCCTAAATTTCGAGACACACATAAATAGTATCTCCACTAAAGCAAGTCAGACTATTGCACAGCTATATCCATTTTTGAACAGGAACAGCTTCCTAAACATAAGCAACAAAATTCTCCTCTAAAAATCAATGATAAGACCTCAGATAACTTACGCCTCACCAACTTGGGAAACACGTCTAAACAGAACATCCACAGATTACAAACGATCCAGAAAGAATGCCTAAGAATGACATTTAATGCCCCCTTGGTTCATCAGAAAACTCCAGTTACACCAAGAAGCCAACCTTCCTGATATATGAAGACCTACATGACAGGCATTACAGAAAAATTCTTCACAATCACAGATAATCACCCAAATCAAACTTCGATAGGCAGCAGATCGTTTCAAATAACAAAATCGAAATAATGCAGCTTACAATGCTCTCAATGAGCGAGGAAATTACACACAATAATCCCCTCATACTCAATCTAAAATCAGATGAAGGTATGAAGAGTCAAGGACTCGGTCCATCTCCTAAAGAAGTTCCAAGTCTCCCAAACTTCTTTTATGATGAGAATACGGTGACGTTTGAAGAGCTCGGACGTATTATTTTGGACTGTGCCTGATTGAATTTTATTTAAGGTTTTTCGGGAATCTCACATTGCACTGGCTAAACACAGTTCGAAACCTACTGTCTCCCCCTCTGCATGAAAAATGCAGAAGGTCTGATGGCCATGTAGGCCTCACCCACAACGAGGACCAGTGATGGATGTATGGTACTTTAGGGAGGTAGGTTTTCACTTTATGGCCAAGTGAGTTCTTGACACTCCTTTCATCATAAACTTCAACATATATTGTTTTGCTGGTAGACACCCGTGTGTGTGTGTCTACGGGAATTGCCAGTGGACCGTTCAAAGTCTACAGGATTATCTATAGACACCGGAATATTGTGAAAATCTTTGACAATATACGGTGAACGATAATGGAAAACGTAAAAGGCATTAAGGACGCCATTCAAAATTTAAACAAAGATCTGACTCTCGACGTTCTTAAATTTACCTTTAAGAAATTTGAGAGAGAATATTGGCTGTCTGAATCTCTACTCTCAGGTTAATGACACGAAAGAAGTTGATGTGCACACCCGTTCTACCACCAAAGAAGCCCCGAAAACATGATTGTTCCCAGACGGAACGACCAAGCAGGTCTCCCTCCTGATACCCCACATTCAGCAGCACAGAAAGGCACGCGACCTTCATCCACGACCAAAACATACTCAGAGGCGGCACGAACTCAGATTCCTTCATCTCAAGAGCAAACAAGCTCTAAGTTAACATCAGTTCTAACTGCTTCACTTGCCACAATGCTGCATTAATTCTGAAAAGCAAGCACCATCTTCTAGAAAGATATTCTTTCTAGAAACTCAATCCATATTGAAAGTTCTCTACAATGTATAAAAAATTCAAGCCGAATTCCCTCATGATTGTAGCATGAAATGCTAACGGCAAATGACTGACAAATAAAATTCTTGAGCTGCAAGAATTCGCAAACAGATACAATTCGGACATATTCTTGATCAGTGAATCACACTTCAGACCATGTTTTAATCAACCCTCAAACCTTAAAGTTGTCCCTCCAATGTCTACAGGATTGTCTATAGACACCGGAATATTCTTTGACAATATACGTTGAACGATAATGGGAAACGTTGAAGTGACAGGTGTGGAGGTGCACACCTACAACGCAGGTAGAGTTAAAATCTATGCAGTGTACAATCCTCCCAGCATTCCACTATTGACATCGGATTTAGACTCCATCCTCGGCTCCACGGATTCCATAATTATATCAGGAGATCTCAACTCCAAACATACAGCTTGGTTCTGTTCGTCAATCAACTTCAAAGGTCGTAATTTATTTAACTACACGTCACTCAACTCATCAATAGTGGCTAGACCTACCGAGTCCACCAACTACAGTTGGTGGGCTCGGTAGATAGGTATTTCAGCACTTTCCCACAACCAGGAAGACTACCGATATCATCACTATCAAAATGATTGGAAAAGGAACCCCCAACTCTCAGAAGGCTAATAGTAGACTTCTACCCTATCTTGGTAAGGTCACTGAAAAACTTATACTCACAAAGCTTCAATCTGAAACGGACAAGTTAGTAATCATTTCTAATGAGCAATTTGCATTCCGTAAATACCAAAATACTGTACAACAGGTACATAGGCTGGTTGAGCAAGGGAAAATCACAAAAAGGATACAATTGGAACCTCCATACATCTGCAGTCTTCATAGATGTTGCAAAGGCTTTTGACAAGGTGTGACATCAGGGCCTGCTTTATAAACTCATAGAATTCAACCTACAAATGAAGCTAATAAAAATAATAGATGCATACCTCAAAGACAGATCTATGCAAGTCAAAATAAATGAAATCTCATTAACTAGACGCAAAATCCTGGATAGTGTACCTCAGGGCTCTCTCTCTTGACTGTTATTTTCAATTTACATAGCTGACATTCCCCAAAACTCTAGTACTACCATCACTGCATTATAAGCAGGTGACACCGCTCTACTAGAAAGATCACTCAGCCCTCCGACTGGCAATCAATAGACTCCAAAGCAGTATTCATATACTAGAAAAGTGGCTAATGGACTGGAGGATACAAGTAAATCCCCCAAAATTCAGCTATAATGTTTTCCAAAAAGAAGGCTCAAGATTCCATGACAGACTGAAGTTAAATACCAAGGCGTGAAAAATGATAAAAAAAAAACTAAATTCAGCAATCATATAAAGCACACATTGGCTCGAGGACATCTAAAGCAATCGCGCAACTCTATCCCATGATCAACAGCAGAGGCAAGCTGGATGTACGTAACAAACTATTTAAATATAAGATGGTAATACGCTCAGTCAACAATTATTCATCTCCTGCTTGGAGTCATACCTCGAATATAAATAATCGAAAACTGCAGAGGATACAGAACAAATGCCTGTGGATGATTGTGGATGCCCCATGGTTCACAAGAAAATCCCAGATTCACAGAGAAGTCAACATTCCTTATATTTCCTCCATTCTCCACTATCTAGCAGAAAAGTTCTTCATGAAGGCAAGCAATCAATCAAATCCGCTGATTCAACAAGCTTCGGACTACAATGAAGCGAAATACTACAAATATAAAAGATCGAAATCAATTTTACGCTCAGTTGAATGAAGGTAATCTTAATGCCCTCACATGGCGAGTCTAGAGCTCAACATCACTCCACTCAAAGAACTTCCCTCAGAGACAAAGAGGAATATGAAAAGCATTAGTGCTTCACCCATCAAACCAGCAATGTTCTGCGTGTTCTGCGAAATTCGTTTGAGAAATATCCTAAATAATTTGAAGGCTGGGTGCATTTTTACTTCTGTAAGCAATTCAAACTCCAAAAATGCTTACAAATTCAGTGAAAGCAGCTAACTTGCATCTAAGAGCTTATTAGCTCATACTAGAGCTTTAAGTTTTTAAAAATTTGCGATTTTCTGACAGCAAAATGTATTATAAATATTCCGGTAGATGGTACTGTGTTTACGAATTGAATTTTCAGTTTTGATTACTCATACGTTGGTACCCTGCTTTCCTGTTTCATAGGTTGGTAAGCAACCGGAATCAGGAAGTTGTGTTCACTTCCGATTGCTTCCAATATTAGTTTATCCATTCGATATTCACTCTGCAACAGGCAGGTGTTCACGTTAGTTTAGAATTAATCTAAGTTAAATCAGTGCAATCATTGTTCAAAATAAGTAAAATAAGTAGTTACTTTATGCCAATGAGTAAAAAAAGGAAGACTGAAGACCAGAAATTTTTGAATATACTTGTGATCCTGTAAACACAAAACTAGCATCGACAATACACTTTGTGAAGAGGATCACGAAACAAGAAGGAAGATGCACATGGAAGCAGATTCTGATAATGATTGGCCTGACTGTTGGACTTTTGTAGAAAAATGACTTCTGAGAGAGAAATGAGTGGCTGTATGTCAAGAATAAATGTTGGTCTGTAAAGTGCGTGTCGTGATGTACAAAGTTGCGAAGAGAAATCAATAAATTAACAACTTTGAAGACGAACTAAATTTACAGGAACTTAATGGCCTAGACATAGATATATTCTTCATTCTGTAATTGCTTGCACTAACATTGTGAGCCATATCGCAAATGAAATGAGAAAAACATTAATAGACAATATAGTGAACTCCAAGAATAAAATATCGTTACTTATTGATGAATCGACAACTGTGAGTAACACAACAACGTTGATTGCTATATTGTTATTGTTCGTATAGTTCTTTCTAAACTTTCGGCTCCTGTGAGTCTTTTCCTAGATTTATTCGAATTATCAGATGCAACTGCTAGAGGAATTCTAAACTCTTTAATTAGTCATCTTGAGTGTTTAGGATTATCTGAAGATTACTTAAAGGAGTATTTCTTGTCTGTAACTTGTTATGGTACAGCCGTATTGTTTGGTGTCCCTAATGGTGTAAGGAGGCTAATGCAAGAGACGTTTCCTCGTGTTATTTTCTAGGATTGTGCTAACCATCGCCTTGAATTGTCTATCAGTGACACAGTGAACAATGTTGCAGGAGTGAATCGCTTTAAGAGTTCATGGACAAACTTTGTGTGACTTATCCTGCTTCACCTAAGAATGCTAAGGAACTTCAGGAATGTGCAGGGACTTTAGAACTTCAACTTCTTAAAATTGGCAGAACTGTAAGCACTCTCGGGCTTGTATCTAGCTTTCGCACTGTTTCTGCAATGTGGAAAGACTTTGAAGCCCTCATCCATCACTTTCTGGAGGCAAAAGAAGCAAAACAGATCGCTTTCTTTATGTGGATGTTTTAAGAAAAAGTACCTCATGTGAGTTTGTTCTTGATTTGGGCCTTATGTTGATGCTTTCCAATAACTTAGTGAACTAAGTCTAGATTTACAAGAGAGAAACATTGACTTATACAAAGCAGAGTGGAAGATAAAGAGTACAGTTCAACTTTTCAAAGAAAGAATTGAAAATCCTATTCCGTACTACTGTATTTCTCTTCAAAATCAGAAGAACATGAAGTTCAAAGGGATTAAGCTCCGCAAAAATGAAAGACACAGTCCTGGAATAAGTTCATCTGCTTTCTCTAAAGGTTTGAAAGAAGCTGTTGAAAAGCGTCTGCTTGAAAGAGATGATGCTGATTTGCCTGAATATGCTAAGATTTGAGATTCCAAGTATTAGCCAGAAAATTCTGGTATGCATCTGACATTGTGTGAAGCAGAAATTAAAAAATTAGCACGCAAATTTCGCTTAAATGAAAGAGAAAAAGTTCGTGGTTTCCGTGAATATCTTCAAGAAAATAAAGTCCTGTACATACTACTTCCTCTAAAGCACACTTTGGGCATAATTGCAATATCTTCCAGTGAATGTGAAAGGGGTTTCTCTCAGATGAATCTTATAGTAACTTCATCTAGGTCATCTCTGTTTATACGGACAACTTCTGCATTGATGTTCATCAGGATAGTAGAACCTCCTCTCATTCAGTTCGACCTTAGCAAATATGTGGACTCACGGCAGCTTCGAGGTCGTCATTCTGCAGTTGATACCAAAAGCAAGAAGCGAACTAGAAACGACGAGGGTATATAGGAGGATATGTTAAAAGTGGATATGGAAGTTGCTGCAATAACATCCTCATGGTGAGTACCGGCACCTTTTTTTCCAGAAAAACAAAAACAAAACTGGCTGTTACTAACAGTCAAATATTTTAGTAAATATCGATTCAATTGATTATTTAGTATATGGAAAAAGCATTTCGTCAATTCATTCGTCAAACTGATGAAACAGTTGCACAGTATGCATACCGTTTTTTCGAAAAAATGTTATGCATACTGTGCAATTAAAAAAAAATTTAAAAAATAAAAAATCGTTTATTCGAAAGTTAATTTACTTTTAAGTTAATTGAAACAGACGCTATGTTTCTAATTAGAACTTATATCCTCACTGCAGTATGATTTTCATATCTCATTGCCAGCTGATATTATCTCTAGTTAAAGTTCTTATACTATATCGATCTAAAATTACATCTATTGCCAAAGTAATCTTTAATTCATACATAATGCGTTTAAAACATGATTTTTGCAATAAAACTTGACCACGCTTTATGCCCACATGTCTTAAGAACTAAGTTGCAGTTCCCCAAAATTCAGTATAATACTGATTGACAGGACCTCGCACTGCAAATGAGCACAAACAAGGAAAAATAATTCCACATTGTAGCTGGGTTATAACCTACAATAACTTTACAGATAGTAATCACAAGTATAATTACTTAAAAGTAATTTCGACATATTTTATGATGAACGATCAACTTTCTAACGTATAACGCTATATTATATTGAGTAATTAAAAACTACATCTTTGCGACCCATTCAAAAGCCTTCATTTGCACAGAAAAATCTGGGTTCTATCTTTCCATTCTCGGTTCTTTTACGACTAGTTTTTTCCACTGTTGGAAGGAAGTACGCGAATCCGGTCTAAAAGAATTTATAAGAAATTTTCCATGGAAATTGAGTTAACCATTGTTGTACAGAGATAACAGTTATTTTTTCTTCTTTCATCCTACGTAATCTCTTTTATTTTCTCAAAACAGGTCACACTAATTTAACAGACATCACATATTTTATGTATATTCCTACAGGTAATCAAGCAACTAAACATAAAATCTCCGGAAATACTAAGTATGGTTTAACTATTGTCACTTAAAGTAAGAAAATGTGCGATGTAATCACTGCGAAGTTACTCACTTACGTTATTCACAGCGTAAATATAACAGAAACTAAGAAATTATTTAAAAACCGAACGACCTTACTATATCAGTACCAATTTTGCAGAAGCCTACTCTAACCTCCAAAGGACTATTCATGTCTAAAATAAAAATAAAACTAAAACAGAAAAAGCCTATAAAACTAAACTTCTGGTAAAAGCTGTGACTGACTCGAGAAATACTGCCTTCAGAAATCCGCACAAAGAAGACGACTACTGGGAGTTTTCGGTGTAATTAATCTGGTCGTTCATGACTTACAGGATGAGAAACTTAAAACTGGCTTTCAGCAACTGATGTCTTTCTTTTCATGGATCTCACAATACCTATCCTCCATCTTAAGTAATTTGTTGTTTTAATGCGCTTTAGGTTTTATGTGTGCGACAAAAGAACGTGCCGTGCAACCATCTCGTTTATATAGTTTTTATTTATTTTTTAATGTCCGCTCAACGAGAAAACTATTAAAATGCCGAACTACTTTTCAAAGAAATAGCAGTTCGACTATACGAAGGTGCTGACAAAGCGGTTAAAGGCGATAGTTCCATTAGTTCAGCGGGTTTAACCAAAAAGCAAAAGTATTTTTAAGTTATTCTTGCTTTCTTATCCATTGCAGTTTGTAACCTGCCCTCCCTCTCTCTCTCTCTCTCTCTCTCTCTCTCTCTCTCTCTCTCTCTCTCTCTCAGCAGGCTTTGGAACATTAGATAAGAAAGAATCTTTTATTCTTACCCCCTTTGGCAAGCACAAATCAAAGCGTATCTTAAATCTTTATTTTTTATTTCTCTTGTATCTCAGATAATAGATTTCGCCCTGATTCATATGCTAGCTCCGCTTCATTTTTATTTATATGAACGATTAAATTTCCTGTAGTTATTCTTATATCAGATTAATGGAATACCAAAGTTATTAGAAAGTGTTATAAAGTAAAAACTATTAAACAAGTATTATTTAATTTTAATATTTTTTATACATTTTATTTTACTTTTGACAACCAGCCTTGTATCTTCAGGCAGGCTGTTTTCTGGACTATTATTGTTATGCTAGATTTCGCTGAATCTAATTATAATCACATGTACGATATGTTTTACATCTTTTTATCTTCGTATATATTCTATAGCCTCTTTTATTTATTATAAAAGATAGAGAGTTTACTGTCTGAATTTATTTCTTCTCCATATTTTTGCTCTCGAAAATGTAAACTATCCAAGGGACAGCTATGACGGATATAATTCACTCACCAAATGCCTTAAACATATATTGACTGATTCTAAATAAAGTAAAAACTAGAGAATCAATTTTAAGTAAATGATCATGTCCTTTTCAATGATATTTAAATATTGCATTTCTTGATTGACAGTATTTTGATTTCATGGACTCTTACTTATTTTCTTAAGTATTCCAAGTTTTTGCATAGTGTCGTATAATTTCTCTACCTTTGTTTTATATATATGATCATTCACTTCATTTCTGATGTGCGAGCATTTTCACATCTCTTATTTTAACAGTGTTAAGAAGCACTGTTACTTGGAGACCCAAAACCCTTTCATTGACCAATTAATCTTAAGATGGAGAATGATTGCTAACGGAAAAACATCACTGTCGAGACATCAGGAATTCATATGGGACCTCGATCGATTGCTTTCATACTTTTTTAACTGTTGGGCATCGGGCCGCTGTAAGCAAGTGGTTTGTCAGATGGCGATGACAATCGATTCCGAAAACTTCTGGAAACAATGCAGCAGAGAAAGAAACTAAGAATCGTAGTGCACTAGACAAAAAAGCAGCGCCCACCTATAGTGAATTCTGTAAAGAGGAAGAGAAAGGAGAGAGAGAAGAATAAGAGTACTCAACCATATGTCCAAACGAATACGAAATCCTTTACGTTCTAATTTGTTATGTCTTACGTGATCTACAGTTTGTTCTTTAGAGGCAATCTCTCTCTCTCTCTCTATATATATATATATTTTTCACTTTTTCACTTTTTCATTAATCGAAAAGGATAGTATTAGCACTTAAAGTATTTTGAAGCATAATATTTATTTTCTAAATAGTTCAGCACAGTAAAAACATACTGTGATTGAGAGAATTATAGCTGATAACTATAATTTCAAAAGAGAAATTACTATTATTACTTGACACCTCCATGGAGTCCAAAAACTCGTCGAGGGAGGGCACCAACTCCACAACTCTTCGTCTCCACCAAATACTTTCATCATATACACCAACGCCATCTACTATCGACCACCACTACTACTACTAGCATTTTCACAGATAGTCATAAATATCCATGCTCAATGGGGGATTCGAACCCGCAGCCTTCTGGCTGGAGAACAGATGTGCTAACCACTCGACCAACCAGTTATTATGCTGTGTATTTCAATTCACTATACATGAAATCAATGTAGTGCGATTCTTTATTTTTCCTTTTTTATGTTGTGCAAAAAGCAAAAATGAGTATTTACATATCTCAAATGTCATTTCGAACATACGCCTACTCGTGATTACGAACATACGCCTACTCGTGATTACGAACATACGCCTACTCGTCAATTCGAATATACGCCTACTCGTGATTACGAAGATACGCCTACTCGTCATTTCTTGTGACTAAATGTTTAAGTCAATAAATTAGCCGCATATATTTCATACATTGAGGGAAACGCACTGACTGCTCTACCAATTTCAAATCATCTCTATGGTATCTGTGAATAACGTTTTGTTCAAGATAGTGCCACAACTATTATAGAGTGCTAAAATTAAACTAGGTTCGAAACCTAAATCACTCTAAATTATCATGGATTCATTAATGTGACATTAATTAGATTCCACAGGCCTGTCAGCTGTTTCCAACTGATTGTTCTCATCAGAGACCGGGGAGAGTGCTCCAATACTCCTTGGAAGTGTGCATATTTTTTAAGTAGAACAAACGAAGGCAATCCGGAAGGTTTATTCTTATAAACTCTGCGGTAAAATTGTAGCCGTTCATGATTCTTTCATTTGGCTATAAAATGATGACAGATATCTAATATCCTCATTAAATATTATTTATCATTAACGTTGAATTCTCTTTTACACTGAAAATGCAAATACATTTATATTTCATCATATTCTTTAGAACATCAAAAGACCTATTTTTAATTATAAAAGAGATTAATCAACAATAAAGTATTTGTATTTTATTAAAATTGAGTATATTAAGCATTCATTTCTTTTGTTCTGAATGCGTTTTATGGAAATTGAACTGTGTTTATAAAATATGAAGCTAAAATTCTCCCGCTTGCATATTTAGTCTAAGAAGCTTCGTTAATTAATAAAAATAGGCTGAAAATATAAACGTTATAAAAATAATCATATTCGATATCTAGCATTATTTTAATGTGAAAGCCCTTAGACAGCTGAATAGACGGCACACCTACTATGCGATGAACAGGTTTGGAGGTTTGATTCCTGCCATGGATACTTATGTTGCGAAATTATTAGGTTTTCTGGAAATTAATTTCGATTACTTGGTGTGAGAAGACAGTTTGATTATTGGATGCCTAAGATACAAGATAAAAGACACCCAGATTTGATCTCTAGTGCAGGAGTTTCGATTATGTAAATAAACTATAAAAATTAAAAGTAATTTTTAAAAATCTTAGCTCACTGATTTTCCAATATTCTATACATGTACAGGCTTTCGTAGGTGGAAGTTACATTGAAAAATAAGATTAATACACCAGTTGATAATACACTTAGAAAATACATAATTTCTATTAAAACCCAAAATTAAAATTCGATCCCGTGTGGTGACCGGAATAAGAATAGCCCCAATGTAGCCAATGCATGTCATACGAGGCGACGAAAATGGGTATCCACGGAGGGTAATGGATGGTAATGCTGTAGCCAATGACATTTTAATTGAAGCTCAGCTATTGCTATTACCCTCCTGCTATGATCAAAGCTTATAGCCCTATATTACCCTATCCATACATTTTATTTACAGATAACGGGGAATATGAAAAGCATTTTTGCTTCACTCATCTAGCCAAAATAAAATAAAATAAAATAAAATTCGTGACTGGATTCAGATTATGCCCAGGGTAATGGATGGCAATGCTGTAGCCAATGAAGTTTTAACTGAGGCTAGGCTATTACCGTTACCCAGAAGTGATCAGAGCTTTTAGCTCAATAACACCCCATCCACACATTTTCTTCAATCAGATGAAGTGATAAAGAGTCAAGGATTCAGTCCATCTCCCCGCCCAAGAAAAAAAAAAAAAATTAAAATTCGTGGTGAAGGTTAACAACTTCTAAGGTTTTCAATCATTCTAAACATTTTTGTGTGGATAAATTGGGTCTCCTACAATGAGACGTCGAACTGCATGGAGGTGCCTGCATAATAATAATAATAATAATAATAATAATAATAATAATAATAATAATAATAATAATAATAATAATAATAATAATAATAATAATAATAATAATAAAACTTCGTATGCTTCGTATACATACAGACATTTCTTGATAAAGTAAATATGTGTCTGTTTTTCTTCCACTTTATATATATTAATTCCTAGATTATATTGAACTAAATCTACACTAAATAAATACATAATGCGGAATTAAATCTACATTTAACTATTATATTTGTAGTACAAATATAATAGCGTTAAGCGCTTCTTTACGAAGCTGTGGTTATAGGTTAGATTTCTTTCTAAAATTCGAGGGGAAAAGGTTATGAACCTTTTCAGCTGAAGGTCACAAGTTTTCATAGAGGACAGTAGGTATTTTCCATCTGGAAACTCGGTTTTTGCCAAAATTAAAACGATAGAATTCCTACAGAGAACATAATCATTAAAGGATAGAGATATGGCGGTAGAATGAATTCAATATCGATACAAAATTAAATTATAATCAAACTGCTTTCTTTCTAGATTAATATATTATATATGATACATAAATTGAGGAAAATGATCTTAGGATACAAAGAGAATCATACAAACGTGTATTTACGTGTAGTATCTGTTTGATAGTGTTAGCTGTTAGCAATTCAGATTAGCGGGGGGGGGGACTTATGCCAATGAGTTTTCCGTGCGGTTGTATGTCAACTACATATGTCATTTAACTGACTTTTCTGTCAAGGAGAAAAAATCAATTTCCTTGAAGGAAAATCCTGTCGCCGCCATGTGCGACAAAGTCAGTATCACTTCGCCCTAGAAGAAATGTACCGAAAAACGTATTTCTAGATATTATTTCTTCGATTTGCTGTTTTTTTTTTTGTTTTGTTTCTTATCAGTGTCAATCTTCAGGTCTTTTCTGAACATTCTTATTATAGCTAATTTCGGAATGCTGTGCAACTACATTTTACAACAAAAGATACAAACAAGCTGCTTACTTAACACCATGTTTGTGAATAATTTTTTTGTGATTTGATTAAAAGGTATGCACTTCCTGATCAGAACTACTGCTTTATTTGGAGAATAGGTAACAATGTTCTCTAGACATAAGAAACCAGATAACTTTACATTTGGAAGAATTTATCGGTTTGAAGCATGTCGTAAATTATTCAACACTTTCATAGATATCTTAAAAGTGAGGAATAAATGTGAAAGATAAATGTTACAATTATATATATGCGTAAAATGAAACAATACTGTATATTTTTCATCAAAAAAGATTTTATTCCACTTCCTTTCACTTTTGATAAACTTTTGATGATTATGTTTTGATAGAATTCTGTTGTTACAAACCATAATAAGATTTTTCTTGGACTGACTGACCTGTACTTCCAGCCTTTCCTTGGCCAAACATATTTCAGCCATAGTTTTTAGCAGCCAAAAAAAACTTGGCGTACTTTTCAGCATAAGGCACTGTATCAATCCCAAATTCGCCCAAACATGAAAAACTGCTCACACGTTTGACGTGATGCACCTAAAGCCGCACTAGCTTTGCTTCATGCTATTCAAAAGAGGACGGTTAGATTAACTGTTGACCTCTCTCGCTCTCTCTCTTTCTTTCTCTCTCTCTCTCTCTCTCTCTCTCTCTCTTTGTGTGTGTGTGTGTGTGTGTGTGTGTGTGTGTGTGTGTGTGTGTGTGTGTGTGTGTGTGTGTGTGTGTGTGTGTGTGTGTGTGTGTGTGTGTGTGTGTGTGTGTGTGTGTGTGTGAGAGAGAGAGAGAGAGAGAGAGAGAGAGAGAGAGAGAGAGAGAGAGAGAGAGAGAGAGAGAGAGAGAAAGAGAGAATCACTGAAGTCCCTCTTTCACACATTGATGTCTCTTTTACTGGTACTTTCATAGTTAATGATCTGCTAGATAGGCTACTACTACTATTCCTACATTTGCAACCAAAACCGTAAGAACGAGAACAGCTCCTGGTCTACATTCATTGACCATGACCCTCAAATTTATCGAACCAGCTTCATCACCTCCAATTTCATTTCTTCTACCTCTATTATTTGGATAGCTTCCCTCACTCTATCTTCCCAGAGACAATAACCGTCACCTATTCAAGAACCATGTGAAAAAGTTCTTTCTTGTTATTTCTTCACCTACGATGGTCACTGATGTACAATAGGTTCATGTGCTTTTCATTTGTAAGACAGATAAAAGAATAAATAACACAAGTGAAATATTATAGTGCAAAACAACCATCTATGATCTACTATAACTTTCTCTGTAAGAGTTAATTAGTAGAAGTTATCTTTAAACATTTCCCCACAGTGTTTTTTCGGAAACAATATTACTGAAGCATTTGTTTGTAGCATTTTATTGTTATCTATATACTATGAAACTGCAGATCATAGTGTATCTTATTCGAAATGAAAAAGGAAAAAAAAAACTTTTTGAATCTAGCAAACAGCAATAAATGCCACCTCGTCCATTACAAGGGTATGATACCAGTGGCCAAGAAATGGCTGAAAGTTCCAAGTCTTTCTAATATATGAACAGAAGTAATAAAAGTCCCATAAAATCAGTAGTAAACGAGATACAGTACTATTCTAGAATGGCCAGGCTAGTTTCGTCATCTGAGCTGGAACATATAAGCAGACAACAACAACATTTTTTCCATTGCGTAAAGCGAGCTGCAGTTATTGGTTGAAAAAAAGAGCTCAAGATGAAGCAGGCTTCGATTAACTAAGATAAAGCATTGTATTTTTTCCGTGCCCTTCCGTGTTAGTCAAAATAGAGATCAAACTCACGTTCACTGATCTAAAAAGAATGATGTGTTTTAAAATGCATTAAACAAAAAATAGCTAAAATTCTACAAATTATAGGTAATGCTGCAGAAGAACACCTATAATGAAAATTTGATCTCGAAAGCTGCATGTAATTTTCTTTTTGGAAAATAATACCAAATTCTCTGTTTGAATAGGACTCTTTAAACTACAGACATACATTGAAATTTCAGACGATTTATTGACTTTTGTAACGACAATGCATCATTACCGTTTAGATGTCTTCTGTGAAACTCAAGTAAAACAAGGAAGTTGGAAAATAACTAGGAAAAGAGAGTTCTGAGCGCTATTTCCGGTTCTTGTTTCCGTCTGAGAGAAGCAGAAATAAAGGGTTATATATTTTCGAGATTTTTTCCTCTGTACAGTAATAATAACAATGCAGTCATTCTGTTGTAAGAAGGTTGGCATATCCATACCAAAGTGTTTTAAAATAAATAATAACAGTTTAGAATTATTTTCTAAAATAATTCGTGACTGTTCTTTGTAGCTTTTACAATACAGATATACTGTTTAGAATAACTAATTCTTATCATATATATATATATATATATATATTTATTTATTTATTTATTTTTACACTGTCAATTGTTCGTAAAGTGTTGTCACACTGATGTTGTAGATTGAAATAAAATCTACTTCGCGTATATAATCGAATGAATCGAATGTGATCATCATTTTGTATATTTCATTATTGTGACTCCTGGCATCGACTAAAATATTTACACAAAATTTACCATTTCGTGAATGAGGATCTTTTTGGGAACAGAGAGCTAGTACGTTCCTTCTTAAGAGAATTCTTAACTTAGACCTCCGAGGAGCCAACTTGAGGATGAAATATTACCTTCCTATTCTAATGACCCCAGAGATAAAGTCACTTGGCTATAATTATCTTGGAATTTAATTAGCAGTAAACACCAAATACATAACTTCATCGTTTGAGGGCAATAAAAATGCATTAATTATTACGTTCAATATAGAAATTTGCGCCGATCAAATATTTATTATTAAGGTATTTGTAATAAATCTACATTTAGTGACAGATGAATAGTGATACAATTTTTGCAGTTAACTCTTAAATTATTATTATTGTTGTAAATTAATTCTATATTTATATAATTAACCACTAAAACTAAAAACATACCTTCTGTTTTTTATAAATTCATATAGATAAAATTATTTAATTGAACTTTTAAGAAGATTCTAAAAAACATTTTATATTATAGAACAAAAATACCAAAAATCGAGGTTCATCGGAAAAAATAAAAATTCTCACTCGTGTGAACTTAGAATCATAGAGATCATTCATTGTTGTCAGAAGAAATATTCTCTAAACTGAAATTTTCAAGCTGCAGAATAAATCGATGATCAAAAGAAACAAAATTCTCACAAAAAGACCAATATTGTCACTCATATAACGCATTTGCTAATGTTCTTGTACTTCCCTAGTAATATACGGTGACAAGGCTGTAACTCATCTTGAATATATTACCTTAGCAAAGATGGACAAGTTGCTTTTCTACAATCTACTTTTCTTTAAGTGGTAAAGAAATATCTGTCGGTATGTGTTGAGATAAACGATCGATACTTACTAAGTACACCTGTTTGATTTCCTCATAACTGTCATAGATAAGTTGGTTTCATGCATTATGGCAAATAAATCTCAGAATTCCGGTTACGTCTTTTTTGATAAATCATCTGATTTATTCACGTTATGATGAATTATGAAGGAACAGTTATTCCATTATAAACATAAAATGGTGAACTTACCAACTGGAATCTTCTCTGGCACCGGTCGAACTAAGGCCAAAATGGAAGTAAAACATATTAGTTTTAAAATTAATACTATCCCTTTCATAGTCCTAGTGTTAAATGATACAGTGAAAGGCTGGTGTGTGCATTGGTAATTAAACCTAGAGCTCTCAGAGCACGGATTCATGAAAACCACGAAGCTAAAGCTAACACAACATTTCTGATGTCTGATACCGAAGCTATGCGAATTCACCGGATGGATCTATATTGCGCATGTGCGTGGGATGCTGAGTGCAAGAGCGAAGTGCAAGCGGCGGTAGCTTCGCGGGAGATCTCATTTCGCGTTTATGGTGTGTGGTCATTATGCAATGCATGCTCTTATAAAGGCGGCATTTTACCAATATTTCAAGCTTCATGTTAATCAGCTAAAGCGAATACTACTGCAGACGAATATTATAGTATTTATGTTACAAGACTTATTTTTATCTAATTTACTTTACAAATGTATAAAATAGCCAATGGAATGTTACTTGTAGGCTCTGCAGAAAGGGTTCAGGTTGTTGTTGTCATGCAAGTGCTATTCCTACTGTTTGTTGCAGAGATTGTAACTGATTAGCTGAGAATTATGAATTTGCTTTTTTTACTTTTTATTTATCAATTTCCTGTTTTGTGATTTATATTTATAAACCACAGTATTTATATATTTTTTATTTAAAAATTTGCAGCACGTAACGGAATTAAAATATTTGACAATTTATATCTTAAGTATACACACTGTATATAAATAAAAATGAAAAGCAGCACTCTGGGATGAAGTGGAATAAATGAAATGAAGGGCTTATGAGAAATATACGGGAAAATTAGATATAACAACTCTAATCCAAGACTCATGAAATACTATAAAGTTCTAAGGAGGAAAAACCTCTGCACTAATACTGAAATGCTGATTTATATCATTATAGAAGCTGAATTATTCTGTAACCAGATACCTCAGAGAGATCAAATGTAGAAAGCAATTGAATAGCATTATTTAAAATACATAAACCATATTTCACTTTTATTACTTTTACTACTACTACGACTTCATATTCAACAGTATACTCTCAAAATATCCACTACATTCTTTCAGATTAAATATGTATTTCATTTACATTAATTGCCAAAGAAGAATTAGGAATGATGTTCCAAGTGCTCACGTGAAAATATTCAAATTAGGCGGGTGACTAGAAATGTACGCGTATGGTCATTGAGATAATAAATAGAAACCAGAGCTATGAGGATTGCAAAATGTGTGATTATAGCTGATTAAATGATATCTATTTTTTATTTTATTTTAATGGCCAACAGTGGATTCTTTGAATAATAAGATCAAGGCGAGCTTATATCTACTCATTTGATCAGCAGGCAATTAGGAAATTGTAGGTTTTGCTGACATTCGCAAAAGATATGATCTACGTGGTTTTGTTTTTTATGCCTTTAACTATCATATTTATTTGTCTGATAAGATATGTTTGATGAGTCTTCAAAAAATGTTTAGATGAATTATAAAGGATAAGCCACAAGGATGATATATGAACCACATAGAACGCTAGACTGTTACGTTTTACAAATTTTAGTAAAATACATTTATTTCACCAATTGATATATATGCTGAAGAGAGACAATATATTTTTATTCCTCTTAGGTTACACCTCTAACCTGATTGCAGTGGCTATATTCAAAATTGTGACACACTGATATTTATTCCGTAAATATTATTTACTGAAAAGAAGAAGAATGCGTGAGTAATGCTATAAGCTTATAGAAGTTAATACATCATCAACAACACACACACACACACACACACACACACACACACACACACACACACACACACACACACACACACACACACACACACACACACACACACACACACACACACACACACACACACACACACACACACAGAAACTAATAATATTAGAAGATGCAGTAGCGTGTGAGCTGTTAATTTAAATAGTAGACGATTTAATATTAAACTATCCTTAGAAGACAAATTTCAGATTTCTCCTCTCTTTTCAAGTTGGTCGCTAATCCTTAATCAGGATGAGAAACTAATCTTATCTAGAATGTGAAGCCGTAGTTTATCCAAGTACTTCGGTTTATTATATAGTAGTAGTAGAACAATTGGTGTTCCTGAAGAAATCAGAATTTAATACTTGTGCATGAAGAATTCGGGAATTTTAGCTTATGGTCAAATTCGGCCTCTTCAATAGCCGTTGTAGATAATGAACTTCTGGAACATTCTTTATGCGATCCGAGCATCTCGACTAGCTAATTCACAGTTTGAAGACAAATCTCGATGCTATCTTTTATGAAAGCAGTGGTGACAAAATGTGTGCGAAAACGCATGTTACGTAAACGTAACATGCGTTTCAGTGAGAGAGAGAGAGAGAGAGAGAGAGATTACGTTGATTAATAGTGTGGTGAACAAATTAGGAACACTGCTTGTGTACTTGTTCATCACATCCATATTAAGATTCTGAGATGCTTGTGAATATCCTACATTTAATATGTCTTCGTTCTTATCTCTAATTTATCGTAAACGTAAAACATTCAGTTAGAGATAAGAACTTTTTCAGTTTGCATTGCTAAAAGAAGGAAAGATTCCATTCGCTACACACCACTGTAAAGTTGACACATGCTGTCATTTTTAAAAATGTGTCGTCTAGGTTGGAACATCATCAAATTTGGGAACATTTAGACCCTTTTCTACTTGTCCTAATTTCACTTTTCTCAGACAACGATAACACGGTTTATGTTTCTTAAAGAAAGTTCTCAGAACAAGAGAAAAAACCAGACGGTTTTTAATGTAAATGAGATGACAGAAGAGACTTACTGGAATCCTGCAGATGACAGGATGGACAGCTGTTTTTAGAAAGATAGGCCATTAATATATAAGAAATGCAAACTTAGACACGTAAGGACCACTTTATTTCCATAGAGTATGGTATAATCAGATAGATGGATGCAAGTACAGCAGAATTAACGTTTGAAATCACAAAGAACTGCTATAAATGCAGTATAAGTTATTTAATGTAGGCTTCAAATCCTACAAAAATCGCTTATATTTTATTTATTTATTTATTTATATGATTTGATGAGAATATCATCTACAGAAAATTGCAGCCTACAGTACAATAGTACAGAAGTGTTACGTTTTCAGCAAACCCTATTATAGTGTCCAAAAGTGGAAAATTTTCAAGCCAGTTCAGACCTCCAGTAAGTAAAATGGTGGCCTCACACCTACAGAATATGAAAAGAATTGACCTAATAATTTTGGATAAATTTTGAATATTATCTTAATTTTCTTTCGTCAGACAAGTATTGACAACAAAATGTCAAAATCATAAGTGTAACGATTACACATGTAGTGCCTAGCATTTTTAAAAACTTTTTATTCGAACATTTCAGTTTCCAAGTACGTTTCTTCAAATCCATGAAACCTATTTTGTTCATTATTCACTTCCTTACATATGTAATTTTGGAAAAATATCTAGTATTTGGTACCCATTCAAATAGCTTCAGAATCATCATACATGTTTATTTTATTAGGACCATATACAAGAAAACATCTGTCAAAATTGCACGTTTGCAATATCTTCTGGTTTGATTAGATGTGATAAAATGCAGAATATTTGGAAGCAGAGAATTAACGATTGGTCTGAAATAGAAAGGAAACCATATAAAGTCTGTGCCGTAATAAAATTATTCATAAAAACAGGTCTAATATTCACTTCATTATCACAAGTGAATCTTATGTGATATAGGTATGATTTGACCTGTTTTTATGTGATATAGGTATTATTTGCTTTAGATTTATTTGCTTTGAGATGGTCTAGTAATAATGAAAACATCCTAATTGCAAATCTTTCAGGCAATAAAATTGGAATTGAAGCGTAAAAAATTGTGAATACAAGTACGAGCAGTTATAATCTAATTTTTATGTAATTATTATTTACAATACAGTATTATACTGATCAGAATTTCCATTGTTAGTATTTCCATTTGTTCTTCAGAAGGGACATATTGACGAAGGAAATTCACAGAAATCTACTGAGTGACAGTACTTTTGAAAAAAAAAATCCAACTAGTGTATCAAAGTGAACAGGTATTAGTGACTATATGACACTTTCATTGGTTTTTCTCTAAGACAAAATTTTAAAAAATCTCACAAAACTTTTGTAAAGTTTTCAATTTCAATTTTTTTTTATTATCAGGTATGGTCCGATTGAAGCCAAAGTTGAAAAGATTCCAATAAAAGTACAAGATAAGGTCCCGAATATTTCATTTTGTACTCAATGTAAAAATGTTATAGGAATTATGTTTATTATTTTGTGTAATTTATTTTGATTTAAATCATATTTATAGACATATATGTATGAGATTAAAAATGCATTTTATGTTATGTTTTTCTTTTTACTCACTGTAATAATATGATCACTTATTTTATCCAGGATTCTTCCACAGGAATGTTGTTTTCCACTGAAGAAATTTGAATAAAGATTTATAGTATTAGACAAAGTTATTATTTTCGCTATCTATTCAGTTGGATATACAGCATAACATTTATGTTTATGTCCATGGGATAAGATACTAACTGATATCTATTCCCAGTGCTGCAAAATTCATTTCGTGAGTTGCTATGCTTTATTGATATACTATTATTGAATAAACTATAATCAATAAATATTATATGAATAGACTGTATGTGAATGCCATATATACCAAATATATAATATATATCGTTGGCCAGGTTGGCAAAGTGGTTAGCTTATCCGATCTTGACCCAATATACTCTTGTCTAATCCACTTCTACCACATATGGTTGTGAAAGTATTTAGATTGTAGATGAATTTTAGCCGTGGGACCATCACTCTGTTTAATGAAGGCTGAAATGGCTTGGAAAATTTCCAGTGGTCTCTAGAGCAAAGCTTTCCACATTATCTAATCCTTGCCTACTTGTGGTATTAATAATAATGTATTGTACGCTTCCAAGCTCACATTATGAATCAGTAAATAAAATAATTATAATATTTAATTGTGATAATCGTATGATAATTACATTAAATAGATGATATTGAAATCAATAACACCATGTTGACATTGGTAAAAATAAGAATGCTTTATTACTAGTAATTTTAAAACTTCGAATGACTTAATCGCTAAGGGATTGTCTTCATTGATATGTCTCAAATTATATGTGTACCTGCATCCGTCTAAGAAGTATGGTGCCTGATATATTTCTGGAAGTACTTAAAAATTCCTTTTATTAGCGGATATTCCTAATAAATATGAAAGTAAGAGATCTTTTGCATAACGTTAACAACGGATTACTGTGCTTTTTTTTTCATTATGCTAAATGTTATTCAGTAATTTAAAAAAAAATCTTAAACTTGGATAAACAGGAATGTACGGAAGTTAATTTAGATTAAAAAATAATTTTAGTTTAAAGATAATTTAGACTAAAAATAAAAATCCAAAATATGATTCCTAATAATGTTACACTATTATTTTAGACCAAACGTACGTAGTTGCTAACAATTGATTTATTTATAATCTTTCGTTAGCGACAGAAAAGGTTTGAACTGTTCTTAATCCTCTGGTTCTATAAATCATTTGGTTTCCAAGCGAGCAACTGCGCAGTGCATGAGTTTAAGTCTAAAATTTGATATAGTAAATACAAATTTTATATTATTTCGCATAATTGCTCATATTTACATTATCATATAAATTAAAACAGAAACCAAGTTCCATATGAAAACGAAACTGAAGTTACTTCCTAAATTTTATAAACATGGAAAATTTAATTAAATCCCCTACCTACCCATAACAGTTCAAAAATGTAGTCAATAACAATTTATACAAAGCGATGGCAAAAGTTTATGTTTTGTTATTAAACATATACGAAATGGAGATAAACAAGTATGGAAAATATAACCTTCTCCTTCCTTTTACGTATTAAGTCTAATGGTTTGTTACGCGTATTAGTCTTAGTGGCCTATTACGATTCGAAACCGCAACCATCTCGAGGATAAGGTGTCCCTATGCCTCCCGGTGTGCCCTGTGTCTGTAGATGCGTGTGCTCTCGGGGCCGGTTTGCCTGTTCTGGGGGACGAAAAACCCGAGTTTCTGGGTAAAAAAATTCCCTACTTTCGTATGAGACCTGCCAGCTAGATACGTTTAATGATATATAAAAAAAGAAAATAACAGTTTTAAAGAGTAGATAGCCTTACTTAAACATACTTAAAAGGCCTCTATTAACCATTTGCCGCCTGAGAGAATAGAATGTTCGTTATTATTAATTTTATAACTAACTCTTAATAAACGAACTTTAAGATTTGTTGAGTATAGTAATTAATCCGCACTCAAATCTTTCCGGTGAAGCGGCAAGTGATAAAAGTAAACTGCTATAAACATTAGATTTTACTACGTATATAAAGGAATTAACGCTTTCTAGAATGAAATTTATCTTGGACGTTAGGAACAATTCTAGGCACTTTTCATTTGGAACTCATTCATCCAATCTCCTACGGAGGTGGTAGAGATATTCCTTTCTTCCTCCCCTCCAAAAAGACTGACCGAATAACAACAGTTAGGCATATTATAGAATAGGATAGATCTCCCTATCACAGAATGCATTATATTCATGAAAGATCAGGTTACACGATCTAACGCAGGTGAGTATTAATGATTTTATTAATATTTGCTTATGAAGCTATATAGGGTATCACTGATATCTATCTAGAAGAGTGGAAATGTATGTTTTATATCTAACTCTGTTTCTGTTATTGATCATATTGATTATTAGAAAGCTTCAGTAAACTGCAGCTTTCTAATAATTCAGCAGCCATAAACAATGCATTTTACAGTCTGTTGAGTTTATGATACGCTGATGCTCTGCTCACAGTAATAAACAGTATTAAAAATGTGTGTGTGTGTGTGTGTGTGTGTTTCATTTCTCATATAAAGTTACTTGAACAGTTTTAATTTTAGTAAAGCTCATACCAGCTTTCCTTAAAATTCATTAATTCAAAGAGAATGTTAAAGTGCCGACATGGGAGAGATAACACACTATTACAAAGTTGAGGCGTGAAAATGTAATAAATAAACATATTATTACCAGGAATATATATACTCCTTATAAAAACATGTTCAAAATAATTCACATACTTAATGAAATGATATTCTAAAAGACATTTTAATGAGATATTTTTCCAGGGTTAAATATGATATATAAATGTAAATTTTTTACTTTGAATTATCCGTTTTTTTTTCATCTAATCCTTTTATTTGGGATTTTCTATTCT
Source organism: Typopeltis vanoorti (assembly GCF_054136105.1). Lineage (NCBI taxonomy): Eukaryota > Metazoa > Arthropoda > Arachnida > Uropygi > Thelyphonidae > Typopeltis > Typopeltis vanoorti. Next base: position 84,875,998 of record NC_143556.1, on the reverse strand, counting down.
AATGAAACCGACATAACGAAAAGTGCAAACAGAAAAAAATCTCATTTACAGTTCCGAAGTTTCTAGTGTTTGTGATATAAAACCATGCAATTATTAGTGTATCTAGTGTATCACAACGTTTAACTAGATTTTATTCTTATCTTAACGTGTTGTGCATGATTTGTAGCAAGCAACGTTAATGACCACGAAGATAAGCTGCACTTTTCAAATATGTATGAAAAATGGTACTTTAAATAATGAAGTACTGCTAGTGAGCCTTCTAATATATGCAGCAACTGTGCTCAAAGACAGAAAACATAAAAATCGGTGCAGCTGTTTTCTCTTGGCGACCTAAACTAAAACAATTATTTCGTGGCATAAAGGAATGAATGTGTATCTGTGGAATAAACTGTGTACAGGGAAAATACAAAAAGCCCAAATATTTTACATGAGATACACAAATTTGGCAACACTTCTACATTTTGCTTCATAAACATAGTTTTCGTTTAATAACTTTTTTGAACTACATATAAGCGATATAATGGGGATAAAAACATTTATTCTATTTTTTTTTGGATAAATATTCATTATTTGCAATCTTATATTTATGACACGATAATGTTCACTCCATATACATATAGAAGCATAAGCGAATTATTAGAGATCGACAAATGCACCCCACCCAACACATACACACACATGAATAATACCAATCCTGTCCAAACCTCTTGCCATGCTTTTTAATTCTATGGTTCTTTTCGTAGATCTTTTTGAGAATGTTTACCTAGATGTGTTCTGCAGAGATAAATTTGAAAAAAAAAGTTGTTTATCATTTTTTCGACATGCAATTAATCACTTAATCACGGCCTGCAATAAGGTCCTTTATTATGAGACTAAAAAAAGTTTATGAACTTTACGATAATGAATTACTTCTATATTCCCAACTCAAAAAAAAAAAAAGTGAGCACTAACAGAGGTGCTTTCTTTGCAGTTCTTCCCCACCTCTTTCAGCAGCAACCTCAATATTAATTTTAAATCTAATTTTCTTCTTAATTAAATTATTGGTTTATTTCTCCTACTTCTTTAATTTTCCGATCTCTCTAACTGGACGTCTGTCCGAATGGTTCTTAAGAGAAATTTCCCTCTTTTTAAACAGAATATACATCAGTTATTAAATTAGATATTTTACGTAACGCATCGTCTTCTATCCTTAAATCTCTGAGAGGAAAAATTGTCATTTACAGTTTGTGCACACTAGTTTCCTTTCTGTAGGTTTATTATTTGAAATGTTTGATGCTGATTGTCATTTCTCGAAACTTAATACATTTTTATGATTTTTCTCGTATACATTTATGATTTTCATGATCTCTCATATGAGTTATGATTTTGTTTATGATTTTCTCGTATGAAACTCGTTGAACATAATGTGCATTTATGATTTTCTTATACATTTATGATTTATAGGATTCTCTGCTGTGAGATACCAGATGTTCTCATAGATTAGTAGAATCCATGTATCCTTTCTGTTCTGTTTTCTCAGTCTTACAGAAAAATAATTATCATCCGACTTCACCTCTCTTTTTTAATACAAAGAATTTTTTTCTTGTGAAAATCTTTCCCATTCTGAAAATCCTTTGGTATAATCTGTGAGAACAATTGCTTTTCATTACTTTCAACTTTAAAATGTAGTTTCGATTGTGATCTTGATTTTAGGTTAGAAAAAAGAAAGGAAGATTAAAACAGATAGTTTTAAATATTTTTTCCCAAAATTCTGAAAGATAAAACGTATTGCCTGTTGAACATAGGTCAGAAGAAATGGTCAGTGCTCAAGGTAGAAAATTAAAATACTGAAGTGCACCTGGCAAAGACGAACTACATGGATTTTGGTTAAAACATCTAACCAGTCTACATGATCGAATGGCAGAACAATTTAATTATTTGTTTCAGTCAGGCTCAGTGGAAGACTGGATGATATCTGGGCGCACTTTTCTCTTCATGAAAGATAAGGATTAGGGTGTAGACCCAAGTAACTATCGTCCAATAACATTCCTACCAACTATGCTTAAGCTGTTCACTGAAATCATAGCAAATTCCATATACCACTACTTATCAGATAATCAGATTTATCCGATTGAACAAAAAGGTAACTTTCAAAAATCTGGAGGAACAAAAGACCAGATCCTTATTAATAAAATGATTCTCAAAAACTCAAAAAGACGAAAAACTAATATAAACATGGCATGGATAAACTACAAGAAAGCATTCGATTCCCTCCCACACTCCTGTATCCAAAAATCACTAAAAATATTTGGAATTAGCAAAAACATATGTTCGTTTCCGGCTACTGCTATGAAATCATGGAAAACAACTTTAATAGTGAATAATGAACGATTTTCAGATATCAGCATTAAACGTGGAATTTTCAAAGGTGATTCCTTGTCACCATTGCTCTTCAACATTTTTGATACCTTTGTCTATGATTCTGAAGAAAACAAAACTTAGATATGAAATTCCCAAATGTAATATTAAAATCTCCCATCTGTTGTATATGGATGACTTGAAGCTATATGGAAAATCGGTCCAGCAATAGATTCTTTATTGAACACAGTTCGTATTTTCAGTCAGGGCATCAAAATGGAATTTCGTTTAGATAAATTCGCAATTTTATCTATTAAACGAGGAAACATTAATGACACTAGCAATTTTAATTTTGATCAAGAGAAATATATAAAAGCAATTTCAGCTGACGAACACTATAAATACCTAGGAATATTAGAAGTCAATGATATTCTCCACTCGAAAGTTAAACAACAGGCAACATCAGAATACATTAAAAGAGTTAGAAATATTCTGAAAACAAAGCTAGATGGATTAAACACAATTAGAGCAATGAATTATTGGGCTATTCCAGTGATCCGATACACAGCTGGCATAATAAATTGGAAAAAAAGAAGACCTAGACAAACTAGACCGCAAAACTAGAAAACTAATGACTATGCATCATACATTACATCCCGGAAGTGATGTTGACCGGTTGTACCTACCGAGGAGAATAGGTGGACGGGATCTGCTGCAAGTGAGACATACTGTGGAAGAAGAAGAATTTGGTTTAAGAAATTACATCGACAATATCTCTGAGACAATGCTTCAAGAAATTACACAAGACGGCCTTCTAAAAGCAACAGGAAACAAATCCGATTACAAAAAGGAACAACAAAATATCCGATATGTGCGCTGGAAAAATAAACCCTTGCATGGCCAATTTCTTCGAGATACTGAGGACAAAATTGACGTGAACAAGACATGGAAATGGCTTCAACATGGATACATTAAAAAAGAAACAGAAGGATTTATTCTAGAAGCTCAAGAACAGGCATTACAAACTAATGCAATCAAAGCAAAAAATGTTCAACATCAATAATAACAGCAAATGCAGATTATGCGATCAGAAAGATGAGACTGTAGAACATCTAATCAGTGCCTGCAGCAAAATAGCTCAAACTGACTATAGATACCACCATGATCAAGTGGCCGAAATAGTTCATTGGCACGTATGCAAAAAATATGGCTTTCCTACTTCTGATAACTGGTGGCAGCATAAAATTGAGACTGTATTGGAAAACGAAACAGCAAAAATTCTATAAGACTTTAGAATACAAGATGATCGGCATTTGGAACACAATAGACCTGACATCACAATTATCGAACATCGACAGGTTTGGATTATCGATATTGCAGTACCCAATGATAACAACATTAACAACAAAGAACTGGAAAAAATTACTAAATATCGAGATCTAGCAATCGAAGTTGGCCGACTGTGGCTTGAACACACCAAAATCATAGCAATAGTTATTGTGCACTTGGTGCAACTTCAAAGAAGCTGTCCTCTATCAGCAATTAAAAATCAATGAAGTGACCCCATGTGACCTACAAAAAACAGCATTACTTGGAACAGTCCCTATTTTACGACGCTACCTGACGGACTATTCTTAGATTCTTGGGTAGAATCTGAATTGTTCTGAATAATCAGTCAGATTTTTATATATGTGATATCTTGTTTTGACTGTGTATCAATTATGTGAATAAAATAATAATAATAATAATAATAATAATAATAATAATAATAATAATAATAATAATAATAATAATAATAATAATAATAATGTGAGACAAACTATTTCTTCAACGTGATGTTTTCTAAAATTTAATTTCGTTTTTTTGGCAGATGCAAATCTTTGAAGATAGTTGTATCATAAATAAGGAAATTTTACTGTCTATTATGTCATGAAATCACTTACATCAAACCGATTTAATTATTTTGTCAGTTCGCATGGAAGTTTTTTGCTTAATTCTCACTGGATGAAATAACTGACAAACGTCTCTAGAATCTCGATGAATTTGTAGTAATGAGAGCTTTTGTTCGTTACTAAGATCTTTATTCGTAGAAATCGATGTTATCAACTAACCTAGGCCGACAAATATCATATATAAATTACATATAATTGTCCCTTATCAAAAATGACAATATTAAAAATATTTAAAAAATTGCTAGATTATTTTTTAAATAATTGAAAATTTAGATATACAAAAATTATATTAAAAGTATGTTTTTCATCTTCTAGTTAAAAATTCCATTTCTAAATATTCCAACTTATTTTACATTTCAACTGTTGAACAGTAAAATGTATAATAAAATAATTATTTTATATCAACCGAGTCTATGTCTAAATTTTTGAGATTTTATATCATTAGCAAAATATCGAAAACTTCGAAGCACATCTTAAAATCAAGATGTTAAATTCATATTTACAACAGAAGAAACTTACTCAAATTCATCATATATTAGAACATGCACAAGATATTCATTAACACATAAATTTATATACTCGTAAGCAACCAGTTCTTATATCATTAGCATCTTGCAGTTTTATTTTAGGAAAACATAGTGTAGACCATATAACAGACCTCATATCCTAGTAACAATATAAATGACTGAAATTCATTCAGCTCCACTTATATATGATCAAGTGATATCAACATTTATACAGATGATATTTTTCTATAGTATTAAGAGTATTTCAGATAGAATATATGGCGTGGAGTATAATGTTGTTTATTAAAGTGATCAAAATATGTTGCTTCATAGAATGGGTAAAGGCAACATAAATCCCATGATTCAGACTATACCGGAGACCGACGAATAATGACAACGACAACAGGATGCAGCCGGAATGTCTAAAGATCTACTGTAATTTTTCACATCTTCCGAAGCGAAAGTTCGTTTGTAATGTTTATATTTGAAATCCCATTTTCAGCCTCTTCTCTTTTCAATATTCGAACAGATGTAGAGTACTACACCGTAGTATAAAAAAGAATACTCAGTTTAAATCAATGTGATGAGACCCGATGGAATCAATTATCTTTCTGATTAAAGAGAGAAGAACTGATCGAAATGAATTTGAAAAGTACAAAATTCGTTTCAGGGAAAACACGACTTTGGGCATTTTTCATTTAATAGAATAAGTTTAAGCAAAAGCGGAAGCGTCAGAAATCGATTCAACAGTAAAGTTGGTATGATTAGAATAGTTCAGTCAGCTGCACCAGTCCGGTTGGAAATAACATCGAAAGCAGCTTTCGGATGAACGAAATCACTTGCAGAAAGAAGAAATGACTAACATAGACGCTTCTAGAAATAATGTCATTTAGTTGGTAGAAAAGTATGATTTTTGTTCAAATCAATTTCGACAAGTTAGAATTTTTTTTTAAAGTTAAAGAAACATACTAGAAATGTTTTAAAAAGAAAATAAATAAAATAAAAGTCAACAAAAATTTCTTAAACGGGAATTTAAATTTAACTCTTATGTAAAATAGTAAATACTAATTTAAGTTAAGGGATATTACATCCCATATTGTTTCTTAGCCGAATAAGAAACTCAAAGAGTTTCATGCCGAATATAGAAACTATATAAAGTTCGGCGATTCCAAGCGTAAGCAAACACCTGGATAATGCAGCAACTGACCATTTAGGTAGTGCAAGCTGAGGCAACTCATAGTAAGGGTGGAGCAAGCTCCTATCACTATTCTTGGTATTTACCCATAATGTGAACTTAGCTCCTAGGAGCTGTATTACTGTTCTAGATTATGAGAGGTCACTACCCAGACCGGTTTCAACCTTTATTGAGGTCTCATCAGTGAATAGGTAGACCTAGTTAATACCAAGTTTGTAGCAAATAGAACTTACACTAGGACACCTTCTTGGGAATTCTCATAGAAGGGATGTAAGTTCTGTGTGCTACAAACTTGGTATTAACTAAGTCTACCTATTCACTGATGAGACCTCAATAAAGGTTGAAACCGGTCTGGGTAGTGACCTCTCATAATCTAGAACAGTAATACAGCTCCTAGGAGCTAAGTTCACATTATGGGTAAATACCAAGAATAGTGATCGGAGCTTGCTCCACCCTTACTATGAGTTGTCTCGGAGCTGCACTACCAAATGAGTAAGATGTTGCACAGTCCAGGTATTTGCTTACGCTTGGACTCGCCGAACTTTATATAAGTTTCTATATTCGGCATGAAACTCTTTGAGTTTCTTATTCGGCTAAGAAACAATATGAGATGTAATATCCCTTAACTTACATAAATTCATGTCGCCGAATTGAAGCCTTTGGCTCTTCATATAATTAGTAAATACAAATGTTTAAATTGGTATATTATTTCAGAATCCTCACTTAAAAAATATTAATCAACATATAGTCTAATGTTTCGTAAGTGTCGCTTTAACTTAAACATCAACTGCTTCTTGGGAGTTTTTCACCACAAAAGTAACTAGGTTATTTTTTCACTGTTGTCTTATACAGAAATTAGTGGTGGACTTTCTTAAGATTGCTTCAAGGAAAAAGTTGTGCTGTCTTTTTTTTTATTATTTTTTTTTATTAATTTTGATCTTCCTCATTAACCTTTGATAATTTTAGGACAAAAAGCTTATTTTCTTTCTATTATTTGTCTTCCTACGGTCGTCTATTTCTGGAATGGATTGTCATAAACTGCAGCTGCGTTTCCATGGACACAAGACTAATCTCTGGCACATTATTGTATTGTTATTATGATGACGTCCAGTCCTATTCTAGATCAGCGATCAGTGAAACTCTACGATTAACATTATGGATATTATTAGCTTAGTTTATTAGTTTTAAAATTTCTATAAGATACAAAATCAGACTCTATTTGAATTTCTGTGAAAGAAGCTGTTTGCAGATATTTCTGATTAAGAGTTTTTGGCAAAAGATATCAACTAAAAAGTTGTTTCATGTAAAACAAGCACATTTTCAATTTTCACATTAATTTTATAACAGTTACATTATTTATAGAAAAATGATATAAATAAATTTTTATAATAATTGCGAGAAATTATTATTAATCTTTTGCAGGTATTACAGTTCGGTTTCTATAAGGAGAGATTAAAGCAACTCTACAGCGAAATCCTTACGCTGTCGTTGATAATCAATTTACAAACATGAGAAATAATATCACATTTAGTTTTACTTTTAAAAAAAAAGGAAAAAATACACCTTTGGTTAAGAAAAAGCGAAAGAGAGAGAGAGAGAGAAATTAGTATATTGTAAATTATTGTTTTTAGTGATTGGAGGTTTTTGTTCTTGGGCAACATTTCGTAGGAAGGGTGTTCCAGAAATAGATGTGTATTTAAAAAAAAAAGGAAGCGAGGAAGGTTCAGGCTTTAGAAAGTTATTATTTGGAACATAATTACTCTATCCAACATTTGGATATTGGTGGCACTCTTCGTGTAATTATAGGGTTGGCAGAAAGAGAAGGAGTTATGGATGCTGGTTCAGTGGAAACTACCAATGGAATACCTGCAGAATGACTTAAGGCTGAAACAGTCAGAGAGAGAGAGAGAGAGAGAGAGAGGGAGAGAGAGAGAGAGAGATTATTAATTAACTCATGCGTCCTCTTCTGATTATCAACAATAATTTTAAGGACGGACGTTTATTGATGCACCATCTCCAAAGTGCGAACAACTTAGATGTTTATGAGATAAACTCCCAAGTTGGATACCCATAAAATTCTGCTAGCAATTACTACTCAGCACGCTTGACTCATTGCTTTAACGGATTCAGGAAATGAAACTAAGCATGACACATTGCGATGCAAATTTAAGATGAAACAGTTTTTGTCCTGATTACTAAGGGTATCTTGGAAGACGTTTAGACAGATATTCTTCAAGGAGTTCATATATAATAACTGTCATCAGAATTTCGCCAAGATATAACGTCATAAGATATATATTATGCAAGGAACCTTTCATGAGATAATGCACTGAACCTTCTGATGTGGTTTTAACACACTCCACAATAGTTTATCTAAAATTTACGATAACGAAATAAAGAAAATAATTATATTGCAGTGAAAGAAATAAAACGACCACAGAAACATACATAATATTTAGGTATATATTGATAGATTAAAAACAACCGCAAGCAATATATTGTTGTCCAGAAATGCATACGTCTAGTTTGATAACCTATCTTTAACTCTAAGGCCAGCATCATATTAGCGAACGCTAACAATCAGAATTTCCCGGAAATTTCCTTTGTGTGTAATTAAACTCATCGTTCCACAGAACGGTTTCCTACATTCCAAGATTTTCCATATTTTATGCGATATGTCTCTGAGAACGCCGATTTCACCGATAACCGCATTAGGGCTCTTTATACATCTGCATGGTTTGCAATTCTCATCGCACAGTATTACCTCTGACGTAAATCTTAAATGATTCATTAAGCTCATTATTTATGTCTCGAAGATTAAAACCTCTGTGTTTGCAGAGCTGTTCTCTTTTGCTTTTGCTGCCCTCTTGTGGTTATTTTTCTAGGCGTACTTAGATCGATAGTTAAATTTAGTGTAATCACTCTGTTATATTGATTGCACTTTATTTCTAAATATCTAACAGCATTAATACTGTTGTTCAGTTTCCATTATGATACATGTAACATTTCAACTGTATTTCAGTTAATTACAGTCTCTTTTACATCTTGGTGACCAGTTGTGACATCTATATTCATTCACTGCCTCTGATATGCAAATTTTGCATTTATATATAAAAGTAACTATTCAAATTTCGATTTCCTATCATGAGCGCTTCGCATTTGAAACTTCAAAGATGTCAGCTCCTTTCTATGATAATAGAGTTCGTAATGATGCACATCAGATAACATTTCTGTTTATAACGTTCTCTAATTAAATTAGATCATGAAGAATGGCACGTATCACGAAATGCAATTATAATTCACGCAGGAGAGAGAGAGAGAGAGAGAGAGAGAGAGAGAGAGAGAGAGAGAGAGAGAGAGAGAGAGAGAGAGCAACGTTCAGAAAATAGATATACCTGAAAAATATTAGTTCAAATCCTAATATATCTGAAAGGATAACATTTAATTGTTATCCTGCTCTGAATAATCGTAGAATAATATTTCATATTATTCTACGATTTATATATATTAATCCTGTGGTATAAAATATATACTTATGCCACAGGATTAATTCCACATAGATTATTAAAAAAAGAAAAAAAAAACGTTTCTTCTTCTCTCTATTATAAAATATATAAAGAAGAGATATGTAATAAATATTATTTTTAGATTATCAGGAAGCATTTTTTTAATTAAAAAAAAAATATATATATATATATAATATATATTTTTTAACTTGGGGATATTGTATATTAGGATAACCAAGTAATTTAATAAACTTGGTTATTTTAACTCCTAATTCCAAGTATACAAACAATTCAGTTTGCGCCTGAAAGAAAGTTCAAGTCTAAAGATGGTGCAACATCAGGGCAACTCATTGTAAAGGTAGGTAAAGATCTGATCACTATTCTTAGTATTTTCCATAATGTAAAGCACATCTTCTAGTGAGATGTGCTTTACATTATGGAAAATACTAAGAATAGTAAAGAATAGTAAGAATAGTAAATAAATAAATAATGTAAAGCACATCTCACTAGAAGATGTGCTTTACATTATGGAAAATACTAAGAATAGTGATCAGAGTTTTACCCACCTTTACAATGAGTTGCCCTGGTGTTGCACCACCTTTAGGCTTAAACCATGTTCAGGCGCAAATTTAACTGTTTGCTTCCTTGGGATTAGGAGTAAAATAACCAAGTTTATAAAATTACTTGGTAACCCTAATATAATATGCATTACCCAAGTTAAAAAAAACTTATTTAAATCTATATTTCCTGCAGAGATTCTTATTCAAAATAAAAATATACATTACCCAAGTTAAAAAAACTTATTTGCATCTATATCTCCTCTATAGATTCTTATTCAAAATAAAAACACCTTGTAGCAACTTGTATAGATAAAGTTGATAAGGCTCTGTATTACTAAAACCTTAGTCTAGTATCTTGGTCTAGCTACTCTCTGAGGAGACCACAAAAAAGGTTGAAACCGGTCTGAGTAGTGACCTCACCCATAATGTATTGCAGTATACATCTCTTAGTGAGATGTGCTTTACATTATGGAAAATAGTAAGAATAGTGATCAGAGCTTTACCCACCTTTACAATGAGTTTCCCTTGTGTCGCACCATCTTTAGACTTGAACTACGACTTTAGTCTTTAGACTAAAAACTTAACTGTTTGCTTACTTGGGATTAGGAGTAAAATAACCATGTTTATAAAATTACTTTATAACCCTAATATATATATATATTTATTTATTTATTTATTTATTTTTTTTTTTTTTTTGTGCACCAAAAATGTGAAGGACCAGACTGTGGGTCTTCTGGTATAACCTTTTGTATTTCGATGAATATGCCCAATGTGCTTTGCTTATTTCTCTTCTTTTCTTCATAAGTTTGTTTATAGCAAACAAACGCATCATGTAGTTTCCTTTCTACTAATAAGCAGTGTTCAACATTGGGATCCATGTCTTCAGTCATTTCGAGAACATTGCTAACTGGAGAGAAGATTTCTGCAAGATCCTTCACTGTGAATTGTTTAAATACCTCTTCTTGTTTATCTTTTCCCTCTCCCTTTTCTCGTTCTTCGTCTTCTGCAACACGTTGTTCTGCAGAAGAAGAAGACGTTGTTCTGATGTTCGATCAAAATCCATAGCAATATTTTTAATAGCATGATAAATATTGAATGCTTTCCAGAATTACATGAAAGTTTGATCATTTCCTTCACTGACAGAAGTGACTTGTGAAAAAATTCTCCGTAGATAATAATAAGCCTTAAACACTGAAAGAACTCCCTGATCCATCGATTTGATCAATGAAGTAGTGAGATCAATGAAGAACTCAGAGATGTTGGTCTCGTTGAAGATCAATGGAGATAAATGAAGATCACTGAAGGAGGGAGAACATGACCTTGATCTTGGGTTGAAGATCTCCGATGTAATGTAGATAACCTGGAGCATTATCTAGAATTAATAAAATTTTCAATTCTTCATTTTCTTTTACATAATAGCTTTCCATTCCACTGGCATAACAGTTGATTAAGACATCCTCAAACAATTTTTGAGCCGTCCAGGACTTCATATTGCTCCAATAGTGAAGTGGAATAGTATGTTTCGTAATGTTTTTGAAGGCTCTTGGATTCTCACTGTGCCATATCACAAATTGTTTCAGTTTATATCCAGCCACATTACCTCCAAGATAATCGGAAGATGGTCTTAAAAGCTTTGATAGCAGATTTTAGTTTTTTCTGGATGAATATCCACTCGGGGATTTTTTTCCAAAACAGGGAGGTTCTCATCCATGTTAAATATTTGCTGTGGCATATAATTTTTGTCAGTAATAATTTTATCCAATTTCTCTACAAACTCCTTGGCAGCCTTCTCATCAGCATTTTCAGATTAACCATATATTTTCATATTACGCAAAACTGCTTGAATCTCATGAATCAACAGGAAGAAGCGTTGAATTCGTAATCGTAATCGGGCCCTGCTTTCTCCTTCAACATGTTGAAGAGAGTTAGTGCCTTGTCGGTTATGGTCATAGTGCTAAGGAGTATGCACTTTTGGTTCAGGTGCTCTATCCATGATGCAAGTAGCTTTTCCATATCATTGAAAGGACCTTGTCGTTGCTTTGTCGCTGTCGTCGATTTAATGGAAGTAGGTCCTTTCACAGCCTCTACGATTTTATCGTTATTTTTCAAATTGTCAGTCACTGTAGAATGAGACCATCCGAAGTCATGTGCGATCACATTGACGGGCTTAGAAGCTTCATAACTTGCAACTTCGTTTCAAGATCAATTGCTCGCCTCTTTTACTGTGATTATTATTATTATTATTATTATTATTATTATTATTATTATTATTATTATTATTATTATTATTATTATTATTACATGCCACCTCCAGTGAATCCAAGGACCCATCGTGGGAGGGCACACTACTCTACTTCGCTAAATACATCTCATCCTCTCCGCTACTACTTAATTCTCCAACTATAACACTATTACCATCCACGCCAACTATCGCTCATCATCATCACCAACAACAGCATTTTTTGTCCGAAAATTGCTTGTGTTCTGAAGGCCGATTTGTTTTTAAGCTGGATAAAAAAAAACGAGTTTCCAGTAGGAAAAAACCCTACTACCACCGTATGAGATCGGCTAACTTACCTTCAATTGCAAAAGCTCATATAAATCCTCGTCACGATGAGGATTGACCCCAGGTCTTTTCCAATCGAAGGGCGCAATATTTCACTATTCTTCCGATTGCACTATAGCGGCTATTATTCTTCACTAGGTTTTTGATTGGCATGTAGGGGCCATGTTGCACGAAATATTAACAATAAACACACAAATAACCTATTTCTCAAACACGAAATCAACAGAGGAACTGCCGAAGTCACGTGCCGATTGCCGACTGAAGTTGCCGCTGAATGCGCTGTTGTCACTGCGCGTGATTCATTGTTGCTTAAATAGATACCTTTTTACGTTACTGTCGCTTGCGTCTTGTTCGAAAGTATAGTTGAAAATGTTATTTATTCACGGACGCATCTTCGAAAGGACGTAACTCGAACAGACTTAAGTCAAGGGAATGACTGTGTGTATGTATGAATGTATGTATGTATGTATGTGTGTGTCTGCGCATTCGTGCTGATCTCAAAATAATATTTATTATGATCGGTGCTTTTTATGTTTTATGAGAAAGAGAACAAAAAAACTAAAAAAAAACAAAAAAAAAAAAACAAAAAAAAAAAACTAACAGCTGTTCCCTTGACTTTTTCAAACAGTTTTTTCATTCATATTATTTCAAAAATTCCTAACCGTTAGTATCAGGAAGAAACAAATGGCAAATATAAAATAGGGAGCAGTGTTTTTTTCATTTTTTATCATTGAACTGTACACTGAAATCAGTTGAAAATACAGACTAGAAATTATTGTGCAGAATAAAGTATGCATGAAAATCAAAGAGGATTTCACATAGAAATTTATAATACTAGTAAATCGCAAGTGATTACAGCTGATATAAAGATTAGTTTCAGGAATGCTCAGAATTAACTTACTACATTTGCTACTGTTTACTTAACCAGATATAAAAGTTTTGATGTTTTGCTTAATTAATAAATGCAGAAAGAATATATATTACTGTATTACTATTCTAAGATATTCATTTTATGGACACGATAGAGTTTGGGATGAATGACCTGATCAGCAAAATCCGATGTCCCTGAATAGTAATTAAAAATATTTCATGTTTAATAGTTCAAAACATATTTTGGTTAATTATGGAATATCTTCGAATGCGAGGCTAACGTCAATAGGCCTACACGTTAAGGGATCTGCCAATAACTTCATGTCAAATAAACAATAATTCTATTCGCTTAGGAGAAGAAATTAAGGCGTATGCAAAATATAAAGTAAATTATAAAAATATATATGCGATAAAGAATTTTAGTGCGTAAAGAACAGAAATAGTGACAGAGAGAGAGAGAGAGAGAGAGAGAGAGAGATCACTGAATTTTTCTGGAGGGGGCAGTTTACCGTTTTTAAAGATATATAAAGACAGTCTTGCGAAAAGCAGGAACAACACTGCACAGTAGAGATGATCTAGGTTTGTAAAGCATTTGTATTTATGAAGCATTCAGGAACAATAATTTCTTTTCTTTCGTAATGCATTTGAAAGTACAGGGTAGCCATAAATTAACTTTCCCTCTTTGGAGGTATTGTAGCTAAAACTAATACACGGAATAAGACCACATTTATATTGACAATTTAGAAGGCATGGGGAGATGAATTCGCGAAAAAAATATTTAGTATCAAAAGTCGCCGATAGGGTGACTTTTGGTACTAAATCTCCGCCAGCGCCAAAATTTCGGCACTGACGGAACCGAAAGCAGCCAAATATTTGCAGTAAATGCAGGTAAAAAAGGATTATGCGAATTTTACTGTGCGTACGTGAGAGCAGCGCCACCAATTTCACTTAAAATGGGATTGGGAACGTTCAGGCAGTTATTCAAATGACTGACGAATTATGCTCAGTATGCGTCCTACCTTTCCTCAGCGTGCTTTACTTGTTAAGTTATTTTACCTTAAACAGTGCAATGCCGTAGCGGCCCTTCGGGAATTTAGAAGGCTTCATAACCTGCGTACAGGTCCTATGTCCGCTGTAGCACTGAGCCCTATGATTAATAAGTTTGAAGAAACTGGATCACTAGGAGTTATACCTGGCATAGGACGGAAAGCAGTGCAAGAAGAGACAGTAACAGACGTTGCTACTGCGGTGTTCGACGACACAGGGACTAGTACTGGTCCAAGCGCTCGTGCCATAAATCGCGCACTTGGTATGGCTTATGGTACAGTCTGGAAAATCTTACAGAAAATGCTTTACTTCTATCCGTATAAGTTCAGTCGTGTGCAAGCACAAACTACCGCAGATTATGATAAGCGCATGACCTTCGCGCTAACGTTTCTTACCCGAGTGGAGGTCGACAATGACTGGCCTTGGAGAATATTGTGGGGTAATGAGGCTCATTTTTATCTGAATGGGTTGGTCAACATTCACAACTGCAGAATTTTGGCATCTGAACATCCTTAAGCGATCGAGCAAGTACCACTGCATTCTCCAAAAGTCACCGTGTGGTGTGGCTTCACAGCGATTTCATAATAGGACCATAATTTTTTGAGCGTATCACCCCTACAGGTCCTGTAACCTGTTCCATTACTGGAGAGATTTATCTTCGAATGCTGGAAAATTTTGTCATTCCTATATTGCAGTAATGACAATGTTCGGACTCCATAATTCTTGTGTAGGATGGAGCACAGTCACACATCTACATTGAACGTTCAGTACAGTCCTTTTACGCCAACCTTTCAGTAATCAGCAATGAGACCGTTATCGGTCAGTTCTTTCTGACAGCCATGGCCGCCCCGATCCCCGGACATCACTCCATGTGACTTTGGACTGTGTGGGTATTTGAAATCCGTTGTTTATGTTGTTGGCATTTCCAACTTACATGTCTTGAAAGAGAACATAAAACGGGCTGTTATGAACATCCAATTCGACTCCTTATGCTCAGCTGTAGAGCATGTCGCACGCCGTATGCAATTTGTAGTACACAAGAAAGGTCAGCACATCGTGTATGAAAATCGTGTATGTGGCCCAGGGGACCCTGCTTCTGATGAATCAAACATTATTTCCTGTGAGTTCAATCACTACATTAATTTCTGTGTCTCTTGCAAGTTGTTGTTTTAGTTTAATTATTATTATTCTTATTATCATTGTAACGCGCCACATATCCAGCTGGAATTAGTGACGCGGCTGTCTCTTACACCATCCAAATGTTATTATTATTTTTTATTTGTCTTTAATGTAATGCAATTATCCAAATCGCGGAAATCATCTCCCCATGTCCACAAAAGTCTGAATATAAAATTTGGTCTCATTCCGTGTATTATTTGTTTTACTACAGATGCCTCCAAAGAGGGAAAGTTATTTCATGGCCACCCTGTATGTAAAATATATACTTTTGGTGATAAGGAAGATACCTGGAAACAGGGTGAGGCCACTAGGAATTCACTAGAAAACCAGTATAATAGTATGAGCCAAATGTTACGGATCTTGGACACTGACCATCTGTTGGTGTTATAGAATAACACTTTTCTGGTTGTTGAATTACGAATTGTTCAACAGCTAGTAAATATCCAGCCAATGGTAGGTGATAGGTCATGGACAGTTTGTGTGATTAGTTGTTGAAGTTAGCAATATTACAGCAGTATAAACCAGGGATAACTGATGAAATGACAACCCATTGCAGTCATTTGTAAAATGACATCTGTAAAATGCTTCTGAACCCGTCATGGTGAAGTATCGCAATAGCAGACCTCATTTTTGATTCCATGTGAAAGCAAGCAGCTAAATTATAAACTAATAGGTAAATTGAAAAACTAAATTTATGTAAAAACTAAAACAACATTAAATATTTGAGGAGTAGGGAAAACATTATCATCCAGTGAATGATGGTTTCATCTATTCCATACTGAATGGATATAGAAATAGTAGTGTGATCACTAATTTCATTCTCCGACTTTGCAATAGTGGTTCTGAGAGATCAATTGAGAAGGGATCTTCTTGTTCTTCACTCATACTATTCTATAAAACCAGTGGAGGGGAGTGGAATTGGAACTATAGTATATGTAAACATTGTTGGCGTGAATCTGCATCCCTTGATACTGACCGTTTATCCCTCTGACAATGATCATCATCACCATCAAATTCCTCACATGTATCCTCAAGGAGTGTACAGGACATGATATTACTGTATGAAAAATTACATAATTATTAACTTCCTATCTACAACTTTCCTCCAAATCAATCTGTTACCTATCAAGACTCCAACATTACCACATTTTATATTTCAATCTTCTAATGCACCTTTTAGTGTATCAATCCACTTATATCTTTATCTTCATCTTGGTTTTTTTCCTGCCAACCTGTCAGAGAATACTTGTTTAGCTCATCATTCCTCTCCCATTCTGTTTAAGTGACCTTACCACCTGAGATTAGCTATGCTAACATATTCCTGGATGATAACAATGTCAAGTTCTTTTCTAATATCCTTGTTCTTAATATGATATTGCCATTGATGCCCTCTGTTCACGCCATTAATCTTTCTCTGGACTCTCGTCTCTAGTCTTTGGCCAAGTATTGTACTTCTAACCCAGCTCTAAGCTCCATAAGTTAAAATTGGTTTGACCACTGTCTTATATATAGATAATTTAGTGTTTTGACTAATTTCTTTCTTATTCCATATAAATGTATTCAGTTGACCATACCAGCTTTGTTGATTCTGTTTTCTATTTCCATATTTAATTTAACATCTTCACAAAAAATCGTGCCTAACATTTAAGTAGCTGAAATGTTAACCCGTTCTATCGGTTCTCCACTCACAATGCAGCTTATATTTTCAATGCTTCTGCCTATTTTTATTGTCTTTATCTTGTTATTGCTGACCTTCATACCATGTATATTACAAACAGTTATTCAATTTAGTTAGGGAATCTTGCAGACTTGTAGCGGATTTATTTAGAAGTATAACATCGTCTGCATAAAAAGAGCTGACATTAAGATCTCCAGTTTTGATATCAGGTTTAATACTACTTACCTTCACAATGTGGTCCATATAGATAATGAATAACAGAGGGGATAATGTACATTCTTGTCTATCACCAGATTTAACATTAACCGTTTTCCTGTACTTTCTTCAATTGTATCTGCTAACTTACACCTCAAATAAATAGTAAGTATTGCATGATATAATGCTCTTATTGACACCATACAACAGTAGCGTTTTGAATAGCTTTTCTCTTGGAACCTTTTCATATGCCTTTTCATATCTACAAAACTTAAATACAGATCTTTGTCTACTTTGATTTCTCATTCCCACGATTTCTCAACAATTTTCGTAAAGTGAAAATTTGATCCTGACAGTCTCAAATTCTCCTGAATACAGCTTGTTCTTCAAGTAGGGAAATACCTCTGTAATTCTCACATTCAGTTTTATTTCCCTTTTTATTAATGGGTACTATCAGAGCTCTACTCCAATCACCTGGAATTCGTCCCTCTGTCATGGTCTTCTGTACTATGCAGCCACTGTAAAATTTTTACACCTCCATACTTAAGCATTTCTGGTCGAATATCATCTACTCCAGCTGCCTTTCCACATTTCAACCTTTTGATGGCTTTTTCTACTTCAAGTATGGATATGTATTCCTGATTACATGCTTGGTCAATGTTTTTACCACTATGATCTCCCTGATTGTTCCATTTAGCCATTGTTCGAAGTAATTACTCCATACTTCAAGGATAAATCTTTTTCTCTAGTTTTCATGTAACATTTATTATCTCTAATTTATTTTATAGCACTCTTTCCTCCATTTCTGAGCTTCTTCAACAACCTCCAAAATATCTTACCACCTTCCTCATATTTATTTTTTATGTTCTTACCAAAGACTTCCCATGACTTTTTTAGTTTTAGTTAGCTAGTTATACACAATTCAGCTTTCTTAGATTTGTCTCTGTATTCTCTAACAGCATAAGCTGACTGATATGCCAGGATCTTTTGATATATTTCATTCTTTTCCTTCATTGCCTCTTCAACTTCCTCTATCCAACATGGAGTTCTGATGTTTCTATCCTTACAGATAACCTCACTACATGCCTCTCTGGCTGAATCAATCAATCAATCAATGCTTTCTTCAGGGCTTGCCAGTGAATTGAAACTTTTGGTCCCTGTTCTCAAAATCTTTATTTTTTTCTTCAATAATGTTTGTATATTTGCTTTAAAACTTTCTTGTTCTTATTTTCAATATGAAATTCAATTTTATCATGCTCAAGACTAAATGGTGATCACTTCCAATTTCATATCTTCTGTACACTCTAGTGTCTTGCACCAGGGAGAAAACCTTGCTATTAACAATAACATCGTCAATGAGACTTTTGTCTACAAATGCTGCGTCTGAATAGTTGATTTTCAGACAATAACTTGTTCTAAGCTAGATAACCAATAAGTTGAACTTTTATTATATTTATCTCAGAAAATCTGAAAAATATCGAAAAGGTAAACTAGATTTTCCCAACAATATCTTACTTTATGATGCGCAGTAAGGTACGGTTTAGTAATTTTTTTATTTTTTATTTTTATTTATTTATTTATTTTTTTTTGCAGAAGATGAAAAAATGGAGATCTAGTAACTGATTTTCAAAAGAATCTCCGAAGAATTTACGCAGTATGTGAATACCGTGATCCGTAATAAATTATCTGTAAATAAAATTCTCCACTGTTGGCAAAGATCCAATATGCTCTCAATTACAATGTTATAAATGCATCATTCAAATATACGGAATATGTCATAATCGTATAGTTCAGATTTTGTTCTTTTTTGGAGGGGCTAATGTAAGTTCTTTGCGACCTGTTTATATGACCTTTCAGTCCGAAAATATGAGCACGAATTTCCTTTGTTTACTCTAGTAGCCATCCGCCTTAGTTTATCTCAAGTTCAAGCCCATTTTGTTGTATTTGCCTTTGTTTGCAGAAATCCACTCCTACAGTTTCATTATAAAGCACTAGACTAAAATGCAATGTTAATAAATTTCTTATTATTCATCAAACAGTTTACAATTACAGCATTAAGATCTTAGCAGTTAGACAATCTCTCATAGTGCCATAAAAATTAAATTAAACAAAAGTCAATTGGGTGATAATCATTCGGGAATAGTTACTGCAACGATATCGAATTATTATCAAATTACCCTTTCTCTGTATTTTAATCAAATTACGGTGACATTGAACCATGATGTCTCCAAGTCGTATAACTTGAAAGTTGTACGACTCAGTTGTTCGAATTGAGTACATGATTTTAGTATTCCCTTTAATCGCACAGGGAAGTTTACGTCATACTAACAGGTGGGCTGCATAAACATACTGTTCTGCTAGTTTTCGTTTAATTAATTATTTAGCGGAGAAGCAGATACCCTTTAGCGACAAACACCGACACAAGTATAGGGCAATGTGCAACAGCAGCGCCACAGTCAGGGAATAGATAAAGCCCTCATGCATTTTGAATTTTTAATAACTTCGTAAGCTAGTAAATAATTAATTTATTCTAATTTCTTTCTTGTAATTTGAAGATAACATACCCTATTCTATACTGAATGACTTCAGTTTTCATCTTTTTGTTCGTTTATGTGACCTCCCCAACTTACGAAAAGTAGTAAATCTATAACTGTGAGTGAGCTGAGCGAAGTATATTTTTATTTTATTTTTTTCTATTTTTATTTATTTTCCCATAGTCCGGAAATCCTACTATGGACATTAAATATGGAATGTTTTCAAACCATTTCTCTCTATCGTATATCCAGTTGTTAGTATATCCACCATGTTGGTGGATATACTAACAACTCGGCCAACTAGGCCTATAATTGAAGATATGGTCACTTGTTTACGGATATAATTACCGTATTAGGAGGAAAGAGAAACCATAAGAAGTCTACAAATATAAAAGAGATTCTCCTAAACAGCACATCTGATGTGCTCTAGGAAAATACGAATAATTTGTGTATTCTTTTTTTTTTTTGAAGAAAGTGTTGTGAACGTTGTGAGACATGTGCCAATATGCTTCACAATTACTTTATTACAGGATTGAGCCGATCATAATATGTCGAAACTAAAGTCGTTCGACAAGATGGCGGCGTCTTGTAACTTTGACAGCAGTGTACGAGAATTTTTAAATGTGATTTTTCCGGAATCAGAAAATCGATCGGAAGAGTAAAGCAAACGCCTACTCAAGAATTGTCCCATTAGATTTTTTCCTCTCTCTCTCTCTCTCTCTCTCTCTCTCTCTCTCTCTCTCTCTCTCTCTCTTTCTCTCTCTCTGTCTAACCGATTCTTGAACTGGAATAATCATTTCATTATATTTCCAAAATGACTGTGGATATGTTGAAAGTTAACATTCCTATAATTAAATATGCAAACACACGAATATATTCCCTCTCTCTTGCAATTTGCAGACTATTTA
Source organism: Typopeltis vanoorti (assembly GCF_054136105.1). Classification (NCBI taxonomy): domain Eukaryota; kingdom Metazoa; phylum Arthropoda; class Arachnida; order Uropygi; family Thelyphonidae; genus Typopeltis; species Typopeltis vanoorti. Next base: position 84,854,965 of record NC_143556.1, on the reverse strand, counting down.
AATCATAAAATCCAAAGTGCACAAGGAAAATAGAAACACGCTATAAATAAATAAATAAATATATTTATTCCTCCACAGTTATAGGTCATGACGTTATGACGTTATGTAATGACGTTGTATACACGTAATGACGTTAATCTTTTCAGGAACTACAACCAAAGATCAGAATTCATACTAAAATTTCAATTAATAAAAAAAACCAGTGAGTATTCAAACACTTATTCCAGCATTCACTGTTTATGAAAAGAATATTTTAATTGCTTAGACACACACACACACACACACACACATGTTTGCGTGTCTCGTCTTAGTTCATGTTGTGTGTGTCCACTCGCGTAAAGACTTTTATATATGCATGCATGCATGCATGCTACCTCTAGGTGGTAGATGCTTTTCATTACCCGATGCACTACCACCACTATAATTATTAGAGACTTGAAGTGGCTTCAGTCATGTTTGGTCGCTAAAGCAAGAGTTCCGGTTTCTGTCCTTCCCACTCTTATCACATGCAGTGAGAGTGACATCCTCAATGACATACCAATCTCAATGCAGGGAACTCGGACCCTCCCCCATTCGGGATAGAGCGTTGGCTCTATCCCGTGGCAGACTCATCCCACCACCGAGCAGAGCCCCTCATATTTCATCTGGGGGTAGCAGCAACAGCTGTATCTCAGTTAACTTCATGGACTACAGCATTGCCATTCACCCCCCCCCCCCCAGGACTTGGGTGAAAGCGACAGCCGTTAACCTCAGTTAAAACTTCATGGGCTACAGCATTGCCATTCATCAGCCAAGCTTCCAACCCGTTTCCCTGTTTAAGTGCTGGGTTGCCTCTCCAAAAAACTCATGAGATAACCCCGGATCACCCAACAATGAGTAAATTAAAAAGACAGCGTTGTTCCCATCAGTAACAGGCTCACCCTGCTACTGAGAAGAACTCTCAGCGTTGGCTGTACCTCGTGGCAGGCTCACCGCACCACCGAGCATAGCCGCTGATATTTCATCTGAGGGTAACAGCAACAGCCATGCCTCAGTTAACTTCATGCTCTACAGCATTGCCATTCATTACTCCCTCACCCAGGACCTGGGTGACAAAAACAGTCGTGCCTCAGTTAAAATTTCATGGGCTACAACATTGCCGATCATTATTCAAGCCACCAGCTGGTTTTCGACCTTTATTGAGGTCTCTTCATTGGGAGCCAGACCCAGAGGTGATGACACTAAGGTGGAAGTGAAGCAGATAGTCATATCACCATATACCAGTTGCCAAAACGAGTCAACACCTTATTATTAAAATTCTCTCGATCACAGATAGTTGATGGAAGTTTTTTCACTTGGCTATGCTAGCAATTATATATTTGATTTAATCCTTTATCCAAGTTCAAGCAAACAAATAGGAGATACTAAGGCAAGTGATCAGAACTTACTCCACCTTAACCACGAGTTGTCCCAGTCCTGAAAATACTTCAGGTCCAAACTTTGTTTGCTTACACTTGGATAACGGATTACACCAAATAAATAATTGCTAGCATAGCCAAGTGAAAAAACTTCCATCAGCAGTAAAACGGTTCCGCATGCCGGCCGCTGGATAGTACATGAGAGCCAGTTGGTAAAGGACCTGGAGGATTCCCGATCAGCTGGCGTCAAATCCTGCAACCACGTACTTTGTTGAGGCCGGGTATGGACAGGAGACAGAGTTCTCACTGTGTGGGCGGTATGTTTACTAGTCTGTTACCTCTAAATGCATGCCCCACTTCGTTTTTACCTGTTCCTCACCAAACACAATAAACCACAACCAAATGAAATGCGATTTTATTGCAGATCTCAAAAATTCTCCCACAAAAAATAGTTTAAAAAACTATAAAAAAACAAAAAAAAATCCAACCAAAAAAACCACAATACTAATACTTACCAAAACGTTTTTTCCACATCCATTTCACCAAATTCCGTGGCCTGAACATCAGTTTAAACGATCTGCATACAGTTATCTAAACCAAAACTACTGTTCTATCAGAAACCAAACTTGCAACCTCAACAGCTGCTGTCCATCTCAGCTATCCAAACAATACATTACACAGCTCCTTCCGCCACAAGGGCAGCACTTGTGCATTTATCATAATCGACATACCATGCCAGAGACTGTAAATAGTTGAATCCCCATTGTTTATCTGCTCTTGCTTAAACTTTCACTACCAAATCAACCTGCACTATTCATATACTTCCTCTGTCGCTGTCCAAACTCTGTCAACCACGCTGGCCTCTTCAACTAACTCTCTTTCTCTAATTTTCTCTAAACTTTTCTAATTCCCCCTTCTCTAAATTTCGATTTTCTGCAGTTGAAATATCCCAAGAGTGAGGTCATCCTTCTTGGGAAATTCGATGTCCACAACCCATATTGGCTCTACTTCTCCAGTTTCACCTATCAAGCAGGCAGAGATGCTGAGGTGTATGCCATCAGCAATAACCTATCTCAGATCATCAATCTTTCTACCAGAATACCTCTGCCACTACAAGGATGCCAACTGGTAGCACCTCCGTGACTTCCATTTCTCCTTCCCAAGGTTCGACTACTTCAGTTCTTCTGATCCAAACACCTGTTCTGACCGAATAACAGAAATCATCTTCACAGTAATGTAGGATTTTATCCCTATTCCACCCCACATTCTCAGTGACCATCCAAATCTTGGTTTTCATAAAAGTTTGCCAATGCTGTAAAAGAAAAAAAAATCTCGGCTTATCTCGAATGGCTCAAGATCAAAACTCCAGCTGCCCACTCAGTGTATACTGCAGCTGGCAACAGTTGCAAAAGAATTATCCCCAAGTCCAAGTCAAAGTATGAAATGGTCAAATGCTGCGAACTCGCCTCCTGTGCAAATGGCAGTTGCTCCTTCTGGTCCTTTGTTAAAGCCATTGGGAGCAACTTTTACCTAACCAGGTTTCCACCACTCTCACATCCTGATGGTACTGTAGTTACATCACCTACAAACAAGTCTAACTTACTGACATCGTTCTTATCTTCCAATTCCTGCATTGATGACCTGGACAAAGTTCCCTCCACTCCACTAAGAAAGGCTCCCTTCATATCTATCATAGTCTTTCGACAAAAAGAAATCCGAAGAATACTTAATAACCTAAACAAAAACAAGTCACCTGCTCCTCATGGTATCTCACCTATTGTGCTAACAGTTTACCGTAGAAGTAACACTTATCCTCTATCTCCTGTTAAATCTATCTTATTCAACTTGCATCTACCCAATAACATGGACACAGGTCCACATCCAGCCCATTCCAATGAAATGTAATAAAGTGAACCAGCGAAAACTACCGTCCAGTTCTCTCACTTCTGTAATTTCTATAGTTATGGAGAAGGTGATCAACAACCAACGTCTTGACCAACCTAAATACATACCAATTAATTAGTGATGAGCAGTATAGATTCTACCACTCACGATCTGCAGCTGATTTTCTTGCTTTTATCACCCACTTGTGGACTCAGGTCATTGAGAAATTTGGAGAAACTCACGTAGTTGCCCTCGACATTCAAAGGCATTTGATTTGCACAAGGGCCCACTTGACAAACTGCCATCTTATGGTTTGCCTTTCCTACTCTGCATCCAAATTGCCAACTTTCTCATTGGTCTCTCAGCACATGTCATGGTGGACTGTTTACTCTCAGCAGATTCCCAACCAATGCAGGAGTACCCCAGGGTTCTGTTCTTTCACGCACTAACTTCTGCTTGTATATCAATGACATGCTCTCGCAGACTTCGTATCCTATACATAGCTTTGCTGATGACAATACATTCCATTCCTCCTTTTCATTCGAAAAAAAAAAAGACATGAAATAACTACAGTGAAAACAAAAACTTTTACGAAAATAGATGATACAGTTTGTTCAATGGTATAAAACTTGAAATATTATTTTACTCAAATATTTACAATAGAAAATCTTACAAATGCCGAATTCTTAAATAATCATTTCTGGAGAGTATTTTTTATATTTTGTGATTCTTATTCTTTTCTTAAAAAATAAGTAAAAAATAAAGGAACACAACAGAGACAAGTGCACTTATCTCTTTTTTTTACTGAAAAGCTTTTTCTACTCCAATCCATACGTTAGTTATTGGAATATTTTCGGAAAGTTATATTGTCTCTTTAAAGTCTCTTTTGTCTGATTGCATTCCTTATTTTATTGGTATTTTACATTCCTTTTCATTCTTACACTGACAAATGGCTTCCTGGAATTTCGAAAGTTTTTTTTTTCTTATCTTCAATCGTAAAAGTGTCATTGTCCTCTTTTCGAATAACAAGATCTCAGAATGCAATACTTCGCAATGTCTCCTTTACAATTTCAACAAAAAATAAACCGACACTGTATACTTAGAACATTCCGGACAAACTTCATACCGAATATACATAAATCGTTAATTTCCATTAGGAAAATAAAGCTCTTTAGAAAAACAAAACTGAGAGAAAATTTAATGGCCATAAATATGAATATTTCATGGCCTGGAAGTTACTTTATCAAGCTAGTTAATGGAAAAGCAGATGCATTTTTATTATACTAAAATTATATAACGCATTGGATTGAATGTGCCAGGAATACTATCGATCTATACCTGGATTTCTATTCAGATGAGTCAGTCAGTTGATTTCAGCAAATTCAACATTTCAGGAAATATAACTCGGAGGATAATTGCTATGTTGAAGCGAACCTTGACATGTAAGGATAAGGAAGTAATTTTTCCTCTTTATAAGGCTTTGATAAGACCACACCTGGATTACTGTGGAAAGGGTGCAAAGAAGAGTAACAAAGATTATATCCAGATTATGAGATTTAGATTATGAGGACAGATTGCGAGTATGTGGATTGCAGACTCTGGTTAATAGGAAAAAGTGGGGTGATACGACAGAGGTCTATAAAGTTTTGAATGGATGTTATAGCATTTCAAATGATGACATTTTTCGTTATATGGAAGGTGGCGAGAGAACACTGGGGCATCCATGGAAGTTAAAGTTATTCTTATTCAAGAAATTGGTAAGAGCTATGGTTTTCTCCCAGAGAGCAGTGAGTGAGTGGAATAATTTACCTTTAGGGGTAGTGAGTGCATCTAGTGTAAATGAATTTAAGGGAAGGTATGATAGCTGGGTTGGGTAATTTACAGTCTCCCTCGATGAGTCATTGACTCTCTGGGGGTTTCAGATAATAATAATAATAATAAAAAAATTGTAGAGTCTAATTTTTTTTAACATTAATATTTTATTATGTCTCAGATAAATTACATACATAGATACAATGTTAGTTATATATACAATATATTCACGTGTGTATGTATATATATATGAACCTTATATATATATATATATATATATATAAAATATATATATAAACCTTATATATATATATATAAGGTTACTTAAACCTTATATATATATATATATATATATATATATATAATAATAATGTCGCCCAAATGAAGTAAGTCCGATTCTTCTACAGCTAGCAAGAAAAGAAAAACATTCAAAGCGTACTACACACGACGTTCGTTTCCATGTCTGAATGAAGCTATGAGGCAAAATGAGCAACTGTCTGTTAAAGAGTTTTGGAAACCGTTTAATGTTTTAGATGCTGTAAGGATTATCGGAGATTCTTGGGGTGTCTCCGATATCGGAGACTCTTCGCTACTGAAGAGACCAAAACCTCAGATCCAGTTTTACCAGAAAAGCACTTGACCATTGCAAAATTAACAGAAGGTCTCAGCTTAATTAAAAAAATTTACAGATTTTGGAGGACATAGATTCTAACGAGGAACGAATTGTAGCCACAAGGCAAGGAATAAAAAAATCACTGGCTTGCTATGAAGAAATTTTGCATGACAAGAAAAAGACATTATGCCGTCAGACGAATCTATTAGATTTTATGAAACCATCGACATCGAAATAGCTTTCTTTTTTTATGTACGAAAAACTACAATTATGATTAAATTTCTTAAAAACTATACGTGTTTTTGTAAACCTTGGTCCAATTGTATGTTTGTATATATAAATTACATGCAAAATTATATCCCGACTTACGCGCTTTTCGTTGGTCCCCCCTACCGCGTAACTTCGGGGTATCACTGTAATTCATTTTATCATTAACTTACTGAGCATTTACATATATACATATTTACATATATTTACATATCATATATATATATATATTATTTTTTTCAGTAATAGTTACTATGATGGTAATTTATAGTTTGCAATCGGATAAGGTTACATTTATTTTTACCAGCATTTATAGTATAACAGTAAGTTCTATATATTTCACATTTGTTTGCTTTTTTAATGTTTTTAACCGCTGTAACTACAACGCTTCAATGTAAATGTTTTTTTTTTTTTTTTTGATCTCGGTTGAGATGTAATGTCTGCTTGCATCCTCGAAGCTCTTTTTAATGAGCTTATCTGAGGATGACACCGGTTAGATATATATATATTTTTATTTTTTTATTTGATTGCTGTGTTGGAGTAGGCTGATGTTTGGTAGATCAAGTGGTTCACATTCATTTTTATTGTCGTCTTCTTTTTGAAGTAATTAGGAGGCTTTTTTTTCACTGTGGCAGCCTTTCTATGTCTTCTGAGCTTTTGCTTTTAATTTGTATCGGTTTTGAAGTTTGGATTTCCTCATGAATATCTTGGCATCTCTGGTCTACAAAAAGTGGTAATTGTTTTCTGTTTTTGCTTGGTACAACACATTCTGGTTGAATGGTGTTAAATATTCGGATAAGTAGATTAGTGTGTTGTCTTGCAATGCGTTCAAGTCCTTGGTAACTGTTTTTTTTTGTCTGCTGGCTTTCATGAGATTGTCTCTTTTGGACTTGCTTGTAAGACGAACTATGACTGGTGTAGGTCGTGGCAAGCCTTGTTTTTTGCTCTTCCTAGAAATCCGATTTCTCAATGTCGTTAATCTGTAGGGGGATGTCAATTGCACGGCCTAATTTTAATACTACGTCTCTCTGAGGTTCTCTGTAGGTGCAGTTTCAGGAAGACAGTTTATGATAAGATTTTCTTTATGTTGTTGCTGATTTAAACGTTCGTATTGTAGTTTTAACGAATGAAGTTCTTGACGGAGTTCGGATGTCTCTTTCCTCAAATTGTGTTGCCTGTCATTTAGTGCGCCAATGCTGATTTTAATGTCTTTTACCGTTTGCAACACTTCTATCACTGCTAAATTATTATGTTTGACCAAATCTTCCTATTCGCTAGATTTTTTTGTTATTTGTTCGTTCTGTTTATTAAAGAATTCTTCCACAAGGTCTACTAAGCTGGCTTTTATGGTATCTAGACCGTTTTCTATTAGTATATTTAGAGAGTGGAAATTATAGGACTCGCCTGCATTTTTTGACTGTTCAGTTCGTCATCTGATTTTGCCTCTGGTATAATTGTCTGTGTCGTAGGTGGCTGCCTTTGGTGCGTTTCTTTGTTCCTCCTACAGATTACACAATTCCATTCCTCGCCAGGTTGCCAGGTTGTTTCTGAAAAGCGGGCACATTTTAAGTGGAGAATCCTACTGCATTTCGTACAGGTTATTTGATTTTCGTCGGACGATAAATCCTCCAGGCATTTGGTACACCTCATGACTTCCTTTCTTCATTTGAGCAGTTGTGGCGTGATTGTAAAGATGGCGACGTCATTTGATCTTCGCTCGTTGTTGGCCGCGGTCCTCTCTGTTCAGTTTTCTGACCACTTTAAAACTATAAAAAACGGGGGCAGCGATATCATCGTGCTCCCGTTCATATGCCTACACAGCGCCCTAATAATAATAATAATAATAATAATAATAATAATAATAATAATAATAATAATAATAATAATAATAATAATAATAATAATAATAATAATAATAATATATTACCGTCTTTACGATTATGTGTGTGTGTGTGTGTGTGTGTGTGTGTGTGTGTGTGTGTGTGTGTGTGTGTGTGTGTGTGTGTGTGTGTCATCATCATCTCCATTCCTGAAAGGGACTGCCGATTATATCTAGTATTATCTATGGAATCGAGAATTTAAAACCAGGAAGTAACCATGGAAAGCAAACACAGCATGATGGTTATTTAGGCGTTTCAATTAAACAAGATTGCGGAGTTACTACGGACAATGACGATGAACACACAAACACAATACATATTGTTCTGTGCATGGTGAAGTGCATTATTCTGAAATCTCTCTCTCTCTCTTTCAGACTGTATAAATCTGTTCTAATGCTACGCAATAATGCCTAAATTTCTATTTAAATGGATCATGAAACTCTATAGAGTGTAATAATAATAATTATTATTATCAAAAAATAAAAAAGAAAAAGAAAAGAAAAGGAAACAGATATGATTCCATAAAACTCGCCTCAACTTTTGAAAAAAATCCTAGTGTACTTCCTATTGGTAATATATTCCATAAAATTAAAATAAAACTTGTAATATAATGTTTAATTTATTGCTTGAAATTATTAAAAATATACACAGTGATAAAAAAAAGTTCGTACAAATTCATCAACTATAATTGTTATTATGTCATTGTAAAACTAGCCATTGGGTAGGAGTAATAGTGAAACGGGAACGAAATTCTCTGACACTGCACTTGGAATGTCTTTAATTGGATTAGACTTCCACAAGGAATATTCTAAAGAGCTCGTCCAATCAATAGGCCATGCTTTATATTGCGAATGTTTCTGAGAAAAGTCATTCTTAAATCGAGATCATCGGCATTTGTTTTGATGTCAAAAATACACTTATGTTAAAATTGATTAAGAAGAGATATAGTTACTAGTATCTATGAACTCTGCAAAACATATTTAAAATGGACGGTAACAATTTACTATATCAGAAGTTTAAATTAGTTGAGGATAAATACCATTCTTTCTGAGACTACTTTGAATTACTTTTGCGCAGAAGCAGAATTTCAAATTCACCAGAATGATAATGTGTTACAAAAATTATGTAGATTCCCATATTTTTATCTATGGTTGCATTCTAGTAAACAATCCAAGTACTTCTCAGTAGTCTATAAATGCAAGAGTGAATGACAAACTGTAAAATAGGCACGGTATAGAATTAATTACGTGAACATGATGTTACAAGAGGTTGCATTTCTCGTCAGAGTTCGTGTGTTTCAGTATAGTTAGGGCATTCAAGATTAATTGCGGCATACTTCATTCAAAGACAGTTATACAGGTACCGATATGAAGGAAACAGAAAGAGATGAAACTAGTTGTGGATTTCATTCATTTGTTCAGTAGCAAATGCTCTTTACCTGTATAGTTCTAGTGTAGCTTATTGTAGATATTAATGCCAAGTTCCTTACTAAATTCCTTGAGCAAGGTTTCCAGGGAAAAGCTTCTGTGTGCAACCCAAGCATCGTCCCCAGTAATACTATTGACTTGCCCAAATCGAAAAGCTTTGGGATAGAAAAATAACAAGCAGAACAAATATTCTACAAATGCTTTTCAGATGGATGTGTTTTAGTATGGAAACAAAGTAAATAAATGGTATTTATTAGAGTATTTCAAGCAGTGTTAAATATGATTGGAAGTGGTGTTTATGGTGGAGGATGTGTATTGAGGGGTGGTCATGCATTTCCTTGTTTGAAGTAAAATACTTATCAGATTCTCTTAAAAATGGACAGCCGAAGTTACATTGATTCTAGTTAGTCTGTGTTGTCAACATTATCTGATAAGAATAAAGTACGATCTATTCAACGTGTAGTTTGCGGAGATACGTCAGCTCATGTTGATCATCATATTGGGAGGCTATAATGAAATGTTGGAGAAAATGGTAATACATTGGTTTAAAAAGGATGCTGCAGAACCTGAACTCAAATCTTATCCTATCTTTGAAAAGAGCTACAATATCCAATGAAGAAGAGATCACGTGCTGAATCTATCGGTCCCTTAAGCGCCAACAACCTTCCAACTATTCTTGAATTTCTTAACTATAACTGTAGAATAAGATGGTTAAGTCCGATACCTAAACTTCCTATGTAAATTGAGTATATTCTGCTGGCCGGTTGCCTGACTGCGGATGAAAAACCTAATATATCCTCTCCTACCAGCGATAATATTTCCAGGAGAAATACTCTACCATCTTCTTATGAGCTCGGTTATCTCACCTTCAGTTTAAAAGCAGGTACTTCGTGTGGTAGACGAGATTCGAAGTCAGATCTTTCTAACAGAAGGGTATCGTCGAAACCACCTGGGCTACGGGGACTCACTAAGGACGAGATTGACTCATCCAGTTTCACGAAAAGAACTGCTGTATGTTGACTCTAAGTTGCTCATCTTTTTATGGGCTTAAAGCAAAACGGATTAATGATGATGACCAGTTTTATAGAACAATTCCCAAAGACAAGACATAAAGCAGAAACGTGACGTCTATGAAAAACTGACAGGAATGAGTGTAGAGATTCGGCATCTATTATCCAGATTGCTCTCCTTGCTGCATAGCACAAACAAATGCCTTACTTTTGCAAGGCGTTTAGTACATTCTTGGAGGCTTAGAGGTTATTAATGTGACATGCCTACATTATGAAGGGCTAAATGTGTAATTCAACAAAAGCACAGAAATCTGATGATCATTTCATGTCATCTTCTTTCCCGTTGACATATTAAGCCGATCAACCTGTTTATGGACAAACAACATATCTTTTCTTATTATAATTTCTGCTATGGTTTTTGTTTTGTGGGAAGAACCATTTATCACCAATGTCCTATCTTGGCTAAAACCGTGGTTTATTGTACTAAAAAGACTTTATAAATGTTCCAAAGTGTGTGTGTGTAGCTCAGTCGAAGTGGCGCTTGCGTCCTCAGCGTCCTCTGTGCTTGGCCGCTTGAAGTTAGACCTAGGTTGAAGCCTAGTCGCCAACTGGAGGAACTTTTTCTAAGCCTATCATCGACTGGTTCCCGAGTTAGTCGATCTCTGGCAAGCGAGTTTTATCTCCCGGAAAATATCGTTTTTTTCGTTCCGTAAACTCAGGAAAATCGGCCGTAGTACCCACATTGTTTCAGACAATAACATATCATGTTAGAGTTAGGCACCAAGAGATGGCAGCACCAAGAGATGGCGGCTCTTGTTTGCTGCTCTCTTCATCAGTAGCCGCCTATAATTAGTGATAGAGATGAGCCAGATATCTCTAATTGGCGACCGGTGGAGATTGAACTGCCCACTCAGTCTCCAAAAGCTAGATAGGGTACCAAAGCCTCGCATATTCCCTATTAGGGAATAAAAGGTGTTAGCTGATTTTAGCTGAAGTGTTATAGATGGAATTCAAACTCGCCTTTTGAACTCACCTTTTTCTCGTACTTCGCTGTCATTAGACCAAAGTTATTACAGAAACTGTCACATATACGAATACAAGCCCCATCTTTGATATTGAAGTCCTTCTCTTGTTAATAGAAACTGCAGTTATCAACAAAAATGTCCTTTAACCAACAGAAATATGAAATTCAGATTTACTTGCAATAAAGAAAAAGTTTGCTTGTTTTGTTGTATTGTATTAAAAACAATCAATTTTTTTTATGTCAGCCGAAGTAAATATGTTATGGGTCTATATTTTTTTTATTGAACCTATGTTACACTGTTTTATTCAGCAATTCAATGCTTATTACAAGCAATAATACTTGTCTTTTGAAAATAGGACCTGATGATTTTAATACTTAAGCGTTACAGTACTACATACAATTTTTTATAAACACAAGGAAATTCAATTCCGATAAATTTTGATATTTTTCAAGTCTGCTTACTGATTAAAAAAAAAGGAAAAGAAATACATTTTACCGTGTCGGTGGCTATTCATTATATTCCAACATAAGACGTAAGTGGGAAAAAAAACGATCTAGTCAAAAGATCATAAATAGAATAAGCAACATATCAGGTAGAATACATGTATATAAATAAGTTGGTGTGGGTATCCAAGCATACAGTGCCTTTGAATTTGAATCATAATATAACATGGACATTTGGGAGGGTTATCAAGCGATATATATATAATTAATATCGCTCCTCCAATATCAATACCATGCTTATTGGAAAACATTGAAATGGCATGAAGAGGACAATGTTTGGAGATTAGAGATTAGGGACCCGATATACGTAAATTCGTGGCTTGTCATAGTAGTAATAGATTACAATTTTCCACCTTTGTTAATGGAGATTTCAAAAAAAGCGTAACGTTTGGATCACACTGCTTCGATGTATCTTACGTTAATGAGAAATTAACCACTAAACACACACAAGGAAAAAATAAATAAATTCTTATTATATTTGATTTAAGTCACCTATTAATTTATTCGCACCCCTCCTACTCAAAATAATAATAAATAAATGAATAATAAAACTATCTGATCTACAAGTAATCGTTCGCTATTCTGCAATTCTTGAATTAAGCCTGTTTTGTTGTATTTTAATATTTGGAAGAATTTAAGGTTACTAAACATAGAAAGTATAACTCTCTCATTCATGACAGACATTTACAGAGAACAACTATAGGGTTTTGGAGTTTCTCTACTAATGCAATTCAAATAAACGGGCTTGATGAGTACCTCGTTAGAGAAATTGATACAAAGGTAAGGAACTCAAGCAGATAGTGCTGTGCAAATTCTATATACAAAGAGGCAACATTTGTGTGTAGAGTTTAAGCGTTTATTTGAATCTGCTCCCTTCCGCTCCTCTAAACGCCAGGGGCCGAATTTCCACTTGGCTGTTATAAAGGGATCCATTGTACATTAAGAACAATGGATTGAAAATGCATTGCACTCCTTAAAGACAGCGAAGTGGAAATTGCTACGAAAGACTGCTGAAGGAAGAAAGGAAACAAATAAAGTAAATTTTCGAAGCTGTATACCGTAAACCTCGTGAAATTATTTATTGTAATTCAGTTGTGTGTCGTTGACGATACTTGTTTGCGTTTTCCTTTTTTTCGTGTTTGCAAGCAATGATCCTATTCTGCTTCTTTTTCTCTTCAATCACATTACGTTTTTTATTATAATGATATTTAATATCAGTAAATGAATATTGACTAATATAAACGAAAAAAACCACAATTTTATATATTACTTTTGTTTCAGTTTATTATGCATAATCAGAAAATGGTCAACAACGGTCAATGAATCAATATCTTTATTTATTGTTTTTATAGTTTCTTACTATTTGCATCTTTAACTTATTTAAAATCATTTTATAATATTTTAGTCTAGGATATTATAGGATATTATAATAAATGATTATAATAAATTATAATAATTTATTATAAAACTACAGAACAATTATTTTAGCATAAAACGAAAATATAATAAAATTCTGTGAGCTTTTTCATTTAAGTAGATACAACATTCATTAATTTTGAGGATAAATAAAACCTCCTTAGTATAACGGCTATCTTGGAAAAAAAATATTACTTTGTACTATCCGAAGCCAGCCGTAATTGCAACCGCCTTTCTTTTAATGAATGTCTGGAGTGCCTAGAATTTCTTTCGTAAATATTAAAGCTCATTATGGTGGTGCGAGCAACTTAGCAATACCTAAGAAATCTGTAGAGGTTACTTGACATGGGAATATTTGCAAATTTATACAGCATCTATGTTTTTGTTTGTTTAAGTAAACTGAACGCTACCTACATATATATTAATTTAGTCGTCCCTTATTTGATGAAAAACTAGAAAAACGTGAATAACGCAGTTCCCTGACTTAGGAACTGCACCACAAAAGTTTGCCTAATTTCTTTCATCTCATATTTCTTTATAGATGCGAATACTTCGGATGTTAAATTCCCAATATATCGAAGGCAGCAAAATGCATTGCTTGTTGCTAGGGCCCTGATATTTTAATGATTTGAAGCGAAATATTCTTTAAATCAAGTAGTTGAAAGAATCACGGAAGAATCACTCAATTACTCTGATAGCGCCTATTTAGTTAAAAGATCTATGCGATATTTTCCCTGATACCAAATTCGTCTAAAAAGAAAGAAATCTCCATAAGAGATTTTCAACTGAATATGAGCTAATGAGGGATTTAAAAAAAAAAAAAAATAGAGAAGATCAGTGATGGATTAACTGTCAAAAGATTTCTAAAATAATAAAATTATTATCATTAATCTACGAATAATAATAATAATAATAATAATAATAATAATAATAATAATAATAATAATAATAATAATAATAATAATAATAATAATAATATTATTATTATTATTATTATTATTATTATTATTATTATTATTATTATTATTATTATTATTATTATTATTATCTTTTAATTACAATTGTGTAGACATATAATTATAACAATCAAGCAAAGGCTATATTTAATTTATTTAAAAAGTGATATTTATTTTATTTTGACTGAGAACTTTATTAAAGCAATAACAGCATAGCAATATATTTCATCAAAGTTAATGACGCTTACCTTTAAACTTAAACTTTTTTAGTGAGAAGGCTGAAACTGTTTTTTTTTTTTTTTTTGTGAAAGCTTAGAAATATTAGCCGCCCTTGATGAGACTGCTCATTGGCTCATTGATGAGACTGCTCATTGGCTCATTGATGAGACTGTTCATTGGCGAGGTTTTCGTCAGTGAGTCTTGTACGAAGGCGATTTTTTTCCAGACTTAATTTTGAAAAAACTTGCGCACATTGATAAGTAGTAAAACTGAGAAGCTATTTTCAAGGCGTTATTTTTTAAAGAAGGGAATTTCTCAGAATCAATAGATTTGTAAAAGTTCAATATAGGCAGATTACTATATTTTGATCTCAAAGTGTTATCACACTGCAAATCAATGAACTCTAATTGCGAGAAATCGGAAGCTTCCTCAGGGCGTATATCAAAAGGTTTTTCAAATATATTAACTCAATTCTTTGATTTTTTATATCTTCATATCTCCCTTGAAATTGATTCAAAACACTTTGATACTCATCAACATACTCACTTGTTGATTTTGGATTGTGTTCTCTTAATTTTGGAAAATGTGTAAAGCGTTTTTTTTTCAGTTGGGTAAGAAATAATTGAAGCATCGATTCAAAGTTTTCTTGATATGAGTGAGCAAAGAGGTCATTAGCTGATTGAGCCTTGTAATTTCAAATTTAGATTATTCAAATGACTAGGTATGTCTATTAAAAATGCTAAATCAGTTTGAAACTTTTCATCTTACAATTCTTTAATTGGGACACCTTTAATGTCCAAGAAAATTTTCACTTCGTCTTTAAGTTCATAAAATCGCTTGAGCGTTTGAGCTGTACTTAACCACCTACCTTCACAATGGTACAATAAGTCCCCATATTGGGCTTCAAGATCTTGCAAAAATTCTTTGAATTCCCTGTTGTTCAACCCTTTACGTTTTATCAAATTAATGGCCTTTGTTACTACATTCATGACGCTGTTCATCTTGAGTGATTTTGCACATAGATTTTCCATATGAATGAAGCAGTGGCACGCAATTAAAGTATTTGGGTTCAATTGGCGTTTCTTAAATTCTTTCTTAATCAGAGCCACGAGCCCTTTTTCACGACCTACCATGGATGGAGCACCATCTATAGCGAGACCACTCAGTTTTTCAAACGGTAAATAAGGTGGTTAATGCTGAATTGACCATTTCAAATAAATCTTCACCTTTAGTTGGCTCCCTTCATTGATTTTAAAGCAAGAAATTCTTCTCGTATATTGAAATCTGTAGTTATTCCGCGTATAAATATAGCCATTTGTGCAGTATTTGAGAGATCAGTAATCTCATTGATGACTAATGAGCAAAACACAAATTCTGTTGAATCTACTTTCAAAGAAGATTGGATGCCATCAGTGATATCTTTAATATGGTCAGAAACAGTTCTTCTTGATAGGCTAATATTTTTAAACAAACTCAGTTTTTCTGGACATAAAATATCGACTTCAGTAAGGATGCAATCTTTCTCAAACTCACCTTCATTATGGGGTTTAAGGTTTTTTAGCAATTTGTTCACACAACACATAACTAGCTTGAGTTATAGATGGTCCTTCCTGAATAAGCTTTCTAAAAAGAGATTGGCTTTTGATTATATTTTCTTTCAAAGTCGCTGTCTTATCTAAACGTTCTGATCCTAATAAATTTTCATATTTCTTATGCTTACTCAAATAATGTCGTTCAAGATTATATTTTTTTGTAAACTGCAACATGTTCGTTACAAATAATACAAATGCACTTGTCATTAATTTCAATAAAGAAGTACAGTTCTATCCATTTTTCACAAAACAGAGCACATTCACCACTTCTTTTACGCTTTTACTACAACTTGTCATTAAAAAAAATAAATTGAATAAAGTTGTCAACTGGTTAATTACAAGGCACTCGCAGTACTGCATGAGAAAAACAAAGTCAAAAGTCAATATGTTTTGACACGCGGAAAAATGCCATGGCGGTAATTGGGAAGCAACAAATCAGAGAAAGTCTGAACTTTGCTCGCGAGAAATGCTCCTGATTTCTATTTATTTTAATTGCTGCTCTCGATTTGATGGTTACCAGACGTATGACGATCATATTTTATGTAATATAGTTATTTTTTTTGATTTAGTATATTTAATTATTTAAATTTAAATAAATTTAATTATAATAAATTTAAATGATTATGAAATTTTATTTACATGTACATACGAGTACATCAGGAAAGGGGCGAACTGAAATAGACTCGCGGGTGAAATTTCTCCCGCGGGCGAGGGGTTCCCCATCCCTGTTCTGAAGTATTTCTTAATAACCTGGTATTGCCGTGAATCAGTATTGATGAAGACAACAGCCTGTAAAACGTTAACTCAATAAACCTTTAAAAATAAAAATTATATTTTTATAGCAAATGGCTGAAAAAATGGGGTTTGAAAGCTTCAGGTATTCTATTCCAGAGTATTTTGCTTATCATTCCATTTATTTGTAGTAAAAACATAGTTACATCGGGATCATACGTCCGGATCTGTAGTTAAAAGATCTATGCGATATTTTCCCTGAGACCAAATTCGTCTAAAAAGCAATAAATCTCTATAAGAGATTTTCAACTGAATATGAGGTAATAAAGTGATAAAAAAACAACACCTTTAGAGTCATGCTTATACCGATGTTACCCAGAATTTCTTTCCGGTACTCAAATATTTCATTATAAAAAATAAACAAACCTGCAGGAGAAGATACCCTAACATACCCTAGCAGTTAACAAACCCTAACATACTGGCTTCATAACATAATTCTAACTAACCAAAACCAACTAATCCAATGGCATGTATCAAAAGGATAAAGTTAGCAAATTAAAGACTGCAGGTGACCCACATAATTTTCAATAGCTCATATTTCTAAAAAAATCATTTACGAAAGCTGAATAATTTCTTTGTGTTTTCTTCATCGAAAAGAAATGTATGGAATAAATTAAATCCTAATTTTGGCTCATGAAATCTCAATAGGATATATATCTGACTTCGAATTAGCATATAATTTGAAATTCAGAAATCTGAATGCAGTAAACAATTTCTTCCAGAGAAATTGTTTTACTGAATATTCTTTCTGCGACGGAGATACAGCTTTTACCAACCAAAAGTGTCGTATAAAGTAATACATAAAAGAGAAGCCAATTCTTTCAAAATCCATCCTCAGAAATGAAAATAAATTCTGATCGTATTTTCCTGCACATTCATTATCTTACTTCATCCATATGAAAAATTTCGATAACAAAAGAGTTGGTATTAATTTATCACAGAAGTCGGTATGACTCTGAAGAAAATAGGAAATGGAATTATCTATTATTTAGAAACTTGTGATGTAGATAATGGTTTGGAATATCGTCTATCACATACGCCTGAAGAGCATCGGTTTACTGAATAAAAAAAACCCTGATTACTTCCTTCAAATATGAGTAAACTGTAAAAAGTGATTTCTAAATTTCACTGTCCTGTTGATTAAATTGATCACATAAATCATGCAATCGATGAGAGACTTACTCAATACAAATAATTTCTGACTTGAATTGATATGTTCATTTTCGTCTTGGTGATTTTAACAACCCCCTTCCCAAGCACACTAAAAGCAGTCAGAATCTGCATCAATAATGTTGTAGTCGATTTACTTTGCAAAGAGCCATATTAGCATTCAACTAAACTACTTTCACTTCTGACAGATGATACCATCGCAAAGATTCTTGCAACAGTCTGCCGCTTCCAAAGCCTCGTCGCCGCAAGATAAAACAGTTAACAATGCTATATAAAATATTACTACGTCACTCTCTGAAATGTCTTATAAAGAATGTGATGAATTCACAGCCATATATTCTAAATAAAAATCTGATCATTTAGCAGTAATGACATCAGCTCTATATAGAGAATGAGCTTGAGTTTTGAAGGATATTGTACTTCTCTCATACTGGTATAAAATAAACTTCGGAATATTTTATCCAATAATGCTCATATGACCAAAAGCAGATGAATAATTTTTAACAGTTAAAGTTCTGTGATACACAAAAGACCTTACGGAAGATAACACGTAGGCTAAAAATCTCTCACCATTCTTCAAGGAATGCAGATTTTAGGATCTGCGCGCTACATCTACCAACTTCATAGTGACTACAAAGCACGACACTGCACTGCCTGAATCATCTCATACGCAGTGAAAACGTGATGTACCTTGAATCCGACTCTATTCATACAGAAAGATACATCTTTAGAAACACTGGTAGTCACGATGAAGCTTTTGGACACAATCTTCCTTTTAACTTTGGAGAATGTGTAATTATGGTAATAAAGTAACGTACACATAGTTGAGCAGTATTATTAAGGCATCATATGATATATGTAATTTGACTTTATAGTCTCTTTAAATTATTGTACAACGATTAAATTTTGGAATTTCGGTGGAAAGACTATTAAACCTAGGCGGTTACATGTCAAGAATGTTCGTTATTCGCATTACTGCATGTATGGGTCCGAATAGTCTAAAGCAGAACACGAACAGGTTCCTCATGGAACAGCTTTATAAAGAATCATGCAAAACTGTTCTTCGGTTCCTAACTTAAACACAATGATCTTCGTCTATCTCCTTGGTGGGAGATAGCACGTTTTATTCAGCAAATCTTTCCTAATTTTATTTTGTCTAAATATATATAGTTTTTTTTTTAATAAGTTGGGAAATTTCCTGACCTTTTTAGTTATCTTACAATATCTACTTAGGTGGCTTTTTAAGAATTGTCTGTTAATATTCAATTCTCAGTACGTGTTCTTACTTAGGGGAAAATTCTACACTAATAAAATATATTAGTAAGTTTTTATCCGGTATTATAATTATTTACTTATTCAAATAGTCAGTCACATAAGGATATAGCAATTTTCTTCCTTCTGGAAATTTGTGTTTTTCTTCCTTCCTGCCAACATGTAAACTGGAAAGAAGAACACGCGATATCCTTGTTTATTGCGTTACGGAGTGCCATGCATTGATCTAGATGCTGCGAAACTTTGCAGGAATACATTGAACGTCATGCGGATTCGATAGTTGAGAAAAAAAGTAGTTCCAACATTTACTATCAGGGACATTGTAAACACCAAATGCATGGAATTTGCATATCACATAACTCGGCAGGTGCCAGGAGGATTTACAAAGATAGACACACCGAATTTTTCCTTTCATTCTGGATATTCATACTACCCACAATGATGGAGTAACCTAGAATTAACGTGCGTTGCTTTGTAAAGTTCTACTATCTAAAACATTTCAATGCTGTTGTTACATTCCTCGAATTTCTTCATCTGAAGAAATGTCTACGAGGATCCACTAATCTCCATTATATTTTGCAACGAAAGATTAGTCGATTTTAAGAAACCGGATGATTGGGATTAGACCTGCAAGAGATCGCATACCAATCAGTTCACAAAATGTGAAGGAAATTTCAACTACCGTTGTGAAGCAGGCCATGAATAACATCAGTGGTTCCTACAATGCGCGTGCTGTATACTGCACACATCAATGTGCAGTATACAACCTTCTGGAAAATTCTACAGAAGGATCTGCATTTCTACCCATTCAGGATAACTCTGACAAAGCAGGTGCATTCGCAGGACTTTGTAAATCGACTGACATTCGCTTTAACATTCCTTGCTCGAGTGGAGTTGGACGGCGTGTGGCCGTGGATGTTTTTTGTGGGGAGATATGACCCACTTTCACCTGAACGGAGCTGTGAATACCCAAAACTGTCGGCTATGGGCTGCACAAAACCCACATGCAATACAATACAATACAATACAACAAATTCGTTTGCATTCATTCCAAGTTACTGTCTGGTGCGAATTTGCAGCTTCGTTTATCTTTGAGCATACTTCTTTGCGGACTTTCAGTAACCTCTCTGTTAGTTTTATTGTGGATGTGACATAACAAAATTGTTTTGTTGTGCCACAGCAACAGCAGTTCTTGTGTCTGAATTCAGCCATTTTCATGCTGAATGGGGCCCTCCACACATCGGTCGATGGTTACAGGAGGTTCTTCGAGAACATTTCACAGAAGCCAGAGTGTTTAGCCGTGTGTTTCCCACTGCATGGCACCCTCGTTCATCTAATCTGACTCCGTTGATTTATCCCTCTGTGGATTTCTCAAAGACGGGGTTTAACGGGATAATTCTGATAACTTTCCAGCGCTGAAAGACAGTATGTGCGCAACATCAGTCCTGTCCAGCTGCGTTCTGCGGTTAAACACATTGTGCAAAGGATGCAGTTCGTGACATTCCGGGAAAGGCAGCACATTGAACAGTATAGCCCATGAATAGATAATAGAAGTGAATACAAATCTGTTAATTATGTTTGAGTAACTTTTCTCCTTCTTATACAAACAGAAACATGATTACATCTACATTCGGTATATTATTCAGCGTCCCTTGATGGACAGTTTTGAATATTTTTTTTTCATCTCAGATATCGCTTTCGCACAATATATTCCTGTAAAGTTTCGCAGGATTTGGATCACTTAATAGCGTTTTGCAAGGCCGTAAAACAGGGGTATGTTAATTTTGATCACCTTGTATATGATTAAAGATAAATTTATGAAAAACTCCTGTTCAACCTAATTCTTTACTCAGTGAAGAAGATATTAGTAGCACCTGCTTTATAGGATTTTTATACTGGCTTAATTTATTGTAAATTTCTTACCTAGTAATGTACATGTATTAATTCTTTAACCTGGATGAACAGATGAAATGCTTTACTCATTCATTAGTACTGACCTTCCATAAAACCTTCCGTGTACAATTATATTTTATCATTACAACTTTAAATATAATTCTTAGGAATTAAAATGCTAATTTAAAATGTTAATTTTCAAAATCTTAGTAATGTATTCGATCATATTATTTGGATTCCATATTGGGAATCACTTTCTGTTTTCTCTTTCAACCTCACTGACTGATCATCTGCAAAACATTGCGCACGCATAATTGTATCAATCAATAAGGTATAAATATAGGTCTTATGATTAACGCAGAACAAACTTGGCTTCCTTACAAAATTTTCTAATAATTACTTAGGTTTTGAACTAATAGAAGTGTAATTTTAAAATATAATCTTAAGTTTTAAACCGAGCACAATTTGGTATTTACATCCTGTAATTTGTAAAATTAAAAAAAATTAAAGAAATAAAAAAATGAGAATGAAACAAAATTTGATAGGACAGTTAAAGTTGTCTATTAAGTCAGAAAGTGTAGTTTTCGACTTGTTATTGCTAGAATTCATGTACCTAGGCACTAGCCATTTTAAAATCATTCTTATTTATCAGTTATTTTCGTTTTTGCATATCAAACATCGTTATGCATTAATACAGAAATCCAACTACACACACACAGTATTATGTAACATCATACGAAGTGTTATTTAATATACTGTGACAGAACTAATGGCAGAAATACCTGCTGAAAGATGCATCATGTAATTGGCAGAAAGAAAAGATAATTTGCATTTTTATGGATTGAAAAAGTAGACTGATAGTGAACAAACGAGTAGACAGAAAGAATCTGGAATGTTTGTTTGCATTATCTGTAGTCAGAATCATTCCAGATGTGTCTTCAAACAGTCTTTTCTTTTAATATCATCGTTTGGCTGTAGATAAAAAAAAATGAACATTATTACACTTCGGATTAGAGTGACAGTTGTCAGATATTAAAGTAAATGTACGTTTTAAAGGAAAATAAAAATATAATAAAATGTTATAAGGTAGAAGTGTACAGAGTTTCATTTAGACTATTCGGTCACATTGGTGTACTTCGCTCTGAATTCATGATCATCAACCTTCCTTTTATCAAAACAAAACACATCCTGATCAGTTTTCTGTATGATTAGTAACAAAATCGCAATGTAGGAATTCTGATTTGTACTATCATCCGCAAGAATTAAATTATTTTCAAAGAAAAAAAGGCTATTTCCAATCAGAATATGGTGATATGTATAAAAACGTAACAGAATATCTAGCTTAATTATTATAAGAACGGAGTTTCAATTAGTCACCCCCCCCCCCAACCGTCCACGACGACGAGATAGATGATTCTGGATACGAAACTCTAAAACCCATTGAATAACATGGATAAGAAGTGCAATTTGGTGTCACTATTTCATCCGTATTGGCCGGTAGGGAGGTTAACGAATAAAAAATTATAAACAGAAATGCTGACGTGTTTCGCCACAACAGACAATTGTCTTCTTCAGGGTAAATAAACATCAATATGACGATAATATTCAAATAATTGTAAAAATACTGAGAGAAAACGTTAGAATATTGAGAATCAAAGGAACGAGGAGCCAGGGAAAAGAGTCATCTGTTTTTTAGCCATCTCTTTATTAATGTGTAATGAGAAAGTTGTATGAAATACCTTTAAAAGTTTTAAAAATACATTATGATCATTGAAATTACATTGTCTTAAATATAAAAGAATAAAAAGATAACTCTTGGCTTCAGTTTCATCACTTTATTTCAGATAATCATTATATATATATATATATATATATATATATTTTTTTTTTTTAGATCTTTCAGTCATCATTGTGATTCGGATTGGTCATCCTGTTCCATTCAGAATGTAAAAATTAGTTTGAAAAAGAGGTAGTGTTCGTTTGAATTCTGCATCTAATTTTGTTATGAGCAAACTCGAGGATTTATCTTCTTTGCACAGAGCTCATTTTTCATAAAGGCAACGCATTAAAATGGACGATAAAAAACACAATACCTAAGTTTTGTAAAACTGTAGCGTTTTGTTTTTTTAAAATGCTACTTATTTTTAAACATAATGCAGTTTTCTAATTCTCTACGTAGTCAGAAAGTAGTAATGGCTTTGCATAGTAAATGACCATGTTCGAATATGAATTCAATTGATGTTGTAGAGAACTTTTTCTGTAGTTTTCCCCGGCGCCAGGTTAATTACTAATGAGAATTTTTCTTCCATGCGAATGTGACAACTGCACAAATGACTTTGCTTTGGGTAAAATGCATTCTTTTTTCTTCTGTCTTTTTTTCTTTTTTTGTGTTTACCACTAGTGTTATAGCTAACTTTTCTGTCTAGTCTATGCGCATAAATTTCGTCCGCATATGAGAGAACATATGCAGGAAAATCCATATTCTTTAAGTTTGGTTATTTAAAAAAAATAATACTTTTATCATAATAAAGATTAGAGAAGAATTCACGGGAATGATGAAAACTTCGTGTTTTATTGTATAATAATTAATGTAGTAATTAAAATTCAAAATAAACTTGAAGATAAAACATAATTCAAGTATAAAGTATTAACATTGTACAGTAATCACATTAGCGAATGTAACCATTTCAAAGCTTTCTGTTCTTAGCTCATCATCAGTAACAGCAGCTCACGTTCTGCTATCCACCGGAACCAGGCTGGCTTGGATAGCCTTCTGCTCTCTAAACAGACTGTTAGATGCCGTCCTACTGTGCTTGGATGTTTCAAAATTTTGTTTGGTGATTTTCTTCACCAGTTAGTAACCATCGCTCTGCTTATTGCATGGCGATAATTCCTCAATATACTTCACTTGAAAAACGAAAGAAAAGAATATAAGGGAAAAGCTTAATGAAAAAAAAAATCATCTCTTTATCCATTAAATTTCTGAAATGAATAAAACAACGAAGGAAGCAGATAAAATGAATTAATAGAAAAACTTTTAACTACAACTGATATAAATTATGTTCATTGCAAACTCTGTTTCTTTCGGTATTAACCTTCAGGAAATTTAAAAATTAAAAGGCGTATCGTTCCACTATAGCAATACATTAAAAGAATAATATAAAAACATTTCGATATTGTAAGCCAAACTTGAAAACCAGAAGAAAAATAAACAAATTCACAATGAAAAAAAAAAGTTTTTTTTTTTTTTATTCCTAAAGGTGAAACGAATGAAAAATCTGTGCAGAGAAAGACACAACTCTATTGATCCTGCAAAGTGCTTTCCCTTTTATGAAGAAACTAGCATCACCTGATTACAACCAGAGTTTCTCAGTGTGAAAACAACAAAAAAAAGCTTGGATAATCAAAGGAAAGATGAAAGTAAATAAGACAGAGACCAAACAAGCAGTACCGCACTCTTAAAAAAAATGTGCTTTCAGAGATGAAAGAGAAACATGATACCATATAAATATTTTTTTTAATATTCAGCAACAAAAATCTCTTCAACAGAAAAGGGTAATTATCCCTCTTATTATAGCATCATTGTGAATAGTGATTTTTTTATACTTTTAAAAGCATTTTTAAATTAAAATTTTTCTACTCTTCCTAGACTAGATTCGAAGTAAGTCCTTCAAATTAAAAGAACGACTCGATCAACTCACTTCGGATTCCCTGCTATACACCGAGCGGCCTCTTTATTTTAGATATTCATCTAGCATGTCAAACAGCTTCGAACACAGCCAGATACAGTGTCGTTGACTCTATGGTACTGGAAAATACATCATAATGATGACAGTTATGGAAGAAGAAGGTTGCGAATTCCTTTAATTCCATCATACTTGCTGATGGGTTGTTATCGCGAACATCTTGTTCTAGCATTTTAAAACGATTTTCAGTAAGCTATCAGGGGAACTGAGATAAGAAGGAATACATACAGAATATGATGATAACATCAAGTTATCATCATATTCTTATACCTCGGTGACATTTCTCTTGTGATATGGTACTTTTTTATGTTGGGAATGTCCCTCGCATACACGGTAAATGGCCATTTACAAGGGATCTATGGAGCCATACGAAAGTTCATCATTCATATGATGCATAATGAAGGTGATCTCTTCTGAATGTAATCCACAGCTCCTTTTGAAATCATTCAATTTAATTTATTAAATTATTCATCTCGACCTCTGTAATACTCTATTCAAAGTGGTAAACCGCTCTGTCTTTGTTTCTTAATATTACCTTACATAAACTTTTTTTATTAGTAAATAATATATAGAATTATCATTTAAAAACAATAATCGCTTTTTAATCCGTCTTTGACATTACACACAGATACTCGCGGGCAATTAAAGCAATACTTTTAACAGAATGAACTAAGTCGTTTTATTCTCTTGCAACTGAAATGTCGTTAATTCCTTACTAGAAAATGCACAAAGTGTGCATTCATGCAGAGCAAAACAGTTTCTCCCTCTCATAAACACATCGGTTAGTAATCCATTTCCAGAAATAACGAGTTTACTTCACTCCAAGAAAGGATTTTTATAGTCTAAAAGGATTAGAGAAAAGCTTTAGTGACGTTAGGAACAGAAAGGACACGTGAGCCGTCTATCGGCTAGAATGTATTATGCATTCAACTAATACAATAAGGAAGACAGGAATAACCATCAATACAAAAGAAAATCGCTAAAGCTGTCAAAATCTAAGAGTGCGCCAAACTTTACTGGCTGATGATTTTCTGTTAGTTGATGACAAAATTTTTTGAATGTTTCATTTCAGGTGTTCAATATTCCGAATCTGTACTGAAATGTTTGTTTCTATAAACGAATTAAAACAGAACACGTGGAAGAGTTAATATTTCTAATAAACATTTTAATAAGTATAAATTTTAATTTTTACTTTTATTCATTCATTGAGAAATTTTCACTGAAAACAGAAAAAATGCATTTATTGTAGATACTAATTACTAAAAACATCAGTAATTACTAAGAGAAACTTCTTCAATTCAGGTGTGCTATTAAAACAATC
The DNA here is from genome assembly GCF_054136105.1 of Typopeltis vanoorti. Classification (NCBI taxonomy): domain Eukaryota; kingdom Metazoa; phylum Arthropoda; class Arachnida; order Uropygi; family Thelyphonidae; genus Typopeltis; species Typopeltis vanoorti. Next base: position 84,828,770 of record NC_143556.1, on the reverse strand, counting down.
TAATTCCTTAAATACAACGACCGTTTAATATTTATTTACGATGCTTGTCGTACCTCTGTTTTTCTATGACCTTCTGTATATCGAACGAATCTTGGAAAACATGCTCACACGCATATTTCTAAACCATCAGAGATGCATACAGCACATTTCGAAAGATAAGGAAGACAAATTTAAATGTGCAATTCATAGAAAACATTAAACCTTTATGATTTTTTTAAAATTCTAGTTTATATTGTTTCAATTTTTTTAAAAAAATTTAATTATAATTTATATTTTAGTTCATACATTTGAGTTCACGCTACTACACCATATGCACGATGGGCCAAAGGTCAAGAAGGGATTTCAATATTTTATAACTCCTTTAATTTTTATTTTTATTTTGTTTTAAATTTACAATAACATAGCATCATATACAGCATATATAGAAAATAAATTTACTATATGTGAAAAATCAAATCTTGTAAATGGCGTCCATTTTCTGCTTTGCATAAACGTGCCCTTTCTAAGGAGTTTGTCATGACACCTCTTAGTGTTTCAGGTTCCACTGCACTGATTTCGGCCCGAATATTATTCTTCAGCTGTTGGAGTGTCTGAGGCTTCTTAACATGAATTTTTTCTTTGAGATAGCCCCCATAGGAAGAAATCAAGAGTCGTCAGATCTGGAGAACGCAATGGCCAGCTTATGTCGCAACAGCGGGAAATTATTCTTCCCTCCAAAATTAGCCTGAACAATTGGATTGTGGCCGTTGCTGTGTGAACTATCGCTCTGTCCTGTTGGAACCGCAGACCATGTTTATCTTGAACTGCTGGGAGTAAGAAATTTTCGATCATAGACCGATATTCATCTCTTGTAACATTGACAGGATTCCCAAAGTGGTCTTCAAAAAAGTATGGAAAAGCTTAAATAGGATACGCACAGGACATGGTATCTGTGTAAATCAAACGATCCGGCACATCATTGTGGAGAACTGCAGCATAAGAGCCTACCCTGGTGACCTGAAAGACTTTTTGAGGCAGATCCTTCAGCTCTTGATTGGCTATCTGAAATAGACTTAAAAATTTAGACTTTTTTTACCTGATATTTGTATATATGCATTACTTGTTTAATTTTTATTGTCTGCACAAATATGTATTTATAGTTAAATACATATTTGTGTAGACAATATTATATATAAAATTTCTCAACTGTTCTTTAACTGCTATCATAGAATTAGATATATAATTATATATCTGGTAGAAATATAATGAAAACAGAAATAAAATAAAAAGAAAAAATGATCATTCACAGATTGATGACGTTATTAGCAGAGCAGTCATAGTAAATCTAAATTAAAATTTTATCTAATTTAGGGGAGCTACTCTAACCAGAAAACTAATAATTTCAAATAAAAATCCTATACAAATTCATCAAACATTTATTTCGTGTGGTCTTTCGGATTGTGTTACATGTAAAGCAATGAATTTCAAACATACTACTGATATACAACACCTTTGTATTTAAGTTTCTGCTAATGATTCCTTATAATCCTCCCTTTACTAAAAAAAAAAAAAAGTGCTCGTTGTACATTCCTAAGACAACAACCAAAAGTAAGTTGCCTCGATAAATTTTAATATTCTAAAACATATGGACTTAAAATTCCATCGAGCCAGAATATACATGGTGGTCCAAAAGTCGGGCACATGAAAGTTGAAGCTGAGTTGCATTGAAATATTGTATCTCTAATTATTCGTTTCCCCTGTAGATGACACCCTTGGACTAGTGGCCACTATAGTGTGATCTATCCTCCACGTCTTTGGTATTGAGGGTCCATTGCTTGGTTTTATTTATTATTTAAGCGAAATTTTACCTTCCTAGAGCAACAAGTTTATTTTGGAATATCATTTTGCCTGTTTTTTTAACGCAAGTGTTGCGGAGGAGTTTGGTCAGAAGTATCCCAAGTTGTTCCTCAAAATTCGACAGTTACGAGATTAATCAAACACTTTCGGGAAACTAGATCAGTTGCAGACAAACAGCGGCATGGAGAGACCTTCCATTTTGACTGAGGCTAAAGTAATTTCGGTATACGACATGTTGCAATGTTCTGTTTGCCTTCAAAGAGTAATGCTGGAAAACTCTCTGCCCAGACAGTTATGCCATATGGCAATATTTGGAGATAAACCAAACAGCTAAAGCTTCGTCCATACCTTGTTCACTCCGTTCAAGAATTGAATCCGCTCGATAAGTAAAAATTGTGGTGTGTAATTGGTTACGATCACATCCAATAAATAATTCATCCTAAACTTAAAAGATAATCTTAAATACACCCTCTGTCCAAAAGGAAACCGAACTTTTCGAAAATAGAAGAAACTAGTGGCGCCACCTGTGTATATTTTTGTTGTTGAAAGCGGCAACCTTCATTAGTGCTGTGCAACTGTTTATGACATTTGTTTTTAGAAGCTGTGTTATAGTGCTAAGAGTGACAAGGTGTTTTGACGAACGGCCGATCGTCACGATATTCATGCCGTACGCGACGAATTCTCGCTATCAATCGCTTCAAAACTTCGAGATAAAACTTTTGGCCAGGCGGAATGAATTCTTTGTGGATAATACATTTGGAATCGTAAAAAACAAATAAGCATTGTCTTTACTTTTGACTTCTAGAAGCGAATTTTTTTCGGATGCCCCTCTTCTGGTAGTCTCCACTCAGCACTCTAGCGTTTTGTTTCAGGCTCATACTCAAAACACCACGCTTCCTCACCAGAAACGAACGTTTCAAGGAAGTTTTAGTTCTTACGAGCGGTTTTAATGAGGTCCTTGCCGTGTTCAATTCGATACATTTTTTGGTCGTCGGTCAATCAACTTGTGGGGAACAACAAATCGCGAATTCAATTTACGAAGGCCCAAACTCTAGGTCAAAATGTTGTGCTCAGTTGATTTTAGAATCCCCAATTCATCTTTAATCAATCTCACGGACGATTTCCGGTTTTCTTTGACGAAATCACGCTCTTTTTGGAGGTGACCTTCGCTCAGTCCAGTGTTTGGACGGCCTGCTTTTCGTCGTTCTCAAGCGTCTCACGACCACTTTGAAATCGCTTAAACCACTCGTAAATTTCAGTACGAGATAAGCCTTCATCAGCGTATGCTTCTGAAGCGTTTGATACGTTTCGGTAAAACGTTTACGAAGTTTAACGCAAAAGTCAATCGCAGCTCTCTGTTTGTAACTCATTTTCCGAGCTTTCGTCAAAACAAACTGTCGCTCTTGGCACTATAACTCGGCTTCTAATGAAACAAATGCCATAAACAGTTGACACAACACTAATGAAGGTAGCCGTTTTCGACTATAGAAAGATACAACAGTTTCTTCTATTTTCGAAAAGTTTGGTTTCTTCTTGGAACAGAGGGTGTAGATGGATAATAAACGCTGTTGCTTTATGAAAGCAGATTGCCACTTTTTAGTTTTCAATAAGAATACCTAAGATTGATCTGTACTTAACCAGTTAGACAAAGTTGTTCATTAACTTCCGTATGCTATCTAGAATTTTGTTAGTTGATTGATTTGGTGTCAATTTGTCTTATTCTAACAAAATTCTATAATCTAATATTTTTGTTTTGATTTCTGTTTCTGTTCTGAATTTTACCTGTTTCTTCTCAATAACAGTTAATTTGGTTACGTTAACTTTATGACTGAAGGTCCATACGAGAAACCATCAAATACTGGCTTCAACAATAATTAACTGTTATTTAAAAAGGAATGTTTAGATTCGATGATTAATTGCTTCTGTTTGTTTGTTTGTTTTTCAAGCGATTGCAGAATAGACCTCAACAGCCATGTGAAAAGGAAATACTTCGAACTGCATGTAAGCATTCAAAGTAAGTATTTTGAATCGTTAAAGCCTAAATTTGAGGCAATTTCTATTTTTCTGTATTTTAAGGATGAAACTTTAAATATTTATATAAACTTTCTGACTTCAAAATGATTTCCTTTATTTTTATATTTTATAAAGTAATTAATACATCACTTTAAGAACCTTTTAACATTTACAGCTTATCACTTTCTTTTCACAAAGCGATCGATTTCGATAGGTAATCCAAATACTATTCCTCTTATCATACTTTTAAAATATCCAAGAGCCAGCAACGTTAGCGAGACTGAAAACGGAAACATAATACTGAATGATTCATGTGGCTATCGAATATTTCCCTTTCTACGAGATATCACCGTACGACTTACAGTAAAAAAAGAAATTTCACCTTAAGGAAGCATCAGTCAACGGTTAGCATATTTCGCTTCAGAACAAACATGCAGCAGACGGCGTTGATCTTTACATATTGTTAAAAGATTTGGAAATGCAAGAGGTTGCATATTTGAAATTTCGTCAAAATATTTTCAAGATAATAATAATAAAGAGGATGAATACTTGCAGTAATATGAAAGTTGTTCGTTAAACGCAATCACTTCTGATTACTCATACGAAAATGCATTGACATATCGAATTACTCCTAAGCAATGATATGTGCGTCACGAATCTAGGCTTTCAAATTGTTTCTTTGTACTACGGTAAATTGATCTGCAAACAATTCTACAGATTTATTGAAAGGTCAAGAGGAAGTCCTTAAATCAATTCTCTTTTAATTATTGTTAGACAAAAGCAAGCGGAAATTAACTTGGAAAAAGTTCGCCTTGATTATTTAGATGAGATTAGTTATTAACCCAATTCTACTATATTGGATAAACCTTCCCAAACTTTACTCGCGAAACTTAACCAAACTTAAACGCGAAAACAACTCCAAAAATTTGGTCTGAAATTAAACGCTTTTTTGTTCCTTCATATCATTCAGTAGATTATTATTTATTTCTGTTTATTTTATTTTTATTTTCAATTTTCTTTCTCAACATGATCAAACGCATTTTAGAAAGAAGTAAAAAGTAAAAGAAACTTTATATATCGGAATCTATGTGCAGTAACACAATTTTTGTAACGAAATTGTCAGTTACATGAAACTGAAATAAATCTGTCCGGTTAAATATTATGATGACCATTCTTATAGTTCCTAACCTCCCTCTCCTTCTTGTACTGACGATAGGCGGAGTAGGAGGAACACTATAAGATCCTTCTCGTAGTATCTTCTCGTAGATCTGCTGGTGGTCCGAGAGTAAAGAAAGCCAAACCTCTTAACGTGATCAGGTAAATATGCTGTGGATTTAGAACCAACAAATTCGGTAGCCATGGTAACATCTAGAAGTTGCTGTTGTGTCTCTCGTAAAATAATACCAATTACGGGCGATAGCAAGTCATCCTATAACAACATTACTGTGTATCTAGAAAGATATCCACAACTAAGAGGATGTACCTCAAAGGAGACAAACATTTGAATACAGTAATAATACACAGTTTACGAGTGTCAGCACTACAAGAGATTTCTAGGAAAAAGAAAAAAAAAAAACACTACTCTAGCATAACGTTACAGCCGTCTTCCATTCCCTGTTTCCCAGGTTTCGTCCACCTCACTGCTAATAATCAATATGACACGGAAACAATGTTCATCCAAAAAGACTGTAGAAGTAGGCGTTTATAATTTGGCTTAATCTTTGGTTACGGGTCTCGGAGCCTTTTTGGGAGATCCAAAGGGAAATGTGTATACGTTGGATTGTAATATGGGAAAATCTGCAATTCGTCCTCTGAATAAATTCCATGCTTTTTCTTCTGTGGGCTTACACACGACAGATCAACCTGCGTCTACGAGCATCGATGATGTGTAGGCAAAGCCCACTGGCATAGCGACTACTAATATTCTGTCCAGTATTCTTAAGAGTCTGTGGTCGTAACGTGAATTTAAATGTGGTCGTAAGTCCATCAAAGATGGATTTACGATCAAGTTTAAACTCATTTATTCAAAACTAAATAGTCTTTAATGCTGGTGCAGAGTCCCCTTGAACTGCATCTAACTCGATTTGATCTGCACGGTCTTTCTCCATTTCTTCAAATAAAAGTTTATCACTGCACGAAACTAGTTTTTCTCTATTTTTATGAAAAATTCGAACACGGTCATTTTAAATGTTTGCCAAACAATAACTACGCGTCGCACGTGACTAACATTTTGCCATGGGTCGTGAAAAAGATAATACGGGCCGACACTGGTATGAATGAACGAATTGTTTCGCCGTGTATTGGAAATTTACCAAACTTTTCACACAACCGTGCAGTCTTGGAACATTTTAACGACAGCATTCTGAATGCAGCCTATACTACTGGGAGTTTCATTATTTATTTGAAGATGAATATGGATTGTAATGTAGCGGTTGAAGGAAGCTGTTATACTTCAACTTATATCTAACAATCCATGTCATGTTTCAAATGCCTTTTAGAACACCTTATTTGTCCCTGTAGATTTGCAACTTCGAATGAACCAACACCATTACACACACCTCTAGTATCATGCATTAGTTTTTTAATCTATATTCATAATTGTAGTGATGCTTTAAGGTTTCAGAGAGATTCTTTTTAATTAAATAGATCATCGTTTAGTTCATTTTTCATTTGTTAATATCATATCTCTGATTACAGTTCATTTTCTCGAAGAGCAGAATAAAGTACGCCTTACTAGTGGGTCTGATAAAAAAAAATGCAATTTGTTCAAGTTAGAAAATTGAAATGTGATGCATCATGCATTTTAAATTTTGGAATGAATCTCTCTCTCTCTCTCTCTCTCTCTTTCTCTCTCACTCTCTTTCCTGGTGTGTGTTTACGAGGGAGAGAGAAAGAGAGAGAGAGAGAGAACACTTTTTTTTTCGTAGTGAAAATCAAGAAATGTAAGCAACCAGCGGTTTGTGATTGAAATTATTGTGTTTTGTTTCTTTCAAATCTTTCAAAAATATTTAAACATCGTGAAACGATGAGCTACTTTTGCAAAAGCTGGTTTGGAATGACTGTAATGCAGTGTAGGTTCTGTTTCTTGAGATATAATAGCGAGTGGGCTTTCTTGAAAGAAACATTGAATGAATCTTTCATATTACCTTCAATTCCTATTATAGAAATTCAGTCTGTCTGAATTTTTATGAAGTCACACAATTTATTGAATAATAGATGTATAGAATTTAAGCAAGATATATGCGAGAAAATCATGTAAGGTTCATCAAAATAACAGAATAAGATTTGTAGACATCTATAAGTGGACTCTTAAAATAGCATCACAACTTTCAACAGACTTCAGAAAATCACCACCTGCGAACTTAGTTTTAGAAATGTGTTCGAAACTTTTCTAGGCTGGCATTGTGATCGCGGTGTCGGAAGTATTTTACAAGTTACATTTCCTCAGGGAATGAAAACATTGGATATATTTCGGTGAGGGGAAAAAAATGTAAAATTCCCTGTACAAAAGATAGCGTCGAATTGCTTATTACTTATTAAAATATCTACCTCTCTACATCATATAATATGAATAAATTCCTATTCATATGTCGTTCAAGTGATGACAACCGACACAGAATAAAGCAATCTGTCATCTGCTTTAAAAATGAATTTCATAATGTACTAAGAATCGTTGGATCCGTAGCATTCTCTGTAGCATATTTTGTAGCATATTATCGGCAGCGTCATTAGATAATATAGACAGAATACAAATATATTTTATTGTTCTAAAACTAAAAATGGTAACATTGACTAATTGACAATAAAGCGTGATAATGAATACGGTGAACCATGACTAATTTATAAATAATAATCTTAATATGAATAATTAAGAATTAGTAGTGGGTTCAAACAAGATGACAAACTGAGAATATTCTTTGCGAAGTTTGGCAATCACTTTCAAAACAAATCCCATATGCATGACAGGCTTTCTGTTTCCTTTGAAATTTTATAACATTTTTGATTCATTTGTAGCCTGTTTCATACTAATCCATGTCCATGCGTTGTGGTGGGCAATTCGTTTGTATTTTAATACGATTAGGAACTCATAATGTATCTAAAATGAACCTTTCGCTGTCCAGGAAATTCTATGATGGTTGTCGTTCATATGACAAAGTTTGAACTTTGTCATATGAACGTCTTGTCAGACAGTTTGTCATCTAGTGGGACACATATTTCTTTCCTTATGCGCGGATACTTGTCACGTGGAGTGACATTGTAGAACTATAAAACGCACATAGCACCTTATTCAACTTATACAGTAAATACGTACAGAAGACATACCATATTTAAAATAATAATTACTGTTGTTATTATTTTATTATATTAGGACATTCAACACCACACACACACACACACACACACACACACACACACACACACACACACACACACACACACACACACACAATCCCACCGTGTAGATTAACTGACAGATATGCACTGCACAATTACCTATATGCACAACACTACACTACGCCATCTTTTGCTAACCCGTAGATACATAATCCATTACCATCACACACTATATCACCCGTTAATCTCAAGTTAATAGAATTTCCTCTGTTAATTGAGTGTAACTCCCGCCAAATTTCTTGAAAATCATTCCTTAAATCTCCTAAAAATCCGAGTCGTGAATCCGTCTTTAATTTTAAGTATTCTGAAATTTTCTCAGTAATAACTTTTAAATTGGAATTAACAACAACAAAAAAAAAAACTTTCTACTTATATCTAGAGAAATAATTAAATTATTTATTAAGTAATAAACTGTTGTTTTTTCTTCAAACAGCTTCAGTTGCTTTATTTTGGATCATATTATTAATTCCGTGTACTATAAATTCATAAATTTTTATTTCAGTATTTCTACAATGCATTTAAATTTTAAAGAGCAAAATACAGTCTTGGATGTACAGTACTAAGTAACAAAATGTGTCCTACTGATGTGTGTCTTTCTCTTGCTCATGTAATTATAAATCTTAAGGGAAAATTGATATTCCCTTTTTCCAGGAGGATGTTTATATATGACTTCGTCTTTTTTGTCGGCTGTCAAGATGTGAGTTACTATTAATTATGTGTCCTTTATCTTCGTGTGAAGAGAACCTCATCATGAAATCTAATTTGCTGTAAGACTGCTACACTTTATTACTCACACTTGATATACCAGCTTTGACAATCATCTTTCAGCAGACGCATTTTCTTCTTATTATTGCTCTTGTAGTCACTACTTGCAAGTTTATTGATTACTGCATTGCGCAAATTACAGTGTCATCGTCTCTCTCTCTCTCTCTCACTCACTCACTCTGTGTGTGTGTGTGTGTGTGTGTGTGTGTGTGTGTGTGTGTGTGTGTGTGTGTGTGTGTGTGTGTGTGTGTGTGTGTGTGTGTGTGTGTGTGTGTGTGTGTGTGTGTGTGTGTGTGTGTGTGTGTGTGTGTGTGTGTGTGTGTGTGTGTGTGTCTTTCTCTCTGATGAAATTGTTTACTAAAAGAAAAACAATATTCCGTTAGTCTTAACTAATGTAAATTCTTCACAGCGTGGTTTATTGAAATATTTACTCCTACACATACGATGTAGAGATTCAATAGTTTCTATTTTGAATTGCGCACACAGAGTTAATACGGGTTCTATGATTGCAAAAACAGTTTTGCATTTTGGACTATTTTTTGCACAAACCTCGGCTAATTTGAAGCATAAGTCAATAAATTAATAATTGCTAATTGCACAAGGTATCGCTGTTACTTTACTTTACTCATAAAGTACAAAAATCGAAAATATGGAAATACACCCGGATTAAAGAAAACCACTGTTGCAGATTCTCAAATAAGAACCGTATAGCATTTCATTATCATAATATTATATATCCTCCAATTCAGTTTCATTGCGGCTTACAGGCTATAAAACACATAGGTTTACTAAATGTTTTAGATCGCCATATATGTTTTTAATCGGCATACTGGAACCTAACTCAGTTGGATTCTATGGATCCTTGTGGTTGGAAAAACCTTCTTTCGAATCCTATCTATGATGTGATGAACATTTATCAAGCCTTTTCAGTTTAAGGCGACTAAGCTGGTCTCATATGGCGATGGGAGGGATTTTTCCATGGAAGGAAAGTCTAGATTTTTTCCTCAAAACAGGCAAACTGGTCCTTGAACAAACTGATATCCACAGACATAATATAGTTGCCTTTATAGGATGTAGCAGAGTACTGGCAAGCTAGTTGTATTAATTACTTATAAACACCTAATTAGGAGCTAAACCAGTCGTGAACGAATGTGGAATGGATTTGGGTAATTTGTAGAATAAGAAGGCTGTCTTTTTATCGATTTGCCAAAGAGCACTTGACAATAAAATCATCTGTAGCCCATTCATTTTCTAATAATTTTGTACAAGGTTTGTTTTTATATAGTTCTATAAAAATTTGTATATGGCTGTATAAAAAAAATAATAATAAAACGGACTTGGAGAATTACAGAGGAATTTTCCTACAGAATTTTTCAGATAAAGTTTATGCAAGCACGCTTGCATAAACCTTATCTGAAAACTTCTGTTTTCAGATAAAGTTTATGCTATATGTAAGTTTTACAGATCTCTGGAAAAGATATATGACAAGGTACCAAAAGAAACGCTGTTCAAAATATTACAGCTATTGGGTCATTATATAGAACAATACATCTATATTGTTCAACAATATAGATTTGTAAAACAAATCTATATTTGAGTTGTAATTTGGCAGTTTCATGTTAAATTAGGCATGATACAAGCGTGCTAATTATCTCCTCTGATATTCATCATTATGAATGCTGTTATAAATGTGCCATTAAGCCTCATATGAAAATTCGAGATTATTTCTCAGGTACGAAAATAAGCCGGCAAATTCAAATCATCAACACTGAATGATGAACCTGTTGAAAAATGTAAAACATTTCAATTGTTCCGGCACAATTATAGTAATGATGACAAATTGAATTTGGAAATAGATTACAGAATATGAAAGGTGGTATGGTTCAAGTCATAAATGTATATGGAATAAAAGAAAAATTAGTCAAAATACTAAAGTATCTGTATATATACACAACACAGTGTTCAAACCAGTTTTAATTTATTGGTCTAAGAGCTGGGTTAAAAATGAAACACTTTGAACAGAGACGAGAGACTACAGATAATAAAGTACTGAGTAAGATTAGGAGGGTGAACAGATGGCATCAATGGCAGCATTATATTAAAAATAAATTATTGTGAAGGAATTTGCCTTTGTTAGCAATCGGGAAGTGTGGTAGAGCTAATCTTATGTCCACTTAAACAGAAAGAGAGAGGAAAGGTTAGAAAAACCAGTCTTTATTTTCAGAATGGCTGGAAAAAGACCGGTGGGTCTGTTTCCTTCCACTTACTAATTTTTTCTTAGTAAGAAATCATATTACACAACGACCAATGGCTTAATGAAAGTTAAAAGGGAGATATCTTCTTTGAAACCTTTCCCCATTTAAACACAATTATTTTTCATTATATTTTGAAGTAAATAACTGCATAAAATGGATAAGGACCAAGCATAACACATACACCATTTTGCAAAAAATATTGCGAGTATGATATAAATAGCAAGATAAACAACTACATTTGTATGAAGTCAGTGAAATGTGAAGTTAGTTTAGGATTAATTGACTTCCAGTACATAGTATCGCACGCTGCCTGGTTTCATCAATCAGTTTGCAGGATATGGATATTGTAACTTAAGATTCCAATCTTAAGTTACAATATTAATGACAATTCTAATTCATAGCTTACTGCTACCCAAGTCAGCACATAGTCGTTGCGAATGCCCTTGTTAGTATGATGGCTTGTGAATGTGTTGAGGTGGCAGATGAATATCGTTTCCCTGAGTGCGACCACCATTCTATTATTGAAGACCTGAAGTGGCAAGAAAAATTCCACGTTTGAACTTGAGATCAAAGTGTCTGGAATTCGCATACAGGGATCGCATTAGTGTACGAATATGTTTGTACTTTTTCTTAGACAGGAGACTCAGATAGAAAGAGAACTGTTGCTAATGCCGGTAGAACATGGAAACGTTATAGCAAAAAATCAAGAACAATCCGAAAAACAGAGTGAAAAGAGTTTCATGGAGGAAGTACGTACTCGTATATCTCTCTTCATGCATTAACTGATTCTAGTTCAGAGAATCAGTGTTGAGAGAGTTCATTCTTGTGAATATTTTTTACTCCAACAATATAAACTGAATATTATACATTGCTGAATTTGGAGTTGGGTGATGTGGAGCAACTTTAGATGAGATGAAACTGCGGTGCTCATTACGATTCTAATCAAATTGATGTACTCATTTTTAGCTGCCGAGTTAGAATTTTTACTATAATGAATCATCCCTGCTTTATCTAGTTATTCGGTTGCAAACTCTTGAAATATGGCTGAAGAAACTAAGGCTGTGAGGCCAATATATTATGCTTGTAAATTGAACTCGTAAAGTTCAATTTACAAGTTCAATTCACAAGTTTGTCAACAAAGTTTGGGAAACAAAGAAGTTAGTTCAACTTATAAAAGTTTTTCTGATTAAGAAGAGATTCTATCCAAGGTATTTTCAAAAAAAGGAATTTTTAGCACTGAATGAGATACGGTTGGTCTCCTACTATATGTAGATTCATTCTTAGTAGGATAATAGCAACAAAATTATTCATTAGCTGATATGAAAAACTTCCTGAGCGTTACCATTAGTTTGGTTACATGATATTTTTATTGCCATTTCAATATTTTAGCAAGAAAACTGCTGGTAGATAAAATGACCTGCCATGCAATGGCAGGCCACACTTCAATACCTCTCTCTGTCTTACTCTCTTATGTGGGTTTGTCAATATAATGGTTTAATGCCTACTTATGATTTTGTTGTTGGCAAAGGTCAGTTCCTCTTATGAAGTTTTTTCTTGTTTTAGATGAGATTATAACCCAGATCTTTTCAACCGAAGAGTGTGTCTTGTACAGAATGTGCTACGGTGAGTCTCTCTATATGCAAACGCATACCTAGCAGAAGAGTGGAGAAAAAATTACTCACTGGCTGATGAGTATGTGTTGTAAGTACAATAGTACGTCGAACAAATTCTGTTCTAACTATCACAATGTGTTTTCAAGCACACCAGTTTCGTTAGTCTTTTAAATTGCTAAGGGTTTATCTCTTTTAGGTCTAATCTATACTATTTTCATTTAAACAGACTACGTAAATTACAACATGACCCAATAGGCCGTGACGGTAAGGTTTAAGGTTACAAAATTAAACACATTTGGGAACAAGGTTAGTTACATTCTTTACATCCTAATTACAAAGTTATTGTTATTTCATCTGTTTACAGTGATGTGCATTTGATTTCGTCTATTTACAATGATGTGTTTTCCCATCTCATGAAATTACAAATCACCCTTCAAAGTTTGAAACACGCACAAAACAAAAATAATCAAACATAACACTTGAGCAAAGTAAAAGTTCACATAGTTATGAAAAGATGGAAACTAGTTCCATTATGCAAAGTAATTGTTATATTTATGTAGCTCAAATTATAATATATAGTTTTACATTAAAACTTCTTTCTCTGTAAAAACAAATCCATTTCCTTCATTATTTTCTCACCTATAAAAAGAAAGAAAAATGATGAAAGAAAGAAAGAATTTTCTAGTGCATTAAAGATCTGACAAAGACCGATGTCCATTATAAATGGTAAAACCATTACCCTGCAGGAAATCTTTGTTAACTTACATTACGTGAAGAAAAGAACCATATTCCTTCGGATGATCGATGTTTATCTTTACTCTTTCTTTCTTTTTTTATTTTTATTTTTTTCTAATATGAAACATTTTCACATCGTAGTATAATGATCGTTGATGGAAAAATTAAAAGCTTTCTGTAGTTATCCATCATTAACTAATAAAATTAAGATACATTTTGACATGTTTTATATATGGTAGCTTTTATTACTGTTCTTTTATGCACCTACGCTTTCTGTCAAATAATCTCAATAGAAACAAGCCGATTTTAAAACTAAAAATATGTAGGTAGTTAACATTATTTGTGCATCACATACAGTTCGATTATAATAATTTATGCAAAGCATTGTACAAGAAACATTTATTGATTTTTAATTTTTATTCTGTTAGGAAATAAAAGAATTCTTTTTATTGTTCAACCAAAATGGATGACTGAAGTTGAATAATTATTTGCTGTCCTAAAAAAAAAAAAAAAAAAAAAAAAAAGAAAGCGTTATCTTTTTCGAGCATTCTCCTTTAGACATCAATAATCTTGAAGAAAATTCATTTTAATCAGAAAATTAATAATATGCACGCTAATCATCGACTGATGAAGATTAGCGTGCCTTCATGGAATTTATGACCGTTCATACACCTGGAAGAAGCGCCTTTTCTCTTTCATTGCAATTGCTATCGCAACAATGAATATTCAACTTTATCTAGACAAGTACTTCTTAAACTGTGGGTCACGATCCCTCCGGCGTTCGAAAAAAAAAACAGCAAAGAATAATAAACGTGATTAATTTAAATATCTATTCAAGAACTATTGATTTTATTATACAAAAAAAATCCCTTCGTTCTACCTTTCCTAATTTTCTTGTTTTCATGTGCATATGTGAAGTTTGTAAACTATAAATATTCAGTTATATAATATTAAATATAATCGTGTGTGTGAAAGGAATAAACCGAACTTAACGGGTACTGCCAGGAGTCGCACAATACTTTCATCTTCTGTCTTGAGATATGGAAGAACATAAATATTAAGAAGCACTACTATGGGTAGTGCTTCTTAATCTGTTATATAGAATGTACAACTAGACTGATCAATATTTGTTATTTGATATTTCAAGTTTAAGAAGCACTACCCATAGTTATTAAACGATAATAATAATAATAATAAGAAGAAGAAGAAGAAGAAGAAGAAGAAGTTGTTAAATGTAGGTGGTCTATTTTATACATATCAACCTCACACTCGAGTGGTTTCAAAACCTATAATACAAATGCTGTGTATGGGGTTTAACAGGAAATACAGAACCTGTTGATATGTTCTTAAGCAGCTGAGGATTTAAGTCATCTAAGAAAATACTGCAAAATGGCTTTTCAAAGTAACAGAGGTAGATGGAAGTAAAGATGAACATAAGAAGTTCGTTCTGTTAGGGTGTTTACCAGCTGCTCTTATTTTAAAGTTCAAAGCAAAAGTGAAGGAATAACAGTGGCCACTTCGGTGAGCAGGCTAATTAAAACGTCCTGAAGCAGAAAAGGTAATTAAAAATTTAGTGCAGTAAGTCTATGAAAGCAGTCGCCTAATAACTGGTTCATCCTCTTCTGGAAAGCATTTTAGTGAGGTTTTTTTGGACATCATGCTCAATGTAAGAACAGTTTCCAAGGAAGAGAGTTTCTGGGATGGCACAATGAAAACAATTCTACAGAGGAGGAGTAATATTGTGAATTGAGAAGTACTCCAAGTTTTCTCAATTCAATATGATAAACTTGATATTCATTCATTGAGATCTGTATGAATTCTTGAAATTTCTCAGAAAAACAGCTGGATATACCAAGTGGGACCATAAAACAAATGAAGAATTTTACAGTCCCTGAACAAAATCCAATTAATTGCTACACAAGACAGCATAAACAAAAATGGATAGAACATTTTACTCGAATGGACAACAGCGAACTACCGAAATATTACACAGGTACAAAATAAGTGGAAAATGAAGAATCGGAAGACCAAGAAAGAGATGGCAAGAGACCGGAACAGACCACCTGGCCTAAATTCCATGTTAAGAATAAGAAGAATGTCTGTATATTATCAAAAACAATGAGAAGTGAAATAGAATAGTTATGATACAAGAAATGAGATGGGAGTGTGATTTGTAATCATTGCTTTGACCAGGCTGCTCTCAGTAGACTTGGAGAATGTCGAGTAGATGTTTGAAACATTAGTTATTGAAAATCTTGAGCTTGAAGTTTTTGAGAAGTAAAATGGAACTGAATCAAAAATGGTGATCAGATTTTAGATAAGAGAGAGAGAGAGAGAGGGAGATGCGTCCATCTAGAAAGAGCGTGGATTAAATCACCTGAGATATCTTGAATTGCTAAAAAAATCAAAAAACCAGAAATCACTCATGCAGTGAAGGATCAGAGGTAAACTGGCAACCCAGATTCATAAAATAGGAGGCACAAACCATAAGATGAGAGTGTTAACTTCTTTTATGCTATGCCGGATTAGACTGCTGGAAAATGTCAAGCCCGTCCACCAGAATTTCTTCACTACTTTTCATGGTTTGTATTCAAAGAGATCTGTTAAAGAGAATAAACGGAGAAATCCATGATGATGATGATCACTCATTAATTGGTGGGCTTCCAGTTAGTAGAGATCCTATTTTGTTGATTACTTTCTTCATTGTTTTCAAGAGGTCTCATAAAAATCATCGGTATGGGACAATGGCAGTGAACATCCCGCAAAGTATTTTAATCAAGAAAACATATGCATACTATAAAAATAATAAAGCAGCATAGCTGTTCTAAACATAAGTCAATTTAATACAAATGTGTACCTTTTCCCCTACATGAACTTTATTTTTCTTTCAGAAACTATAACAAATTCCATAGGGTTTCCGCTGAACACCGTTTAGAAAATACTGACGATTGAAATATTAAGGATTCTTCTAATTTCTTTTCTTGAGGAAATATCAAAGCGGAATTGTGGATATATATTACGGGTATAGTGGGAGTCTTCATCGTCTCTACAAGATTTGGAAGAAAATACTCACACTAGCTTTATCTTTGGGTAATGCTAGAATGGTGCCAGAATAGAGGGGGTGGATGCAGCTCCCCATAAACCTTGATCAGTCTGAGTACAAGACAGTTGCTATGATTCCGTTCATAGTTGAAAACAAACAAAAACGTTATCAAATTCACATCGCCGTAATTCTGTAAATGGTTTTAACAAAGGCGTAGCACCAGGCTCTTTATATATCAAGTTATTACAACAGCATCCGCGCGGTTAGCCAAGTGGCTATGCACTTCGCAACCATATGCCTGTGGAAGGAGTGTCCTAGGTTCGATTTTCGTCGACGACGTGAGGAGCTTAAGGATCTTTCTCAGCCATAGCCAAGTTAGCCAGGCTTGGACATGGACAGCAGCGTTTTCACCCCAGTTTATCTGGGGTTTTTCATCCCGTAAACAGGCAAACCGAACACGTGAGCACACAGACTACAGTCATAGGATATAGTACTTAATCCCTCATTAAGTGGGCTCAACCAGTCCTAAGGGACGTTCGAGGAACGGAAGGAAACCCACACGAATAAAAATAAATTATAATAGCATCATAGGGAACTATTTCTACAGGTACAACAATTAGCAGATAAATTCTTTTATCTTACAAGTCGCCGAAGGAATTATTAGGATGATTTGATTTTCAGATTTCTTTATGATTTTGAAAATGTGATTTCTTATCTTCATAAAACAGGTTCTAAAATTAGGGCTTTATTATTTATTTATTTATTTATTTATTTACCAATGTTTGATGAACATTAAAAACCATTTTAGATTACTTCAAAAAATATAAACTCTTTTATTTATTTATTTATTGCAATTATTGTTTTCCTGATTGTTTAGTGAACACTCGGATAAGCACACTTTATTTTTAAAATGTTCTTTGTAAAGTAGGTTCTCCAAACAAAGCTTTAATTTAACAACATGTTTGAAAATTAATTACACTTCCAAAATCCTAAAGAAATCCGAAAATCAAATGAAATTTGAAGAATTAAATCTCTCAACGACAATCAAGCTTAATACTAAGATCTGTTTACAAGAATTATCGAAAGACCTACGTTATTGCCCGTAATAGTGTTTCTTTGATAGACACAGTCTCCTCTCCGACTAAGTAGTTTATCAGCTTAATTACTGCTGGGGTCGTCGCCCGTTCTGTGATCCTTTGACTCAGAGGGTTACAAAGAATCAACCATCTAACGAATCTCGATACAAATAGCTTATTAGGAATACCAAAGATGGAATGATTCATCAAACATTTTAATTACATTTCTACATAACTAAAATGTACACATTCAGTTCTATTCATTAAAAGGATATTTAGAATTAATTAAAGGGTATTTATTAAACTAATCAAGACCTTTAATATTTATTAAGCTTGTTTTAAGTTTATGATAGTAACGGTTCTGTTAATAATGACTTAAAAATTATTGTGATATTCCGACAAGTTATAAGAATATAAAATTTAAACATCACTTTGTTTTCCAACGAAAAAATATTAGAAAAGAAATATATATTGGAAAACATTGAAAACATATCGGAAAACAAATAACAAATATTAATAATGAGTTTATTAATGTTATTTTATTGAATGTATATTTAATTATTTTAAAATACAATTTAAACATTTAAAAAAGTAAGAATATAATAAATAAAAATTAATTAATTTTTATTCTAATTTCCAGAGTTTAGTAAGATCTTCTAAGATTATATAAAGAATGTTCGCAGGCATTTTTAGCACATTTCAGTGTTTAATATGTTTTCATAAACGTTCCAGAAAAAAAATGACGGAATGAATAATGATATCAAAGAAAAATTGTGAGCGGCATCCAAATTAGAGCATCCACTAAGGAAAAAAAAGCGAAAAAAATCAAGTAGAAAAAATTTAATGCAATTCAGTTGTGTTGTTTATTGTTTTTTTTTCTTTCTAATATTTCACTTACATCTATTCAGCTTGTATCCATTTATCACCTGAAAGTCTGTCTATATTGTTGATTCAACAGACATTCCTGCAAGCTCTGTGTAAACAATCCAATCGGCATTGTTTAAATTCATCTAAAGATTCAGTATTATTATTAAACCTTAAGTGTATTATTAACATTAATATTAGCGTGTCTAATAATATTAATAAATTACCATTATTATTACTAGTAGTAGTAGTAGTAGTAGTAGCAGCAGCAGCAGCAGCAGTAGTAGCAGCTGTTGTTGTTGTAGTAGTGATGTAGTAGTACTATGAGTTCCGTGATTATGGACTGGTAAAGGTAATGCCTGGCGGACAGTCATTAACGTGTTTTGATGCACATTTTGATTTAGGTGAAAACACTGCTTAATGGCTTGTTTATTATATGTTGCGATTTTTTTAAAAAAAGTGATGCCAAAGAGAAAAGATAGAGTAAAAAGTTTTGTTTTTAACTGGGCACAAGAGCTAGCCAACTCATCTGGAAGCAGAGGGGGGAATTGAATGATGACTCCACACAGAGACATAATGTTTAAGACACAAACACCCGTTTCCATAATATGCTCCGAGCATACAGCGATTGATCAGAATAAAGACGAAAAATTATCATTGATAACATACGATAGTTATCAATGATAATTTTTGACCATTTTTCCTATAGGCATGTAATGAGGTCCTGGACTATTGTGGAGTAATAGCCACGGCACAGAGCCATGATCTAAGGGTTGGGATTAGGGCTCTGTGCAGGCCATTCAAGTTTGGTGACGTTCATGTCCAAAAATCACATAGTTACACATAGTTACAGCAGCAGCCTTATATCAACGTGCATTGTCTTGCTGAAAGAGACAATGGTCAGCTCCGAAGATATGCCAAAGTAGGAAGCATTGCATTGTTCAGATACCTTTCGGAGTTCATGTTCGTTGCATCATAAACAGATGTCAGAGGCCAAACCAGGAAAAACATCAGTATACCATCACAGCGTATACCCCAACTCCGAATTTCATAGTTGGGATTATGCACTCTGATAAAAGATGTTCACCGGGTATCCGCCACATTCACAATTCCATGTGCTTGGTAGAGGGTGCACGGTGATTCTTCGCTCTGCATACCACGCGTCGGCCGAAAAATGGCGGCTTTGTATATTATCCTGTGTAGCACCCTACAGTCACGTTTTGCGAGTGTGGTGAGTCGTCCACAGCTGGTAGCACTTGTAGTTATTCCTCTGCACTTTGATCTTAGCGTGGTATCGCTGATTTGCCCAAGGATAGTCCAATTAGTCAACAATTTGCCGACGCCTCTTTCAATGTGGTCAGTTCCCTTTTCGCATCCATTTCACCGGATACAATTGCACTGATTTGGGAGCATCATATTCTCCAAATTAAACCGCTACAAACACGTGACGCATTATATGGTACGATGCACCTTGCCCATGGGAATGTCCGTTAACTTTTTTCCCAAGCAGTCTATTGCATGAAAACATTTTGTGACGAATAGGAAAAAGAAAATAGAAAAAAAGTACGCCGGTACTCAATGAAGCAAAACTAGGCATGAAATGAAATAAATTAAATAATAATGTCAAACTGAATTTAAAAGGGTCAAGTAAAAACATCAGTTTAAAGGATAATATATTGTTAAATTACAAATCTAGTTTCATTATCGGTTATAAACATGAAAAACAAGATCTTTTTAATCCATCGTTTACATAATAATACTATCTTTGTTATTATAAACTTGATGAAGAGCTTTATTTTTAAAAATATCTTATCAGGATTACAGCAAATCCCAACTCTTTCTGCTGGAATGGAAGTTTCAAGAAGAAATGGCGGATAAATTGAAAGCTTAATGTGTAATATCTGTTTTTGTCGTTCACTTTTTATACCCAAGTCTGACATAAATGCTAGCTTAAAATGCAACTGCACTTTGAACAAAAATGAGGCTAATGACATTTGGTTTGAAACCGTAACAAGATCACAAAACGCTACTAATCCTAAGATTTTTCAAGATATCGGATAAAAGCCTTTTTCCGCATATAAAGGATTATATTTTCGCTCTCTTTCTAGGTCTTCCTAAATCCCTTTTCCCTTTAGATTTTTTTTATATTTTTACTTCCTTTGATAGCCTTTCTTATTCCATTCGTCGTGAATATTCTCTGCAATTCGTTTGGTATTATTTTATTATATCATTTATTTCCTGTAATTGTAATGTCTTTAACAACTCTAACAAATTTCGTTTAATCAGCTTGTATTCTTTTTTCTGTCTATTTTTCTGTGTATCCAACTTTATGAACGATAGAATGTATTGTTGGTATTGCCATGATTTTATAACATTTGAATGTGTTTCTTTTCTTGTTTAGCCTTTTTGCTGTTCTGTTAGTCTTTTATTACCACGGATTGCTTGAAAATGGCGTAATTTATTTATTTTTCTTACCAGATCATTATCTGTATTAAATAATATATTACATGCTAAATATTGAAAATCTGTTACTTCTTCTAGAGTTTGGTTTTCGATTACTATTTTTTTTAACAAAGATATTTAACAAAGAATGCTATAGTTTTAGTTTTCTCTCCTGAAATTCGTAAATTATTCACTAGTTAGTTGCCATAGATCAACGGATCTCCGTAGATCGTCTACTGAGTTTTGTATAATTTCTTGATCATCTGCGAAAAGTACTGTGTTTACTGTTGTATGTCGACTGATGTTTATTCCTGGGTATTACAGATTTCCACTGTCTTCATTTTTGATTTCCAATTTTGCATTTCAATTTCTTCATTTTGCCTGCGAAGTCTTTGTCAACGAATACTATGAGTTTTGTTTGTGATCGTTTCAAATAAAAGTAGAAAAAACTAAGTCTTATATTATGTTTGTTAATCGGTGTTCGTCTGTCCGGCTTGCATGTTTAGAGGAAAGAAAAATGCATCCATCTTCTTATGACACTGGCTCAATTCACCATCAGAAAGGCTCTTTGCATTCTAAGAAATTTTAACATCTTTCCATATAGACCGAGCTACGAAGGTTCCACACCCACTACAGCATTCATTTCCTTTGTTTGTCAGACGATAATTTCACTTTTGAGATACAACGATATTTCTGCATGGATCTTTAGCTTCGATAGGCATGACTGTGAGAGTAAGTTGATTAAATCTCCGAAGTCCTTTGACAATTTCTTTAGTCCCAATTCGATAATGACTATGACTTTAATATTGATTAGATTAAGGGGAAAAAGGCAAAGATGATTTTTTGGACATAATGGTAAGGTCTGTATTTGTAAGCACATGCGAAGAAATACTGATCATGATGTTGTTGTGAGATAAGTACTTGACGTCCAGTTCACTCTATCCCAATAATTGTATTAGAATTTATCTTTTAGTTTGCTCTTAATGACTGCGTAAATTGAATACCAAATACAAATACCGCACTTAAAATCTGTAGATAGGTTTTTGTGTTGCCTTTTCTCCATCTAACATGTCCAAAAATGAACAAAATTGCTAATGTAGAGAAGGAACTATGAACATGATCAAATGTCTCTAGAGATTTGATGTGCATCCAAAGAACCAAATATTTCTTAAAGCCAAATAGCTAAAAAAAGTCAACAATTCGATAATTTTGTTTACAAAAATATAATATTCGTGGTATTAAAAACAGCACAGCTAAGAGAGATAAGCGAAACACTTACTGGCAGCACCTTTAATTGAAAGAAAAATATATCATAAACAATCCCTGACGTACCAGCAAGTCTGGACACATGGTCAACACGCTCTTCAATGTACTTCAAAGAGAAACCAAAGGAATATTACAAGAGAATTTCCCCGGAACACTTATTGAATCACCAATATCATTTCTACAAGCAAAAAGGATACATGCAATGAGCGCGTCACGTAGAGCAGTGTAATCGTTTGAAAAAACAGGCCCAGGAAGACCCTGAATTACAACATTAACTTTGGTTAGGCTATAGAATGATGTATTGATATTACGACAATCTTGTGAAAAATACTTCAGAACTTTGCCGATGATCTTAATTTATCCTGATATAATTTCGAAATGTAATTAGTAAACAACAGAAAACTTTGCTATTCAGTTTATAGAAAACTAACGCACACAGGTAGGTACATGAATGTAGCATTCCATCATGACCATCTTCTTTAAAAAAATTATGTTATAAAACATTTCCAGAAAGAAGACAAGATATCTTATCCTTTTGAAAATTATTATAAAAATGGTAAAGGACATCCCAAAAGAGTCATGTAGACAGATTGATAGACAGAAACCTAGGAGCAATGACCTTAATCAGAACCTGAACAGCAGCACATACAGTAGAGACAAATCAAGTACTAGGGCAGCGTACACAAATGGCTTCGAGTGATTATAATTTATTTGCCAAAGTATTTAAATATAAAAAGAAATGTTATATAAAAAGAGAATCAATATAACAAAAAATCTGATTCTAGGTCATTTTTAGCCATCTTTCATCACAAACCTGATGCAGACAGATCTCAGATGTTCTACATACGACGTTGCTAGTCATCGTAATACACCATTATTCACGTGCACCCTACATTGTTAATCTATTTCAAATATTCTGAATTCGCAATTAGCTTGCTTATTGTAAAATAAGACCAATCCAATATATAAGATGATTCAAAATTCCACGTACAAACTTTGATGGGAGGAAGAGAACATCAAAATCAACCATATTCATATAGGAAAGCATGACCGGAAACGCAACCCGAAGGTAGGTGGCGCTGTTCGCCAGCGCTCCAGGTGAGCAATAGAGGCTTTCTCATTCAAGCTTTCGACGTCGTACGAAGAACATGCGTCGTGTTACGAACGCTGAGATAGCAGACATGCACCTCGTTTACCATATTATGTATCCAACTACTATTGAACTGTTCAGTTACGCCTAATAGAGTTTTTTAAACTACTTACTGCCTTGTGTTATTTCTGTATCTTTGTGTCTTTGTTAGTACCTTCCGGTGGCGGTTCCTGTTATGCTTTCCTATGTGAATATGGATGATTTTGATGTTCTATACTTCCCCTCAAAGTTTGTACGTGGAATTTTGAACTACCCAGTATAAGTTTAGTTATTATTATTATTATTATTATTATTATTATTATTATTATTATTATTATTATTATTATTATTATTATTATTATTATTATTATTATTATTATTATTTCAATGTCCTGAAGAAATGTACTGTAATGCAAACGAAACAACTAGGGATTAAAACTGAAAATGATCTGGTTTGGATAATTACAGTGCCATATAAATAAACATTGACAATATTTTACTCTAACATAAACTTCACGTTCAAACATCGTCATTGTTTGATTTAGCATTAAACAAAGAATATAATCATATTTCAAACCGTGATGAACGTTTACACAAGGTGATTGTTTCTATATCCTCTTAAATGTTATTTACTGAACACAATTTATACGTGGGAATTTAAATTGTCTTGCAATCGCATATTTCATGAGAGTATCTAAATATACGAGAATGAAACATTAATGATGATTAAAATAACTATACCCGGAGGGTAAACCACATCATCCTCTTAATGTGAATACTTGATATGCGAAGCGTGTGAAGAATTAATTTTGTCAAACATTATAGCTGTGAAAGGATGAAAGAGAAAGGACAAGATCTAGTAAGAACTAAAATAATAACAGATAACAAGAATTTAGAACAGTGAATACTTTAATGTTTAATCCTTTAAAATATCCACGAATCACATCTTTTATCGTGAACATTAATGGTCTCCTAAAATGCATTATCTTCAAAAGAAAAAGAATCGAAAGAACTCTCTTACAGTAATAAAGAGTCGCACAATATTTTTGGATGTAGTTTTAGCACAATATTTAAACAAAATGAACATATTTCCTGTTATTGTGTGAGTTTATTCTTTTATTTAATGAAGGGAATCTTTGGACTGAAGTTTAGATGAATGAAGCATGCGAATGAATAAAACCTTATTTTATATATGAGATCGAACTATTAGAAAAATCTCTTTCAGAAGAAATATTATATTTTCCATATTACAGCCTCCGTAGCTCAGTCCGAATAGACGAAGCCCTTTGAGTTAGCCGGGCTATACGGTGGTGGTAGAATTTTCCTCCCAGAAACTCGAGTTTTTCGTCCAGTAACCAGGCAAACCAGCCTGTAGAATAGACCCAATTTACAGATAAAAGAAGACATAAGCACAGAGCTAATTCTCTTATTCGCGAATTGCGGTTATGAAACCCAGTAGTCGCTTTCGTATTCGTTAGGACCACTAATTATGATGATGATATTATATTATTTCTTTACCATTTTATATATTACCCTTTATACTATATTACCAAGTTATCAATCGCTTAGGAGGTATACGACTATTATTGCAGTTGACCCGCATCCTATGGCGATCCAAAACTTCCTCCGGTTCCGCAAACTGCTTGATAATCCAAGGGAATGAACTTAATAGGTCGATTCAGGCAGTTCCCAATCAGCTCTTACCTACTTAGGGAGATAGGTCCTGCAGAGTTTCTGTGTGTTGTTGCTTAGAATTATTGCATAGCAAAGAAGTCTGTGAGACCCGTGTATTATATCAGTTAATTGGATGTGTCCTGGTTTGCTGATGTGCCTTTAGGTGAGATAGAAAATACATTTCTAGGAGAAAAATATCTTCTATTTCACTCCCTGTGAGTGTGGATAATCACACCTTTACTTGAAATGCTCATATAAAGATCTTTGGCCTGCTTGGACTGGATTAGAACTCACGGATTTCTACCCGAGTTCTGTTAGCGGTTCTTTTAGCTCTTAACACGAATTGTTAAGAGCTAAAATAATTTTATAAAAGCGGGATTATAGAAAAAATCCTTCCTTAAAAATCTATCAAAATCCTAAGAAAACATCAACAAAAAATACACTTCTTAAATATAAAACACATATTTCTTAAGAAATAGCAATGTTTTTGAAATCTCTTACAACCAGGAACTAACCCCTCTCTTGTAAATGGTGCAAACAGCTAAAGCAGCTGAGACAATGGTTACCGAGTATTAGATTTATAACTACAATTTTGGTTGAATTGATGCCGCTTTCTTCTGCTCTCCAACCAATAAGTTTCCCATTATAAGACAACTGCCACATTGCATGTTTGGATACTGAAATGGCTTTAAAATCTGTCCTTTGCTGGTCTCTATAGAACGAGTTTCCAGATACTTCATACTATATCACCGGAGGTCCAACCCACAAAGGGCGATAGGATTTCGCCTTTTGTGAGCAGGATATTATATAAAAAATAATCCTGAGGGTGAAACTGCTGGCATGTTTGCCCACACGCTGTAATTAGTCTGACGAAATACCAGTACAAAAACAAACAAAAACAAAACACAAAAAAAAACGATGAAAAACAAAGATAAATAACTCCCACTCTCCAATCATTAGATTGAAAAACCGCTACAACGCGTGTTAAGTGCGAAGAATTCGTTTATACCAGGCTGTAAGCGGAAATTTTAATACAATGTAAGAATGATAATTGAGTGGAGAAATGTTGTGGTATATAAGTGTTAAAACCATTAAACGGATTTTAGCGGGATTCCGCGAAACAAGGAAGAAGCCGAATATTGAAATACAGGTTAAAAATGATAACATTCCTTATTACAGCTTTTCTGTATTTTTATGCAGAAAAGTAATAAGTGCTGTATAACAAGAAATTACTTTTTAGGAATTAATATTTTTATTCAAACATCGATCATACATGTGGAACAGACTAATGTGAGGAATAAAGAATTAACAAATAAATGTTAACTGTCTAAAAACGAAGTAATACACAAGGTTGAAATCGGAACCGATCACAGATTTGTAATACAAGAAATAGAATAGTTATACTAACAGAAATATTAACTGCAAAAAATGTTTCGGAAAAAAATGATGGTGAGTTAACAGTAATAAAAGTAGAATATTAAATAAACAATCGTTTAATGAATAAAAAAAGGAAAAGAGATAAATGATATTTTATTAACAGTAACGAAAGATACCACATAGATAATAGCCAGAACAGCAAGATGTTAGGAGAAAAAATAATCAATCTGAACTAACAGAATAAAAGAATCATACGATATAAAGAAGAGATCTGACTGCAATTCAAAAGTTACGAAATACAACCAAATTCGCAGATTTCATAAAACATAAAGGAACTATGTCACTACTGCAGGAAGAAAGGAATCAAATAATATGACACGAAGTAAGAAATTCAATTGCAATTATTAGATAAACAATAGTTAATAGAGTTAAAATATAGGAAATAACCAAAACTAGAAATAACACATTAAAGGATACATAATAAGGGGATATTACGAAGAATTGTATCACCGTGAACAGCAATAAAGCATAGTGAAGAGAGGAAATTCGCCAAATGCATTAACCACAGTGAACAGCCAACGGTTTTTAGCGAGTTTCATAATGATAATATCATATTCAAATAAGAATATTTACAGACCTAAAAAAGTATTAAAACGCGATCCAAAGGTCTCCTTCCCGTCAGTAGAATCTCCTTCTTAAAACAAGAAGTATTAGCAATTTTAAATGTTTATTTAGCATTCTTGTGCAATTTCACCTTCATAGACAACATAATTTATCATAGAGTTAGATGTGTTGATTGGAAAGTGTCCTGCGCTGTCACTCTTTGAATATAAAAGCAATCACTAGTTCCATTAGAGAGAACTAGCGAATGGTTCCCAATTAAACTGGAAACATTGTCGCCACCTGGGGTGCATTTATGGATCAAACTTTGCTACACTCTGCAGCTGGTGATCGATAAGGATATCAGCGACCTGGTCGCACCTTCAGTTGACCAAATTCGCTAGATAATTTTAATTTATTTTGGCATATTTTCTTATTAAGTTCAGTAGAACCGTAAATTCTAAAAATGCATTATAAACTCTGCTATAAACTCAACTTCGCTAAGAACGAGAGAGAGAGAGAGAGAGAGAGGGGGGGGGGTAGCTTAGGCTGTCTGCTTCATGTAACAATTATAAGATCACTTATACTTTAAACTATATGGATATGCATTTAATTAATCGAGGAATATTTTATATCAGGATTTGAAACTATTATTTCTGTGTTTTTAAAGTATTGCAAATAGTTGGTTGGGAGATACTCTAATTAACTTCAGTTTTAGGAAAATATAATCGACAAATAACCGACAATATATACACAAGCAAATCCTTAGCTCCACCGTAATGCTAACGAACTACAGGTTTATGAAACTTTCGTGGGTGAGAACCGCATTAAAAAATCTATTATGATAGTTCTTTGTGAAAAACAAAAAAGAAAAATTAATGAACAGAAAGATTCAAACTTATTTTGGCATAGATGTCTTTCTCCCAGAATAAAAGCATGGTTAAATAAAGTTTGGAAACGTTGCACTGAACATAGATTAACCCACCCCATCTCTGAAACACAAACTTTGCCCTTCTACGTGTAATTAATGAGCACAGACAAGAATTTTGCCTTTGCTCATTAACTCTGAGTACTCTTTGTAAAAGAAAAGATAATTAAAAAGTATTATCAGGGTCAGTGATATTAGCAATTTCTTGGAAAAAATAATCACTGTAATATTTCTCACGTTGCAGTTTCATCCTTTAAAAATCTTGATAATGCGTGATTGCATAAGAGATACCATAGAAAAGTATTACTATTTGGTGAAGGAATGCAGTTATTTTTTCCCTATGAATGAAGGAGAATGTAAGAAGACTATCCATTTCGATAACTATGCAAATAGCTAACTACTATGTTGTTTTAAATAAATGCTAATTAGCTGACCTTGAACAAATGAGATAGAACGCATAATTCGGTAACAGACGATACAGAAGCATGAAAAGGGAGGTCAATAAAATCTATGAATTTAAGGACGTTTTTGTAATAACTTCTGAAACAAAATGCATAATATATCATGACTGAGTTGATCTGGGAATTATAAAGAGCAAATAGATATTTAAATGGAGATATAACTTCATAAACGAAGAAAAAGCTAACAATTTTTGGATACTAAAGAGTTATATGTACTAATTCATAAAAAGTAAAAGTTTGGAGTTAGCAAATGTACGGTAAATTAACTGGATTCGATTTTAAGAGAAATAAAAGCAGATTAAATTAAATGATTGAATTTAACACACCTCTGGATGTTTAAATTGTGTTTTGCATATTTTAAAGTGGTAGTTGTTTTGGGGATCGTATTAATTTTATATTGTAACGTTTCCAAAATTAAGAGGACTGAGGAATAGTACCATCGATTCAGCTAAAGATGTGATTCGTGGATATTTTAAAGAATTAAACATTAAAGTATTCACTGTTCTAAATTCTTGTTATCTGTTATTATTTTAGTTCTTACTAGATCTTGTCCTTTAAAGGTCATCATTTTTGATTTTTCTGTTGATATTATCATTCCAAATTCTTTGGCCATTTCATTTAAATTTAAAATATCTTTCTGTAAGATATCTTCAGATTTTTTAATTATTATCAAAAAGGAAACTGTGTAAGTTCACAGTAGGAGAAAGTTTAATACCCTGATGGAAATTTTTATTCCATTTTACTAATATTTTATTTAGATAAATATTAAAAAGAGTTGCTCAAAAGGGACATCCCTGTCGGACTCCTTGGTTTATCTCTCTCTTATATGATAGCTCATGATTTAATCTTATTTGTATTTGATTATTTTCATATAATCAAATTATTGCTTATGATTGCTTAATGATACTTATGATTGCTTTTAGAATATTATTTGGTGTTTGTCTTTCTTTTAATGCGTTAAATTAAATACTTCTTTTAACTTATTAAAAATTGCAATGTAATAGAATAAAATGTACTGAAGAATCTGGAATTTTCTCTCATGTGACCATCCAGAAAGGATATACTAGAACTCCAGCTTTTGCATGAGAAAAGATTTGACTTTTCCTGCAAGCCTTTCCTGCTTACCCGGTTGAAGGATATAGAGATATTAAGGACAATTCGTATCGGTTGCCGAATTAATTTTTGATCTGCTGAATTGAGATGAATAAAACCATTATTAAACTATAAATTATGAATGCCAAAACTGTTGTTACACTAAGACAACGTTTTGCTACAAACTCAACATAGCTAATAATAATCGCTTGGAGGCAAAACAGGTAACCGCAAGTGTGTTATTCATCGATCGATTACTCTGATCCATCCCTTTAAAGTCCCCTAATGAGGGATTCACGACGAAATGTAATCGGGACGGTTCGTCATTCCTTGCTGCATCCCCTAAGGGCAGTATTCATGACTAATCCCAGTGTGTGTTCAAGAGGAAGGTCGCCTGTTCCGGGGGGGGGAAGAAAAACCCGAGTTTCGGGTGAAAAATCCCCCTTTCTCCGTGTGAGACTGGCTTACTCACCTTTCGTCGAAAGAGACCAGATGAAGGTTCCTCACGTCACTGAGGAATCGAACCCAGGTCTTTCGAACAAATGGGGTTCATCTATACCGACAGAGCTACGAAGGTTCTAATTGCGTTATGCAGGTATTTTTGTCTGTTTGTTTGTTTTTGTAATCATATCTATTAAATGTTTAAATGTATAAATGTAACGGTATAAATCATCATAATAATGTTGAAGATGAGACACTTTTATAGTACCATCATCAGTGATTTATCTCTTGGTTTTTATGTCACGTTTTCTATTTCCATTGAAAAACTTTTCCATGCCTAGTTGTAGAAGAAATAGCATATTGTTAAAAGATTTCATTCTTTATTTTTGTTTAAAGAATTTTATCCTGGCATGCAAGACAAGGGTTGCAAAATCAGGTCGAGATACAATAATTATTATCATAGGGGCGTTGTAGTTTTTGATGAAATATCTAAATTAAACTTCTCAACTAATAAACATAACACTTGATTGTTGATAAATCTAAATGAGTTAATGACTTCGTGATGTTGCTTGATGATTAAGGATTTGAGCATTTAATAACTTCATGACATTAAATTACTTTATAATTTTATGACTTTAAATGTTCAAGTCTTTAATAATAAATTTCTTTCTTGAAAAGATAATTCAACACACTGTATCTTGAACTTTCAGTTTTTTAAGTTACTAATGCCCAATAATTATTGTATAATAATTGCTATTAACTAAGATATAATTAGTCATTGCATTAATGATTTTTAGAATCTCAGAGAAACTTAAATACATAAAGACATAACGTTTGGTCTCTTATTCCAAAAACAATTACCTGTTTTTATTTTATAATTAATTATTATTGTTATGGTCAACTTATATTTTGAAATAAGAAATATATATTTCTTTTATTTTGCTATATAGACTTTGTCTTATCCCTTGTTTATCATCCTCTTTTGGCATATGTTCAGCTTCAGTTGTATTAGGCTTGTGGACAATGTGAAATGGCAATCAATCACTTTTGGCATTTAGTCCACTATCTTAAGTACAGTTTACTTTGAGCATGAAAGCAACACTCAATATTGCAACAGTGAGTTTTCAGTGACGTTCTCGACACTTTTTGTCTTATTAGTAGCTTATTACATCCAGGTCACATTAATCACGGCACGACTTTTCCGGTTAAAAGGAAATCAATTTAGTTCCACCAAAGTTTAATTTATGGTTTTAAACCAGTGCTTGCATAAAGTACAATATAGTAATTAAATTCGCCATCATGCGAATCGTTTAATTTTTAATTAAATTGTTTTGTTTTCAACACAAGATAAGCATACATACGATATCTATGAAAAAAATTAAAGAAAGACGAAATAGCATGTTAAATAAATGGTATTGACATACTGTTCCGAGATAGTTCTGAACTAAGAAAGTAGCAAAAAAGCTTACTATTTTTCCCTAGTAATTCATCAGCTTGGTGAGACGAAATAATTTTAGGGGTTAATCAATAGAGGGTTCGACAAGATTGATAATTACGTGCCTGATCTTCATGGTCTTGTTTTTTAACCGCTTAACTACTACATTCTTTAACTGATTTTCAGTGACCAAAAACTAATTAGTATATGAAAATAAATCACGGAAAATTGGCCAAGTTTATTCTCTCAATGAAACCAAACTGCGAACTTATATTTGACTTTCTTTAGACTTATAGAATATTGTCCGCTTATAATGATTTACATCTCAATTTTAAAAAAAGTCACAAGAGATCGAAGTACCTCACATATATTCGTTTGAAAAACATTAAGATTAAAATTCTAGTCAAAATATCTCTTAATAATTGAAATTCATCAGACTTCATCTATATTACCACAGAATTCACCTATATTACCTCCTTAAACAGAGAGACAACTGCAAGTGCTACTCGCAGTGGACAACTCATTGCACTCACCTAACGCGATAAAGGATAATATGTAAAAACAGCCATTCGTAGGCCGAAACGTTGAATGTAGAGTTCTGGGCATGGACTGGTACACAAATTTCCACAAAGACATTCAGATTATCCCAAAGCTCAAAACATACGTATCCATGGTGGGACTGCAATATGCAAGCACTGGGTTTGCATATTGCAGTCCTACATTACTCGAATCAATATGCAGCCTCCTCTTTAGTTGTACAAAGTTGAGGCGTGGAAGCTTCGAAAAGTGTATTAGGGAGCAACGGATCATGCTAGATCCTCAACCCAGCAGATGGACGGGTGCGGGTGTGACGGATCAAAAGTCCCCAGAGTGCTTAACCCCAACTATGAAATTCGGGGATGGCGGTGTAATGATATGGTCCTGTCATTCCTGGTTCGGCCTCGGATCTTAGTTTTGATGCCTGTCACGCAATTTGAATCTCAGAGGCAGTATCTGAACATTCTGGGGAGTGCAATGTTTTCTACTTTGTGACGTTTCTACGGAACTGACCATCGTCAATTTCAGCATGATAATGTAACTTGCCATAAGACTGCTGCTGTAACTGCGTGGATTGTGGACGTGAACGTTACCACACTTGACTGGTCTCCACAGAGCTTGGTATCAACCTTATTGAGCAACTGTAGGATGAACTGGAGCATCTGGTGAGGTTAAGGGAGGACACGTCCGTTTCACAACCTTCTAGGACTTCATTACATGCCTGCAGGAAGAATTGTCCAAAATTCTCATTGATTGTAATCGATTATTGATCGCAATAGCCGCAGTTTGTGAAATGTACGCCCTGTAAGATTGCTGCAATCATTACAGCCTAAGAAAGGTCTTGCATCTTATTAAGATGGCACCATGGGTGTTTGTTTCTCACATTATGGTGCCTGTTGACTTCTTTTCATGCGGTGTGTATACAGCCACTGTATTAGAAACTTTTAATTTACGTATAGGCATGCGAATACCAATAACGATCCTCTTCAATTATGCGCATAGTTCGATGAGATATGAGTCGGGAACAGCCTTCATTAAATACTTTGGTCAATTGCTGTCCACAGAAAGTTCTGTTTGTCCATACAAGCCTTCCCAGACGAAGGCTATCTCGTTCCTGACAGGCTTAGAGCCACTTATTTTCTTAGACATACAGTGGGTTAATTTTCCACTGATTAAACACTGGGGATATCTCACTTTTTGAGAAGCCCAGTTAGCTGTGCTGTTTTCAAAATCGTGGCTAGAGGCAGAACGGCACCCACTATAAGTCCTTTATGAACTCCGAAAGATCTTTTACTTTTTCCATTGTGATCAACACTATTTACGATTACTGATCGGCAGCACTAATCATAAATAGTTGCCTAGACTTGTGGTGAAACGCTTCACCAAGTATTTTTGTATTTATGCTGCGTTAGCGACGTTTACATACATCTGCATAAAGATTTCTAATTCACTATCCGATATATGTGTTTAGGATGTTACATAATATAGGTATATCTATGCTTTCGTAGATAGGATATTTTAGATTCCTGCCTTTCCTTTTCATCCGTCCCTTAAGATGGGTCGAGTCCCAAAATGAGGCTTTTACGACGAATTAATGCAAACCAGCTCATCACTCGTATGACTGCAGATCCGTGTGAGTTCACAGGCCGCTTGCCTTTTCTGAGGGACAACTGCAAGTGCTACCTGCTGGTAGCACTTACAGGACGAAAAACCCAAGTTTCGGGATGAAAAACTCTCTACCTCCGTATGAGACCAGCTAACTCACCTTTAGTCGAAAGACACCAGATAAAGGTTCCTCGCGACTGAGCTACGTAGGCTCCATTTTAGATCAGATATTGATATTTTATAATTGAAGATTTATCTTAAACAAAGTATTAATTGAGCGTTTTCGTCTTGCCACCACATTTTTTACATAAAAATGGCAACGTGGTTTGAAATGAATATAAATAATACAGTATATTATTTTCTTTAAAATGTGTTTCTATTATTTGAATGCTTACCAATCATAAATAATTGCGAAACTGATTTCACTAATCAATCTTGTGTATCTTATGAGCTGTGTATGCTGTCTGATAGAAGATCTGACAAATAAACTGCTGCTAGTAAGCAATTAGTGAACGTCAAGAAAAGAATGATGGATTAACCAAACAACCTCCTTTATCGCTGACATTAAAATACAGCGTAAAGGAAGAAGATCCGGGATGTGAGAGTAAGAATCCATTGTTGACAAGAATAGTTAGTTAATGGCAACAAACAATGAGTTTTTTCAACTTTTTTTTCAACTTCAGAGATAATATTAGAAGTGCTTTTACTATTTTTTTATTATTAGTTAAAGTAACGTCATATATTCTTCTCTCAAATGACAAAATCGCCAATTAAAATTAAACAAACATAACTGTTCCTGGAAATACATTCAAAATATAATCTACAGTTTCTTTTAGTTTCTTGATATTCTTGAAGAGAATTCATGTAATATTAAGGAGGGAAAATACGTATTTCTGTGTGATTTTTATATAAACAAGAATGGAATAAATATAAATAAACACAAAGACAACATTTCAGCTGAATTTAGTGTACTAAATGTCAAGTTTTTTTATTTATTTTATTTTATTTTATTATCTAATATAACTGGAGACATCTCCATGACGGAAGTTCTCTGTAAGTTATGAATTCTGAGTGTGAACGATGAGCTCTCTTTAAGAATGTCTGACCCGTCGGACTTGCTGCTGGACACTGTCTCTGAAGAGGATAATGTAATAATAAGGACATGA
Source organism: Typopeltis vanoorti (assembly GCF_054136105.1). Taxonomy (NCBI): domain Eukaryota; kingdom Metazoa; phylum Arthropoda; class Arachnida; order Uropygi; family Thelyphonidae; genus Typopeltis; species Typopeltis vanoorti. Next base: position 84,794,022 of record NC_143556.1, on the reverse strand, counting down.
TGTCGTTACCGCGTGTCACCTTCAGAAACTGCAAGTCTGATCTCCAGACTTGTCTGACTTAGCAAGGAAATGAACTGTCTCGTAGATGTTTCTTGGACATTTTATATTTTTATGGAAAGTTTCTGTTTATATTTTAGAATTTCTAAATTTTTTTTCTGAAATATTAATTAGAAGTTAAGTGTATTATAATATTTATATTTAGATGTGTAAATATTATATTACATTTATTTAATACAGTATTTACATTCATTTATACAGTTATTATATAGTGAATTTTATATCAATTAATATTTAATGTCATTCCTACTAATCATAAAAATGACATCGGAAATAACAAGAGCAAAGTAGACATTGCGAAAATCTGATGGATTCATGAAATCATGAATAATTCATGATTTCATGCTGATTCTGACAAATGGTTGAGATATATCCAGAGGGTAACAGATGGCAATGCTGTAGCCAATAAAGTTTTAACTGAAACTCGGCCATTGCCGTTATCCCGCCATAACCAGAGCTTATAGCTCAATAACATCCTATCCATATATTTTCTTCTACAGATAACGGAAAATATGAAAAACTTCACCCATCTACCAAAAAAAAAATTAAAAAATATTTACATTTCCCTCATTAGAAACTTTCTATTTCTATTTCTTTTTCTTTATTTTGCGAGTATATTTAATTATATTCAATTATTTTGTTAATATTATTATACTTAACATGAATAAATATTATTCGTATTTATTTCCAAATATATTTTTCACTCGTGCAACATTGTCTTATAGATATCCTGCAATAATAGTAAATTCAGTATAAGCTATTTTATTTCAGAACTTCAAAACCTACTCTAAAGATTGGATCATTTCCCTAAAAATATTTGTGTGAATTTTTAGTTACTAAATATCAGCTGTATAATGCCATTCATATATATTTTCTTCACCTTCTTTTTTTTTTTTTTTTGGAGTTTCACACTACTTTGAAATCTATATACTTTATGCGAAAATTTCATAATACATTTGTGTTTTATTTATATTTTGTTATTACTGTATTTGTGAAACTTCAGTGTTTTGAATCAAAACAAAACAAACTCTGGAAGAACACATTCAGTTCATCCATATAATATAATATAATGGCCTCATTGACGTATTTATCGCTGTGTAATTCCACCGTAACAGTCCGAATGGACAATGTGTATTCTCTCTAACTAACAAAATGCGAATTTTATTCCCCGTGTGGTAATGGATATTTGTAAATTTTTTTGGGTGGTAGGTGACTTTTATCGCCCTGTGTGAGCGTGACCACTCTCTTTACCGGAAACATGAAACTGCTTCAAAGTGTTCGCTTTTTGATACGTAGAACAAAGTATTTTCATTAATTAACCTTTGTCTATATACGACACTACAACGTGCTATAAATTTCTAATATTCCTGGATGAGATTCACATAAAAACATTTCAGTCATAGTCTGTTATATACAAACACAACAGTCCAAAAATTAAATATACGACTATAAATTACTACTGTATAAAAATATCCTTAAAATTCACATCTAATCACAGTAGTAGCCAGAACAAAAACTGCAACAGTGAAGTCAAGATTAATGAGTTATTTTAGATTGGAGATTCTGGCTACTGTACTGTCTGACAATTGCGTATATTCTTCTGGCCGGTTTGCCTTTTCGGTGGGTAAAAAATCCGCTTTTCTTTAAAAAAAAAAAAATAAATTCATTCGATTATTGATAAATAAAATAATAATAATAATAATAATAATAATTTTTTGATGTTTAATAATTACATATTACATTTGATTACATATGATACATACTCGATTACATGTTTTTCTTTTAAAAAATTCAATCCGTTATTTTAATTAAAATTAAATTTAATATTGTGATTACATATTTACAATATAAGCTTAATTATTTACAACAGGTTTAATTCTTCATTTTTTTTTGTAAAAATTAAAATCGTACAGATTTTTTTCTTTCTTTTCTTTTTTTTCCCTGTATAATGTCTTAATAATATTATCTAGCAATCAGTTATATATATTTTTTTACAATTTTGATTTTTTTAGTATATTTAAGCCCTGTAACTACAGCACTGAAATGTGATATATGGGTTTGATTTTTAAATTTTTTTTTTTAATCTTGAATGCAATGTTATTTCTCAGCTTTCATCCTCAAAGCTTATTTGTAAGCTTATCTGAGGATGAAACCAGTTAGTTATTATTTATTGATTTGTTTGCTGTGTTGGTAACTTACGAGATCAAACATATGTTTAATAGGTTTCATTTCCACTGAAGCCGTTGATTGGGAAATTCGCGCACTCCATGCACAAACTCATACACACATACGATAATTTGGAATGTCTTGGGGCATTGCTGAACTGGAAGCTTGAACGAATATATTGTATTTCATTAAGTTTGTATGGCATTTTGGGTGCGTGTTTCTTGTTCATAGTATGTCCTTAGAGCTCTTTTCAGGCCATTGTAGTTTTTAAGGTTTCTGTATTCAAAAGGTAATTTGTTTATCATGTCTGGGATGTAGAAGTTTCGCGTGGCCCTTCCGTAGTGATTATTGTATTTATATGTGATATAATTAGTTGTCTGAGGTCTTGTTATGCAGTATGCATTTCTAACTGTCCTGTAGTTGGCATCGAAATAATGTACTAGTAAAGCTGCATAGATAGTGACATAAGTGTTTTGCTGTCAGTATTATGTGTTCTGACATTGCAGTGTATATAAAGTCGTTATTGTCTCTTTGTTCCCAAAAGATCAGTTTTATAATTTTGTACTGTAACGACATTAATCTATTTAGTTTGTAGGGTGCACAGAAAGCATACGTTGTTATAGCGTATCTTAGTATATTTTTGTATAGTGCTTTGTATAATAGTGTTTTCAGGTGTGTGGGAACTATGTCTTTTAACCTGTAGAGTTTGCCAGTTATTCTTCGGGGTTTGTTCTGTAGATGGTTTATGTGGCTATTCCAGTTCATATCTGCATCGAAGTAAATTCCAAGATATCGTATTATTTCAACCTGAGTGATTGCAGTGGTTTTGCTGTTCTGTGTGCTTTTTTATGTTGGAAAGTGGATGTTGGATGGTTATATATTTGTTATCAACTGGTCGAGTCAGTGAATTTCTGAATAGCATTAATTTTGTCTTATCTAAGTTTAGGTGTATGGAGTTTTTGGTTAGCCAGTCTATGAGCAGATTTATGTCATGTTGCATATTTGTTTGGGCTATGCTTGCGTTATTATGGATGGATAGTATAGCTGTATTGTCTGCGTATTGGAATATCTTACCTGTGAGAGATAGCTGATTAATATCGTGCCTATAAATGTTGAATAGATTTGGGGAGAGTACAGCACCCTGTCGACCTCCACAGGTTACTGGTAGCTCTCTGCTTCAGTTTGAACCGATACGTGTGATATGCTTTCTATTTTGAAGGTAGTTTGTAAATCACCTGTAAAGTGGCCCGTCTATTCCAACATGCCTCAGCTTTTCTGAAAAGGTTTGATGTGTGAATGAATCAAGTACTTTAGTTAGATCAATAAAGAATTCCATGGAAATTTTATTTTTGTCTAAGGCGGTATTAATTACTTCTGTAAAGTCTTCAAAGAGAGATGTTGTTCCATTATTTTTCTGAAAACCGTATTGTGTTTTGGGGATAATATGAAAGTTTTCTGTATATGCTGCGAGTTGTTTAATACAATCCGCTCTATAATTTGATTGATAATTGGTAATGTTGCTATGGGTCTGTAATTGCTGATTAAATTTTTTCCCATGTTTGTATATGGGTGTGATTATGGCGGTCTTTAGCATATTTCGCATCTGTCCTGTTTTAATTATTTTATTTATTAATTTTAGTAGAATAGGGCCTAAGCTAGTTGCATGTTGCTTGATATCCTTAGGTCTTATACCATCAATTCCTGGGCCTTTGTTTGGTTTGATTTGATGGATTGCAGAGAGAAGGTCTGCTTCTTTTATGGTTGGGAACCATAATGTCTGTTTTGATTGTGGTCCAAGTGGAGGGTCACGTTTTGTGATTGGGGGAATATTTCTGTAGAAGTTTCGCGTGGCTTTTCCGTAGTGATTATTGTATTTATATGTGATATAATTAGTTGTCTGAGGTCTTGTTATACGGTATGTATTTCTTACTGTCCTGTAGTTGGCATCGAAATAATGTTTTAGCAAAGCTGCATAGTGACATAAATGTTTTGCTGTCAGTATTTTGTGTTCTTACATTAAAGTGTATATAAAGTCGTTATTTTCTCTTTGTTCCCAAAAGATCAGTTTTATCATTTTGTACTGTAGCGACATTAATCTATTTAATTTGTAGGGTGCACAGAAACTATACGTTGTTATAGCGTATCTTAGTATATTTTGGCATATAATAATAATAATAATAATAATAATAATAATAATAATAATAATAATAATAATAATAATAATAATAATAATAATAATAATAATAATAATAATAATAATAATAATAATAATAATAATAATAATAATAGTAATAATAATCGTGAGTGCATTATCATATATTTATTGCTGGATGTCAATCTTATGAATATTTCTTGAGTGAGTAGTATTACAATAATGTAATTAATATATAAAAAATATTTGCAACAAAGTTAATAGTGGTTAAATAGATAAAAACAACGATATCAAAAACTAAATAAGGAATATAAATAAAATATGGAGCATATATATTCCGAGAATTAAAATCCAAGATTACAGTACAAGTAAGATGCATTTTTTATTTATTCGTATGAGGTTGCTTTCATCCCATCCCGTTCCTCGATCGCCCCTTAGGATTGGTTGAGCCCTCCTAATGAGGGATTAAATATATATTTTTTTAACTGTTGTGTTCACGAGCCGGTTTGCCTGCTTTGCGGGATGAAAAACTCCTGATAAACCGGGGAGGGGGGGACTTTGTTGTCCACACGTCCAAGAACGGCTAACTTGGCTATGGCTGAGAAAGATCATTAAGTTCCTCACGTCGTAGACAGGAATCAAACCTAGGACACTCCTCCCCAGGCAGATGGTTGTGAAGCGCATAGCAACTAGACTAACCGCGCAGACGGTGAGATGCATATCAGTAGCAAAGGAGTTATAACTCTACAGTACGGTTGAACTCACTACGAATCAGTTATTTTACTTTTAAAATTTCTTATATTTCTTCTTTTTATATTCATATTTCAGTTTGTTTTATGGTCTTATTTGTTCTTTTCAATATAATAGCGTAAATGTTTTCGAACTACAACACCAGAACCTTCTTACTGATTTCGAATTTTTTTATCATTTTTAATTTTATATTCTTATGGTGTATATTTGCTTATTTATATTAACTTTTGAAATTATTTTGAAAAACATTTCAAAATAATAATGAATAAGAAATAAGGAAATATTAATACAGACCAAATCAACTGATTAACATCACTCTGGTCGAAGGTTAACGAATTCTTATCTACGAATATATAACATATGTAATATACAATGAATTAATAAATGCTCCCTTCTGTTATTTTTCTTGGACTCAATGTAAAATATTATCTTATTGTCTTAGCTATTAAATTTTGATTTTCAACTGCAAAAAGACTATGCGTAGTCCCTAACAGGAATTTATTCTTCTAATAGTTTTGTCAATATCGACACTGTCTCTTCCAGATATCAATGATTCTTCCAGAATTGGCAACCACTATGTTGGAAAGATATTCTTTTCTGCCAAAACTGAATGTAGAAGTTATTTCATTTATCTCAACAAGAGACAGAAATATTTGTCTTAAAATCTAGGATTACACGAGTGTGAGATAATACGATATTGCTCACACTACACGCTATCCAGTTACCTGAACATAATAATCAATGCATTCCCTTCTCATAAACCGCTTCCTAGTAATAAATTATTATATACGAAGAAATGGAAAAACAAATATTCACTTTAATTATAAAACTAATGCACTTCTCAAAAATATGGAAATTATGATAAGTCAGTAAAGCCTATTTCTAATTTAAAACTTATAGTTTTGCTCACGGTGGCATTAAGTTGATCGCATAAGAAAGCGACTGAAGCAGGTATGCATTGTTATGGTTGTCTATCACATACCCTAAGTTTTGATTTCGAAGCAATAACACGAGACCTAATTATGATAAAGTGAAATACCAGCAATTTCACTTACAGTTATATCATTAAATATGCGCTCCATAACTCTAAATCACTTCGTTATTTATTCGGAAAACTAGGATAACTTGAAGTAAATACGAGTAACCTGGCAGTTATTCGTATTTCTCTGAAATAAGAGTGACTGTCTTACACTTGAGCCACTGCCCTCTTTAGGTAAAAGACCTACCATTATCAGATCACCACGTTCCTTATTCGGGTAAAGCGGCATAAAAATATACCATGTTTGGTTTCTAAAGCAGATTTCCCTCCTTATCTAAAGTTTAATTTTATGAGCTGACTAAGATGTTTCCAACTCCCACTCTTCGTAGGTAAGATCACAGAATCATAAAACGTCCTCTCTTTCTTCCCATTTTACTAATGAAAGACAACAGTTGTTGTCATCTACTGATCAATTTTAGAGATGTTAGTACGCGAGAAACAGACATATATCATATGTCTGTTTCTCGCGTACTAACATCTTTCACATTTGAAGGAAGTGGCTATCTGCGAACCTCTCATCGCATCTTGCTGATAACGTGCAATATATACAAACATAGGCATTCTCACTTTGTTGGAAAATTTGTATTTTTGATGGATTGAATTTTTTTCAAGTTTCAAGAAGTGCATTCAGTTTACACTGGTGTCCAAAAGCTAAGGATGAATTTCATTTGTACCTGTATATGAAAATGTTTTCATGACTACAGCCAAATGAGGACAAAAATTTATTGCCAGCATATTAATAAATTACATTACATAAAAATGTGTTATAAATTTCTTGCAATTTAAATTGGATTACGTTTTTGGTAAAAATTACAAATTTCTTAAGGACGTAGTTAAGGTACGGTGCTTACAAAAAAAAACTATGTGGATAGACATTTCAGTGTGGAATATGTGAGACAAACTGGTCCACTCCTCCTCCTTCATAGCAAGGATAAGGCCTTGTTTGTTTGCTGGAGGGGAATTTCGAGCAGCAATGCATAACCTTTTTACGTCCCAAACGTGTTCTATGATGTCTGGAAAGGGCGATGGCGATGGCGACGCGATTCGATTAATATCTTCGGCCTACAGAAGTATTTCCACTGCTCTTGTGCGATGTGGTATGGCATTATCATCTATAGAAATGAATTCTTCGCTTTCAGCACGACAGAACAATGGAACATGACGTTGAAGAACTTCGTTGCAATATCATTCATCGGTGATGGCTCCTTTTCCTGCGCTTGTAGCTCGGTGCATCCACTACGCATAATACATTCTCACACAATGACCTAAGCACCACCGTATCTATCCATTTCAAGAATATTCTCACGATGGTAGGCAGTACTATTTTCATGCCAGATCACGTGTTGTCTAGAATCGGAGGAAAGACTAAAATTACTTACATCTGTAAAGTGTACGTTAACCCATTGGTGTCTTGTCCAATTATATGGATCTTGATCCAATTATATAGACCTTGGGGAATATAGGCCTTCTTGTCGCAGACGTTTTGCCATATTTTCTCGAGTTATCCGCGTACCTGTACTTCAAATGAACTTACAAGCTGACCAGTTACGGAGCGTCGATTACGTTTTCTTGTACAGAGCCTGGATACAACTTTATGTTAGATTCCAAGCTCTCTGGCAATATCAGTAATTCTGCGTCCTTCTTCAAGCTTTCCAATAATTCTTCCCTGTGTGAAATCATCCAAATTATGTCGTTAGGACATTTCAACACATTCAAGTTTGTAACTTTATTCCTTCACGAAAAGATCTTCCTTCAAACACAATTCTCTTAGCTCAGACTTTTGCTTTTTATCCTATTGAGTACTACCACGTGGGTCCCTTTGCATGCAATTCGAAAATTTGAATGTGTACCTGCTTATTACTCGAAATAACTGACAAGTTATGCAAATTTCCACAAGCTATTTTGTCTGAATTTGTGTTTGCCATCTTCAGAAAAAGTTTTTGTCCCTATATTTCGGACACTAGTGTATATTTAAATTGATAAACCTAGTGGGCGTGTAACTTGTAACTGAATGTAAATTGTTAAATGTCTCCATAGTGGAGTCGAATTTTAAGGAAGCTCTGTGGTTGAAATTAGTACTTTTCTAATCTTCGCAGGACTCAGATAACATTCACAGACATAACAATCTGGGGAATATAATTAATATCCTTATAATAGCATAAATTTGGTTTCATTATCTCATTTCATCATCTTCTACTTAAAATACTGGGCTCCATGATCAGTCTTAGCAAAGTAATTGGATGTGGAATAACTTTTTACATCTTCCATCTGCGTGTATCCTTAAAATGATTGTTTAATTTATAGAAATAAAACTCTTCCATCTTCATATGAGACTCACCAAATTACTTTAAGGTGATAAGTCCTTATAAAAGGGCTTATCAACGGAGAGGGTTACTCTTATTTGATTGGAACTCGATTTAACTGCATATTTGATGTCGAATGATCTATAAAAGTCAAATTACTGGTAACGGGTCACCAAATATATCTAAAAGAAGACCAGTGGATGAGAATATTATTAGCTAAATCGCTCGTATAATATTTCCTTCGTTAATTACGAGAAAATGGAGAATATCGGAATAGATTTGCGAACAATAACAGAAAAAAAATTGTCCCAAAAATTAAAGTAAAAAATTTCTGTGATTTAAAAAATAAAAAGTTGTTTAGAAACATGAATCATAGCACTACTTTGAAATAAAACTGTTAGAACGTAGCGAGTGCGTTTAAAAAGAAAAACGTGTGTGTGTGTCGCTGAGTTTTATGATAAAAATGTCTGCTGTATCTTAGCTAAGCAGGTTAACGGAAAAGGTAAACAACCATTTATTTATCAATATTGCGTCAACGTGACCGAGAAGTCTTCACAATATTGGACAACACGAGGATTTAAAGGATTTAAGAGATTGCTGTGTGATGGTATAAAAGATGCAAAAATTTCGATGAAAGTCACTGCCTAGAAAGAAGAAAGTTGTTCGGATAGAACGTGTCATGAAAGATGAGGAGAAGAAGAAAAAAAGAATAGGCAGCAAGAAGAATTAGAAATTTAGGAGATTGCAAGGAAATGGTAAGAGCGTGATCAATTTGTAGGTGAAAAACTGCTTTTAATAAAATATTTCGCATAATCCATTTTTGTTGATTTTGAATGACTTGAATTTTTTGTTATTCATACTTCGTAACTTTTTCAATTCTTTGCAAATTATCTACAAACAATATTGTTTTTACATGTCATGTAAATATTTTGTAAAGAAGTTTAAAAATTGAATGAATTTATTTTGAAAATATAAACAGCAGGAAAAGGTTGCAAATAACAACAATGAAAACATTTTGTACTTCATCGACATAGGCAAAAGATAAATATTGATTCATCTATTACTATTTTAATTAATGTATGGTTATAGATATTAATATGTAAATTTCTTCATCCGTGTTTCAAAAATGCGTCACCAATTACTATTGGATAAAGATAAACTAAACATACTGGAATTGCATTTTAGTATGTTTAGGCTTCCTGTAGAGTTCCTATATAAAATAGAAACTTCCTATATTCCCGTTCTGAGTTTCTATTTCAGTTAGAATATTGACTTTCCTTGAGACAAAGGACAGCAAAAGGACTGATATCTGATATAAGAGGCCTCTCAGTTCCTCTGCTCTTAAGAAGAAACATTTCGATTATTAGGATGAAAACTTCAGATATGAAACGAAGAAAATATATGAATGATTTACAATGAAGTTGAAGAAAGTTATTCGATTATTCGATTTTTATGAATATCATCTAAAAAAAGACTGCAAATCTATGAGGCATTAGAGATAATATCATTGGCGGCTTGCTGTGTGTTAGAATCTTTGGGTATATCTATTTTACACTTCAGTATTCTTTGAACTTTCTCCTTGTCTGTTCAAACAAGTCCCTTAAAAATAAACTCATGACTTAATCGATAGAATTTGCTTTACTCTCTTCCATAGGTATCTTTACATTCAAGCTTAGGTACTAATTATAAAATCTGAAATTATACAAGGTCTAAGAAGTAATATATCCAAAAAACACTCATGTTTTTATTTTATTTATGTTTTTCTTTTTAACCTATTTCAGGTCTTCAATAAGTACTGCGGATGAGTCACACTGAAACGAAATTCGTTTTTTAACATCTAATGACGTTCATAAATATTCATATCACAGTAGGATTCCACAACTGTACGCCACAACTTCTTGGTTGGAAAGTACCTGACATCATTTTAATGAGAAGATTATTAAAAAGATAAATATAGTTCCTAAGTTGGATGCTCTTTCTAATCTTTCGATGTGCATGGAAGATAAACACATATATCTAACACTCATAGTCAGAAAGCATAGCATGTTCATAGCTAAGAAACATGACATTCCAATAAATGATATCATTGTAAATAATGGTGCTATTCTTATACGATGATGTCAATGTAAAATGAAATCCATAATATAATTCTTATACAATATTATATATGTTATACAATTCTTATACAATATTATACATGTTATACAATTCTTTACAATATTATACATGTTATACAATTCTTTACAATATTATACATTTTATACAATTCTTATACAGCCTTGTACATGCTGATGAAATAATATCACAGCGACTACGAACTACAAAAAATTTAGTGCAGTAGAATGTGACATCTGATTTTAGCATTTTATATGATAAAGTACTATAAATTTATCATGGCATTGCAAATGGATGTAAGTTTCCCAAAATCCAGCCAACCAGACTTGATACATATAATGAGAACTGCCGAAACATAACTAAACATGATTATCCCTTATTTTAAAACTTACCTAATCACATTCTTGACTTATTATTTTCATGAGTATTAAATATATCTCCAATGCTCAAAACACTAGTAATATATGGCTTTTAAAATTATATTGCTAAGTAATAATCTAAATTATTATTGTGTTTAATATTTTTATTTTTACCTTTAAAACTAATTTCTCATTTAAAAATCAAATATATTATTTTATTATATATATAATTATTATTATGAGTTTTAAAAAAATATTATATACATGTACATATCTGTATGCATAATTATGTGCATGTATACATTGTAAACATTATGCAAGAATAATAAAGATTAATTAATTGATTAAAAATTATTATTATTATTATTATTATTATTATTATTATTATTATTATTATTATTATTATTATTATTATTACAGAGGGCGCTGTGTAGGCACACGAATGGTTGCATGGTGGCATCGCTGGTCCCCTTTTTTATAGTTTTAATGTAGTTCTAACACCTGTTTTTAATCTAAAAGTGTCATAAAGTAACTCTACTTGTCACGCTGAAGATATTGATATATAATTCATCGAAATCCACCAAGTGGAATCCAAATTTTAATTATGCTGAAAATTGAACAGAGTTCACCGTGGTCACTAACGAGCATAGAACAAAGAACGTCGCCATCTTTACCGTTGTCCAAGGGAAGAAAGGTGAGTAATGAAGTGCAACAAGTGCCTGAAGGAATTATCTTCCGACGGAAGTCATATAACCTGCAGGAAATACCTTAGGAACCTTCACGTTACATGTTCCGGTTTTCAGAAACAACATGGCAACTCAAATTTAATGCCAAACGAGAGGAATAGAAGTGCCTATATTGCAGAGAGAACAAAGAAACGACACATCGGACGATGAAGTGAACAGACAAAAAAATACCAGTGAGTCTTATAATTTGAATTCCGTAAATTTATTACTAGAAAAAGGTTTACAGAATATAAAAGTCAGCTTAATAGATCTTATCTTTGATAAACAGAATAAACAAATAACAAAAAATAGCGAATATGAAGAGTTTGTTCAATTTAATAATTCAACAGTTGAAGAAGTCTTACAAACGGTAAAAGATTAAAACCAGCATTAACGTACTAACTGACAGGCAACACAAATTGATGAAAGACACATCCGGACTCCGTCAAGAACTTAATTCCCTAAAACTACAATACGAACTTTTAAATCAACAACAACATAAAGAAGACTTTGTCATAAACGGTCTTCCAGAAACTGAATCCACAGAAAATCTCAGATATGTAGTTTTAAAGTTAGGCCATGCAATTGACATCCCCTTACAGCATAATGATATTCAGACCATAAATTGGATTTCCAGGAAGAACAAAAACAAGGCTTGCGACGACCCGCACCAGTCATAGTTTGTCTGACAAGCAAGGCTACAAGAGACAATCTCATAAAAGCCAGCAGACTGAAAAAAACAACAACAGAGATTTGGAGTAGTGGTGTATTGTCGTCCGATGTCTAATGCATCGGAAGAAAATACACCAATCTTTCTATCTGAATATTTAACAACTTCCAATCAGAATCTGTTGTACCAAGCAAAAAAATCAAAAGCAGAAAAAAAGTACCAATTTTTGTTGATCAAAGACTTCAAGGTATTTTTGAGAAAGTCACAAACTTCAAAGTCTATACAAATAAAAAGCTCGGAAGGCATAGATAGGCTGCCAGAGTGAAACAAATGACTCCAATTTATTTCAAAAAGAAGACCTCAACACAACAAAAACGAATGTGAACCATCAGATAGATGTAATTATACCAGAATACACCAGCAATTGCACTTTCAACTCGCTTGTTGCATGGAAACAGCACAAAGTACTAGCGAGAGGACTCTCAATCTTGCATACTAACATCAGAGGCATCCAAAAACATTGGTTATTGTTACAGGCTTATCTGAGAAATTACACCGGTATTATTGAATACAACCTTTTGAATACAGAAACCTTACAAACTACAATAGCCTGAAAAGAGCTCTAAGGAGGAACTGTGAACAAGAAACATGCATCCTAAATACCGTACAAACTTAATGAAACACAATACATTCGTTCAGGCTTCCAATTCAGCGACGCATCAAGACATTTCAAGTTATCGCGCGCGCGCGCGAGCGTGCGTGTGTGTGTGTATGTGTGTGCGTGCGTGCGTGCGCGCGCAAATTTATCAATCAACGGCTGCAGTGGAAATCAAACCTATTAAACATAGATTGGATTTCGTAGCTTCCCAACACAGCAAACAAACCAATAAATAATAACTAACTGGTGTCATCCTTACGTAAGCTTACAAATATGCTTCGAGGTTGAAAGCTGAGAAATTACATCTCATCCAAGATAAAGAAAAAAGTATGTATATATGTAATCAAACGCATGTAATGTTGTATAATATGTAATCAAATGTATGTAATGTATGCAACATATGTAATAAAAAAATTACTATTATTAAAAAAATTATTGTAATAATCGTCATTGTTAATGTTATAATAATATACGTTGTAAACAATTATCATTATTATTCTTTTTAAAAAATAGTATGTACGTGCAAGTATTCTGTTATATATATATATATATATATATATATATATATATATATATATATATATATATATATATATATATATATACAGTTCTCAGAAGCCAAAGTGTTGTCTGTATCTTGAAATAGATAAAATTGAGTATTGTGGTTATGAAGTTCTTTGTAAAAGGTTTAACCAAAAGAAATTCATTCCAAGTTCATAAACGTTTACGGGCACTATTGTCCTTCGTTTTCGAGAAATGGGCTGCTGAGTTTTTGGCTTTGGATGACATTGGTATTGGATGACAAGCGAGTTAAAGTGTGTGAAATTGCTGAGACTATGGCATTTCAAAACAACGTGTAGGATATATTTTGCATGAAGAATTGCAAATGAAAAGCTTTGCGCAAGATGGGTGCCACGTTTGTTCACAGCAGATCAAAAATGCACTGGCATGAAAATCTCTGAACAGTGCTTCGAGAGTTTTAACAAGAATAAAACAACTGATTTTGTGCGTCGATTTATTACTATGGATGAGACTTGGATTCACCAGTAAACACCAGAATCAAAACAGTGGAAAGAAGCCGGTTGTTCAACACCAAAGAAGACAAAGTCGGTTCCATCAGCAGGAAAGGTCATGGCATCGGTGTTTTGGGACGCTAAAGATATTCTATTTATTTATTAATTATCTTGAAAAGGGTAAAACAATAAGCGGGGAATATCATGCTGATATTTTAACCTGACTAGACGAAAACATTCGTGAGAAAAGACCAGGTTTGCAGAAGAAAAAAACATTTTTCATGAGGACAATGCACATACCCACAAAGGTGTTTTGGGAATGGGAAAATTAAGGGATCTGCACTGTGAATTGTTGGAACATCCACTCTTTCCCCGGATTTGGCTCCTTCTGAACTATCTCTTCCCAAAATTAAAACTCTTCCGCGCTGGTCAGCGTTTTTCTTCGAATCAAGAGGTGATTTCAGCTGTAGAAGGGTATTTTGCACATCTTACTGAGAACCACTACAGGGATGGGATAATGGCGCTGGAGCATTGCTGGAATAAATGTATTAGTCCTAAGGGAGATTGAAAAATAAATATAATTTTGAAATTATAAATTCGTTTTTTCATGTTATGCCGAGAACCCTTCAGATCACCCTCGTATATAAAAATTATTATTATTATTTTATATGTGTATGTATGTATATAATTTATCTGAAAAATAATAAAACTTTAAAAAAGTTATTATTCAAAAAAAGTGGCCACTGTGTAAGTATACTAGTGCATGCACGCTGATATCTCTGCTCCCGTTTTGTAGTTTTAAGGTGTTTTTAATTTTAAAGTGCTGCGCGGTAATGGTAATTCTACGTGTCACGTTGAAGACAGAGATGTATAATTCATCGAAATCAGCTAACTATAATCCATATTTTGTATGCTGAAATTCTTAGACAAAGAGGGCTCTGATCTCCCACGAGAGAAGAACAAAGGACGTCGCCATTTTAACACACAAGATACAGTTGCTCAGGGGAAGAAAGTCAGAAGGTCACCGAAACACCGAAGGTCACTAATCACAATCTCCTGGAACAAGTGTACCAAACCATTAAACGATGAAGGAGACGGGCCGCATTGTTCTGGGTGCATTCGAAGACTACATTACCATTGTTCCGAGATCTTGGAAAGAACGTCGAAAGCAAAAGGGTCTGTGAAACGTATTGAATGGCGTGGTCTGCAATGCGTGAGAAAATGAAGAACAAAGAGCAGCCTAATACTAAGATTACATATAGCATAGATTCATTCAAACTCATGATTAAAGACATGCTAAATACACACATGGAACAAATTAACAAAACATTCGAGGAGTATGAACATTACATACAGTACAATAACGAGACGCTTGCAGAAATGTTAGAAACTGTGCGAGACAAAATTATATTGGCAGTCTAGTCACAACCATCACTGAGGCCCAGGAAAAGAGAGAGAGAGAGAGAGAGAGACAAACCACCACCAACCACCGTTCATTTTACCAGCAAGTCTGAGAGACCGCATTCTTGCGGCAAGCAAGATAACAAGGCTAACAATATCGATCCTAAATGACAAGAAACACCAATTTATATATGTGAACACTAGACTCCATACTTTAAAAATCGTTTATACCAGGCAAGGAAAACAAAAATTAGAGAAAAACTACAAGTTCCTGTGGACTGTGAATTCAAAGATATTTATGAAACAGAATGAAAACACTCGAGTTTATACAGTTGCAAGAGAATCCAACCTACACAGCCTACCAATATAATATATTAACTCTCCACATCCTTAAGAACAAGATTTAAATTTACTTTAAAAACCATATCATGGAGATCTCAAATCTAGGTGAACATATCCACTCAGAAAATATAAACTTCAAAGTCTTTGACTCTTTGAAGAAATGGACAGACAACATTTCCACGAATACCGACTTCACTATCATACACAGAACCATAAGTACAAAGAAACACTGGCTTACATTGGTAACACTGCTCAACTACACCTTGACAAACATAGATGTACTAATACTCAAAGAAGTTTCCATAAACGACACAGAAACTTATGCATAAAACATTAATAATTACCAGATCTACAACTTAAGTAGACCAAACAAAAGAGGAGGCGGCATCACGAAATTTATGAAAGAAAAATACAGTGTGACTGATAAACAAACTCGTTCCGAACATGCGGAAACACTAAATTTGGAAATCACAAAAAAGGCATAATGATGATAATGATGTAAAAGAAAATCTATGGAAAAGACTAAAGAATCACCTAGTAACACTCATCTATAAAGATTATATATATAAAAAGAAATCAACTAAAAAAAATTCGTAGGACAAAAAGACACTACTACTATCAAGAATTTATGGAATATAATGAAATCATGAAGAAAACATGGGCTACACTTCTCGAATTACTAACTAGAAAAAAAGAAAACTTCACCACAAGGTTTTATCGCAAAAAACTTTGGTCAGGATATGAACCAAAAAAACTTAGACCTATTCAACTACTCCACAAACAATATCACACAACTCAAAAAATTACTAACGATCAACAAAAGAGTACCAGTACAAAGTCAACATCAAACCATTTATTTTCGACTAGCGACAAAACAGGAACTGAAGGAAGCGCTCTTACAGCTAAAACCAAACACTACTCCAGGAATAGACAAAATAATACTCACAGACCTTTCAACACACTTTGATCAAATAAATCCTATAGTTCTGAGACTCGTGAACATAATATTCGACACGGTTACTATTCCACAATAACTAAAATGCGATAATCATACCAATTTACAAACATGGCAATACACACAGAACTACAGACCAAATAGCTAACCCGCCAGTCATCTTCAAAATTCTTGAAAAAATAACACACACACTAGACTAGAGAACTATTTACAAAAGTATAACATTATATCACAAAACCAATACGGCTTCCAGTAAACAAAAAGCACCATCACTTTATTATAAAATATTGCCGGAGACATAAACATAGCTCTCGATAAAAACAAGTTCGTTGTCCTTATACGTATTGATTTAACTAGGGCTTTTGATACATTTGAACACAATACATGATTGTTGATGAGTATTGTTGATGAGTATTGTTGATGAGTATTGTTGCTGATCAAACTCATTCAATCGGAATAAGAGGAGCACTGCATACCTAGTTCAAGAACTATCTCTCAAACAGAACACAAGTGACAAAAATAGGCACACACTACAGCCAGGATATACAGATAAAACACGGAGTCCCACATGGTGCTATATTATCACCTACCCTGTTCAACATATACATTAACGGAATTCACAACTTGACCCCATGAAGTAAATATATATCAATAAGCAGACGACACAGCGCTACTAGCATTCTACGGGGACATCAACACTTCTTTTTCCAAAGCACAACAAGACCTAAATGAAATCCCAACTTACTTTTACTAACACTCAATTATAAAGAATAGTACTAAAATGAAGATGCTTATTATACATAATCCGCTGCATTGACAATAAAAGTAGCTACCATTATCCCGAAATCACACCCATAACACATGAAAATACTACTACAAATGGACAAAACATATAGAATACGTATATACTAAACTCTGTATCATTGCAGGAAAACTTTCCAAGTAAAAGACAACGTAAGGAAACTTCTACATCACTACTCGGGTACGGCATACCAATGAACGTAAACACATCGAACAGCCATCTAGCGAAAATAGTAACATCACATCAGAAAATTATTTCAACAGTGATTTCGAGGCCTCACATGTAATAACTGAACCCTACATGGTAATGCACAAAATCCTGAGCATAAAAAAACTGACACTATTTGATGTTACTAAGAAATTTCTTGAACGACACCTACCGTAACAATAGAGACACATATTGCATAACGACCCAACACAACTTTTTACACTCCAAGATCCTTCAACATCTCATACAGTTCTGCAGTGAGATCACATTTCATACCCATGCTACTCAACGACCTACCAAGAAATTTAAAACACATAGACAATTACGGAGCATTAAAACACAAAATATGGATGTTATACCAACACAATTAATATTTTCCACCTGTTTTTCACTTCACGAACCACCAGCATCCAACGCCCGCGTTCCACCCATAAAAAATACCAAATATAAATAGTGTATGCTAATCCCAGTCTCTTCATAAATGCTAACCCTAGCTTCGAAGTAGATTAGCACGTCTTAATCAAATAATCCCATTAGACAATTACTACAATTAACTTCAAAGTCATAATACCGTAACTAATAATAAGGATGATAATTATTATTGTTGTTGTTGTAAATAAAATGTTAAATTCAGCATGTAATCATATCAACTACCTTGTGCAACTGTAAGCTATATTTGCAAACGATTACTGCGATAATTATTATTCTGTTGCATGAATTCCACATTATGCAATTATAAATATATTAAGAGTGAAACGTGTAACGTAAGCACTGTTGCCTAAATATTATAAACTATATGTCATTCTCTGAGAGATAATAAGTGAAAATAAAGTGATGTACCGAATTGCACAGATGGTTAGTACAGAAAGCAAAATTGTAAAGTTTCATTGTTCATTGTTGCTGTTCGATTTTTTAAATTTTAATTATTATTGTGCAAAGTGAAATGAATACATATAGCATTATATATTGCATGTTAATAAAAAAAAGTGATCCTTAATGTGAATTGTGAATAAAAATGAATTATAAATTTAAAATGTATATGATAAAATGCAAAAATAGCTGTTTAACTGTTTTGATGTAAAATTGTAACTATAAATTGTTTTTGTTAGGATTTCTATTAATTTTAGAATTACATTGTCTTAATCATAATAATTTAATAACATTTGAACAAAATGTACCTTATACTCATGTAATCTCTTTAAAAGATGTAAACTTTGGCGTTAAAAAAAGAAAGAAAAGTATTATGTACGTGTACGTCCCTGTATGCACATTTGTGTGCACGTATATATTGTAAATATCATGTATTAATAATAAAGTTTGATTGATTGAAAATTATTATTATTTTTATTTATTTATTTTTTTATAGTGAGGAATTGAAGAATTTAGTACATTTTTTTTTCCACAAAGAGAATTTCGTGTGAGATTTGTATTTATCAATAAAAGTGATTGGATACTTTATTAATTTTCTATTCAGAAGTGAATATTATTATGTATTTTCTATTAAATTAGTAAAACAAAGTATGAAGTTATTCCGACTATTAAAATAATTAAAATTAAAGTATTAATTCTTCAAAATCACTAGATTGTTATTCTCTTAACTTTTAATCATTTTACACATTTTAGGCTACTAACTTTAGCATCTGCAAATTACTTTTTATGTTATGACAAGATGTCCACTGATCAAAAAGCATTTCTTTATACCCTGGAGTTTTAGTGTGTTGTAAAAAATGTTGATTACTGTTTTGATATTGGTTCTTAACCGTGAAAGAGAATCGAAACTTCTACGATAAGAACTGCGCCCACCTCTCTTCACTGTGACTCAACTTCGTACGTTTTAAGGATGTTTTTAACTCTCAAAGTTCTTCAATTACTATGCTTTAAAAAAAAAAAAACGAAACCTTTTCTAATCATCGTGTCTGCTCTGACAAGCACTATCGAGGAAGTGTTATCGACTTTCAAAAGCTGCGACTTTTACACTGCCTTTGGGCAGCTCATATCCGTCTAATTTGAAGCTTACCTACGGTGCCGTGATGGATCTTATATAGTATTTATTACGAAGTGACATTTTGCCAATGGCAAGATAGATCTTGGGATCGACTTCAGAATGAGAAATAAACATTTTCATTTATCATATAAAAAGAGATTTGTTCGTAGGATTATTGCAAAGTTTCCTTCAAAATGTGCTGTGGCCATCTTACGTTGAAAAACTAGTTTTTAGATTTTAAAAAAAATAGGAGAAGTAAATAAAAATTTTGGTTAGTATAAATGATGAGTTCTCAGCTAAGTAACAACTTAATCCATTTATATATTGTTAATAACACAAATGTTTCATTGGGATTAATTGAACTTCATTAAAATATTTGTTTCATAAGAAAATTTACCGTTATATTTAATACTTGCTTGCATTAAAACTGGACCAGATAATTCTTACTCATGAAGCTAATTGATTACGATACAATGGTAAAATGGAATCCCCATGATTACTGGCAGCGAAAAGATTGATGCTGTGGCCAACGATCCATTCAAGCAGAGGGGAAACCTGAAGTCGCTGCACTAAGCTGTTTTGCTTCCGTTGTATCTAATGGCTATAAACAGAATGGGCTTCATCTGAATGATGTTGATATAAAAGTGTTTCATTGATCGTTGTAAGCTGAAAGCTAAGCAGTCTTCCCAATATAAATCTTGAATTGTACTCCCCCCTATGATACTTGATTTAAAACTTGGTTATTCTTTCAAGCCAAAAAATTTATGGCATTAATATACGCGTAGTAATTTTAATTTAGGGAAAATATTTAAGAAGTGTAATTTCTTTTATTAATAAATGTCACATGGAAAATAATGCATTCATTATCATTAATTAATTATAAATTAATTAATTATATAATGATTAAAGAATGATTAGATAGAATTAAAAAATAATTAAATAATAAATAATAGAACAGTATTTATTATTTAATAAATAATAAATAATAGAATAGTATTTATTATTTAATAAATAATAAATAATAGAACAGTATTTATTATTTAATAAATAATAAATAATAGAACATTTATATAATAATTAAAGAATAATTAAATGGAATGTATAAATAATTAAAGAATAATTAAATGGAATGTATAAATAATTAAATAATAAATAATAGAACATTATGTATTATTTATTATTTATTAAATAATAAATAATAGAATTTTTATATTATAATTAAAGAATAATTAAATAAATTATATAAATAAGTAAATAATTATAAAATAATTAATTTATTATTGATTGTCAGTCCAGAATGGAATAATATTATTCATGGATTATTCAAAATTGAAAAATTATATTATTTCATTTGTGGTCTAATTTCTACTTTTAGACTTGGATTTGATGTTCTAGATATAATTTACATCTGTCAGTCACGTTAAATTCGACATAATAATAAGTATAGTAAATCGAGTACAATATTTTAATTTTCTGGCAATATATACGAAGTGTAATGAATTCTTATGACAACTTTTTTATCAATAAAGGTCATATGGATTATAATTACTCATTATTCCTCACAATTGGTCTGTTCACATTATCTATTCAGATATTGTTCATTATCTGAATAGATAATGAACAATATTATTATTCATTATCTATTCAGAAATTAATAATATTATTCATGATTTAATTACTACTTTAAAGATTGGGATTTATAGTTCTTAGAAGATATCATTTATATCTGTTATTTATGTTAAAATATAAATATTTTAACATAAATAACAGATATATAAATTTATATAAGATATATAAATATGTTAATATTTATATATCTGCTATATCTGTCATGTTAAAAAGCTGTTTAGCAGTCAATTATATAACAACTTTCAGAGGAATATCTCAAAAATTTGCTTTCAAATTTCCTGTACCAGCTCATCCCGTTTTTTACGTATTAAGTACCACCGAATATTGTGATAAGAGCTTGATTAATCCTAAATGCAAAATATGGCATGTGTCAATGCATGCGTTTTCGTCCAGATTGTCGGTTAGGCAGGAAGATAAGTCCGAATTTTTCAGAGGAAATCTCCTGCTACATCCATATGATATGGACTAAATCACCTTCTGTTGAACAGCCTCTTATAAATTTTCGTCACCTTCTAGATGGAATTTTAAAACAAATCTTTCTTTTGATCCTAAGTATGTCATAACTATAGTATAAAATTTTTATTTGTAGTTTTCTCATTGTGATAAATGACCAATCGAAGAACTATGACAAAGTTTCGTAAGGACGTACTTGTAAAGGTATTATGCATTATATTAATATCCAAATAATTAATATAAGATAAAGGAATATTATCTAAATGTTACAAATGCATGTTATGCATTTAATCACTTTGTGACTTAAAACGTAGAAAAAATAAATAAACTCAAAAAAGAAACTAACTAGTTTGGCATGCTGGTAGTCAGCAACGATCAATTGCCCGTATCGGGTAAATAAAAGTTTAATGACACTACACAATGGATAAAAGGCGAAACTTCCAGAATGAGGTGCAATAAACTGAGACCATTCGCCGATGGACGAGGCGTGTTTCAATCGACTTTGTGGCTCACTCATTCTTCTCCACCAATAACGGATTCCCCCTGCGAGGTTGGCGCTGCGAATTGCGATTCATCAAACGACTAGACGAGCAGTTCTCACCGCTCTCTTTTGTAGGAAATAGTACAACCCTCTGCTTCGTGCCCACATCATAGTCAATAATCTCCAGCCCTTCGCTACAACCAATGTGATAAGCTGGCACGTTTTCAATACTCCAAACCAATCTATCATTATTAACAGTTTGTTCTTGCCCACGAGTACATATCGCAATCCTGAGTCATTCTTCTTTACACACAGGCTCAAATAAGACGTAAAGTAACTGGTTAGTCACGTTAAGAAAGACAGGGAAAGGTTTGGAGTGTTCTTTTATTAATGTGCATAGAAGAACTCTACCGGAAAATGGAACAGAAAAAAGGGAACACTTCATTTCGCATTACGTGCAGTCTATATTTTACTTCCACAGCTGAAATGGCAAATGCATTTTACCGAATTAAATTCCGCTGTTCTTTTACGGTTGCGAAGGCGAATTCTCGTTAAACTTTCTGATCAAACGCCAATATTATATATTATGAACATTATTTAAAGTTACTGTCCTAGATATCAAAGAAATATTCCAGCATAAGCAATAGAATGCATCAAGATTTTTGGTTGTCTTCGAAAAGGAATACGAACAATTTAGTTTAATATTCCATAAATTTAAATTTATATACGACTTTTTTTTTGCAAAGACGTGTTTCAATTTTTCTTAACGATTACTTTTATCAATATTTCTTTCTTTATTTCTCTCTCTCTCTCTCTCTCTCTCTCTCTCTCTCTCTCTCTTTGTTTCTGCTGTACGAATGTACATTTACTTCCTTCATGAAATATATTCCTTTTCTGTCCTGAATCATTTCATCATTTCATTCTTCTAAAGAGATACCAGACTTTTTGAATATTTTTTTTAGAAACATCATAGAGAAAAAAAGTTGGATAGTGTTCAGGATCGATGGCGCCATGACATTTGGGGAAAAACTTGGAACATCATAGAAAAAAATATTAAATGGATGATGTGTGCATTTTAGGTATGTTTTCATAGGAAAGCATATTTGGCATATTTTAAAGTACATATATACAAAGTTAATGTGCAATTTACACATGCATTATTAAATATCTTATTATGTATTAGCAAAGAAACTCAGTAAACAATAAATTGAAGGCAGGGAATTAGTAGAGGGATCTTCAAATATTTGGGACATAAACTAGGAGGAAAGGTCACATGGGTGGAAGGAAATGGGATTTATGTAGCTACTGTTTGGCCGAGTGGTTAGCGTATCCACTCTCCTAATCAACAGGTTGCAAGTTCAAATCCCGCTGTGGGCATGGATATTCGTGATTGTCATGTGACTGGTATGTGAGACCACTGTCCTAGTGGTCTCACAAAAACGGTTTCAATACAGCTATGGGATTAGACAGTATATCAACTCGTGTACTACTGAAAATGACCTAAGGAATTGTTAATGCTTTTGACTAGATGTTTAATTTGAGTTTGAGCTATGATAGAGCAACAAGAGAATGGAAAGGGAAGTGATACAGTTCCATTGCATAAAGGAGTCTCCAAGAGCGAATCTTGGAGCCTTTTGTAGCAAATCATCGATTACCGGAGATATTCCTTAGAGAAAAAAATCAGGAATGGATGGATAGGAATATGATACTGTATAGTGGGTAGCATGATTTTATGAAGGGGAGTCGTGCCTCAGTTATTAATAACTTTTTAATATAGTGACAGCTGAGTTAGATAAAAAAATAGCTATACAATGATACTGCTGGATATTGTAAAGGAAACGAATAGGATACCGCATGGTATACTATCTTATATAAATTGGATGAAATAGATTTGGATATGAAGCAAGTGATGTCGATAAGTGGGAGCTAACAGGTAGACATCAGAAGATACTTTATGAAAAAGTAGACGTTAGGAGAAAGCGTTTAACTAGATATGTGTCACAGGGCGATATAAACAAGTCTCTGTAGAAAACGATCGGAGGAAACGAAATATTCGTATTTCGAAAACGAAATATTCATATTCAATAAATGAAATATTTATTTATTGGCCGAAGATGTGAAACTGGATAGAGCAAAGTTTATAACGGTGATGTATACAGATCTTACAAGGCGATTTGTATAGACTGACAGTATGGACAAAGATGTAGCAAAGTGTAAGGTTATGCATTTTAGGATTAAAATATTACTAAGTGATAAGAAAATAAACCCAAGGGATTATTTTCTTATTGAAACTCCACACTGACAAGCAGAGATAAAAGAGGTTATTATACCTCTTTATAAACCCTTAACCTGTTCCACTTGGACTACGGTGCGCATATCTGACAGATCTGATCACCAGGATTCCTTGGAGATGTGGAACAGGAAAAAATCCAGACCCAACTGACCAAGATGGTGGAAAGTCTATGGGATGCTGCATATGAGAATAGACAGAAGATTAATCGGTTACGAATATTAATTGATATTCGTAACCGATATGAATTCATGAATATGAATACGCTGTGGTATGATAAAGATAAATAAGATGCTTAAAGGCTTTTATAAGGATTGATAGAGAGGAATTTTTTTAAGTACATGAATAGCGTGGGGAAAACGAGGAGTCACCCCGGAAATTATAACAACATCGTGGGGGACTGAATTATTTTTTTTGCTTTGAAAATAGTGAATTAGTGGAAAGAGTTGTCAGATCAGTTGTAAAAAAAAAAAAAAAACTGAAATTCAAAGTAAAATATCACGGGCACTGTAGAAACGATAGTGTTTTGTGAAACGCTAGAGCATTTCCCGAGATGAGTCTACGAATTCCATTGAAATGCTCATATAATAATAATAATAACAACAATAATTGTATTGTCACATTTTCTTGCAATTTTAGTTTTTCTTTATCGCATAAATCAACTGGATTTAAGTTTGGATAGAAATCTGCTATCTTACAGTTCTGAGTAGGGTATATCTCTTGCTTTCCTGGAATATTAATACGAACAATTAAATATTTTATTTAGGATGGACTTCATTGTTTTCAATGCGAATCTAACAGCAAGAAATTTAAATTCGAAAGTCTATTCGAATCGCGAAGAAAAAAAAGTGAGTGAGTGAGAGAGAGAGAGAGAGAGAGAAATTATCTAGCATACAGCACATACAAAAAGTGTATGCCCTATATGTGAATTACCAAAAAGTTACATCTTTTGGGATAAAACATTTCGAACGAAAAATATGATTAACACTTATCAAATGAGAGAGAGAGAGAGAGAGAGAGAGAGAGAGTGATTGTGAATATTTCTTCTTACCTGAAAGTTAACATAATGCAATTTAGAACTGGTATGATACAAACTTTTATATTATTCTTTCTTGCATATGTTCAAAAATAACTTAAAAAGTTGTTAATTCGAAACAAGACAGGTTATGATATGAAATGAAATGAATGATTCACTAAATAAAAACTTACTAAAATTTGATTTAAATATCCTTCGGTTGTTCTCATTTTTTCTGTATTGCATGTGAAACTAGAAAGTTGTAAAAAGGAATTAAACTATCTAGAATATAAATATAGATAAATCACACTATTTTAAATTTGTTGCAGAAATGTGACTCGAATGTTTTTATATTTTTATTTTAACAGCATTTTACAATGTTTGAAGTGTAATCGATAATTGTGATATCAAGCAGTTGTGCATTAAATGCGTACGGAAAAAACAGTAAAACGTGAACACGAAGACATGTAATAGAAAAAGATTATATAGGAGAAAGCTTCTCTCCTCCAAGAGAACAGCTCTCTTCGATTATTAAAATCAGTTTTCAACTTATAATGGATTACAAATCAAAGAATAATTATTTGCAATAAAAAAACAATCAAATGAAATTAAGTTTAATAAAAGCAACGGTTATTTTAATCCAAGACTCAAGACTATCAGGAATTATTATGAATCGTGCCTTTCGACAAGGAGATATTCTATCCATATTCGCATCCAAAATGAGTAATTAGAACTGTATGAAGGGGCAATTATGAAACAGTACCACCTGTTTGGATTAAGCCAATGATGCAGAAATTATAAAGATAACAACTAATCCGTGAATAAGATTTAGATTAAAGAAAACCAGAACGTAAATGAATGATAATGATTAGTGAACAAAGAATTAGATATGATTACCGTATAAATCGCCGCTAATACTCCACTATAAATATTCACAACACATCAGTATTACATATAGAAAATGTGCACCACTTGAAACACTTAGGATCATTAATAGTAAATACCGAAGAGAATAAAAAACAAAGCGAGAGGATGCAAATGATTGTAGGTATTTCTGTCTTCTAACAAATAACTAATTAATGTGTTTGAGCATACAAGAAAACTATCAGACAGAGCAAAGTGTCATTATCATCATAAACAAGGAAGTCAGGAATAAGTGTTCTTGGTTTCCTTTCCAAAGTTTATTAGGATAAGATAAGGAAGCCAGCAAACAAGAGTTCCTGGCTTCTTTATTTCATCATTACATTTCAGCATTAAAATGAAATGGAAAGTTAAGAATAAGATAACACCATGAGTTAGAAGATACATGAAATAATGTGGTGAATATTGAATAATCAAAGAGATCAGTATCAGATCGCTTAAGCATGTTAAAACAATGGACAAAGAAGAACTGTAAGAAAGTTCTGTGAGAAGGATCAAAAGAATCAAAGAAATAGAAAGAAACAACGATGTAAACTATAGCTAGGCGTTAACCAGAAAGATTACATAAACACAGCAGTTAGAGGATGGAAAAGGAACACTGGATTGTTAAAATATTCTTAAATGGAATGAGGTGTGTAATTTTTGCTTTCATTTTTTTTTCAGATAAAAGTTGTGAAGATGTGGCAGTAATATACTTATGCATTTATTGAAAGAGAGTTGTATCTAAAGATCACAGAAACACTTGATTATCATTTTTTTTCTAAGTGGAAAATTAGATTTGATCACATGAAGTTTGCGCGCTTACACCACAAACGAAAGAAAATATTTCATATCCGAATTTGCTTCCTGATTTCCTAAAAAAACGTCCAAGCCTATTTATTCAAGTTTGCATATTCAGTCTTATAAAAATTGCTTTTTTCATCGTCAGAAACTGGCACAGTGTTTATCTTTATTTTATCTACACTATTTTTTACTCATTGCGATTTTAAACAAGACTGCAAGGCAATATTTACATTTTCATGTAAGTTAAATGATTAATAGAAACCTTAAATCGATCCTTAAATGTTCTCTTTATTCTATTTATTCTGTTTAGGTATTATAAATTCAGGGTGGAACAGTAAGAACTAGCACTTCCATCTTCGGGATGAAAATGCCTGATTCAAATCCCATGTAGGATATAAATAGCATATTATTATTATCATGTTATAATGATGACTTTGCCATCCTCAAGGAAGCGAAAGAATATATTTCTCTTCTGTTTAATTACTTAAAACAGACTGGAGAAATAAATATCGATCATAATTGCGGAATTTAAAATAACTATAAAAGTATACAAGCTATTTGGACCATTCTAATAACCAAAATTATTCTGCAGTAAGTAGATAAAAACTACTGTCAGTTTAGCTGTAATATAAATAAATACAGGGGATTCATATTGAGATTATGTGGAACTGGGATGAACATTAATAACCAACTAAATTAACTATTTGCCCTACGACGTTTTGCCAGCTTCTTCAAGCATTATCAAAGGCACTTTGCACTCAAGAAAGACTGAGAATGAAATGGCATCGAGAACAAGAACAGCCAAATTTCTCAAGTTTTAATATCGAAATATGCCGTTTTTATCTTTATTAATGCTATTTATCCAATCTTGTCATTGGTAATTCTTTTGGTCTCTTACCAAGAATTTTCTATTTATAGTCTTAAGTATTCTGCCATTTTCAATACGAAAACAAGGTCCTGTCCACTGATACGTTTTGGATTTCATTAAACTAGATAAAAATAGTAGGTTCTTTATAGCATTAATATAACTCATAATTGTATCTGATCTCTTAGAAACCATAACAACAGCGCAGAATGACATAAAGGAAACCTGGCACCTGATTAATGAAATGCTGGACAATATACACAGAACCACTGCCTCAGAAACAATAAAACACAGCTTTACCTGCGACCCCAAATCCCTCAAACAGTTGGCAGACAACTTTAATCAGCACTTCGTGAACTCTGTCCAAAAGCTACAAGAAACAACCTTTCCTCACACAAACGAACATTCTCCACTAGGTCCACGAGCAACCCAGTCGATGTGGTTCCCCACAGTAACAAAAGAAGAACTATCACTGGCAATTCAACAAATTAATCCTAACAAAGGACCGGGGATAGACGGAATCAGACCAAAAGACATCAAGAAACACTCAACCGACCTACTTCCAGTTATACAAAAACTGTTAAATAAAATCTTCGAAACGGGACACATACCTGAAACACTGAAGACTGCATTAATCACACCCATACACAAACAGGGAAAAAGAAACATAATAAGTAATTACAGACCTATCGCCACGCTTCCTGTAATCAACCAAATCATGGAGCGCATTGTACATCAGAAACTCTTCACATACGTTTAAAAATTTCAAATCATACCCAAAACACAATATGGCTTTCAAAAAAATAAAGGAACAGCAACACTCCTGGAAGATTTCACAGATCTAATAAACGCTGCATTGTATAAAAACAGAATAACATTAGTGGTCTTCTCTGTCCTAACAAAAGCATTTGACACACTAACACATAAAACCTTGTTAACGAAACTTACCCATATCGGAATTGGAGGTCGTCTGCTCCTGTGGTTTAAAGCATACACGAAAAACAGAAAGCACATCACACGTATAGGATCAGCACACAGCAAAGAGGTACATGTAACCTGTGGAGTACCTCAAGGAGCTGTCCTATCTCTCATTCTATTTAACATATACACACACGACATAAGCCAACCCTCCCTAAAAAGTAAAATCTTCCAGTATGCAGACGACACGGCCATAGTATCCATTCACAACAATGCAAATATCGCTTACAAAAATATGCAACACGACATCAATCAAATCACTAACTGGTTAACCGAAAACGGCATATATATAAACCCTGGAAAAACAAAGCTAATGATATTCAAAAACCCCCAAACCCTGCCCATAGAAACTAAATATCTCACTATCAAACATTCATCCTCCTATACACAAAGTGCAGAACCTAAAATCACAACCATCACACAGCTGAAAACAACACGCTATCTTGGACTTCACTTCGATGCTGATCAAAGTTGGGATAGCCATACAAACTACCTACATACCAAGCTTAGGATAATAGCAAGCAAACTATACGGATTAAAAGACATTGCCCCAACCCACATAAAAATACTAATCTATAAAGCATTATGTGAAAACATTTTAAGATATGCAATCACATCATACGCATTCTGTGCAGACTACAGACTTAACAGGCTACAATGGTTGCAAGATAAAATGATAAAACTGATATTCTGGGAACAACCCACTCTTATGCAGGAAGCACGGACAAAACACAAAATATTTAAGGTGAAACACTCATGCCACTATACAGTCATGTTAAAAGATTACTACAGCCCAACATATAGAGTAACCAGAACAACATATCAAATAACAAGACCACAGTCAACAAACTACATAACATATAAGTACAACAATCATCACGGCAAAGCCACCCGAAACTTCTACGTACCTGACATGATAAACAAACTGCCGTTCGACAACAGAAACCTAGGAACATACAGAGAGCTGAAACAGGCACTAAATAAATATTATAGCGAGAATGAAAATTAGAGCAATTCCTGTCTCTCTCTCCCCCACCACACACACACACACACACACACACACACACACACACACACACACACACACACACACACACACACACACACACACACACACACACACACACACACACACACACACACACACACACACACACACACACACACACCTATGACAACCCCCCCCTCTCAAAAACTATCACTACAAGAACACAAAGAAACAAACACACCACGTCTAAATCCAACCCTATTTGCACAAAAATAAAAATAAAAAATAAAATAAAAAAAAGTTAAACTGTAATAGCAGTCGAAGTCTTTCAAGCATGTACCAACAAACAGTAAAATCAACACCTGGCTTGTGACCAGTATAGGAACACAACCATGAAACCACTACCCTCTGTCATCTATTATCTTCCTCAGATAAGCTCTGCTAAGCTTTGAGGAAGAAAATTACTAACTTGCAAGAATCTGTTATACACACTTGTAATGCGTTATAAATATTATATATACTGTATATAATCACTACAGCAACTATGTATGCAATTCTGAGACATCATCCCCTGTGCCAATTATTTTTCTAAGAATTTTTCGATTAAAAATGTTAAATCACATTCTCCACTCTAATTTTTTCCAGGTTTAAGATTCGTAGATAACAACTAGAAAAATCATTGATTTATATATTTCTACTCTTCTTCTAACGGATATCTTTTGAACTTCAGTTTTACCCATGAGGGATATTAAAAATACTGATTACCCCCCTGTTTATTCGAATCAGCATCGTCCTCATCTCATTTGTTTGACTGGTGATCATTACTTCTAAATATCTAAATTGTATTTTTTTTCTATTTCAAGATTCCTAATTTTCACATTCCTATCAGCTCAACTGATTCTGCTTGGTATTAATCATTATTTCTTTCTCGTTTATTCATTTCTATCAGCTCAATTGATTGCGCTAATGATGCCGTCAGAAAAAAAATGTCTCGCTTTCTTGGAAAGAAGTCAACGAACACACCCATGAGCAAGAATTATCGTGCCATGTAACAAGTCACGTGTTTATAACGGGTGCAAACTGCAGGAATAATACTCCCAAATCAGCACACCTGCGTCCGGGAAAAATCTCTGCGAAACGGGAACTGACAGAGTTTTAAAGAAGCGTTGTGATAGGATTCCCCATGTTGCAGGACTATCTCTTCGGCAAATTGAGCCATTCCAGGTCAACAATCAATGATACCATATTGAAATGGAAGCGTAAAGCGTTAACTGCAAATACTAGCCTCACCCACCACACTCACCGAACGCGATCACTATTCGTGAGCCGACACATTGAATGTGGAGTTCCGGGAATGAACTTGAATACGAATCCTCACAAAAACCTTCATAATCGAGGCTCACAACATGGTTTTCCATGATGGGACGTGAAAGCTTGGAAAACTGTTATGGAGCGAAGAATGACTCTGTCCGGTGAATGACTTAGCAGAGTACTTAACCACATCTATGAAATTCAGAGTTGCCGGTGTGATGGTATGGTCCCGTTTATCTTGTTCTGAATCGAACCTCTGTTTGTGATGCCATTTAGGAACGCCGAACTCTCTGAGGTAGTATGGGAACATTCTAGACATGGAACGCTTCTTATTTTGTGGCGTTTCTATGGAACTGACCGTTATCTCTTTTAGCAAGACAATGCAATATGTCATAAGGCTACTGCTATTACTGCGCGGTTTGTGTACATTAAAGTCACCATAATTGAATGTCCTCTACAGAGCCCTGATCTCAATTATATAGAACATCTGTGAACTAGACAGTCCAGTGAGATGAAAGGACGGTCGCCTCACAACAGTCCTGGACTGATTACATATCTACAGGAAGAATGGTCCAAAATTCCCATTGATCGCTATCGCATACTTGTGGAAAGTATGCCCCATAAGGTTACTGCGTTCATCGCAGTGAAAGGAGGTCCTACATTTTATTAAGGTGGGATCCACGCCTGTTTGTTCCATGGAAAGAAGTTAACCGAACTTCTTTCCATGCAACGTACACTTATCGGCCACTGAATTAGAAGCTTTCATTTTGCGTATAGGATGCGACTGCCAATACCGATCCTCTTCAAAGGGGATCAGTACCGATCCTTTTTGAAGTATAGTTGCATACAAATTACAAATTTTAGCTGGAACAATTAGTAGAGAAATTCCTCTGTAATTCTCACATTCAGTTTTATTCCTTTTTTTCTTTTTTCATAGATTGATACTATGAAAGCCTTACTCCAATCATTGGGAATTCGACCTTCTGAGAAGGCCCGCTGAATTATGTAGTGTAGCTACTGCAAATCTTTTATTCCTCTATAATCGGGCTGACTTCCACATTTCAAGTCAAGTTTTTGACAGTTTTTGTATCTCAAGTATTCTTATATACTCCTATTTGCATTCCTCTTGAAAATTTTCTATTATGGTTCTGTCACTGCTTGGTTCGTTTAACAGTCTATACAGTTTAACAGATCATAAAATTTAATTATGTCGGAAAGAAGAATCTTGATTTAAGAAATTCTGTGTGTAATGTGAATGGCTTGGCATAGCATGGCTAACAACTACGACAGACTTCTACATTTCTAAAAAGTTAATGTAGTCATAATATTGTTGGATGCTAATCTTAGAACGGTCAGTCTGTCCAAAATAACGAAGTCAACATGAACTTGACACCTGGAAGGGGAGAGAAACAGTAATTTGCCAATGGTAGGAAAGAGGGCAACTTCTGATCTGGTTTGAAAGTAGTGTAGATATTGTATTTGCAAAGAATCTCTGCTATTATTCCTGACGTTCCTATAAGGGAGGATACGGAGAATCTATAAACATCAGATGGTGTTCTGGCTGAGGGATAATAATTGTGTATAAATTTCTAGAAGGCATTTCATTATAACCATTAGTTCCAAAATTAGTTTTATTTTGTTGAATTTTATCAACAGAGCGGAATCAGAAGAGCAGATTGGGAGAGCTACCTTCACAAGTCTTAAAACTACCTGTCTTCTATAATGAACGGTGATGTGAAGACTGTTAGATGCATTTGCCTGTAGAAGTACGAATTATTTAAGATATCAATCAGAAATCGAATCCAGACATGAGTTTGAAAGTAAATTGTACTCACGACTCGGATGAAAAGCTAAAGTTAGCAATATAGGACTGTCCAGAGTTATTCCTTCGGTCCTATTTTACAGCTTATCCTGCCAATGAACATGCCTGCATTGACAGTGAATTTAAACAGGTTTCTAATGTTATCAATATAATCAGCTAACAAAAAACTGAAGAATTTCTGGATGTACTGTAGTATGTTGGTGAATCAGGAAACTGCATCAACGGAAACTATTATTTCGTTATCCAGCAGACAGATATCTTTAATTTTATCCTTTAAGTCACCGCTGTTTTTAATATAACAGCTGGTGTGGTAAATAAGGTTTTGAAGAAGAGAAGAAAGATATTTGTTAAGGACAGTAAGCGGGAATTATGATCACAATGAAATATAGGACGAAATGGATAAACCATCCTTATGAACCTTGAAAGATTACAGATAGGTGGTATAGATATGATAAATGGCAAATTCTCAAAAATGATAGCATCTCATGAAAGTACATAATCCAATCATTTATTTAATTTATTTGCGATATTCTGAGTGGGATCTCTACTGATCACGGTGTAGATTGATTGATTGCTAAATAAGATAACATTAATTCCTGAGTAAGTTCACGATTATGCGCTATGGTATCCATTAA
This sequence comes from Typopeltis vanoorti, assembly GCF_054136105.1. Classification (NCBI taxonomy): domain Eukaryota; kingdom Metazoa; phylum Arthropoda; class Arachnida; order Uropygi; family Thelyphonidae; genus Typopeltis; species Typopeltis vanoorti. The sequence continues at coordinate 84,760,153 of NC_143556.1, read as the reverse complement.
AATAGATTAAAACAGTGGATTACCTTTAAAATCTTTTGTGATGATAATACTAGTGTTGTAGCGTAAAGAGCAAAGAGCTCGCAGTTCCGAGAATGGCATGTTCAAAGGAGAAGGTTTCGCTTTTTTATAAGGTCTGGAGGATTTTAAACAGTATTTTGCTTTGTCTGTGCGTATATTTCTGATGCCATTTTCCACACTTAGCCTAATTTCCTATTTGTCGAGGGAATAATACAAAATCGGAACCGTCGATGTAACAATTAGTTCTTCGTTTGTGAATCGTCTGCTTGTCAAAAATATAACCCAACTCTTAGGGACAGAGGAGAGCAGTGATTGAACATTGTGACTTCAAACATCGGAATCATTCTTCGGTTGCAATATAAATGCATCGGTCTAGAAGAGGATAAAGACATTATACAAACTAATTCAAGATGTTCTTAGATAGGATTATTTTGAAGGACTTTTCAAACTCAATAAATTGAGTAATATCTAAAAATAAATGTTTCTTAGTTTAATGAAATGTTTCATCAATCTCACTAGCAGGTATCTATCAAATTTCCCTGTTCATGTTTACTTTGTTATTTTGGACAGACTGGTAAGATTATAATCCAATGATACCATTTAATTTTTAATATTAGAGAGGTCTCGCCTTGCATCTCATGTCACTAACTCCCCACTTCTTGAAAGCAAAGCAAAATTCTTGGTTTTAGAAGATTTAAATTTGACCTTCTGTTCCTTGAAAAACTTGTGAAATTTTACGACATCGTTCGAATATTAGCCACTCATATGCCACTCTCAAACTTATGGGAGTAATAACATTAACTGCTGATATTTTTTGCAATACTGAAAAAATTATTAACTTTTTAATTATAGACTCTGTTTATTTGCTCTTTGAACTCTTGATTAACGCAGTCGCCTGATAATTTAGCGTTGACCAAGATACGAATCAGTAAGAACATGTTACGCGACTCATATCATGCGAGTCTTGTTTTGAATGTGCATAAAGTATCTTTTCTTTCTTCATAATGTATTCAATGTAACAGTGGGAGTTAAATATATTGGACTGTTAATAAATTCTATATTACTTTATATGCTGCTCGGAAAGAAGTCAACGAACACCATAATGAAGAACAAATGGCCACTACATCCATCTTAATAAGATGTAGGACCTCCTTTCGCTGCTATTACTGCAACAATGCAGATCAGACTTTCCAAGGGAGCCTAACGGTCAAATGGCATTTTGGACCATTCTTATTGAAAGCATGTAAATGAGCTCCTCAATCATTGTGGAACAGACATCCCATGACAACACTCGATGCTCAAGCCCTGATCTCCCTATTGACCATCTGTGGGATGGACTTGAGCATCGGGCGTGGTCATGTCACGCCAGTCAACGTAGTGACGTTCATATGCACAATCCACCCAGTTGCAGAAACCTTATGGCAAGGTGCATTGTCTTACTTAAAGAGACAATGGTCATTTCCCGAGAAACGCCACAAAGTAGGGAGCATTGCTTGTCCAGAATATTAAAATACTACCTCAGCGATTTCACTGTTCGTATTTGGCATCAGAAACAGAGGTCCAAGGCCAAAGCAGGAAAAACAGGAGCATACCATCACACCGCCATCTCCAAATTTCATAGCTGTGGTTAAGGTTTCTGGTAAGAGATGTTCGCCGGGCATCCGTCACACCCACACACTTCCATATGCTTTATGCTTGGTAGAGGGTGTAGGGTGATTCGTCGCTTTGTAACACACACAGCTTTCCAAGCTTACGCAATGTACACGCTCTTTGCACCAGTGAAGACGACGTAGCATGTTGGTTCGGGTAATGTGAGGCTTTCATATTGCGCTCCTATGTTGTGAGACTCGTTTCTGAATGCTTTTTCCAGATTCGTCTTCCAATCGATGATTGGAATTCTGCATTCAGCGTGTCAACAGATGAATGGCAGGTTTACATCTTGTCCGGCGGGTCGTCATCTGCGGGTAGCACTTCCAGATGACTCTATCTCAGTATGGTATCATTGGTTTTTCACCTAGGTTTGGCCCAATTTGCCGACAGAGGCATCCTCTCACCACGCCTCTTTCAATCTCTGTCAGTTCCTTTCTCACTGCAATTTCACCCAGACACAGTTGTACTGATTTGGGACCATCTAATTTATACCTGCAAAAAATAGTGACTTATGGCATGACACAATGCATAGTATCTATGAGGGGTTTCCAAGCAGTGTATATGTTAACCGTCATAAATATATAATAACATGTCTTGCATATGTTCCTTTAAATCTCCAATAGTTGTTCAGTTAACTGCTTTTCCATGAGTTGCGTCTAATAATTGTTCATATTAGTTTTTATGAATTCATAAAAACTCATTCCGTGAGTTTTTATGAGTTTTGTTTTTGGTGAATTGCTCAACAGGTTATTTTCACTAAACTCTCTCTCTCAACGAATTATTTTCGATGAACTGTCGTATAATTGACAGGGCTCTGTGCACGCCCCATAGAACTTGATTTGAAACAAACTGTTTCAAATCAGGTTCTATGGAACACGCTCAAGATATCGGTATTCGTGTCTTTATTGCAATAACCAATTATCTGAAAAAACGGTTGTAATTTTTCTCCTAATATGAACTTCCATATACTGTTTCTAATTAACAAAATATTCGCTACATCATAAACATGGAACACACATATATGCTATTGTGTGTATTTAAATAAGTGAGAGCAACGGATGCATATCGTTCACCTATAAATAGACAGCTTTATGCTTAGTGTATTAAAATTTTTCATCCGTAAACAGCGACACTAAATCATCTCCAGAACAAAGAGGTTTCCATAAGAACCTGTAGTGAAAGCCTTCAAGAAAAATGGATGTGTTTACGAGTGATTACATTGTCTTGAGGAGACAGCGAGTAGACAATCACGGTGATTTATTCCATCTATGAAATTTCTTTGCAAACCAAGACCAGAATGGTGAGAATAATGAATAACGCTTCTTCTTCTATCAGACAGCTTCTCTTCAAGTGCATTCTGAGAAAATAAGATTAAGAAAATCGCCTGAAGCACATGAATGACGAGATCACCAAACTCATCTAAAGCATTTTACTTCCTCTTAGCTATGAAATGTTGGTCCACATTTATGGCGCCTTCTCTATTGAGACTGTTCAAGGTTATCCATTCTAGAAAAGATCTATATTTCTGCGAGCTTTATGGAACTCATAAGGAAGGAAAGGCCTCTTACGTTATCTAGAGTGTTTTGAAGGTCATTCCGTCTCAAACGGTCGCTACTGTAATGAAATCAATGCATCCATAGATTTATGTATATAATATATGTTCGGTGATGTAATGACTTCCATATAACCTACAAACACGCACACGCATACACGCAAACCCATATCTTGGCAATATTTCATCTTTTTCACATTTCGAGTTATCAGGGATTCATGCATTTGTTGTTAATTGATTTACACGTTGCAAGTGGCAGTAGAACCATAGTAAGATTTCGAGAAATATAAATGGATTTTAATTAATAATGTATCTGGAAAATGCAATATTCTTGCATTTTTTTAGATACACTATTCTTCTTGTAATCTTCCATATATTTTGCCTTTCAAAAGCCTTTTTGGAATCAAAAAGGCTTTTCATAAGCAAAAAGGTTCTAAACATTTCTAAACATTTCTCAATTATCTTTCTCGGTGAAAATATTTCGTCTCTTTCCCTTTCTAAATCTACTTTTCTCATCTCTAAGTTACTTGTCAATCAAGTATTTTATAGAGGAATAAGTAATAAAATAATTCCCCTATAATTCTCACACACTGTTCAATATTTTTCAATAAAAAGACAAATTGACACTATTATACTTCTAGTGATATCAGTGGGAACTTTATCACCCTGACACTGTGATTATAAAGGCTCAGAATATCAGTCAACCAAGTCACTATACTCACTCTACATCCTTTAACATTTCTGCAGTATCCTTCTCATAGCCTGACAATTTAGGCTTTAATTCACTTGTGTCCAGTTCAACCCTTGCTAGTGTCATGAGACTGATATCAAATTGGGAAGCAATTAGTCTGTTCACTAAGGATAATTGAATCACAAAACAGAATAATGTATAAGATTATCAAAATGTCACCTTGCCTTGATGACATCTTTTCCTTCAACTGTATTCTTATCTTCATTTTTAATCACTTCACTTCACTTCACTCTGTTCTCCCTCTTCCTGCATACATTCTTAATAACTTCAAGTCGTTCTTCGTGATTATTCTCTCTAGCTGCATTCTTTGTTTTCTCTGTCATGTTTCTAAACCATGGATGTTTCGCTATTTTGAACTGTGCTTTTAGTTGTTCATTAATGTTCTTATAATTTAGGCTACTCTCTTTATTTGAATACTGCTCCAGCCTCTCCTTACGTTCTCCTCTTTGAGCGGTTAACTACATTGTCTCACTGATCAAATAATTCTGCATGACTTCTTTCTAATTCCTAAAACAGACTGACTGGTCTCATGCAACGAATGCTTCAGTGTTAAAAGAGACGATGATAAGTCTTCTTTTAAACTTCAGTTAAAATGTGATCTTAACAAAGTATTGGTCAGATCCTATCTCTGCACTTTCTTAAGCCATTGTGAGTCCATTTGTAATAATTAACTGGAGGAGTTTCTCATCTTTGTCATTGCCAATTATCAATTCCAATCGCCCCAATTACTCCTAACCAATTGCTGGAATGAATGCTAACATTGGTATTTAAATCTCCCCTATAAATGTTGTATTACCTAAAACTGAATAGTATGTCTTGTGGCTGATTAAAGATGCAGTCTCCCCCCCCCCTTTATCATCTAAATCATCAGGGTAGCGCAACTAACCATATTCAGAGCTTTAATCCCAGTTTTAAATTTACCAGTTAGGAGCATGGCATTTATATCCAATTGGAGCATTACTTACACTTCTGTTAAAAAACAGTCAGACGCCTTACAGATATTTGCCGTCCTCACATCAGAATATATGATTTGAATGCTACTCTTCCGAATGTCACCTTTTCCTATCCATCTTTCTTTTGTACAGCAAGAATTTGAAGTTGTACCTATAAAATTCTTCAGTGAAGACATCCAGCAAAACGTCCTGGTTCAGTGATCTTACGTTGCCGATTTATAGGGAAAGAAGTTTCATCAAATCTATGGAAGGATAATTTTTTGTTTGTTTTATCACAGCCAAATCAGTCCCGTAATTGTAGGCGGCATCCTTTAGCTTAAGCCACATAAAGAAATTTTGAATGACTCATTAGTTGAAGTTTGGCATTACTTCCAGAAGGTGAAGTCTAGGTACCTACGATGACTCCCGCTCCGAATTAGTTAGCAGCTGATATTTTGTATTCTGTGCCTCAGTCTACCTGAGTTGAGCAGCCCAAGCAAACAGAGGGACACAACGGAGAGCTCGTTTTTACAAAAGTTCATTTTCCTATGTCATACCAATAGAAGGTGGGTTTAGCAATTGGAAGAGAAAGGCTATATTTTGCGCTCCACCGACTGTTGTCTTTATGTAGTGTGTTTGTGTGCCATGTGGATATGAAGAACACACTTGAGTTAGTGACGAAATATTTGTACCTATTTTCAAATAAAAGTTTTGATTTTATGTGCCACATAGATTATCATCGTTCAATCTGAAACGCAGTAACTTAAGCCCAAATTCACGTATTTCGCTTACCTCCTTACCATTATGCCTGCGGACTATTCATTAATGTTTCATCTTGAAGATTAAGAACCTCTGGTATTGCGGTTATATGTGTTTATTCTTGCTAAAATTCGGATGCTCACACATATCAGAAACAGTATGGACACCAGTTAAATATGTGACAAATATAAACCTAACTGAATGTTATGTTTATATTTCGAAATAAAAGGGATGAATCTGTAAGAGTAATGTTTATAATTTGATTACTAATAAATGAATATGAATAGATGAATTATAATACTGTATTTTCCTTACATTTTTGCACTTTTCTTTCCTTTCTCGTTCTTCTGTAGGTACTTCAGATTGAATTTATTCAAGTTATTATAATAGGTTGAATAAATAATTCGCAACTGCAGGAAAATGAAATGTTTGAAACTAAATTGAAAACACCGCACGGAATAGTTTGATTTCAGTGGAAGATAATAAGGAATGTGTAACAATTGATGTGTTTTTTTTCTTCTGCTTGCCATAAATCAATCATGTTTCCATAACATCTTAAGTATAACATGCTTCGTTGAATGTCATAAAATAACAATAAAATACAAATTGCAATATAAATCCACGCACACACGAAATTAAAACTAAATGATTCGAAATCATGATTTTTTTTCTGTTCTAAGTAAAAGAAATCCATGGTGAGGTGTACATTGATATTGGATGAAAGAAAAATAAACTTAAAAAAAAAAAAAAAAAAAAAAATTTCTAGTCTTAGTAATAATATATATTAAAATAAAAATCGAAATTCTCTATCTGCATAATTCTAAATAGCACATTTTCTCTTTTTTTACAGAAAAGAATAAGCTCAGTCCTTAACTTCAACCCATGAAACTACACTCAGCAAATTATATAGAGGAAATACTCTAAATAAATAAATAAAATGTTAGGTGAAGTTTCAGCCACAAATAACTTCAAGCATTATTCAAACTATTGTTTTTTCGTAAAGGAAAAATGATCTGCCAGCAAACTAAATATTTTGGCAAATACTGAAGTTGATGTCCGATAGCTTCTTTCAAAAGTGTACATTGTATGGGTATGTTAAATTCCGAGGATTCATGGATGGTAACCTACCCTCCTTAGTCTTCGCTGTCCAAGAGAAAAATATAGTTCTCACTTCCTTGCTAAACACACTTTTACTCAATTCCCAGGAATCTCTTCTTCTTCTTCTGCTCTCTCTCTCGCCAATTACTTGAATATTTCCTCTGAATTAATCCTATAAATGACTTTTAATAACAGATGTTTCTATTATTATCTCCTTTCTACCAACCAATATTTTCAACCCCAAAACTCTTACTCACAGGAAACATTTCACAGATCACTCACCATTTGGCCATTCGCCTCTGCATACTTTCCCCTACTTCCTCATCTACAAGAAACCCAGACAGACAGTCCTAACTACAATGATCTAGAGGTAGCCGTATTAAGGTCTTATCAATTTTCACGTATACTAATTATTATTAGATGATTATCGAATGATTTATCTTGTCTCATTCACCAACTCTTCCTTGAAGGTTTCCTCACATTCCGTAAGGGGAATTGAGACTACATTCATTTTCAACTTGTCCCTGTCATGCACCATCGAAATGCACCATCCAGCACTTGCAGTACCCCCCCCCCCCGTTCTCTTCTAGAGCCTTGTTATTTTTCAGGGACTGTAATTACCTCGATTGTTTTCAAGTCTTAACTGAAAATTTTCATTTCTGTATTTTTATAGTTTTTCTTAATCATCATCTTCATATGAGATTTCTTTTGAAGTATTGGCTTCTATCGGGAACAGACCAGTTCCATAATCTTCTTTTTAATAAATTGTAACAAAATATGCTGATCGTAAAACAGTTGTTGTCTCAGATTTTTTAAATAAATTCCGTTTCACTTTGTAAGTATTTCTTTCTTTGTGAAGTACAAACTAAATTATCATATTCTGGTTTGACACTGCTTTTAATAACTTATAATAAACAGAAGATGTCTTTATTCATTATAAAAAGTTCGATTTGATTTTTTCGAAATTATAGGTCTCCTCTCTACTTAGTACAAAAACTTTCCAGAATAGTAGAATTATTGTCTCTATCTTAAATCAGAATATCCATCTTATCCACAGTGAGTGTATCGTGATGATTGCTTCATGGAAAACAGACAAAAATATCTCTAGTCCATAAATGCATTCACTTTTGCTGTAGATTCCCGATAAAGTACATAACGAAACTCTACTATACATCAAATCTTTCCAGAAATAATTTTTTTTTAAAAATTCAACATTAGTTTCTCCTAGTAATGTGTGGAGATCAGTATGATGTATCGAAATAAAAGGACGCAATACTTGTATTAGAAATTCAGAAAAACTACTAGCATCAGTCTATTGATGGAACAATTTTTCAGTCTGATGATCCACCACGAACGAAAATGAGATTTCTTTGTATGATGGTCAATTTTCATCTGTCATCTGTGAAATCTCGTCATTCATTTTTGGAGTTCTTCTATAATACAGTCAATTTTATGGAAAGGTCTTCAGTGCAAAATGCTTCATATAATTTCTACGCATTACATATATTACTTTCTTCAATCTTAGATAATGTTTTATTTTAACTCGCATCATATTAAATAGCATTAAGGCTATCATGGAATGGTGTTTAAGTTTATATTACCACTTTTCTCAGTGTGCATTGCTGATAACTAATGTCAGGAAAAACTGATCGATCTCTGTTATTATCTTCCTTTTATTTGAGATTTTAGTGCAAAGCCATTGCACTAAACACATTACTTTTTATGTACTCCTCTCAAAAAAAAAAATAGAAACAGTGCTGTTCTCTCTCTCTCTCTAACATAGAGGAATGAGCAACAAATTACAAATCATATAGAAAGAAATAAAGGAGTCCACGAGGTTAGCCTAGTGGCTTTGTGCTTCGCAACCATATGACTGAGGAAGGAGTGTCCCAGGTTCGCTTCTCGTCGGAGACGTGAGGAATTTGAGGATCTTCTTCAGCCATAGCAAAATTAGCCGGTCTTGGGCGCAGGCAGTAGGGTTTTTCCGCCTGTTTATCTGGCGTTTTTCATCCCGCAAGCAGGCAAACCAGCCCTAGCCAAAAATATACCCCCCCCCCAAGCGGCAGGCTAGGTCGGTTGGGAGTGGTACTAACAAGAAGTCGCATCTAAGTAACACGCGGGCCCTGCATAGGAAGCGGGAATAACGCGTAGTGAAAGAAGAAGATAGAAAGAAATAAAAGAAAACAGGAGATGAAACGGAAATTCGATGTAGTATTAATTATAAACTTCTTTTTTTTTTTCTATTTATAATCTTAAAGATTTTCTGTGGGATCATTACTAGAGAAGTGATCTTGAACAAGCTGTAAAATATTATTTTATTGATGAAAGAAAGCGATATTCGACCTGATTAGTCTTATCTTCCACTCCCCTAATCCTATCTTTCGGTTGTTGTTGTTTGCTAAGGCCCATGCAATTAAGATTATGACCAGAATATGGTATTTGTTAAGTGCGCATGCTATTCAGGCCAGTAAACTTACTTTGCAGGATGGGGAAAAAATAAAAAAAAGAGACGAGTTTCCATTAGGAAAAACACTGTCATCCCCTGCATAAGGCCTAATCTTCCTTAGTGTAACTTTCAATACTGGAAAAAAAAAAAAAGATAGAAAATAAATAATTAGCCGACAATATTTAGTTGACCAAACAAATGCGTCTATTAATTTGATAATACGAGTTATAGTAGTATGTCATAATCAAATAATATTCTTTCTGAGGAGTTACTTAGTTAATCAAGAAGCTTGCTGTTTGATTCATTAAACAATTAGAATAAACGATGAAAAATCTGATCACACAAGCTCAGCAGAGAACTGAAGGTAAATACGATCGTTGAACGAAGTATTAAAAAAATTTTTATTATAAAGAGCAAGAAAAGAATCCGTATATAATTAACACAATACTTCGGTCAATCTCTATGATTGTACCTGTTTTATAAACTGGTCCCCTCTTATTCTATCCCATTCTTTCCGCTATGAAATTATGAGTTTTCTGATGTGATCTAATGAATACATCGTATGATATTCATGCAAAATATATGGCTGTTGTGAATTGAACAAACCAGTTTAACCCAAATATTAATAACGCGATATGAAAATATGCAAACGCAAATTATGCATTTCAAAAGATGGCTGACATTTTAGCAGTTCAATGAAGCGTTTAACAAAATTACAATAAATATATATATATATATATATATATCTTCTACTGCGAATGGGTGTATATATTTTTTTATTTTATTTATAAATAATTAAAAATTTTAAACATAATTTTAATTATTTATTGTAAATATTTATAAATACATTCATATTTATAATTACTTTTTATATTATAACTATAAAAAGAGGAAATGTATTATATTCCATAGCCTTTTCAAGCTTCATCTTGAAATCCTTAGTACATTGTTGAAAAATTCTACACATATATTTTTTGCAGAAATGATAAACACTTGAGTGATTGTGCTAGCTACTCAAAAAATGTCTTGAGCCTCGCCTCTTCAGATTCAAGATGTAATATTAGAAATGTCTCTTTCAGCAAATCGATAATTTTCTACGATTTCATAACGCTGCTCTGTTCTCGAATCGTTAAATTTAGTTTTACATTAAAGAGATAGAGATTGTAGTATCATAAAGTGAGACGATATTGTTTATGTATTAAACTCAGACAATCAAACAACTGTTGCGTTGATAAAAACGGGGGAAAAAACGTGATAACGAAAATTGTAACACCTATACGTGAACACGTCGTACGTTGACATTGTGCTTTCGTTCACATTGTAACTGGAACGAACTGGTGGCGCCACCTATGAAAACGAATTCACACGATATTCCAAACATTACACAAAATGCAGTTAACTGATAAAATAGCGTAATATTTTCCAATACTCTGTTCACAATATGAATTTTTTTTTAAATTAGTACTCATGAATGGCTGGCTAAATACACAGTCTTAAGATTACTCTGAAAATATTTATTTTTATAAATTCGTAAGACACAAATGTAAGATAATGAAAGAAAAAACATAAAAAATATCAATCGTCTGATAATATTATAACAATGTATTCATCTAATAGTTCTGTTTATATTTCCATTTATATATGTATTTGTAGCAAAATACAAATATAAATCAACATCAAATGCAATAGTTTGAATTCTCTAACAGGACATTATTACGAAATAATTCATTTTGAATTAATTGAAAGGTTAAAATATATCTTAATTATGTAATTGATGCACTGTAAATTAGTATTTGCAAAAGCAGTTCTTTTTATTTTCCTTCTTAAGAAAAATCTATAAATTTCTTAAATATGATGGAATGTCTCTTCTTTGTTTATTTTATTTTGATTTTTTTTTTCAGTTTTATAGGTATGCATAAACTTTCATATATTTTACATAAGCATATTTCTATGAAAAAATAAATGCATGTTAATGTTTATTATTATTATTATTATTATTATTATTATTACGTGACATCTTCAAGGAGTCCCAGGAACTCAACGAAAGGTACTACGCTACACTCAACTTACCATCAACACTACTTAAATCCATGTACACAAAATCACAATCTATCAACAACACACAGCGCCATCTATCGCCACTGTCTTTTTTTTCAGTAAACTGCGTGTGTGCAACTACCGGTCTGTATTTTCCACAGAAATATATGTTCATGCAAAATTGAAGAGAAACTTTATGGAAATTATGCGCATTATTTATACTAATATAACCCTAGTTTGCACGACGAGCTAAATAACTTTAAAATAATTTAAAATAATTTTAAAACCAGTAAACGCACTGGTTTTAAAATAATATTATTAAATGTTTAAAATATTACTATTTACACATGATACAAATTACACACTTTAAAAATACGAATGCAGTATACAATAATGCATGTGAAAATCCTGAATTGATAAACAATGAGGTATCATACTTAGATTAGTTTAAGAATGGTGTGTGTGTGTGTGTGTGTGTGTGTGTGTGTGTGTGTGTGTGTGTGTGACACGTTATGTCCTTTAAGGAATATACATATATATTAGATGTGTATTCCTTGTTTTTATTTTTGGTAACATTATTTACTTCACTTCTATGGATTTGAATCGCTCCGAAGAGTCCCTTACATCATAAATGTAAATAATTTTTAAAATCCTCCGTAAACTAATATGAAATAATATTATTTATATAATAATATCACTTCATAATAATGTATCACCATATAATAACATAATAATAGAATTTAGTTTTAACAATTGTCAGTATTTCAGTATAACGCATATAAACTGTTAATTGCATTAGTTTCGACAGCATCTGCCATTCTGTCCTTTAAGCCTCAGAGGACTGTAATACAAGAACAGTTATGAAAATGATTTTCAATTATTTTGAAAATACCCCCCCTCATGTAAAAGAATAAGGAGTAATGTAATTTTCCTGAAATTAAGGAATGTTTGAAATTATCCAACTGTACTTATTTATGAACTTATATTCATGTTTATTACCCTGTAGGCATTAAGACCAAACTAATTAACATGTGACTGCCGTATTGAGTGTATTAAAAAAAAAAAATCTTAAAATAGTCTTGATGTTGAATTCATAAAAGTTCCTAAATATGGTGGTAGATACTCGAAACATATTCACCTTCAGAAAACTCAAGTTGATCATTCATACAGGTCTTCAATTTTTAAAACATTCATTCAAAGAAACGATTGTGCTTTTATGATCTAAGACACAATTAATCCACAAATGCTATTATCAGTGCAATTTACCTTACGTGAGCTCACTAATGCTACCATTATACAATTCGAATTATCTTTCACAAAAAACAAAAAAAATTAAATTAAAAAAATAAAATAAAATAAATAAAAAATAATAAATAATAATAATAATAATAAAGCTTGTATCTGCTTAATTCGAAGAAATTAGAGCTTATTGTGTTTCTGCTATTTATTTAGCCATAAAGTATTTTAATCGTTGAAATCTGATTATCACAAAACAATAAAGATAACAGACCGTTTTATTTTTAATTGCAGCTTCCATGACATACATTTTCCCAAATGTATTTTTGCACTGTTATCTGCAATAAAATATTTCCCATTGTCGATTTCTAACTGTAAACCTTAGCGAATTGCAACATGCGTCCATTTTATTTTTTGCCATTCTCTTTGTTTGTAGTAGGTAGCTGTTTAGTCAGGTAACTAGCGCCACTCGGTCATGCTTGTTTCCTCTTTGTAAGAAAGATCAATTTCCCTCGCCCTTCAGCTGAGTTTGGGCGTGCTCCCATGACGTCCTACTCTTATCGCTGCAACGAGGTTATGTTAACATGGCTAAGGGGCGGAGCATCCTGATGGCATATCATTGTTGACTTCTGACGCAGTCACGTACGAAAAGCGCATTTCTACACTCCAGCAGAGGTAACCATAGCAACAATTCTCAGCGGGAACATAAAGAGATACGAGAAATTTTGTAGGTAGCCAATGGGTTATTTTCTTATGCTTGTCTGGGGCTTCATCAGATACGGGTGAAACATTCTGTGATGGTGTTGTAGCTCGTGATGTGCACTTTCTGTGAGTGTTTAGCTAAGATGATAAGGGTCACGTCACAGACTAAAGAGAGGCGTATTCGTTGCTATCGAAAGGATGTGCGCTTCCGACGTGCTAATTTATGTTGCCCGTGAAAATTTTGCACATTTAGAATTCTAAAATTCAAACTTATTTGCAAAGATTATGAATTAAGCATACACGTTTATATACGAGTGTACAGCGCATTTATTATTGTAATATTAATACTTGATATGCTGCATTTCCACGGGAAAAAAAATAATTGAAAAATGCATTTATGCTTTTATCAAAATATAATAATATTTATTTATCAAATCTCAAAAGCAAGTATAAAGCTAGAAAATCAGGAAAAGGAATTTGGTATTGGGAGAGGTGTAAGGCAAGGAGATCCCATATCACTCAAGTTGTTTTCTGCCATTAGCAGATGTCGTAAAGAACATTTCGTGGGAAAATTATGGGAAAAGCATTAATGTAAAAAGTCTGAATAACCTACTTTTGCAGATGAAATTGTTCTTTTAGCAATAGATAACAAAAAAAAATAATAATGAAGAAGATCAAAATATGCTAAATAACCTTGATACATTGATATCAAGGATAAAGAAGAAGATGAAGAGAAAAACATTGTTCAACTATAAAGTGGGGAAAAAAGCAGGAAATTTCAAAGATTAATCTAACTAAAACCAAACTGATGACAAATTCAGACAAACCAAACTCAAAATTAACAGATAATCGCGTTGAAATTTTGGGGAACTATATTTACCTTGGTCAGTTAGTTTTAAGGAAAACAAGATAAAGAAATAAATAGAAGAATCACAGAAGGAAACAAAGCAATTTGACTCTACAAAGATTATCTGTTAGCAGATTTACCTAGATGCCTAAAAGGAAAGCTCTTTAATATAAGCATTATTCCAGTGTTTACCAATTGAAGTGAGACATGGACGACTACTGAAAAACAGGAAGGCAAGGTTCCTGTGGCCCAAAGAGTCATGGAGAAAAGAATGCTCCACACAACTTGGAGTAGAAGATATTGTGAAGTTATTGTATATATTAGCAGACTGCCAGAAGAAAGATTGACAAAATCAAGCACAGAGTTTATACCAAGAAAAGAAAAGTGAAGAAAAAGTCACCAAAGAACAAGATGGAGGGATGATCTGCAAAGGTTTGACAGAGATGGTGGATAAAGACAGACAAGACTGGAAACTTAAGGAGGAGGCCTATATCCTGCATGGATGGAAAGAGGATAAAGAAAAAGAAAAATATTGTTCAACTATATGTAAATATTATGCCTGATAATTAACCATTGTTATTGTTAATGAAATTAAAAGCGAACACTAATACGAAGCTTATGTCATATGAGTATTGGATTGTTAGCAATGCATGAGGAAAAAAAATGTATTTTTCCCGCCCAATCTATTATTCAATGATTTAGTGAGCAGGTGTGCAATATAACATAAGTTGTGCTAAGATTGTGATTTGATGAATGATACAAACCCAGATGATGAGTGCTTTTGGAAAATTCATAGAAAAAGTTCTTTAAGGAGAGATGGATTTACATCGTAAACAAATTATTTCAATAAATTGCCTACGATGACAAATTATGAAAATATGAAAATTATTTCATATTTTCTTTCACTTGAGCAATAACCGGAATGATCTATTAGTAGAACAAAGTGACTTTTTTTAATTAATTTTTTAAAGCATTTTTTGACTCCAACGCACGAAAAGTTGTAATCCTATAATACATAAGTACCATGGATAGAGTCAGCATTTTTTGCACTATTTTTAATTAATATTGTGTTTTGCACAGTCCGGAGTCAAATGTGCAGGTTTTCTCACCCGAAAATTCGGGTTTTTCGCCCCGCCTAGCAAATCGGCTAATAGAACACGCGCACGCGTGTGTTTATGTTCTATTAGCAATTTAATTTTCTTATACTCGAATTATGGTTACGTGATCCAAGGATACTTCGAAGATTGTAGGTGCTTAAATGCCTGTTAGAACTACTAAAGATGATGATGATAAGCCCTGCTTTAGCTACCAAACATGGAATTTTTGTCACGCCACTTCAGAAGTCCACTAAGAAGTGCTGTGGTCTCACACTGGGCGATGAAATTATCGTCCAAAGACAAACACAAATATCGATGCTCAAGACTGGATGCCTGTGAGATTGAGATCAGATAGCGGACATAGGTTGGATTTTGGCCAAACCAAAAAATAAAATAATAATAATTATTATTATAATATATATATATATATATATAAGCTTGGTTATTTAACTCCTAATCCCAAGTATGCAAGCAATTAAGTTTGCGCCGATACTTCGTTCGCTTATAAAACTACTTGGTAACCCTAATATACAGTATCCCCAAGTTAAAAAATTTAATCCCTGCTGTCCACGCCCAAGACCAGCAAACTTGGCTATGGCTGAGGAAGATCCTTTAGCTCCTCACGTCGGCGACGGGAATCGAACCTAGGACACTCCTTCCCCAGGCATATGGTTGCGAAGCGCAAAACCACTAGTCTAACCACGCGGACATCCAACTTGAGATTGCAGGTTCGAATCCAGCCTTAGGCATGGTTGTCTGTGATTACATCCGCGATGAGTTTCATTGCGGATGTGACGATACTGCTGCGCCCATCTGAGGTTCGAAGTGGATTGAAAATATTCCATGTTTAGCCTCTAGAGCGAGGTTTTTTGATTAATGAAAGAAAGAAAATAAATAAAATTAAATATGGAAAAACAAAAAAAACTTATTCTATCCACTGCAGTAATATGCTTTGGGTTTATAATACTCGTATTTAGTGGACGGGAGTGGCATAAAAATTATGAAGTGAATTGCTTATTATAAATTTAATATGTAATTCTTATTAATAGGCTTTTAATTAGCAGTGAATTTGAATAATAAATGCCACTACAGCACAAGCATTCAGGTTTTTCTTCTTTTTTTTTATTTCAAACAAACAGTCTTCACTGCTAAAATCGACTCGCATATGAAACATCCGTTTTCTGTGAATCAAGTATATTTATCCCCTATCTGTCTATTCACGCAGAACAAGGGTTACAATCCTGCTATAACAGGATGTATTTTATACATCCTGTTTTTTTTTAAATAAAAATCTATATATGAATCACGAAATATGTTTCGATATTAATGATGTTTATTATTATTGTTAAGGAGAATAAACAGTCGTGTACTTTGAATGGTGTATTAATCTAATCGTGAAAATATGACCTCAGTAATAAATAGCTGTCCTTTTTGCATGATTATAAACGTAAGATCATTATTAAAGTAACTGTAAAGTGAAAAAACACATTTGAAACAAACATCACGTCAGTGACCTTACTTCTAGCATCTTGATGAACTGCAACTTGAAAATTAACGCACTCTTTTTCGTGTTGGTGTAAATTGCTTTAGGTTTGTTTTTAAACATCAAAGAAGAACTTTTCTTATTGAATTTATAAGTCAAATTCACCATCTAAGTGTTCTACCCACTGCAAAGATCTTTATGTTGAGCCATTCCAAGAAACGCATTCAACGAAATTGATGAGCGAAGGCTGTTCTTGTCCACTATAATGATCCGGTCTGGGGAAGTCATGCAGAGTTCAAGTTTCTATTAGTACAACTTCGACAATCTCCTCCTGGCGTTGACTTTGCTCTTAACGAGATCAACTTGTCCGTGGCTATAAATATCTGCATGATGGTTCCTTTCTTTGTGTTGATGCCAATATACTGTATAGAAAATTCTTGTTATTTATTAATAACAAGAATCGAGTGTAACTGCTTTATACACGTATTTTATCGGAGGCATATAAATAATAAAGCAACATTAAGAATAGAAATATTTCATTACAATTTCATTATAATTCAATCAAATATTAGGAATTAAAAATATGGAGGTAATGCTAATATTTGCTTTTACAAACTTATAATACTATGTGGTAATCATTGCTTATCCACGTAGATGTACATGAATGGCCTGATTCCATGTGTGTGTGTGTGTGTGTGTGTGTGTGTGTGTGTGTGTGTGTGTGTGTGTGTGTGTGTGTGTGTGTGTGTGTGTGTGTGTGTGTGTGTGTGTGTGTGTGTGTGTGTGTGTGTGTGTGTGTGTGTGTGTGTGTGTGTGTGATTAGCATATTCAAGTTTATAAGGTAGTTTTTATTAGTTTTTGGGCTGATGTGTTTTCTGATCTGCTGTATTTGCAATTCTGTTCTCATGGACCAAAAATCCGAGTATGGGAGGAAAAAAAATCCACTACCTTCGTGTGAGAACGGCTAAATCACTATTTGATTGAAAATACCTGAGATGTGATTCAAACTGGGATCTTTGCAACCAAACAGCTCGTTTATACAAACTGAGATACGGCGCTCTTGGAGGTATTAAACCTTACCAATTTGATGTTCATCAAAGCATATAATTCTTGCACCTTCTTCTCTTTAATCTCAGAAAACCAGATCTGGTATTTTTATTGGAACGATTGTGATCTGTTCATTTTTTTGTTCACACAGAACAATATAGATTAAGATTTAGCTACTCCATACTCAAAAACAATAATCCACAAAGCAGCATGTTAAGACATTTCATTATGTGTTGAAACATCTTAAGATATCGAATGACGCAAACATCGGCTATGTTTTTATCATTATGGATGAACACGGTGATTATATGATCAGTATATTAGTAAATAGGAAGGATTGTTGTATTTACCCGATTTGGTCAGTATTATGATTGTTAAAGGTTAAACAAGATCGGAGAGAAAATAATTCCCTCTGTGATTCATCCTCTATTAATCCGATTCATCCTGCCTTGATGAATCACATCCTATGCAGGAGGTGATTCATCCAATAGATGCTACTATCTATTCAGCCTGTTTGATAAATTTTACATAGAGGTCCGTTATTTAATTTCTATATGTTCCAACACAGTAATAAATTGGCATGCACTCTGCAGTCAGTTTTCGTTTGTGGAAATGAAAACCCAAGTTTCAAAGAAAGCTGCAGCTAATATATAGCTCGCCAGACATTTAAAACTCCTCCCCGTTCTAGAGATTACTCGAACCCTAACCTTTTCATTAAAATGACTCATGTTATAGTTATATAAGGACAAAATCTATAATCATTGAAAATGAATGAACTAAAATCACGTTTTTTTCCCCACTTCAATGGAAAACTCGTAATAGAGTTAATTATTAGTTTTTATTGGACTAGGTTTAAAATTATTAGTGTAATTTTAATTTTTCTCCTTCAGAATTTCAATGGATAAAGTTTAATGTTGAAAGAAAGTATTAATAGATTTTAACAACAATTAATTTACCAGCCAGCCTGGTTGGCCAAATGGTGAGCATACACACTCCTCAACCAACAGGTCACGGTTTCTAGTCTCGCCGTGAGCAAATGGATGTTTGGGAATTTCTTTACACCTCCCCGCTTATTGGAGGTCTGAAGAGGCTTAAAAAAGGTCCATGTTAATTCTCTAGAGCAGGGTTTTCATTGTTAGGCCGATAACCTTTCGGCCTAACAATGAAAAAAAGAATTTATAATTTCGAAAACTTATTTTTATTTTTCAACATAATCTCCCTTAAGATTAATACATTTATTTCAGCGATGCTCCAGAGTTATTACCCCTTCTCTGTAGTGGTTCGCAATAAGATATGCAAAATAACTCCCTCTACAGCTGCAATCACCTCTTGATTAGAAGAAAAACGCTGACCAGCGAGGAAAAGTTTTAGTTTTGAGAAGAGATAGAAGTTAGAGGGAGCTAAATCTGGGGAAGAGGATGGATGTTCCAACAATTCATAGTGCAGATCGCTTAATTTTTCCATTGCCAAAACACCTTTGAGGGCAGGTACATTGTCCTGATGAAAGATGACTTTTTTTTTCTTCTGCAAACCGAGTCTTTTCTCACAAATTTTTTCGTCTAGTTTGATTAAAAGATTGGAATAATATTCCCCTCTTATTGTTTTATCCTTTTCAATATAATTAATAAATAAAATATCTTTAGCATCCCAAAACACCGATGCCATGACTGATGGAACGGGCTTCGTCTTCTTTACCGCTGAACAACTGGCTTCTGTCCATTGCTTTGACTGATGTTTGGATTCTGGTGTGTACTGATGAATCCAAGTCTCATCCGTAGTAATAAATCGACGCACAAAATCGGTTTTTCTTGTTAAGATGCTCCAAGCACTGTTCAGAGATTTTCATGCGAATGCGTTTATGATCTGCTGTGAGCAAGCGCGCCACCCATATTGAGCAAAGTTTTTTCATTTGCAATTCTTCATGCAAAATATATCCTAGACATTCTTTTGAAATGCCTATAGTCTCAGCAATTTCACGCACTTTGACACTCTGGTTATACAATAATCTTATAATATCCAATATATATCTTGCTCTTGATCAATGATTTTTGGTGTTGTTACACTTTTCGGACGTCCTTCACGTGGATCAACTTGAAGGCTGGTACGGCCACGTTTAAACTCGGCAGCCCATAATGTTAATTGTCGTGAACAAAGGAGAAGAATGCCCATTAACTTTAATTGACTTCGATTGAATTTCTCTTGGCGTTAAACTTTCTTTTACAAAGAATTTTATAACCACACGATACTCAAATTTATCCATTTCAAGGGATACAGACAACACTTTTGGATCAGACAACTGTATAAAACAAACTAAAGAACCGTTAATCAAAAGAGAATTCATCGAATGAATAATTAATCGAACGACAATTCGTCGAAAATGCAATTCATCGAGAAAAACAATTCACCGAAAATTTTCACTAAAATTTCATTAAATTGATCCAGCCAAAGCGGAATTGCTAATATCATTTCGAAAATGTTTTCGAAAATGTTTTGATAAAAGTGATTCATTTAGAACAAAAACTGAACCGTGCAGACAGTTTCTTGTACCGACAACTTCTACTAATTCCACTAAGTCAGAAAGATATTGTAACACATAATGTGGACACGTTATTTCTTTGTTGCCCTGAATATAGCTGAACTGAAAACTGGAACTGTTCGACATTTTGTTTTAAAAGTTTCAAATTGCGAATCTGAATCAGATCGCTATTTGAAACTTTTATTCATCCCATAATAACTGCTGTATTGAAGAAGTCGCAAATTACTTCTATTAACAATAATACTAACGAAGCTTGCGTATGCTGGGCTTTTTTTCCCATAAACAGGCAAATCAGTCACATAAACAGACATGAAACAGTTATCGGACAAGAAAGACAATAAGAAACCATATTGTTCTTTAATTATTCCCTATTAAAGTAGCATTGCTTTCTGATTCTGCACGGTTCAGTATTTATTCTTAAAGGATCACTTTTACCATAAAATTTTTGAAAACTTAAAATTTTCGGTGAATTGTTTATTCTGTGAATTTCATTTTCGACGAATTGTCGTTAGATGAATTATTCATTCGATTAATTGCCTTTTCGTTAAATTGTCTTTCGATGAATTGCCATTTGACAAAAAATACCAATTAAAATCCTTAGCCATCCACAGTATAAAATGTACTATAGGTTTTATAATAACCTTTCGTGGGTGGGAATCACACAGAAAAAAAGCGAAAGCTATTATCAGGCGTCAGTGAATGTTTGTTTCTAACAAATAATTCTCAAATATTATATTATTTAATTATTTGATATAGAGAGTCTGGACTGAACGTTTCAACATGACATGTATTCTATGAAATTAATCAATCAGATTAGTCAAACTGAAACATCACGTGTCATGCAGTTTATTAAGTAAATATGCTTAATGTAAAATGTAAAATTATAAAATGTTAAGCAAAAATTCGAACTATACAAGAATACAAGTGGTATTCACAGATTACCAAAACATTAGGCAAAGAAATAAGGTTTCGTCTCCTCTTTCTGAATTGTTCTTATGTAAGTCTCACTCATAACAGAATAATACAGTTTATTTAGTACCATAATCCCGGATAATCATACAACTTCGCCATTACAAGATAAGCAGTGATACCATGATTATCACTGTGAACATGGTGAAACTATGAAGCAAGATATTATCAATCGGAGATGATAATAAATACGAGATAATTAAGTGAAAGCACGAAACTGTTCATAATGCAATAAGCAGTAAAGTGTTAAACCAGCTTGGTGATAGCATGAAGCAAACCTTATGTCAACCAGTTCCGTGAAGAGAAATTATTCCCTTATCTCTGCCAGTGGAAATAGCTAGCGAATTATAATTATTTTCCGCTAATCCGACAGCATTTTTTTTTCTTTTATTTTCTGAGAAAAAAAAAAAAACTAAGGGGAAATTTACTACTTCGGAATTGTCAGGAGTGGAATTCAAGGACCATAAGAATATGTGATAAGAGTTATTAAGAAATATTTAGCGGACAAAGTTTAATTCACTTTTGGGAAATATATTTGGTACTAAATCTGAAATTCATTGGATATATAATTTCTCCTTTTCTTGAAACGTAGTTATAGAGAAAAAAAATATTAAAAAGTGTATAAATCTGATGAAAGTTGAGAATGATAGATATAAGCGAGGTCTAGTAAGAAATAAAAAAATTCGTTGACACAGTGGATATCGTATGGATACATGAATGCTTATAGGTGGTAGATGAATTTCATGTCGCAGTGTGAGATTAGTACTCACTTTTTATTCGAATCCTGAAAAAGTTCCACGTGTGCTCCTTAGAGCAGGATTTATTTAAATCTTTCCTTTCTCGTGATACTATTATAAAGCAGGTTATGTGAATCTTATCCCTTTCGGTAATAGGATTCACATAAACTCCCCAAACTGCTAATTATGTATTACCAAAGTCAACTTTTGAGGGTAAACGATAAAAGAATCAGGAAGTTTTACCGAAAGAAAATTGTAGCAGCTTTGTGTATTGGAATTTTTTATTAAAAGGTTCATAAAAGATGGGTCTCAGCGCGTTATTTAAGCAAATGCTTTACAAGTTTACAACTAAATATAATATTCAGAGGGTGGTCTTCTAAGAGCATTCTTCTAAGAAGGGGTCATTAATTATTTTGATTGTATTAAGTGAGAATTTTCTTTGTTTTCAATGTAAAACTGGACAGATTAAATGATACTTCAGATGACTTAAATTCTTTGTAAGATTAATGTGAAAGACGTGAACAGTAAATTAAGGTCTAAATGTAAACTTAAACTTATATATCTGCGATCTTCAGAAAGTATGATGAATGGACAGGCATTAGAAAGAAAGAAAGAGTCAAATGAATTTATGGATTTAGGTGTTTTGATTGACAGAGAATTCAATAGGTCAGGAATTCTGTAAATTTATTTAAGATAACTTACTCCAAAGTATGATATTTTACTTTGTGAGGGATAGGCCGATATTGGCCTACTGCTCACAACTTTAGTTGCTAAGACTTTTAATGGATGCCAAGAGAATCAAAGATAATTCGGGAAAATTCACAAAGTGCTTGGATAGATTTAATTGTGGCAATTGTAAGATCCCACTAGTTCACTAGTTTGATGTTATTTGATATACTTTTTAAGTTTTTAAATTAGTTAACAGAATATCAGCTCTTCATAACTTCCAGCCTATCGACATTTCCGCATGTTTTACAGTACATCACAATATCCTGAACTCCAGTCACCTCTCTAGTTCTATTCTTTCTAATTCTATTCGTCTTTGTCATGTTGAGCAGTCTTCTCACCAAGAATTTGTTTGACCACAGTGTAATCGGTCTTCCTGCTTATAGATAAATGCATAGATAAACACTGGAATATTGCCCATATTAAGTGGTTACTTTTTATACAAGCAAATCTCCTAATATATTATCTTTATACATCAAAAATCATTGTTTCCTTGTGTGATTCTTCTGCTTATTTCTTTATTTGTTTTTCCTTAAAGTTAACTAATTGTCAAGGAAATCTAATTGTTAACTAATTGTCAAGGAATCTAATTGTTAACTAATTGTGAAGGAAATCTACAACTACAACTTCAATAGGATTATCTGCTAATTTCAGTTCAATTTTATTTGAATTTGTTGTCAGTTTTGTTTTATGTTAATTTTAAATCGTTCCATAGTTTTCTCGTGAAATCTTCTTCTAATGTAGTAGAAAACAATTTGGGTGATATCGGATCTCTTTGGCTCACTCCTCTTCGTGTGAAACATTCCGAAGTGGGAATGTTTCACACGGTTTGAGTTCTTACATATAGTTTTTAATAACCTGGTATACTTTGCTAGTATAGCCTCTGTTTTTAAGCTGTATATTATTTCTGGCTGATATAAAGGATTTGTCTAAATTTATCAATAGTAAATATACAGGAAGATCATATTCATTTGCTTTTTCTATTGCTTAGTCAATAGTGTGGATATAATCTACTGTAAGGAATTTTGGTATGAAGCTGTTTGTTTATATGGCTGTGCATCATACAAAATCTTGTGATTCTATTTAATATCATGGATATAATATTATATCCATGATATAAAATAGACATGATATTATATCCATGATATAAAATAGACATGATATTATATCCATTTTTGTACACTCGTGACAACAAACTGATTAGCCTATCGTAACTAATATCATCTCTGTCGTCCTTTTTTATATAATAAGATCGTCACTGATCTATGCCATTGGAGTGGAATTTTTTTTCTGTAATTAAAAACAAAATTACAGTAAAGGAGGATCTGCATCTATTTCTCTGCCCGTGTCTAGAGAAACAGAAACAGATTTTTTATTGAATTTAGATGAGGCGGATGCAAATCCACCAATCGTGATAGAAGAATTATGGAAAAAGTATGGCCCTTTGTAAATTTCCATTTTTTTTTCTATGTTGCAGTATTCCTTGCTTATTTTTCATTGGAATCCATTTATTCACCCCATATAACCCTGGTTTGATAGTTTTCTGATTTCTTTTAATTGTTTTGAGCTCTTTTCCATTTTTGATTTCTTTCCTAAATTTCGCTTATATATTGATAATGTACACATTAGTGCAAACAAATAAATTTCAAATTTGAAAATAATAAATAAAAATATTCGAATAATTATAATATGCATTATTATAAATCTAGATAATGTCCAGCTGAAAGGGATCAGTGGTTTGTCTCAGGAAATTTTGTATGCAAATAAATAAATAAAATAAATAAAAATTAAAAAAAAAAAATTGTACCTGATATCATACTACAATAAAGTCATAGTATGCATGATTTTTCACTCCAGCCTTATGCGTTTTATGCAATACATTCTGGTATTTTCTGTTTATCGGAATTAGTAATTCAAAATATTTCCAGAGAAACCAAAAATATTCAGTAAAATACATAATTGTTGCCATTATGTTTACTATCAGATATGTTTAAAATAACATATAATTCGATATAGTTCATTCCCTGAATATTATTGAATAGGAAAATAATATTCAAGATAATTCATTAAATCAAATAACACTGGTTGATGTTTTGGTACACTACAAAATTTATTCCAGTTATATAAATCATTTGTCCCTGTACTCGTTCAAATTATTGAAAACTGAAACACTTATTCTCGAAGTAGGTCATCATTGTATATTAAACCATAACAATGAGTTTAAAAACTCGAATAGCAAATGGAAGAGATGCTATAGTTTTATAAGCTTTGATTATTTCCTTATTGGTGAACCAGTACAGTAGTAACAGATATATTTTAAATTTATTTTACTAGTTATCTGAAGCTGATTTAACATTTACGTGTGAGGATTTCCATACCAGAAAATTCACATTTTTCTTTAAAAAAAAAAAAATCGAGATTTCCATAGCCCAGAAAATTCAGCAATACAATACGGCCATCTCGTGGCAAATTGTGGAAATGTAAAGCGTATAAAGGATTTATTAAAATTAACTGAAGAATTTTAGTTTTGAAAATTTCAGCATTATTGTTGTAATTAAATGTAAATAATATGGAAATTGCAGCCGTTATATTTCATTAAGTAGAACAAAAAAAATTACAAATATTATTTTGTTTGCGTAAACATTGCTGTTTATATTTTGCAACTGCGCTAAGTTAATGGATAAATCGTTATTATTGAAAAACTACACAACACACTTCTCTAAAGAGATGATCAACCAAAATCAACTTGTAACGATTTCAATTAACCTGGGAAAATAAATATAAATATCCTTAGCAATAAATTATTTATTATGAAAAATACTCGAAAATACAGTTTTTAAATTGCATAAAAAAATCATGGATCATATTATTAATAAAAGTATTATTTTTATCCAAAATTAATTATGACATGTTTGCAATGTCATTTATTGATTGCCGCTACCGAGATTTGAAATGTTTAATCAATCTCAAAAAAGATAAATAAACATTTTTGTATAAGTAAAAATGGAAAAATTATAATATCCTAAGTCTTTTATGCAAATTAAATGCGATTTATTTTTTAAATATTATATATTTAAAATGATATTATAAAACATCATTACTGTTTTCTGTACGGTACCAAAGTTTGTTTACCAAAGTGAAATAAACAGCTCTTCCAGAAAACTGTAATATGATACTAGAAATCCCTAGCAAAACTTCGAGATTTTAGGGCACGTGGTAAGCCCGTGAGACTGGGACGAGGACATTGAATTTTGTATTTCGTATCGACTCCATGAGAGAGAACTGTTTTTTATTGGGGAGGGGGCGATTATTAGTTTTCGATGCGGAAAAATAGTAGGAATTACTCGGCCAGTTTCTTTATTAACGATAATAGTAGGAGAATCCAGTTTTTTTTTTGCTTCGAGATTTCAAAATCGAATTTCACGTAATTCGTTGATGGTTCTTTTGAAACTACTACGAGCTTTTGTGTAAGCATGCAAGTCACGTGTTGTAATTATCTGAATATGTGGATTGAAATGTTTTCTACCTCTCGGAAAAGCGTAGTCTGGATTATAGATAGAATATTACAGAAGAATGGAAAATGAAGATTGCCATTACATCTAGCCATATTTTGAACTTGGTTAGCTGTCAGTTTTTGACAAAAATAATAGTTCGTGAAAATAGGAAAGAGATTCATATATATTAATGAAGCTCATCATATTTGCCACTATTATAGTGATGGCAATGAAACCCGAAATAGTGATGTCAAGTGTTATCGAGTAAAGAGATGATATCTGGTCTTTTCAAAAAGTGCCTTAATGAAAAAAAAAGGTTCAATTTTACGACGAGGTTTGGCCATTATTCTAATATGTAGAAGGCTAAATTAAATTTGACAAAAATCTGTGACTGTGACACACACACACACACACACACACACACACACACACACACACACACACACACACACACACAAAATCGTTACATTTCCTAACTCTGCTTAATTTAAAAATATTTCACTAGAAGTTATGAATGTGAAACTTTCGGAGTAATTTTCATAGTTTGAAATTTCAAAAAAAAAAAAAAAAGAAAAAGAAAGAAAGAAAGAAATCTAGCAGAAAGAGTCAATGAATTTGGAACTTAAAAAAAAACACTGAAAGCGGGAAATTTTTAAAATTAGCACTCACTCCAGCTCATCATCCTAAGTCATCTCTTTTCGATCATTTTAGCTCAAGAATCCCTTGATAATACCTAAATGGAAGAAAGAGTAAAATGGAAGAGAATACTTCGGTGTTGAGTGGGCAGTGGTTGTGACATATGCTAGAAGAAAAAAAAAAGGATAAAAAAAGTTCCGTGAGCTTACTTACAAGAGAGTTGGATGACTCCAAATACTTAGATCAATCATTTTGGGATTGAAATGGTTTGTTATTTTTATCATAAATTCTATAAATAAAATTCTTAGGAGGATACAGAACATAGAATGTGGGGCAATAAAATCTTAAAAAAGCCACACACCCACACAGGTATCCTGGCATCAAAATCCCAAACCACAAATCACCATTCGAGATTCTTCCAGTCATACCTGAATAGGATAAATAGTAGCAATATGATGCAGTAGCCGGAAGTCAGGAAGCTTGTCCATCGATTTTTATTATTATACATTTTCTACTGGTCATCTGCAGAACTGTTTTACGCTGTACATTTGAATTAAAAAGGGATTATCTTTTTGCAGTTATAACAAGACTAATATGACCATAAAACCAGATCATTATTATTATTATTATTATTTGGGTCAATTCTCCAATTCCTTTACCTGCTTTCCCGGGGGAAAATCCGAGTTACCGAAAGAGTGGAAGGTTACTCACTTAAAGCACAATTTTTGTGTGAATCTATCTACGAAAGAATAATCTAATGTAACTCAATCTTTCTAATGTACGATTGGTTTGAATTACATTCGTAAAAATAAAGAGGAAAAAATATTAAGAGAAAGGGAGCAACTGCGGACTTTTTTTTACAATTATTTTTAACGCTATTTGAAATTTGGTACATTTAATAGGTAATGGTAACATTCATGTCAAAGATGAATGTGTGTTTCAATTAGAATGCAAAGAGTTCCGAAACTACACATCTATAGGAAATATTATTTCCTTATAAAAAGGGGAGACTGAAAATATGACTCCCATTCTGCTTACGGAAGACCTGGGGTGGCTTGAAGCAACGTCAAAGATTAATCTACCCACTATACTAAAGTGTTATAGATATGCAATCTGGAAGAATAAAATAGTTTGTTGGTTGGTTTCTCCATTTCAGTCCTTTTCCAACTGTAGGTATTGCCCACAAAGTACTCCTGGTGAGATTTTTACAGGGTAATTTATCATTGCTTCCCCTAACCGCCCCAATTTTATCCTGGCTCGGGACCAGCTGGGACGTATTTATGACTGTAATCCATTTGTGTCTACGGGGTCGATTTTCCTGTTCTGTGGTACGAAAAACCCGAGTTTCCTGGTGAAAAAAATCCCTACCTCCACCTAAGACCGGTTACCTCACCTTTAGTCGAAAGAGACCAGATAAAGGTTTCTTCACGTCACTGACGGGAATCGAATCCATGTCTTTTCGACCAAAGGGCCTTGTCTATACTGACTGAGCTACGGAGAATTACATCAATTTACCGAAGAAAAATTAGATGACAGTTCTACAATCAGTTATTTGAATATGAATCTAATTAAATAAATGAATGCAATACAAAAGGTGCAGACTATTTGAAACTCCGATAACATATAGTGAGACATGAGAAATGATAATAATAATAACAGCCATAGTAGTACTTGGATGTATGATGCTTTTTGAAAGTAAAAAAAAAATGTTATTTGGTAAATATCAAATATTTAACAAAAAAAAAAAACAGTGGGTATTGTTTATTCTGCCGAATTATTATTATTATTATTATTATTATTATTATTATTATTATTATTATATAGCGTGACACCTGCAGGGAGTCCAAAGATCCAAAGATTCATCGAGGGAGGGTACCTACCCTACAATTCTTTGTCTTTGCCAACTGCAATGAACTGCAATTATGATGCATGTAAATTATGAATGTTAATTGCATTTCTTCTAGCTGATGTGTTTTGCGGGAAAAAATAGTTTCATCCTGTCACCATTGTATGAGATCCTTTAGATGAAAAAGAAATTGTAAGAATCTCCTCCTTGACTGATGCGAACAAACTCTTTCAAAGCAAAGGGCAGACGGAGCTAACAAGGCCTCTGTAAGAAAAGCAACCAAAACCTACCCGTTAGTATTTATCAAAGAGAGAGAGAGAGAGAGAGAGAGAGAGAGAGAGAGAGAGAGAGAGAGAGAGAGATTCCTTTTTAGATACCAAATAGTGTAAGAAAAATCCAGTAAAAATTTCATATATTTGTTAACTTACGCTCTTTCTTCCAGTTCCCGAATTAGTAAATATTTGGTGGAAGAAAGAAAGTTTGGCTTTTAAGACTGAAGCCGAGAGAAATCGGTCGGAATTAATATAAAATTAAAATAAAAACTTATCTGATTTAAAAAAAAAAATAAATAAACATAACTTAGACGTGCAAGTTTTTCTACTACTTTCTTCACTCTTTTGCATTTTCTTCTGCATAGAAAGTGCACAATAAATCTCATATTTCTTATGCTTTAAGAAAGTATTCATTTTGAATCCTATATGGCTTATATCAAACATATTATCGCCTCTTTGTTTTTCTTTCCTAATATTGTCATTTCTGAATCTCTCTCTCTCTCTCTTTCTCTCATTCTCTCTCTCTCTCTTTCTCTCATTCTCTCTCTCTCTCTCTCTCTCTCTCTTTCTCTCATTCTCTCTCTCTCTCTTTAAAAATGCGTCTATTAACAGAGATATATTCTAAAGGATTTTCTTATTTATATGTGATGAAAACTTTGCCCAATCAGAACAGTTTAAGTCATCTAAATGATATATTTCTTTAACTGCTTACGAATCTTAATTTCATCTCATTTTCCAATAAACAGTTTTGTTAAGAAAGACGGCTAGAGTTTTTAATATGCTTAAGAAACTAAAGGAAATGGGTTCATTTGATAGCAGAAGCATTCCTTCCTTCGAAGGAATATCTTAGAAGACTTATAGTGCAGTCTGAGTACTTACATTATACATTCACATCTGGTGATAATGGCATGATTTACATTTCACACATTCTCCATGCTTTTTTTCCCTCATCGGCAAAGATCTACGGTTTTTTGAACTCTGCAGAGAGTCTCGAGTCTCACACAAATCGGATTTGTGGCTTAGATGAAAAGAGAATTTTTGTATGGAAATGAGGAAATATTTCTTGTCATTCAAAATAGTTGCTTTTATAGATTAACTACATAGAAACGTTCTTAGATAAATATTACAACCTAAACGTATAAATATAATATTGAGTGGATAATTATAAGCAATCAGTGCGAATTAATCTGTTAAATTTAATAAGAAAACTGTCTCTGATCTGCAGAAAAATTCATTGATTCAAAATCGTGTTTGCTTTGGTTTAAAATTTAGCATTATATTTACGCAATTGTGTTATTAACTTCAACATATTTGCTGTATTTGTTCTTTCCGTTCATTGTTTTCAGGATTATGTCCTAACTGAAGATGCCTTTCTGTAACAGAGCATCTTGATCTCTTAGTTCTGCCATACGTTTTCACCAAATATTTTACTTTTTTTTCCCCTTATGCAATGAAATCTACTAATTGAAGCAATTAGTAGAACTGATATCGCATAACTTCTTTCAATGATGTCATCGGTAATGCCTTCTTTGAATGACCTGTTTTTCAGCTTCAGCTTTTTTCGTTCTTTACTCCTTGGATACTTTTCCGATATTGCCACCAAAAAAAAATTAACTAAATCTGCACTGTGTTCAGTTAAAGTGACGTTCGTTACACTTCCGATCCTTATCAATGCTTTTCTGCTTTTTTTTTCATCCAATCAATTATCCATAAAGGTGTATCATACAGGAATATTCTTGTCTTTCAAAATTAATATTCTGTTGAAATTTTCTGAAGAAAAGTGAAGAAAAAAAGATCAAAAGTACTGAATTTTTCATGAAATAATTCAGAATTTTCCTAAAAATTTAACCACAGGGAGGCAAAATACTTAAGTATGTCGTACGATGTTTATATACTGGAATCAACAAATATGCTCGCCCACTCATACTGATTTATTTTTATGTAGTGTAATAATGGCATTATTTCTTAGCTACTATTCAATATAATCAAGTAAATCTTCGTCTTGTAATGAGACCACAGTCCCAGTTATTGGAAGTATGAAGTGACCGGAAAAAAAAAAACTCTCTGTTTGTTCTATAGAGAATTCTTCTGAATTAGGTAAAAATAAGTAAATATACATAAATAAATAAAATTAATAAATAGTAGAAACACAAATCCTTAACTTAGCGACAGTGAAGCATTTTCTCAAGCAAAAAAATTAAAACAGTTCCTGTTTAATATATTTAATTTAAAGAATATTAGGTTGACAATTTATAGATAAGAGCTGCAAATCAAAAAAAAAAATAATAATAATAAAAATCATGAATAAGACAAAATAATTAATGTATAAATAATCACTAAAGTATCTTTCTCGGATAGCGATTAATTTCGCGCTGACCTTTTTTTTTTTATTCATTTAAGTGATGTGTGGTTGAATTCTCACACTGCATTAAATATTTGACAGTCCAGGAATCCTGTTCTAGATATTTTGCTCTCCGTGTCATTTCAGTCCAGTAGTGAAGAGAGTGATGTTTCTTACCCACCAGCGAAAAAATTCATCAACGTACTTAAAGACATTCACAAACCTCTATTTTCTGGTGGAATTTAAAAGGAAAATCTATTCACTGTAGAGCAGGTTCAACATACTCTCGACAAAACAGACTGGTTGAGAATATTTTACGTGGCTTATCTGCTTTTCAATGTATATATTTTTTAAATAATGTAACATATAATATGTAAAATGAATTAAATTACAATTTATAATTTAAATGTTACATCATTATTTCAGAAAAATAAAATTAATGCTGTTTAACCTCATAATAGTGTAGTTACATTATGGCATAATAAATTTAAAATGGCCTTGGCTATGTTAGCCGTACAGTCAAGAATAAAAATTAAATATAAGCATATTATGCACGATGTATAATATTTATAGGCGTTTCATAATTCTCATTCCATTTCTTCTATTCCAGTCAAGTTTATTTAATAAAACCGCATTGTTATCCTTTGAAACATGTGGACACTATTCATTTATTTCTTGTCCTATTTTGAAAAGAATTTTTCCTAGTTTTCTGGCATTTTTATTAGATGTTGGCAAACAATTTAACTGTTTCAACCGGTGCTTGAATACATATGTTAGCAGGGTTCAGGAGCCGTGACACTTATGTTGACAGTATGACATGAAGTAAAGTTTTGCCTTTCTTATTCGACAAAGCGTGAAAATGTACAGCCCAGAGTCCATACATAATTCTCTTCGTATTCTAGTGTCCACGAGCAGCGTTAGTGACGGCACATTTACTGGCTCTGCGTGTTTCGTGTTTCTTTCATAAATCAGTGAGATTGACTTTAAAGAAAGAAGAGTTTTATAAGGAATATTTTTTTTTTTCAAATTAGAAATGCATAGAATAGTCTCAAAACTAGGTACCGAGTTATATATGTTGTAACTTGTCAACTGTTATTCTCTAAGACCAACGAAATACGAGATTCTTAAATACGTGTAAGACGTACTGATTTCAGACGTAATTGTCAAGCAAAAACCGACTTATTTTCCTGTATAAATAACACTATTAGAGTGAACGATTTTGTAGATTTATTGGCATTGTTATACAATTTTATGCATTTATTGCAATATTCCTTAATTTTTTTTTTCTTTCTTTAAGACTCGTTTTTCATGTGTGCTATAATATTAAGTCGTACATTTAGGCAACACGATAAGAAGGATTGTATAGTTATTATAAGTCATTTTACCAATCTCTCTGAAATTTATTGCGATATTAGAATTAGCTATAAAATTACGAAAGCAATATTGACATCATTCTGCATGAATAATCATAATTAAATCTGATGGTATAATTTATGATAACAAATCTGGTCTTATGTTTCATGACATAAGATCTGAGAACTAACGTGTTGCTGCTCGATCCATGTGAAATCCCTGTGATTGGAGTGCAAGTAACTTAATGTTAATATGAGGTATTCGGATATGAGGAAATGTAAATGAATATACTTCCTTCTGTCAAAAGCCAATGACACTCCTTTAGCCGTATCGTTTCAATATAGAACGTAAACCAATCTTTATCCCTTTCCCGGAGTATAAATGCATTTCCACGCTGTGCTAGATGAGATGCAATGTTCTAATCCTAACTAGTATTTACTGATAGTCCAAATCATTCTCCGGAATGATTTTTCTGAGTGTTCTGATGTGTGGCTAGAAATGTTTTTAAAAAGAGGAAAAACTAATACTTGCACTAAAGTTCGACTAATTCTAGAATCGGATCGAAAAAGAAACCTGGAATACATTCGTATAATCGATTAATAGAATCGAATTTGTAAGTCGCCCCTCTGTAGCTCTAGCATAGAAGAATTCATCAGGAAACTATAACTGTTCTAATATAATCGATAGTTTATTTATATTTATTAAATGGAAAATTAATGATGATATCTTTAGGATATAGAGGATTGGGAATTTAGAATACATAAGTAATATTTCAGGTAAAAGTATTAGTTGAACAATAACTGCAGTTTAAATGGTTGCATTTCATATTAATCAAGAAGCGAAAAGAAGAAAGGATAAAGAATTGCAGCGCTCGAAATGAATGTTTCCCCATTGGGGATAGATTTCATTAAATCAGGTGCTATTACGAGCAGGTATGCTTTTAACTATTGATTATAATTATTAAAACGGTTTTTGTACTATTAAGAAACTAATAATATAGCGAAACTCTTCGTGTTGTAGCAAATATGCGCGCACATCTTTCTTAATGGAAGTCATTGTACTTTCCTTGCCTCCCACTTCCTGTTGTAGCAAATATGCGCACACATCTTTCTTAATGGAAGTCATTGTACTTTCCCTGCCTCCCACTTCCTGTAAAATATTGGTTAATACATTAAAAACCTTTGATAACTTCATTCATAAAGATCAAATTTAGAGCTATTACTGATGACCGTAATCGACTCATGCTGTTTCTTTGTACAAACATTAACTGCTTTCATGTTTATTACGATAATCTTGAGATATAATTAGGTATTAAATACCTCCCTGTCCTTTTTTTTTTTCAGGTTTAAAAAATTCGGATTGCATTCTGTGTTATTTTCTTCAAATGGCCAAGATAATTAAAAACGAATTTAGATGATTGACAGAAATAGTCAAATGAACAAATAGCTTTTAAAGAAATTAAGCAGAGTATTTGTTTTTGCAATCAAAATCCTGATATCTATTCATTGGATTTGGCATATGAATTACAAAGAATTGGGGAAAGGGGGGGGGGGAACGTACCTTGGGAATACTCAGTAATGAGGTAGTTAACGGCGTTACAATTCTAAGTCAAGTCATTCATCTAATTGTAAAAGAGAAAGAAAAAAAATAATAATAATACAAAAAATAATTCTTGTTGAAGTCTGTACATTGACGTATTAGAACTTATTCCTCTCGCAAGATATCAATCATTCTGACAGTTTTAATGCTGTAAACTCTCCTAGATAAAAGATTGTTAATATATACATAGAACGAAAAAAATGTATTTCATAAATAAATTACCGGAACACTAAGTTACGCAGTATTTCTTAAGCATATTTTTTTCTCTTAGTATTAACCTAGATGGAAAGGAAAAATCGAAACTTTGCCAATGTTGTTTCTCATGAATAATTTTCGAACGGAAACCACATCAGGCAAAAGGTAATTCTGGAAATGCCTCGCTTGATAACCTTAACGTTCAGAAGCTTTTAGTGGTGGTGCTATCCACCTGGAGGTTCGCAGAAGCAATGATATGGCAAAAGTAAGAAAAATTGTTATCGCGTTCATATTTGTCTTTGTCACAGCTATTGTGGACAACGAGAGCGCGGAACGTGGGTCCTCATCATGTTCTAACCAAAATCAAGATGACGAATGACACCTCATAAATAACAACGCCTCATCATAATTTCCAGTGCACTTTATTTCCTCTGCTCTGTGCTTTAACAAACGAGGAGCAGGTAACATGAGATAAAAGTATTTCTGTTGTTTTAATTTTACGGATTATTTATGGACCTTCATCTTCTACTATTAAGGAAGTGGTATACCAATTTATTCAATATATCTTCTTATATAAGTAATGTTTCATCTCACGTGAGTGTGCATTAATTCTATCTACCATGATATGAAAATACGTTACATACCAGGTACTCGTTTATCAAAAGACAGTAGAAATTAGGAGAAAGGGTACTGTTCATCACATTATCATGCTTTTGTTATTCTATACACTAAATGAAAGTTATTCCACACCATAATTTATCAAGAATCCATTATATATAAAATATTCCTGGAACAGTGATTGATTCATTCAATCCAATACCCTTGGAGGTAATGGATGGCAATGCTGTAGCCAATGAAGTTCTAACTGAGGCTCGGCTATTGCTGTTACCCTCCTGCCATGATCAGAGCCTTAATTCCTCAATAACACCTTATCCATACACTGCCCTCTACAGATAACGGGGAAGATGAAAAGCATTCTTGCTTCGCCCCTTTAAGCCAGTCCTTATAAGGACTATAATAAGGTGTCCATATAATTTCAGACATTATAAAACACTAATTGGTATATTTATTTTCTGATTTTATTTATTACCTAAAATGTGGAGAAGCAAGGTTTTTGTCCGAAATATCGGATTTTTCATGCAGCAATTAGACTATACGGCCAGGACAACAGACGCATTTTACATAAGAATTTTTTTACAGGTATAACATTTATCTCCTTATCCTGTTAAAATTATTGTTACGGAAGTTAATAATACTTAATAGTTCATAAATCCTTACTGAGGAATTAATGTCTTAAACTGAGGTCAGCGAGAAAATCACGAGAGCTGTGTGAAGATCAATTTTCCCTTAAATATGGCAAAGCAAAAAACTGCCAAAAAAAACAAGTTAGCCATCTCCTATAGTTAAACATAAGGGATTTTTAACAAGAGGGAGATAAGACCAAACACTCTCCCTAAAACCTCGCATAAATGGTTGTGGAACAACCCTGATTTGACTTGTCAAATGAAACAGAGTAAGACACTTTCTGAAGAAGAGTGTTTATAAACGTTAGGGACCTTTAGATCAGTTGGGATCAACGTTTTGTAAGCAGAGCGCTGGAGGTGTGACATGAATATTCAAGAGATGATTGAAATTTTGCAACTGGGATATGGATACAGTAGGGTCCTAATAAACTGTTATAAACTCAAAACTGAATACTAATTGTTTAATTTGGGTGAACAATGTGATTTGTGGATTAAAACGTATAGTATCTACATATATTACATTTTGAGGAATATATTTTCAAAAATATCTGCATGAATAATCTCGATGTGGCTTTGTAATGTGACAAAATACGAAGTAGCAGTATCATATATGACACAGACCAGCAATATAGCAAGCAAATAGGATCACAGTAGTCACAGTATATTCACAGTACACAAGATTGGCCAGTTCATCAAAGCAATCACCATGGACATACTTACAGAAGAGCTATAAGTCAGACATAGAAGCAAAAATTTTTAAAAATATTAAAAAATGCCGCACTTCTGTGAAACAGAGTTTGGACAGTGGTCGAGAATGTTTCGTGGAATCAGTGGGATATGAAGACATTCATCCTGTAAGAGTTATTTCTGCTATTAGGCCTGAGAAAGTTTTTGGATCAGCAGAATGAAAAACTTAATCCCAAAAAGAAATAGTAGAAGTCAGTGAGGTCATCCATTACGCACCTACGTACTGCTAAAGGATTAAGCACTGTGAATGGTTGGGATAAATTGTGCACTGCAGTAAGGGAAGTGGATGAAATTGGACTGATTTACAAAGTCAAGGCTGACATCTGCAGAGTATTTTGAGGGACAGTGTTAAGAAAATGTTAAAGTTAGCTTGATAGCAAGGATTATCTAGTATTTCGGTGTGTATATGGGTATCTGTTTTATGGTTTAGGTATACGTGATTGCACTGTTACATAATTAATGCCATTAAATCTAGCACTGAGCCAAATCCGATTAATATGATTTTTTTTTCTCACGAAATATCTTGTGACCTTTCCAGAACCG
Source organism: Typopeltis vanoorti (assembly GCF_054136105.1). NCBI lineage: Eukaryota > Metazoa > Arthropoda > Arachnida > Uropygi > Thelyphonidae > Typopeltis > Typopeltis vanoorti. The sequence goes on along the minus strand of NC_143556.1, from coordinate 84,723,260 downwards.
AGATTAGTGTTCAGCTCATTGGTTATTTTCAGTTGCACGAGATCAATGAAGTTCTACTAGCCATTTTAACAGTTTTAAAACAAACATTAATGCACATATTCCCCTGTTTTATCATAAATCGTTAGAATTACCACAGAACATTTGGCTTTATTGATCAACCACAAACGACTGACTGACTGACCTCATACAGCAATAATCAGTACTGTAAGTAGGAAAATGGTTTAGATAATTCCGAAACTCCACTTGTATCGACTAAATATTTTTGCAGCCACTTCAGCCTTCCATTAAGAACGGTGGTAGATTTACCCGACACTGAAATTTATCTCGCACCTAAATACATGGTTAGACATCCATAGCAAAGTAGTATGAGACCGATGCTGTGTAGGGGAGCGAACATGCTATCCACTTGGCCAACAAGTATTAATTAATGATTAATTGGTTTAATAATTCATTTACACTTCACTTATTATTCATTATCATTTATTGAAATTAAATAATATTTGTAAACATTACATGAATTTTATATTTTACTGAAAATCTTCTCTGAGAAATCGTTACTATTTTTCCAAGTACGGTCAAATTAAAAAAAAAAAAAAAGTAAGACACTTACGATTTATTTTCTTAAAATTAAAGAAAAAAAAGGAGAACATTCCTCAGCTTCGTAACTATCCTGAGCAATTCATCAAGAAGCAGTCTGTGGGAAAGTAATAGACTTTAAACACATGATGAAGCATGCCTGAAAATAATTAAATCAATTTCAGCAAACTCTTCAACACAATAAGGTAGGCTTGCATCGTATAATGATGAATCTGCTGACTGATGATTTTCTACATAATGATTGCCAACTGTAGATGAAGAGTACTAATGTATTTTTTTCGTGTTCGCCCCTAATTTTATTATATTCTTAAAGTAACGAAATATGTAATGAAATTTTAGATAGGCTGAAGTTTGTTGACTTGAGTTTCTTGCTTTACTCGGTAGTGACGCCTAAATGCAACGCCTAAATTGTGTTTTAAACAATTCACAGAAGATAAAATGTTAAATTATTCGATCAGAAAGAAGATAATAAAAATTGCACGAGCATATAGGAAACAAGTAAGAATAAAAACTGTTATAAACTGCCCCACGTAAGGAAACCAGTTCTGTTTCGATCTATTAGTATGGTTTTGTAAAACTTCCCCAAAGTATGCAAAGAAATTACTGAAATTTTAAGGAAAGATTAATAAATTTATGAAGAGTCAAAGCACATCTATTATAAAAACATAAGTGAATATCAACGTAATCAAACAAAAATTATAATACTTTTCTGTGGTACCTGTTTTCATATTTTTATACTTTTTTGTGCATGAAAAATTATAAAAGGACAGAAATATAATAAACACAATAAATTTCAGGCAGTAGAGTATAACCTGTCGTCTTCAGTATGTGTTAGATATTGAATGAATTCACGTCAACGTTTTCTATTTTTCTCCACAACAAAACAAACTTTGTCTTCTGTTTTCATTCTCTAAGGAATTCCGTTTTCTCATCTCTCTCTTCTGAAATACATTTATTGATCTATCCTGTGCACTCGCTACGTGGATAATATGCAAGCAAGAAGCAATTGATAGCTACATTCCTGACAAAACTGCTGGTGGTGGTAACCAACATAAATTTTATTAGCAGCGAGCGAACTAAATACTCTCTCAAAATTGTCAGGTCCAAGGCCGCTCGCTGCACGTGATGATGGATGACTCTTCATCTTGAAACTTCTCATCTCATGCAGGAGAACTTCAGGGTTCTTTCTTTCAGCTACTTTTTCCCCTCTGTATATTAATGTTCTTCTTTCGTTGTCTGTAAATCTTAGAGTTCTGCCGATGAGAGCGTGCTCTCATCGGCAGAGCTGTTGGATTAAACATTGGCAGAATTCTGTCTTATTTGGCAAACAATGCACCACACAGAAAAAACAATTTAAAATATATTTCTTAGATTACTTTTTTTTCAAAAGTATTTTCTATTTTAGTGGCTTTTGCATTATTATTTTTTGGTATAATCATAATCCCAAAATTGGCTTCGAGCACCGAAAAAAAAATTGCCTTTCCAGGTAGTAATCTCTCTACGAGCTATAATTAATATTATACGATCAGCATATTTCTTCTACTAATTAGTGTACGTTTCATCTTACTCACACATGCCCTAGCTGAAGGGCACGTGGCACTTTTCATGGTGCTATGAAGGTCTTTTTGCTAATGAGATCAATGTGTAGTATGTTTGTTTGGACTTATATTTTTGGGATTACCTTCATCTCAATACAATCACTGACTTCATAATTCTTTGTTTTCCTATGTTTAATCTGTTTTTTTTTTTTTTTATAAAATTCGTAAAACTTCGAATTTCGAAAGTGATCATAGACGTTACAAGAATATAATTTTTGGCATCAATGTCTCTTTGGTATTAGACTATTTGATAATTGATCTACTACTACTGCTATTGCCTTTGGTTAAGGTCTGACAACAGTTTACGGGAACCACAAATAAAACTTACTTGAGCGAAAACCATATTTTTACTATTGTAGCAATCACATGCTGGACGCTTGCATTTTGCGCAAGTGAATTGTCGGTCAATTCGTAAATTTTGATTGCTGAAGAATTGTACTAGAAAGCTTCATTTTGGAGTGTAATGATACAGAATAAAAGTATATTAAAATTTGATATTCTTGCATATCAGATTTCGAAATAGAACCTTTGAAGATAATTTTAATTTTAATTAATTCATCCCTAGTTAAAAGCACTTATAAAAGGCGAACACACACATTCTCTGGGAAGAGTTGCTGTACGTGATGATGGATGACTCTTTCTGTCTTTAAATAGTGCAGTATCAAGATAACTCCGATTCTAAAGTGTATTCGTGTAAGATCTCAAGTCTGTTTGAAACTTTCAAACTTCAAATATCTGTGTATTAAAAATAATCAGTTTCAATATCCTATAATTCATGAATATATTTTTAATTAATTTTATAATTTTATTGTAAATTAAACGGCTCTGATTTAAAAACAAGCTATATATACTCAAGTTCCACTGTGACGTGGAGTTTCTAAAACTAACATTTGTCTTTGTATAACACTGTCACAGGTAAAAGAAAATATGTCATATTTACATTGATATAATATATATATTACTAACTCATTTTTTCCTCACAGAAACTTCTCTCTCTCTCTCTCTCTCTCTCTCTTTCTCTCTCTCTCTCTCTCTCTCTCCCCGGTATGTCTAGATTTCCACCGAACTGAGTTTACGACCTACTTTCTGACATCAGCTTATTTGCGCGCTAACTACAAATAAGCTGATGTCAGTTTGCTCTTTGTAATTAGGAGGAAAAAAGCAGAAAAATTGTAGAAGCAAACCATACAACCGCATCTTCACACAAACTAACTTGGATCCTAATAGAAAATGCTGTCAAAGCAGTAGCGGTGACAGGTGTATTTGAACTCACAGCGATTCAACAGTCATCCACTTTAAACACGTAATCTGTCAGCGATGACTTTCTTTCTGTTCTTATACATAGCACTTTTGTTTTGTTATTTGCAATCAATAATTATTCAACTGTGTTCAGTTTCCATATATATATATATATATATATATATATATATATATATATATATATATATATATATATATATATATATATATATATATATATATATATATATATATATAAAATAACGTACATATTGTTTCAACTGATCGCTTTTCCCTATAATATAGCGCTTCCTTGTTAAAAAAATCCAACTTTAAATGAAATTAATGACTTTTAATTTTCTTTAAATATTTCTAAAAGAAGAAACAATTTAATGGTAAAGACTTTCTTAAGAAAACGATTTCGAAAATGATGTGAACATTTCTTATCCGTGTGGAACATTCATAATGTTGAAATACATTTCTCGAAATGAACATTTAAATCTGCACGCGAAATGTCAATAAAATGAATCGTTAAGAGAGTTAAGCCAGAACGCAGTTGTAACAGAAAAATGCTTCCAACTCTGCCATATTCTTAGAGAGAAACGATGTTTTTCTTATGCTATTTTTATTTACTCTTTATATTTAAAATACAGAATTACTTTGCATGCCTATGGTCTTTACCAAAATAAATTTTGCATTATTTTCATGTACAATACCGTGTAAAATTTCATTATAATCGTAAAACTAAAAATGCGATAATAATTATGTATTTGTACTAATTATAAAATATGATATAAATATAAATAGAATAATCTAGTTTTACGAAATAATGGATATAAATATTACATTTAATATGAATGTTGTTAAATATTCATATTAAATATTCATATGCTGTTACTTTATAAATTCTGTTATTTATTAATAAATAAATAATTATAGAATAATAATAAGTAATAAAATAATTTAATAAATAGTATTATTTATTAATATAAAAATATTTTATTAACTTTTATTTAATTAACTTGTATAACAGTATCTCATCTTTTCAGCATGAATTTACATACGTTTAAGATGCATCCTACTAAGAATTTCGGTTTCTTTATAAGAGATGAATTTTTCTAGCTTTCTTATTCTCATTTGGTATAGTCAAGGTAAGAAATTGTGCTGTAAAAGGATTTTCGAAAATTTCATAAACCTTGGTATCGATATGATAACTTTATTAATAAAAGATAACGAATTTTTAAGCATTTCTTTCAAGAATATAAGCAAATACATAATTAAACGCTCTAATGAAAGTGAAAATTACAGACTCTTCGGAGTTCGTATCTTTTAAGAACAAGACTAAAACACTTCATACCATTAGTATATATATCTTTTAGTAACCGATTGTTGTTAAAATTTTAGAACTTTAAATCTCAGGTGTATAAAAAAAATATTATTTTCAATTCCGTTTAAAATGAATCTGACTGCCGGAATTTTTCGTATTTCTCATTTTAATCCATGATTCATGTTGTGTGTGTGTGTGTGTGCGTGTGTGTGTGTGTGTGTGTGTGTGTGTGTGTGTGTGTGTGTGTGTGTGTGTGTGTGTGTGTGTGTGTGTGTGTGTGTGTGTGTGTGTGGAGAGAGAGAGAGAGAAAGAGAGAGAGAGAAAGAAAGAGCAGCTAATTACCAACTTTTCTCCATAATGTATTTAATCCTGAAATGGTCTGAAAAAAAGTTAACATTTATTCTCTAGAAATTAAATAAAACATTATTTTAAAAAATAAAAATTCTAAAAAAATTAATTAAAAAACTATAGAAAAATCCGCTCTTTCCACTCCTGTTATTTAATTATCGCTTTCTTTGAGAGAAAACCAGTAGCTGAGCAGACCCCTGAAGTATGATAATCTTCTTGCTGTTGGAGCTGCGCACAAGGGGGGCCCAATTGATTCATATTGTTTTTGTCATATCTGCCTGACTTTTACCAACACTGTGAAACATCAGAGACTGAGATTGGTTTGATCCTGCAACAATCTTTTTTTTTAATGAAATCTTCCCGATGAAATTATTCTGTCTAGTCTATTTATCTATTTATCATGCTCAAGGCATTCTACGCGAGGTTCTGAGAAAGTACCTCCTCAGTATATCTCGCATGTGATATGTTTGCAAGGCCTTGGTAAATTTTGAACTTTCACTTTCTCAACTGAGTATAAATTAGCCAGTTTCTTAACAATGTCACAAGTAGTAGGGCTACGAGACAAAACAGTCTCGTAACCCTACTGCTACTTTGGTTGATCAATTCGCCTCTTTAAACAATAATCTGTGGGGAACTCCCCACAGACTATTGTTTGGAGAGTTATAATCACACTGCAGCCCTGAATGAAAGCAAATGGGTTCAGGGACTAAATGCTTTAGTTGGGTTTTGAGTTGTTTTCAGTTGCAGCAAAACGGATAAGACTATGAGATCAGGCCAGGGTGCTGGTTTGCATCTTTAAGTCGATCATAAAAACGAGACGGGAGCACTGACATGGAAACAGACTGGGTATCCCTCAGTAAAAGAACTTTAGGTACTCGAACTAAGGTTTTTCCAAAAAAAAAAAAAAAAAAAATGGTCAACGTCGTTATTGACCGAGCTATGAAAGTTCTAATTACCTTGTGCGAGACAATAAACCTGCTTATTAGAGGCCTGTAGTAGCCTAAATGCTCTATTTTTGAAGATTTCAGTAGATTAATTTTATATTTATTACAATAAATTTAAAATCGTATCTATTGTAAATAATTAGGAGTATGTTAGGAATATATTGTGATAAAGAGGCTTGGTTTCAACAAAAGAAAAAAAAATTCATGAAAACAAAAACTTACTTTTTGTTTTCCTTATTTTTTCTGTTTCTTGAAAATAACGTGTATGCCATTCTCAGCTTGGTGAAAAAAAATAAAATAAAAACGGCATTCTTTCCCTTCTGTGTGCAGAAACGAGGTAGAAATCGAAGAGGATTATCAATGAAAACAAATTAGGGATGGCGCGAAAAAAAACGCACTCATAAATCAGTTAACGCTAGTTTTCAGATTCTAAGACTTCCTCTGTCATAACATCATATATCATATAATGGATTCCCCACCTAAAATCAATAAGGTTGTCTAATAATTCTCCCTTGGTGTATACCGGCCACTAAATTAGAACTTCTTCTTCTTCTGCAGTTTCTCCCACTTAAGTGGGGTCACTGTTTATAATGAGTCTCCTCCACACCTTCCTGTCTTGGGCTGTTACCAAATCCAAGTTCTTCATCTTCAAGTCCTCTTCTACCAGCTCCCTCCATCTCTTCTTTGGCCGCCCACCCTTCCGCCTTCCTTGCACATCCATCTGCATGACTCTTCTTCCCACACATTCGTCCTCCCCCCTCATCACATGACCAAACCATCTCAATCTTACCTGCTGTATTTTCGCTCCTAAGTTCGTAACTTTCACTGTTCCCCTGACATAGTCATTTCTCAGACGATCCTTTCTGGTCACACCGCACGTCCACCTAAGCATTCTCATCTCTGCTAATTCCATCCTGCTGATGTTATTTTTCCTCAGGGCCACAGTTTCTATAGCATATGTCATAGCTGGCCTCACTACTGTCCTATAGATTTTTCCTTTCAGATTGATCGGCACCCTCTTATCGCATAACACTCCAGTCATCTCCCTCCAGTTCCTCCAACCCGCTTGTATCCTGCATCCCACTTCCTTCTCAACTCCTCCATCTTCTTCCACTGTTGAACCTAAGTATCTAAAGTCTCTCACCTTCCAGATGACATTTCCTTCCAGCTCCAGATCTGTCTCCTGTCCACCGCCCACTGTGCAACACGTATACTCTGTCTTACTTCTGCTCAGTCTCATACCTCTCTCTTCCAGTACTTTTCTCCATCTTTCCAGTTTAGTTCCCGCTTCTTCTCTTGAATCTGCACACATCAAGATGTCATCTGCATACAACATTGTCCAAGGCGCATCTTCTCTCACCTACTCTGTTACCACCTCCATCACAATATTAAACAGAAACGGACTTAATGCTGACCCTTGATGCAAGCCAACTGTTATTTGAAACTTTCTGTCTGTCCCAGAAAGGTCCGAACACTTGTCTAAATTAGATTTAGAACTGAATTAGAACCATTTATGCAAATATACGTAAATGCTATTTAGGCAGCGTATATGCAAAATACTTGGTCAGGTGCGTCACCACGTGTTCTAGGCAACTATTTAAAGAATGCTGCTGGTCAGCAATCATTAATAGTGTTGATCACAATGTAAATCACAAATCATATTTCGGAGTTCTATAAAGAGCTTATGGGGGCTGGAGTCACTATTTCGAAAACACAGAGCTGACTGGTTTCTCAATATATATATATATATATATATATATACAGTATATAGGAAAACAGATAAATATAGGAACACAAAAATTCTAAGGAATTCTCTATGGAGAATCTATAAGCCATATGAAATTCTTCAGCTGTTTAGAAACAAAGTGAAAATGCCAAATAACATATGAAAAAATAAAATATAACAAGCAAAACTTGTAGGACGGCAATCCAGATGATTAAATTTATATTAACGTTTGAACTTTTAACTTATTTAACTTATGGATTTGAGAGTCGGATGAAATGAAAATAAAATGGTTAATCAAAAACGAGATAGCATCTGAAGAACATATTTTCACCCAAACTACAAAAGGAAACTTGAAGTTTCTTTAGGATTGGAAAGTGTATTAGTAGTTCTAATCAAATGTGATGTGATTATTTAAACAGAATTGGAGAGGGGAAGTTATTAAAACATCAGAACCGTTATTTGATATCAGGGTTGTAGCTCAAAGATCTATGTGATGACCTAAGATCGTATCATTATCACTAGTAGGATGCATTTTTATCAGCACGTTCCAGTTAATCGAAAAGCGTCTATTGAATTGAAAATAGAAAGGAATAACTTTAGGCAACTCGAGTTTTTCTATGTTTTCTTGAAACCATGCCTCTTTCCACATCACGATTTTCCATGTTATAGTGTAGGTGCTACAGTGATATGAGTTGCAGTGGTCAGCATTCATTCTTAAGGCCCTATCACCAATAATCCGAATACGTTACCACCATTACCATCTCCAACTCCAATATTTGTGATGATCTTCTTTGGTTTACGTAACTTCATAGATATCCACCAAATCTATCGCTCTTTCGATCAGAAAAGGATTTAGCGAAATTGGATTATTCCTATCACGGATTTCGAACTCTCCAGTGATCAGTCTTAATGTATTGTAACCCATTATCATCCGCTGTTCTTATTGCCATGTTAATGTTTAATTTATATGCTAGTATTCTTTCTTACAAATAGAAACTGTTTCTGAAGAAGGATGCTATTCCATAGTGTTCTGTTACTAACCTGAATTCCTATAGACTGATTCTCTCTCTCTCTCTCTCTAAACTTCGAATTGATCCTTCCTACATTGGACTACGAACTATCGTTCTGCCTTTTAATCATATAATATTGGTTTTTGTGGTTCGATTCATATGTTTCTTGGCCAAGATTGCGACCTCACGCTTCCGTCGTCTGATAATGCTGTCCACAGATTATGTTGGATGATGGCATATAAATGGTTTATTTCTTCCTCTTTGTTAAAAGAAATAGACGATTTATGTGGGTTCTCATGATTAGACCTCTTTCAAAGTCCAGATGCACTTTTTTACGCGTCATTCACCAGATGTAGATGTTCAGGTTTATAAGTATTTAAATCTGTATCAGTTTTATATACTGATATATACCTCACAGGTTTATATCAGCATATAAACCTGTGGGATGTATCAGTTTTTCTTAAACACTGGTACATCCCACTTGTGATGACAGTAATACACATGCCAGTATGTTTCATTTTGAAAGAGAGATTGGAATATTCATTTCATTATATTGTAATACCAGGCGTTTTACTGATGAGTTAAAATTGAGGATGGTGGTTGCTAAACTTTGAATTAACATTTAGGTAGTTTTCAGGGTAACTAATTTTAGAAGATGCTGCACATACCTGCCACTGAATTAGAAACTTTTCTTTAATACCGTGTTGAACCTCCATTAACCAGTATTTCAGCACATGTGCGGTTTGGCATAGATTTCAAAAGCTGTTGTATTGCATCTAAGTCTACAGCATACCAATTATTCACCAGACAGTTCTTTATCTACCTCAGATTTGGCAGAAGAGGACATTGCTCCCGGATATGCCTTTCAAAAAATATTCCATACACCCTCGATGGGGTTCAGATCTGGGCTTTGTGGTGGCCATTGAAGAAGGTGGAAATCGCTGACAGGCTCATTGAACCACTGCCGAAATATTTTTGCGTAATGGACAGTAGCATTGTCGTCCATGAAATATAGACGACAATGCTACTGTCCTCTGTCACCTGCTGAATAAAAAATAAACATTACAGGAAGGACCTGATCGTCAACACGGTTAAGATATTCCTTGGAGGACACCCAACCATCTAGCAATATCATTCTTTACAATGGAAAATGTCCCACACCATAGTGTCACCTCCAGAAACTTGAGTTGTGTATACAAGATTAAGGTGGTTTCACTACTTCATGGGGCCCCGTCAAAGTATCTGCCTATGTTTGGTACTGAATAAGGTATACCATGACTCGTCGGACCACATGACTTTTTACAGTCTTACACTGTCCAGTCACGGTGTTCCTGACACCACTATAGACGAACTTCCAGGTTCTTCGCAGAAATCAGTGGTTTCGCATAAACGACTGCTAATACCTGTCTTCTTCAATTTCTTGTGCAGAATTCGGTGAAATATGAATGAGGAACATGCTTCATTAAATAATTCAGTCAAATGCTGCGCAGGAACTTCTATTTGTCCTTACATAGTCTTCTCAGACGACGGCTATATAATTCCCTGAAAGGACCACACTTAAGCCTCTTAGATAAGCATGTGGGTTATTTTTCCACTGACTAAACACCCGAATATCTCATCTTTTGAAAACGGCACCCACAATAAGTCCTTTATAGAACTCAGAAATATCCTTTATATTTTTCATAGTGATCAACGCTGTTAACGATTACTGACAGCAGTATTTTTAAGTAATCCCCTAGAACACGTGATAACACACGTGACCAAGTATTTTGGATATATACGCTGGGTAAGTAAAATTCACGTACATCTGCATAATTCAGCGGCCGGTATGATGTGTCTGTATATTTGTATGTCTGCATAATGCGGTGTAGCTGATACAATTGTGTTTTATTATATAATCCTACAATTTGCCTATATATCATTCGAGATATTTCAAGTATCACTATAGTATCTATCTGTAATCAACTTACTAGAAGAATAAATATTAAAATACTTACTCTTCCATCTTAATCCCCCCACCATAAATATTGATTATTAGGATATTAAGATAGTAACTATATTTCTTTGAAGATTATAATAGGGTTGATTTCTTTATACAATGAACGATTTATTTCTGCACTTTAATGTGCAGAAATCATCTTAAAGCTTTTCTTCATTTACCTAATAAATAAATGCAAGAGAGAGAGAGAGAGAGAGAGAGAGAATTGAGTGACACAGGAAAATGTCGAAAAAATATCTGTCAATATTACTTTTACATTACACAGCCTATTTACTTTGATAATCAGGTCTGCCCGATATTAATGAAATTCACACACACTGCATACATATTTGCTTACATCTTGTTTAAGTATAATTGGGAAAACTGTGTTTATACAAGAATTCCGGAACTTATTTGCTAAGCTTAGATTTACTTACCAAAGATTTCATGAGGTTTATTTTATTTCAGTAAATGAAATTAAATGAATAAAAATAAAATTAAAGAGGTTTGCTGAAGAATATCATTAACTGTCGTAAAGTTCTGAGTTTCATGATCATTTCTTGCAAAGGAAAAAAATGGAATTTTACAGAATGTACAGTAAGATCTGCGATTGTTTATTTTGATTTTCTTATATGATCCCCACTGACGAAATGTTTTTTCAAGTGGACGGGCTAAGCATATTTTTTCTACTTTTTTAAAAAATTTTCTATAATTTTTGTTTTATATATATATATATTTACATAGTGCGAAAACTCCTGCTGTAGAGACATCAGCCAATGAAATTCATCTCCCTCCTAAAGACACTCACAAGTTATCCAAAACAGAATTTGAAAACAGAAGGTCTGCAACTAATGGGTCTCGCAACCCATTAGTTGCAGACCGGATACGCTAACCACTTGGCTAACTAGACTGACATTTGCTTGTCAATATGGATTGTTACACCTCTTTTAGACTGGAACCTGGGGTTTACGAGCGTAGTGTAAACATATCATTGGCTCATCCTTTCGTGAAATTAATTAAAAAAAAACCCTGCTCACTCAAAATCAACAGGTGGCAATATTTTCAGCTGTTCAGAAATGTGAGGTTTCACTTCAGCTGTCGGATAAATCAAGAATTCCACACCAAGTCAGCCAAAGAGTGGTGGGGAAATTTCGATAGTCCAATGTGGAAATGATCAACAAGTAGTTTTAAGCTATACGTTAACCAAGGTAGTCAAGAGTGCACACAGTTATGGTGGAGAGAGAAGAGAGAGAAATCGGACTGATCAGTAGAAATTTCGTGATGTGAAGAAACCAATTATACTTTGCTATACCCTTTCCTATTGGATGGGGGATTGTGGCCAGAAGACCTTTTTCGAACGTCTGGTGTTCTGTTGCGTCATCTAAACTGTGAAATTTGATGGAAGAAGTGTAATACCCTTGAACTGTTTCTCCTGTTGGGGAGTCAGGTCCCTGATTGTTTCGATTGAAATGACGAACGATTATGGATAGGCATTGTCTTCTGGATTGTACAACACTCTAAATAATCTAATTCTTCCTGTAATATTGCATTTTAATGTAATAACGACCCATTTGTCTTTCTGCTTAAAATTCATTCTACCATTCTACCAATGTTTGTGCTGCATAGCTTCAGAAAGATGTGAAAATCTCGACTGCCTGTATAGATATCTGATCTCAATGATCCATTATAATGGATCATTGAGATCTTTGGATCAAAATGGAATGCTTCGTGCAGCCTACACTAATGCATCGAACAACACTAAGTTTGCTAGATGTGTGGAAGAAATGTGATCTAGAACTACCTGACTCATCACAAAGTAGGACGAAATTTGTGATTGGGAAGAGTAGAAGTTCCACACGTTATTGAGGCATACGCAGTTCAGTGTTAATCCATACTTACCTCATTCATCCAATGATTATTTGAATGTGATCACACTCATCAGCCAAAACTTTATGACTATCTAACTAGTAGCGTGTTAGGCCTCCTTTAGCAGACACCATTTACACTTTTTTTTGGCATTGACTCCGACAGATCACGTAAGATAGCCCTGAGATTTTCAGTACCATCTGTATAGAATAATGTCCTGGATGTCAATGTGCGAGGGAGACAATGGTGTAGGCCGGAGGATGCCATGTTCCACAAATGTTAGAAATAATTAAAATCAGGAGAATTATGCAGCCAGTGTGGGCACAATGAATACCTGGAGGTAATTGTCTAACCATGTTTGCAAAATACGCCTTGCGACACTGGGTGTTGTCTTTACCCTGCTGGCAAGATATGTAAGGCAATAATATGTAAGACATTAATCAAAACGATATTGTAAGAAGAGTGATGTAATGTAAAGTAAGAATTAGTGGTCAAGGCATGTTCATTGGTAGGTCAGAGGATACAATCATCACCATGAGAATAATCGCTATACGAAGATTCCGAAACGGCTGCTATCCGTATAGTCTCATTGCTTGGAAACAAGCTGGGTGGGCATAATATTTTAGTGTGTGTGTGTGTGTGTGTGTGTGTGTGTGTGTGTGTGTGTGTGTGTGTGTGTGTGTGTGTGTGTGTGTGTGTGTGTGTGTGTGTGTGTGTGTGTGTGTGTGCGTGCGTGCGCGCGTTGATGAAATATGTTTCGGAAGTCATCCAAAGCAATAAGGTACTAGCGACAAGGAGAAAGTGGAAAACACTACTAGCATCACATCATTGTTAGCGTCTGCATTCTACTCGACCTTCTTGCTTAAGTGCTATTTGTAGAATGTTATAACGGAGTCTATTGTTAGATAAAAAGCAAAAACTAAAGTCATGAGGTACCACTATTGCTTGACAATCTGCTAAAAAGTATTGTAATTCTAAATTTAATGGTAGAAATTCTCAATTTAATGGTAGAGATTCACAATATCGTTGCTTATTTAGCTTTCTGAAGAAAGCTACTACAATTAGAATAATATGATCTACTTCGACTATTTGATACTTCAATAAGATGTTTTGTTTATGCAAAGAGATAGAATGCTTCTGGATATTCTGTAACGTAGTATATGTTTCGGTCAATAGAAAACAATATTTATATTTTATCATATATGCATTTGAAACAAATAAAACTGTAGATGAATTGATTTTAAATGAATAATATACAAAGTCGCATTTTAAGCGTGGGGATATTTCCTTTTCTCAATCCATAAATAATGATATTTATATTTATATTTATCCAAAGATCATATATTTTTAATATTTATAATACCCAAATTTAGTGTAGCATTTTGATATACGCAGATCCAATTGTTTCTATGTTGAATAAATTAGTTTCTTTATTTTATTTAGAACACATCTTTAAGCTGTTTTTTCTTTATATGATCAAACTTTATGAAATGATTTATTATCAATAAATGTCACTCCTGCCTTGTCTGACGAACGATATAAATCTTTCTTCGAGCGTTTGGATGTATTACTCATATAAGTTGCGATATATTTCCCTATTGTAGAGATTGTGAGATAATGAATGTAAATATGATTATATAAAATATATTTAAAATTTTTTTAAGATTAAGAAATAAATATGGAGGAAGTTAAACTGATCCAAAGAACAAATGTCAGATAAAATGAATCGACGAATGAAAATGATTTAAGCACTTAAGTGGTTTTCATTCGTTTTCGTTTTTTCTCAGAAATTTGCTTTTCTGGGAACCTGTGTTTCTCATAAAGGATATATCTAAGAAACGCAAGTTTCTTGAAAATAGTAGGTATCAGCCAAACTTAAATATTGGCGTTATGTAAAATAGTACAATTTCAATAATTTGTTTGAATTAGTTTTGAACAGAGGTCGCAACACACGCGAAAACTTAGCAATGTTCTATATTTCGAAATATGACATTTGTATTGATATGGGTAATATCAATAGTTACCGTTAAATCCAATGCACGCACGCACGCACGCACACATACACACAACACACGAACGAACGATCGTTTATATAGGTGTTTTGTCTGTACAAACATTTGCGTCATTATCAATATTCTGTTATTATTCTTTCAAGGAAAATTTATACTGGGTAATTCCCACTTAGCAATAATAAAAAATAAGTTCGTATTTCATTTCAGTTGCAAAGATTATGTAAAACCAGTAACTCTTGGGTCAGCGATCAGAATTTTACTGACATCGTGATCCAACTGATTACCAAAAATTCTTTCTCCAACTCAACTCACCACTTCTATAATTTAACCTTTACCTCTTTAAACTGAGGATTTTTTGTACCAATGTAATTTTGTTCTTGAGAACCGAGTATTTCAGCTGTTTCTATGTTTAATAAAAACAAAAATGCTTCATTTCATGAGGTAATGCCTCCGTGTTACCATGACAACAATAGGTTCTGCTTGTGCCTGCTGGATGGTATGTGATAGATTAGCACATGAAAGTTTCTATTGTTAGCTGCACCACGTGTGACACGCCGCAAAAAAAAAAAAAAAAAGAAAAATATAGAAAAAAGTCAAGCCTTCTGTAGCTTAGTGTTAAACGCCCGCCACTGCTGCCAAAAGTTTCGTATTTCGGTTCAACTTACAAAAACGTTATGCAGCAAGGGGTGTAGCTGGTATAAAATAGTGATTAGTGACAAAGAAACCTTTATATATTAATTCTTTTGAATTGAAAATAATAATAAGAATAAGAATAAGAATAAGAATACCTTTGCAAGGCCAATTTCTTAGAGATACTGAGGACAAAATTGACATGAACAAGACGTGGCAATGGCTACAATATGGATATATTAAAAAGAAACAGAAGGATTTATTCTAGTAGCTCAAGAACAGTCATTACAAACTAATGCAATGAAATCAAAAATTTTAACATCAATAATAACAGCAAATCCAGGTTATGCGATCAGAAAGATGAGACGGTAGAACATCTAATCTGCATGCAGCAAGATTTCTCAAACTGACTACCGCCATGATCAAGTGGCCAAAATAATTCATTGGCACGTATGCAAAAAATATGGCTCTTCTACCTCTAATAACTGGTGGCAGCATAAAATAGAGAACACAATAAATCGGACATCAAAATTATCGAATATCGACAAGTTTGGATTATTGATATCGCAGTACCCAGTTATAATAACATTAACAACAGAGAACTGGAAAAAATTACTAAATATCGAGATCTGGCAATCGAAGTTGGCAGGCTGTTGCTTAAACACACTAAAGTCATCCCAATATCGGTGCATTTCGTGATTTCAAAGAAGCTATCCAACTATTTTCAGCAATTAAACATCAAAGGAGTGACACAATGTGACCTACAAAAAACAGCATTACTTGAAACAGTCCATATTTTACGACGCTACCTGACAGACTATTCTTAGATTCTTCGGTAGAATCTGAATTGTTCTATATCACCAGTCAAATTGTTGTTTAAATCTTGCTTTGACTGTGTATCAGTTATATGAATAAATAATAATAATAACAACAACAACAACAACAACAACAATCATAATAATAAATCACGAAATAGGCGATATCTTATACGCTTTACTTTTAATTTAAAAACTGAATTCTGTAATAATTACTTTAAAAAAAGCTTAACAGTAAGCTAAAGAAAATGTAATGGTCGCCACCATTGATTAAAAATGTGTGTGTGTAGCAGAAATTGCCTTAGTTAAAACCTGACCTAATGATTCATTAAGTTTTTACTTAATGTTTTACATTAAGGTTTTACTATACTATGTTAAAACAAATAAAAAATAAACATTTACAATAATTCAATATTTTATGGTGAAGTTCAGTAGTAACAACAATACCACCGAAAACCACTGATGATTTTGAAAACAGTCTGCTTGACAATGGGGACCTTAACAATGCATTAGTTAAATAGAGGGTTTTCGAGTTCGCGTCTTTTTATTATTAGGATATTGAGAAGTGCAGATATTATACATATTATTAGACTCAACAAACACATAGAGTTATCACCATTATTTTTTTCTTTACATTTATGTACAGAATGCCGGATATATTTATATATCTTAAGATTTCAAACGAAATACTGTATACGGTATTTTAATTCATGAAGCATTTTATACCAATCTCACAATGACCCTTAGCTACCCAGTGATGAATTTAATACAGTGGATAAGCTAAAGATTCAAATTCGAAAATGCCGCTCTGGAAAGATCAAACGTGAAGTTTTTTAAAGCTGCTTCAGTCCTCCTACAAGCGGCGTAGCTGCATAGCCTCACACCAGGTTGGGATCTTCTACCTAAACATTTCCGTAAAAAGAATATAAACAGTATCTGTAATTTCGTCTTTTATTTTATTTTCTTTTCCTAAACTATCATTAAACTCTGTAATATGTGAAAATAATGTGGAGATGTCAGACAGTTTCGGTTGTCTGTAGCCACCTTTATAACAAGAGCTGTGATGCAGTACATAGGTGAAAACAGAGAATGATATTTAGTAGTCTAGAACATGCTAGTGAATGTTTGTTGTTTATTACAGTTGTACTGTAATACATAGTCAAAAGAACACACAGCTCGCTTTGATTGGTTATACTTGGATTGGAATCGCTTCAACAACTGGAAAAATTTTACACCCGCCTTTTAACTAAATGTTGGTTTAATGACCACAATGCATTATCACATTAAAGAAGAAAATCTAGTGGGGGAAAAAGTAATGGAATTAAAGCAGAACATCTTGATACATTCAAAATAATTGCTAATACTCCGCCGTTGTTGTTTTTTTTTATTATTAATTAAGCCTTTAAAGAAGCCAAGGAGGAACAATGTGAAAGGAAACAAAATCTTCAAACAAATTGCGCAACAGTGCTTAGAAATTATACTTGTTAAGGAGAAAAAGATTTGTTTCGGATCAAATAATGAACTTTAAATTATCTGCACGGTCAATGAATGCAAATTTGGGGCACTAAGTTGCTAGCTGTGAATTTTCCTATTAGTCCATCCCGTGTTGGTCATTATCTTTTCTAATTTCCGCCACGTTGCCAATGGCACCAGATAAGGAGGTAAAATATATTTTCCCAGGAGAGTTCGTTGCCAGGCAACACCAACAGTGAAGGAAATGGGTATGCGGGCAACTCATCTGTTAATCCAGAAAGCGTCATTTTTAATTTGCCACTGGCAGACCTGCTCTCAGTTATTACACAAACTCCACTGTGGTCGTGAATACCAAGAATATTTGCCAATCCACAAAGATTTTCCTAATATATATATATATATATATATATATATATATATATATATATATATATATATATATATATATATATATATATATATATATATATATATATATATAAAAGTATACATTTGTGAATACCTACTGATAGATGTTATTCGTATAGTAGTTAAAACAGACCTTCAGAATTCTATTGAAAAGAAAAAAGAATTTATTTGACTCATAACTGATTTATGTAGCTATACGAAATGAAAGAAGAAAAAATTGAACTTTATTTTCAAAGCTTAGATAATCTTTCTTTTCAGTACATTTCTCTCAGGGAAAAAAATCCATCAGAACTACCACACATTTATATGAAAAGCTTTCTTATAAATGTTCAGTCGATCTCAAATATAAATGAAGGAAAGTAGAGCAATTCCCAGGAAATATATAAGTTGACCATCGTTGTCCTGTACAGTTTCAATGCACGCCATACGGCCAATGCCTGAAAAACACAAACAGAGTAAATTCCTCAAACTCTTCCTTATTCAGGATTGGTGTAAGTTCTATTAATGACGCCGCCTTCCATGGATGACTTTCGCACTTTCTTCCTCTTCTATCATATGAAAACTTGGCCTAATCAGTCAAATTTAAAATATAAACGACAACTTAAAGAATTTTCGAATTCCTTCGTAAATCACCAATTCATCTTAAGGATACGAGAAGCTGTTATTCACAACAGGAACATATACTTTTAACTCTATTTATTGAGCGCTAGCCTCACTTTTAAAACCTCATATTTTACAGTTACAGTCATCATATTTTATAAACGTGACTCTACCAAGTGCTTAATACTCATGTATGAATATCAATCCTACTCTGATGATACCAGAGTCGTAAATGAAAATAATAAAATGTTACTTTTTATTTCAAGTCTAGTCTTCTTTCCATAAATAAGTATTCAGTAAATGTATAATTTCTCTGTGCACTAGCCATGTCATGTGAATCCGTATATTGAAACATTATTTTAGTTACGATTAGTCCGCACATTAAACAAAAGTTTAGCTAGTACTTATCCTTTTCTTTGAAATATTCCCAAACGATTTCGGTAGGTCTGGATTCATCCACTGCTATACTGTTTAATCCTCTAATAAGAACCAGATTCTTTTTATGCCAGTTGCCCTTCAAGACTTCGTTCCTTAATAGGAAATGCCAGAAAGAAAGCAGACCAGCTCAACTTCTTTCTAAATAGCACCGTCAATTGGTTGAAGGTAGAACTAAAACCGTATTGCCCAATTTCCTGTTTTGAGATTTACTCGCCTCAATCTGCTGAAATTGCTTCCCATTCAGGAATTCTTATTCGGTTTTGAACACCAGAGCTAATCTTTCCTTTCTATGATCCGTATTACATGGATAAATTATGCTATTCTTACTGTAATACTTATGCTGGTTCTCTGTGCTAGGATGGCGATTATCTTCAACCAAATCTGCGTGGTCGTTATGAGGACATATTTTTTTATTAAGCACAGCCTGAGATTTTTTGGTATGATAAAAATACAAGTAACTAACAATATCATGATTATTCAAAATGAATTTATATAAATAACAGACAACATTGCGGAGACAAAAAATTATATATATTGAATAATAGCCAACATTCTTTGTTTACTATTTTTATTTTTTATTTTAAAGTTTATAGTTTTCATTCATACGCCAATTTATCTTCTATTTTTCGCATTAATCAATATTTTGGTTTATCCAATGGACATTGGTTACATTAAGGGGTGTTAATTACAAAACTACAGTATCTTTATAGCGGAAAAAAAATTTACCCTGATTTTACTGTAATTTAAATTGTTTTCTATGTTTCGTAATATGAAATTCGATATATTAATATTTGAACCAGGATACTAACAATAACACAATGTTGTTAAAACTATTTCTTAACGAAAAAAAACAAAGAGTAAAAGATTGGGAAATAACAAAAAAATGGCGCCACAAAGCGATAGAGTTAGGAATTGAAGCAAAGCGCCTGCCTTTGCTTCAAAGGTAGAAATGAAGGGCACATAGTACTCTGCACTTTTTGTATCAAAATTATTACAATGTAATTATTTTATCGTATTATTTAAAACGATGATAATGAATACATGAAACTGTCCATTAGTCAAAGAGGCCTTCTCCCCTCCCCCCTCCAGCGAATTATATCTTATTAGGGAGTTGAACGTGCCGAGGTCTCAGACCCTACTATTATTAGACATGATGCTCGACTGATAACAAGGTTCCAGTACGGTGGAAATGGATTATATCCTTTTTTTTAACATGTAGCTCTCAATATCGAATACTTTCTTCGAGAGATCTTTTTTAACAATGCGGGAACAAAGAATTCGGGACAAGCCTGGCATCTTCAAAAGAAAAGTCACTTCTATGTGATACGGAAATAATATTGTCCCATGTCTAGTTCGCACTCTTTCTCTCTCTCTCAAATGCTTTTAACGAAGTGAATTTTCGTTTTTGTTACTGGAATATACAGCAAAAACAGTTGAACAAGACTTATTAGAACAACAGAAAACGTATTCGTTCTCAACGGAGGAAAATCTTTTAAAAATCTTTTTTAAACACTTTTAATAAAACATGGGTCTTGTTTTAGCATGCAATTTTACTTCAAACTGAACGTGTACACTTAGAAGTGTATTTTAAAAGAAATTTTATGTTTAGCAAAAAAAAATGGATATGTTTTATAATTTTTGCATAACTTCACCTAAAAAAATATGTGATCGATATCTTATTTATTTAAGTTAATTCGAGTTGAGAATTTTCCTTTGTTCAATTAACACTGTCGATCGATCACATGTGGTACATCTCTTTTAACACGCAATATTTTTTAGAATTCAGGAACAACAGAATGAGAGAGTTCTCTGAGCCCTTGATTTTGTTATCAGAAGTGCAAAGAATGGTTTAGTTGCGCTTCTAATTTCCTATTAATACCAACAGACTAATAAGTGTAATTAGCGAGGAAGTATGTTTTATCTTTGCGAGGATTTCTCTTTTTCTTTTTTCTCTCCAACTCACTTTCCTTCCTCTTTTTGATTTATCAACTATTCCGCTGAATTTCATTTTATCATTATTTTCACATTGTCTACAGACACTAACATAGGAATGAAATACAACTATATTGAAAGCTTTAATTATAAGATTAAATTTCCTTTACCTATTCCACCTTAGCTACGTTGATTTTAATGCATCGATTTATTATAAATAAAAAGAAAAACGGGCTTCGAATTTTATTTCTCTAAAATTTGCATAAAAAATTTAAAAAATAATGATAATAATAATTCGTTCTTGTAGTCTATGTATATTTCATCTTCTGAAATATGCAGAATTTGGTCTGATCTTTAATAATTAAATAAATTATACATTAAATAACATATTGACTAATACAATGCGCATGGGCGGGCTGCATTATTTAATTGTTGAATTTGCTGTTGTGTTGTTCTTCAAAAATCTGTATTTTGATTGGTGGAAGAAACATGGATATAATTTAATAACGCGCGCTATTATTGTCGATAAAAAAAAACCACACATCTGTGCATAAGCTACTAATTGTTGGACATGACACAGTAAACATACGTTACAAATGTTCCTTCTGCTCCATATATCACTCTCAGCCCTCACGCGGTTCAGTAGCAAAACCCGTGCCTTCATGCTACTGTCACTCCAACAAAAGTCAACATCGCGCTACGGCTCATTTACTGCCGACTCGAGGATGACGACAATTCTCCTCCCTCTTCTGGAAGCATAAAAAATAAAATAAAAATTTAGAGATTAAAAAAAATGCTTTGTTCTGATGATAGTTTTATTATTTATAATAACTCGTTTAGGCTTTTTAATTATCAATAATTTTTTATTTGGCTCTCTGTGAGCAATTATAAGTTAGAAGAAAAAAATGACGCAACTTAACATTATTTTATTTGCTGTAAAATGGAAGTAAATCAAAAATAATTTTCCTATCCAGCCACCAAGAAGTTGATGGATCCCGCCAATAATATTGGCATGTACCTCATACATAAGTTCGCTGAGTCTGTTTCATGTAAGGTTACTGAAATTCTAAGTTCGATGCTATTGCGTATTGTGCTGCATTTTATTTTGTGGTTTTCTTGTGGTGAAAACACTTAGCATTATTAAATACTGCTCTACAAATGTGTGCGTGTGTGTGTGTGTGTGTGTGTGTGTGTGTGTGTGTGTGTGTGTGTGTGTGTGTGTGTGTGTTAATCATATAACTTAAGACTTTTATTTTTCACCCTAACTAAATGTATGATATAGGAAGTTTAATTCGTCATCATTCTCAAACAGAGCATACGTTTTTTTTTTCTTTTTTTGATATTTCTTAACTTTTTCAAGTAAGATCAGCTATATCTTACATACATCTATAGAATACACTTGGCTTGTTTTCTCCTATCAATGGAAACAATAATCGCGTGTGTGTGGTTGGTGTGCAGGGGAGAAACACTAGCTTACGACTTACCTAATTTTAAATTTTAAGTTATTCTAACAAGTTTCGCGAACCGAATAACAGCACATGCGCATTTTAAATATAAACTTCTACTGTTGTGTTGCTTGTAATCCAAGGAAATCTCTTGTATTAAATATCTTATGGTTTACTCAAAGCTTTCTCCTAAATTACTGATAAATGGCAACCGTATGCAGTTTCGTTGTAGATTTCTGTGTTCAAATTATCTCCATTCATTACTATGAGAAAAGAAATAAAAAATTTCAACCGTCAAAGACAGAGATATTTTTGTGTGCGCAAAGGAATGTACAATAATACTAATTTCCCGTGAACGAGATTTTCAGTGTTCCTCTCTGTGTTCCTGTCTGTTATATGAATATTTAGTTCATTTCGAAAGACCTGGTTAGTGACCCAAATGATCCACAGCGCTCAATAGATATAGACGAAGCCATTTAGTCTGAAAGACCTGAGTTCGATTCTACTCCAAGACGTAAGGAACCTTTATACGGTGTCTTTCGATAAAGGTAATGTAGTTCTTCTCTTTCTTCATTGAAGAAGAAAAATCCAATGAATATTCTTATGTATTTGTTTATTTCTTTGAGTGAATTAGCTTTTATTTTGTAAGAAATAACTTTGCATTTTTTGAAACGTTATTAAGGTTAGGGATTTTTTCACACCAAAATTTTTACCCATTACTAACCCATTGTTAGTAATGGGCTTTTCTTATGGTCTCAATGGTTTTATCACGTCTTGTCTTTGTTAAAGGAAGACCCATTGTTAGTAAAGCTAACTACCAATCCAATAGTACTACTATTGCACCAAGTTTAAAGCAGCTTTGCGTGGGAGAAGTTCAAATTATCAAAATAAATAAAAAATAAAATATATTGTTCGTTGCATTTTTTCTGTATATAGACTGTGAAAATGTTATTTGTTTACATTATTTGAATTCGAATTTGCAACGGATATCGTTATGATTGTTATATTCTTCTATAACTTTCATGGTTTTATTTTTCTTTCTTTCTTTTCATTTTTTATTTTTTATTTTTTTGTTTCTGTTTGTTAAATCATTATGCACAAACATCTGAAGAGGATTATGTGTCTGTTTTTTGAAACGTTATCTGGTTTTTTTTTCCCACTTATTTCCTTCGTAATATCTACTGTCTTAAGTGTATTTATAGTCAGTAATTTTAAGAAGAAGCAGTTTACAACTTGCTGAAGTTGTAAACTGCTTCCTAACTTCTGAAAGTTGTTTACTTAGATTCAGTTAGCTGATCTAACTGAATCTAAGTAAATAACTTTACAATTTCGAAGTCCTTAAAATGTGTTTAACAAGCATACGCACATCGTTTGCTTCGTACTGTTGATATAAGTTTCAAATGTAAAATATCTTTTATTCCATGCACGCTGCCCAGCTGAAAAGATCTTATTTCGTGAGAGTGCACTTAGCAGGTTGAAAATAATGATGTTACCTGCTATAGAGGACTCTACTAGAGATTGGATAATTTTTCTTTACATGGATATTCATAGATGTTTGCAACAAATTTGATAAGAGCTTCTGCTTTTCAATAACAAAGATATGTACAGCATTTAATGTTTAAAAATCATGCTAAACAAATGTATTGTTTAGAAAATACTATCTGTAACTATCTGTAATATACGGATTTTTATATTTTAACTTTTTTGGTGTTTTTAGTTCTTTCATGTGGAATTAGCAGATTTATTAATTTAGATTTAACAAAACCTGCATATATACACACATCACTTGAGATATTTCAATTTATTGAATATTGCATTGAAAATGCATGAAAAGCATTTTAACTAAAATAAACATGTTAAACATAACATTTTAAAACCTGATCTTCACAGTACGTCAAGTTTAGAGAAAGTATTGCCTATGATTTATCTATGTGTAGTAATTATATATAATCCAGTCCTTATAGGAAAATGTCAAGCACAAAAATTCTATATGCTGTTTTGAATAGTTTATTTTTATTCTACAGCCATACGTTCGTTTTGTAAATGATCTCTGCGAGATGTCCTTATTATCTGTGGCTTACTTACTGTCAAACATGGCGTCTTCCATAGAGAAGGCGGATTATTTATGGTTTGAGACCACACAAAGTCGGCAATGACGGTGTCGTTTTCAAATGGAGTATTGAGGGAACTATCGCCCATCTGTCTACGTTTGGCACAACCAATTTAGGAAAAACACGCTTACTTGGTCATCTTCTCGATTTTGACGACTACTCGGAATGATGAAGACGCTGCTCGTGCACATGCCATCTTCTTGATGAATCAGTATAAATGGGCTCGTCTATCGAAACCTGAGGGTATAATGTGTAGCGCACGTAAGTTAGCATCATATTTCTTTTTAAAGAAATGAGAAAAAGAGAACGTGAAGTTCGTTGTTTTTATTAATGTTCTATTTGTGGTTTCGCAGTTCTCAAACCACTTTCAAGTAATATTGAAATAATATCTGCGTTTAAATAGCGGAAATAAATAAAAAACGGTAAGAATTAATAGGAATTAAGAAGCTGAAAGCAATTCCATATATTCAATTGCTTGTGGATACTAGCAAAACGCAGAACGCAGAACATTGTTAGTTAGATGGGTGAAGCACTAATGCTTTTCATATTTCCCTTTGTCTGAGAGGGAGGTTCTTTCATTGAGTGTTACTGAGCTCTAGGTTCGCCCTGTGAGGGCGTTGAGATGAGCTGCATTCAGCAGAATGTAGTTCATCCGCTAAAGGCGGAATACTACAAATATAAAAGAATTCCGAAGCTTGTTTTGATCAGCCGGTTTGGATGATTACTTGCCATGATGAAGAACTTTTCTGCTAGATCGTGGAGAAAGGAGGAAATATAAGGCATATTGACTTGATTTCTCTATAAATCTGGGGGTTTCTTATGAACCATGGAGCATCCAGAATCATCCTCAGGTATTTGTTCTGTCCTCTGCAGTTTTTGAATATTTGTATTCGAGGTATGGCTCCAAGCAGGATATGCATAAGTGATAACTGGGCGTATTACCATCTTATAAAAAGCAGTTTGTTACGTACATCCACTTGCTTCTGCTAGATGTACGATTGACATCCAAAGCAATGCGCGATTGCTTTGGATGTCTTTGAGCCAATGTATTTTATATGATTGTTGTTTTTTGTCAAGAATAACGCCTAGATATTTAACTTCGGTCTGCATGGAATCTTGCCTCCTAATAGATCTATGTCCTTCTTGCTCTGGACCTTATATTTGGAAAACATTATAGCTATACTTTTTTGGTGGTTTAATTGAATCCTCCAATCCATCAGCCACTTTTCTAGTATATGAATACTGCTTTGGAGTCTGCTGATTGTCAGTCGAGGGCTGAGAGATCTTGCTTGTAGAGCGGTGTGATTGCACATAATGCAGTGATGGTTGTACTAGGGTTTTGGGGAATGTCAGCTATGTAAACTGAAAACAACAGTGTGGCCAAGAGAGAGCCCTGAGGCACACCAGCCAGGATCTTGCGTCTAGTTGAGGCAATTTCATTTATTTTGACGTCTTTAAGGTAAGCATCTATTATTTTTATTAGCTTAATTGGTATAAGTTTATAAAGCAGGTCCTGACCTTCATGCCACACCTTCATAATTGTTATGAAGGTGTGGAGTTTTGTGAATCGCAAAATCACAAAACCAATTTGTGATTTTGCGATTTGCTTTTTGTGATTTGCTCAACCAGTCTATGTATCTGTTGTACAGTATTCATATGGTCATTACGGAAAGCAAATTGTTCGTTTGGAATGATTCCTACCTTCTCCGTTTCAGATTGAACCTTGTGAGTATAGCTTTTTCAGCGACCTTACCGAGACAGGGTAGGAGGCTGATAGATCTATAGCTTGCTGGTAGTTTTTTTTTTTTTTTTTTCAATCTTTTTGATAGGGTTGATGTCTGCAGTCTTCCAGGTTGTGGGAAAGTGCTGAAATCTGAAAGTAGCGTTGATTATGTTGACTAAATGAATTACAGCTTTTCTGGGTAATAATTTGATTATTCTGTTGGTGATGTCATCTGGATCTGGAGCCTATTTGTTGTTCAGATGGGCTATAATATTTGTTATTTCTGCTGGAGAAGTAGGTGTGATACGTTCAGAATTGTGTTTTTGTTGTCTTAAGACTTGCTTGACACGAAGGTGAATTTTATAGATAAGGTTGATCTTTAAATTTTTATAAGAGGGGTTACATTGTGTTTCCAAGTTATCTATTAACGCTTCTGATTTTTCTTTGTCAGTGTGGGCTATTCCCTCCTTTTTCTGTATTGGCGGTATAAGTTGCCTTTTGGTGCGAAGAGATCGCAAGAATTTCCAGATGGAGTTGTCCTCTGGGTTTAGGTTAGTCAATTTGGTTTCCCGATCAAGGTTTCGGTGCTTTTGAAGAGCTTCACGAACTTGCAGGTTTAATCTGGTTTTTTTTTCTTCTCTTATTAGGTCCATGATTTCCTCGGAGATTCGACTGATCGGGTGAAAGACCGTAGTTTGGGTAACTGAATTTATTGATTTTTTGGACTGTTTAGGTTGTTTACAGCAAAGTCTATCTCCTCTTTATTGTAAATAACAGAGGCTGGACCGATCTGCTCTTGGAGAATTCTAGAGAGTTTGTCCCAAGATATAAATGAGTGCGGAGGAGTGAGTTGCTCGAACGTACCGAGCTTAAGCAGGATGGGACTGTGGTCTGAAGACAGTTTATTCAGTGTTTCCAGCTGAATACTGGTATCTAATGTTTCTGAGGATGACTATGTCAAGTACATCTGAGCTTCCAGCTGGACTGTGATGGGTGGGCTCTGTAGGTCTGGCTATAACTATTGAGTTTTGGGTTGAGTAATTGTTTAGTGTACGACCTTTATTGTTGATTGTGGAGCTGAACCAAGCTGTGGGTTTGGCATTGAAATATCCAGCCATGATAATGGAGTCAGTAGAGCCGAGAATGGAATCCAAACCAGGTGCCAACAGTGGGATGATGGGTGAATTGTCTGAGGCGAAGATTTTGATGCTGTCGGTATTGTTAGTATGAACTTCAATACCTGTTATCTCGAGGTTCTTGGTTTGTGGGTTGGTCAGGACGTTATGGCTTAAATAATTTTTATGTATATGCCTATGGCTCCTCCACCGGCGGTAAATCTGTCTGTTTTATACATCACGAAGCCCCATAATTGGGGATATTAGCTGGCCTAAGATGTGTTTCGTTAACTAACAGTATATCAGGATTGTATCTGTTGTGCACACTTGCAGTTCAAGAATTTTGTTAACAGACCATTAGCATTCCATGCTATTATCATGAGTGAGTTTGGTTTTGAATTTTTTATACATTGTATAGAGCAAAAGAGAATTTTTTATACATTGTATGGATTGGGTTTCTAGATAGAATCTCTTTCTGGAAGATAGTGAGTAGCTTGCTTTGCTGAATTCCTGCATCATGATGGCAAGAGAAGCAGTAAGAACTGATGTTAAGTTGGAGGTGTTTGCTCTTGAGATGAAGGAATCTGATTTTGTGCTGCTACTGCGTATCTTTTGGTCATGCATGAAGGTCGCGTTCCCTCCTATACTACTGAAGGTGAGGTATTTCGAAGAGGATGGCAATCTGCTTGGTTTTTTGTGGTATCATTAAGTGAGGGAGCAGGGTTCAGTCTTGCCAAACCACGATTTTTTGGTGGAAAAGGCACCCCTTGTAATATGAGGTCCTCTCCAATTAGCACAACAGACAGGTGTAGTTCTTGGCTTGAGGCAGGAGCTAGTCTGGTGGCCCTCGCCACATTTTAGGCATCTGTAGGCTGCTCTGCACAAATTTTGAGCATGCCCAAACTTTTGCCATCTATGGCATTGGCCTGCCGATGCTCTTAGATAAATCGTAGACAACCGTGTTTCTCGAAGGAAAAACCTGGTCTCCTCGAAATGAGACTGGCTAATATCTTATTCTGTTAAATGTCTGTGGGCTGTTTAAAAGACAAGTATTATTTTACTGATTGAGCGAATATCTGGGTTATTTAGAAATGAAAATGTCCTCGATTTTCGGCCATTACATAATATTTACAACACTTCTAGATCAAAATACTGCTACAAATGTCAGTGAAAGAAAAGCGTAGACTGTCCACCCAACTACAAAGTGTAGTAGAATAAAACTCCTGAAAATTTCTTAGAACAATATCAGGCATTTATTCAAACCTGGATAATGAATGTTGTAGTTTTAAAATGTCTCATACTTCAGAGTAATTTTAAAAATTGTAATGATTGTAAAGCATGGAAGCAAGCCTGTATCCAGTGTAGACGGATACAGGCTTGCTTATGATAACTGTCCCCACATATTATCATAAAAATTTCTTGCACCTCACTAAAAGAAGGAAGGATTAAATACGACCTGTCTGAATTTCTAGCAAGCTTTGATATCGTACATGCTGAAATGGTGCCCCAAGAAACTTACAAATGAATAGGATAACCATAACAACAAAGAAGCGCAAACATTACCCAACTGTGCATCAACACGTCTGATAAAATATAAAATATATTAACACAGCATGAAATAAAGGTAGCCTTTATCCGTCTACACTGGATGTTCTTATTTTACCTCCACATAAACGACCCCATTATTCACCCACTTAAAATCCCAGCATTCTGCAAAATGTACTTTTCTTACTGTATCCACTTCATAGTAAAGATGGGCCTGTTTGAATAGATCCTTATGTCAGAACATGAACTATGTCGAGAATAAAACATACGGCACGCCTAACACTTCGAACTGTAGATGAAGATTATGAAATACTCTGGAAACAAACCAAGAAATAATGCCTTGAGTTGCATCGAAAATTCAAGGACGTATCAGAAATGTTACGTATCTTTCCACAGTGTACCAGAAAACCAACCTCATTTTAAATAAAATGTAGTCCTCTGTTATGGAACATCTCCATCATGAAGACCTATGATATTATGGACATTGTGCTTTTCTTTCACCAAATTACATCACACGCATGATATTGATGTGCATATAATTGTTGAATTATTAACCATTTATACCTATACTGCTATTTCAATATTGTGTTTTTCGTTTTTTTACTATCTATATTTATATATAGATAATATAAATAAGTGCAAGGATAAAAAAATCAGAACTCCCTGGTGGACACAAGAAGTTAAAGAGGCAGTGAAGGAAAAGAAGAAAGCATATCAAAAGTTCCTGGCAAATAACTCAGTTTTTACTCTTACAGAATACAGAGACAAATGTAAGAAAGCTAAACACTGTGTAAAACTAGCTAAACAAAAGTCATGGGAGGACTTTGGCAAGAATATAGAAAATAAATATCAAGAAGGTGGCAAAATATTCTGGAGGTTGTTGAAGAAGCTTAGGAATGGAGGAAAGAGTGCTGTAAAAGGAGTTAGAGATGATAAAGGTGACATGAAAACAGGAGAAAAAAGATATCCTTGAAGTATGGAGTAATTACTTTGAAAAACTGCTAAATAAAACAAGCAGTGATGACAGCACAGTGATAAAAAACACTGACCAGGCATGCAGTCAGGAATACATATCCATACTTGAAGTAGAAAAAGCCATCAAAGGCTTGAAATGTGTAAAGGCAGCAGGAGCAGATGATATTCGACCAGAAATGCTGAAGTATGGTGGTATAAAAGTCTTACAGTGGCTGCACTGCATAGTTCAGAAAGCCTGGACAGAGGGACGAATTCCCGATGATTGGAGTAGAGCTCTCATAGTACCCATATATAAAAAGGGAAATAAAACTGAATGTGAGAATTACAGAGGTATTTCCCTACTGAGTGTTCCTGGCAAGATCTATGCAAGTATACTTGAGAAGAATTGTGGAAGAAAAGCTTGGTGAAGAACAAGCTGGATTCAGGCCAAATAGAGGCTGTCAGGATCAGATCTTCACTTTACGACAAATAGTCGAGAAAGCCTGGGAATATAACAAAGATCTGTATTTAAGTTTTGTCGATTTGGAAAAGGCATATGACAAGGTGCCAAGAGAGAAGCTATTCAATACGCTGCAGTTATATGGTGTCAATGGGGCATGATATCAAGCAATACTTAGCCTTTATTTGAGTTGTAAGTCAGCAGTTAGAATTGAAGGAAGTACAGGAAGATGGTTTAATGTTAAATCTGGTGTGAGACAAGGATGTACATTATCCCCTCTGTTATTTGTTATCTATATCGATCACATTATGAAGGAAAGTGGTATTAAACCTGATATCAAAATTGGAGATGTTAATGTTAGCTTTTTGCTTTATGCGGATGATGTTATACTTCTAAATAAATCCGTTACAAGTCTGCAAGATTCTCTGACTAAATTGAATAGCTGTTGTAATAGATATGGTATGAAGGTCAGCAATAAAAAGACAAAGACAATGAAAATAGGCAGAATCATTGAAAATGTCAACTGTGTTGTGAATGGAGAACCTGTGGAACAAGTAAAACATTTCAGCTACTTAGGCACGATTTTTAGTGAAGATGGTAAATTAAATATGGAAATAGACAACAGAATCAACAAAGCTGGTATGGTAGGAAGTCAATTGAATAAATTCATATGGAGTAAGAGAGAAATTAGTCGGAACACTAAATTGGCTGTATACAAGACAGTGTTCAAACCAGTTTTAACTTATGGATCTGAGAGCTGGGTCAGAAGTAAAACTCTTGACCAAAGACTAGAGACCGCAGATATGAGAGTCCTGAGAAAGATTCGAGGCGTGAACAGATGGCATCAATGGCAATATCATATTAAAAATGAGGATATTAGGAAAGAACTTGACATTGTCAGCATCCAGGAATGCATTAGCAGAGCTAATCTCAGGTGGTATGGTCATTTAAATAGAATGGGAGAGGAAAGATTAGCAAAACAAGTGTTCTCTGCCAGGTTAGCAGGAAAACGACCCAGAGGAAGACCAAGATATAGGTGGATCAATACGGTACAAAGTGCCTTAGACGATAGAAATATAAGATCTGATAATGTTGGAGTCTTGACAAGTGACAGACTGATTTGGAGAAAATTGTAGATAGGAAGTTAGTAATGATGTAATTTTTTCATGTAGTACTGTCATATCCTGTACACCCCTTGAGGGTACATGGCAGGAATTTGATGATGATGATGATGATGATATTTATATATTTCTCCTGAAGAAGCACATTGAATATACGCGAAATCTGGACTAGTAAGATATTGATACGCATCAAATTTGGATAATTTTGATTTATTATTACTGCGTATTAATATCAGCGATTCTTAAACATAGAAGCTTACTTACCAATCTATAATCTTACTTATTACCTGTTTTATACTCTTTACAAATAGGTTGCCAGTTTCCTCTCTGAGAGTATCATCGATTACTTGTCATCATGGATTGGTTCCTTTCTCCGGATACTTTTGCCCACTTTCCTTCCTATTTGCATAGATATAAAGGAGGAAAGACATAGGCAAAATTACAGATACTGAAGTACTCCAGCTTTCTTTCATTAACATCGGTTCTTATCTGTTGTTGCCACCACTTTTCACCTTGCCAACTGCTACCTCTGTATAAATATCGAAGCTAATTCAAAGTATCAAACTCAGAATACTCCTCTTCAATTTGTGTCCAAGCACAAAAAAATTTATCTCACAATATTTGTGCTACCCAGGTAATCACTTGCCTTGAGTTGCATCGAATATTAATACCCAGGTACATTTGACAGAGTAATGTTTCGATAATATATACATTTTGAGTAGAATGACAAGGGATAACACGTTTTGATTTTTTAACTAATAAATACGGAAATACATTCAGATAGACACGTGACACCACTTGAAGAAAGGGGGTTTGAACTGCCCGGTTCTACTTTTACGCGATTTTTTTAAATATGTAGGAATTTTTTTTAGAGATTTCGACAATTAAAAAAAAATCGCAGATGAAGCGCATAGCTTAGAAATATCGAAAAAAATTAAGGAAAAGTTAAGTATGTAATAAATGCAGAAAATTACTAATTTTATGCATTTATTATATTTATTATGAATTAATATATCTATACATAAGTCTATTTTATCATTTACTACCATAAAATATACACAAATCTATTTATAAAAAGATAAAAGTTATCAAAACTTATGCAAGCAAATACTTACAGACTGCACATGGCCATTTGCAAGCTAGAGAAATGTAAACAAACGTAAATATGCAGTGTTAAATCATAACTGCATAAAATTAACTGTTACAGAAAGTTTTTTACCTTGGGTATATAGTATATTAAAGATACCAAGCAATTTTATTAGCTAGGTTTTAATCCTTTACCACCTTTACCATGAGTTGCCTCAGTATAGCACTACTTGTAAGAGTTGCCTCGGTGTGGCACTACTTACAAGAGTTGCGTCAGTCTTGCACTACGTGCTGGAGCAAACTTCACATACTTGTCTGTTTGCTTACTTGGGAAAAAGGATTAAAACCTAGCTGATAAAATTGCTTGGTATCTTTAATTAACTGTTATAATTAGTGAATTAGTTAAATTAATTAATTATTATAAAATAAAAATTTTATAACGATTCATTCATTAGTGTATAAGCTAAGCTACCTTCACCAATCATATTGATTGCACTAGGCTACGATCAAACAGCTGCTTTTCGTTATGAATGCATGAATCGTTATACCTGTAAGTAAATATGAATTTCTTTTTCACATTATCTCTTCATTTTTGATGTCTAGTATTAGTAATATGTATAACATCTACAGTGTTTTTTATCTATTAAGATAATATTGATGTAGATACTAACATACGTAAGATTCTTCTTATAAACAGACGACGTAAACTTATTTACTGACTGATTTTCATTTTCAATCGTTTCCGACCGTAGGTGACTTTGTAGGCTTTCCCTACAAACCATTCCTAGTGAGATTTTCACAGGGTAGTTCATCATTGCTTCCCCCCCCCCACACACACACAATTTTATCCGACTATGGCTGGGATTCATGACTGTAATCCATGAGTGTTCACGGAGCTGGTTGGTGAAAAAAAAAAAAAAAAAACTATTTCCGTATGACACTGGCTAAAGGTTCCTCACGTCACTGACTCCAATCGAAACCAGGTCTTTCCGTCCAAAGTGTTAGCTGAACCTCCTTAGCTGAACCTCCATAGCATCGTCTATACTGACTGAGCTATGGAGGTTCAGCTAAGCTTATGGTAACGATAAATACTGTAAATGTTTTTTCACTTCCTCATGAATTTCTTTAATAACAATTCTTTTCCTCTAGCTTACTTTATTATAATACTATAGTATATAATACATATAACATACAAAATATGTGTTAATCGACTGTCTATGTTATCGGTATGACTTCCTGTCAACAGTAGGCTATTAGTAGTAAAGTTTTTTGGGGAGTCAAAAGTTATACGCGGATTTCTGAACAACGCGGTGGTCGGTGCCCCAAACCCTCGGTGTTTCTCAAGGACCAACTGTAATTCGATTAGCAGAATGAAAAGCATCACTCCCACCATGAAATTATCTAGAAATATTCCGTGCAATCGCCGGTATTGTTCCAGTGGATTCTACCTATTTAGATACAAATGGAGGTTTGCTTTGTCACGTTGTCCATTTCTGGGTAATTGAATGAGAGTATTTGACAAATCTATCCCTATGGAAATGCGAGTGGAATATACTCTAGCATATAAGATGCCTTTGGGCTTCGCTGCCATTATAGATTTTTCTTCTTTGCTTTGTTACTTCTCAGTTGGTTTTAGGTCTTGCTGCTTATTAATATAAGAGTACTTTAAATCTTCGTTGTTTTGTCTGTCCTCTTTCTTTCCTTTCTGCTCATTTGATATCCACTCTACCGATCGAAAATCAAAACTTAAGATATCTTAAATATTGATATAATTGCACCCCTCCGAGATAAAAGTCACCTATCAAACTATCTTTCACTGCCATGACGTTCTTTAAGAAATAACTGACCTGAGATCAACATGCAGAATCAAATTCATCACCGTTCATCAACTAATCGGTGACTTATCCATATCGATTCCGTCCTTCTATCTACCGCGGATCTAGTAGCCGCCTTTATACGCCTTTCGGCACGAGAATAGAACACGGATCTCAGATAATCGCTCTTCATTTTTCTTTAATTACTCTTCGACTTTGGAATAGGTCCACTTAACAAATTACGAACTTCTCTTCTGTACTGTTTTCAAATGAATATCAGATTTCTTCTCTCAGTGCACGTCATCAGATCATTATGGATGGATTGCTCTCTTCAGATTTCTCCAACTAGTGTTGGAGTTTATGGCATTCTATACATTTCCCCGCTATTATTCCTATAGATAACTAATCTTGTTTCGCTGTTCAAAAATCCTATTTCTAGTTTTTCTGATCTCTACGATCCTCTTCATTTGAAAAGTCGTGTTGTGTTCAAGCATCCCAACCTTTAACACTTTCCATATCACTGCCTTAAACACTAATATGCAGAGAAATCCTTCGACACTTTTTCCCATTACACTAAAAAATGTCCTCTTGTTTCAGGCTAAACATACATTACATTTAATTTCCCACTCATTTGATAAAGCACGCTCATATCCCTAAATAAGATCAAATTTCTCGTTTTCAAGTTATTTACGCCTTTTATGGCACAAACACATATCACCACAATATCAGTCATACGGCTAATAAGTATATAAAAAAATCCCCAAATCATATTCATGGTGGCAAACTCCCCCTAAATTCTTGATGATGATAGAATGAAACATTTAGGGAGAGTATTTTCAAGAACATAGTTCTTCTCAACTAGCTTCCATCATCCTCTATCTTGTTCTAAGGCTGTAATAACATGACAAATGCCGATAAATCAATATCGATTCACAGTCTGACTTCAAGCCTATCGAACCAATTTTTCATCTTCTTCTTTCATTCCATCAACTTCTGCCCTCAGGAAGATTCTTCCTTACGCTTTTCCAGGACTACAACTTGATGACTGTTCTAGAAACAAAATATTATGGTGTTTTATTATTTTCAACTATTTGTAAACATACGGTATATTAACATTTTCTGTGGGATGTGCATCTTCTTTATGTGCGGAAAATATAACAACGTGGAGAAATCACATTTAAAAAAAAAAAAAAATTCAGTACAATCGAAATAGAGCGATTTCGTATTTCTCTGGTAAAACGACATCTGCTTACTAAAGAATCAAATATAAGTTCATTGGATAACATTTTTCTTCCGCTTTACGTGCAGTCGGAAGTATTTTTGTTTATAAAGTTTGGACTTAAAATCTTACTCGTCTCAATTCATACACCATTTCTGGTTTGTTTAGGACACAATGAAGCTTTTTTAACCCAACGTTTTTCAAAGAAAAACTTTCATTTCACTAAAATATATTATAATAACAAAGTGAGATGAAAGTTTTTCTTAATCATCATCATCATCCTTTCAGAGACTTAGGCCTCTTCAGGTGGCCTCTTATTCAATGTTGTGTTGTTCGTCCCTTATTTCCACCTTCCAACTGGAAGGCATAGCAGTATCATTTAGGGTTGTCTTGAACTGTCCATTCTTTCGACATGTCCAATCCACTTTGGAATTCATGTATTTTGTCCAATGCTGAGTCCATTTTTAATTCTTTACTTATATCTGTGCTTCGTTTTTGTCCCATAGATTAAAACCTGTCGTTCTTTGTAGGAATTTTATTTTTTCAGTTTCGTTTTTTTTTCTTTTTGCAGTTTTAATGGCCCACAATTCATTTCCATGCAGTAGAGAAGGTCTTGTTACAAATTTATAAAGTCTTATTCTTGTATTCTTGGGACTTCTTTAAGTTTGAAAATATGATTGATCATCCCTATTATCTTTAAGAAGTTTGAAACTTTAATATTAATGTCAGCTTCTTTTTTATATGATGTAGTTCATAGAAGGTATTTCAAGAAGTTAATTTGTTCAAAAATTTTATTTTCAATCATGAAAATGTTTCGTCTCAAGAAAGAGGGAAACTGCTCAAAAAATACGTGCAGACGGCAATTGTTTCTATAACTGCTTCCGCCTCAAGAAACCTTTCTTTAACAACAAACATGGTTTTCTACTGGAACCCCAGTTCAGTTGGGTTCATAAATCAACCGCCTCTTATAGCACTACTTACACAATTAACGCGTTACACCAGCAATATTTAATGATATTGAAAGTAAGCAATTCTTCTAATTGAATAATACAATTTCTTTTCAACTCACTCCACTGTTGATCATATCAGTGTCAATCTTTCTTCATACTTTTTTATTTCCATATGTTATGTTTAACCAAAACTGCAATGACAGTCATTCACATTTCTCAAAACTTTTAAAACAAGATTAAACCCAGGTTTAATCTCGTTTAAATCCAGGTTTCAAAAGGAAACGGAATATGTTCGACTCATATTTCTATATGAATCACACCCAAGAAAGACTGCAAGCTTATAGTATATCAGTACCATGTTTTAAGTGGGGGTTGGATAATCACGAAACCCAGATCTAAAATTCAAATATGCAACAAAATTTTCAACCCACTTAAAGTCTCTAATAATTTTCTCTGTCTTAAAAAGTATTATTATATAGAGTATCATATTAAATATCAAAGGAATATCAAGAAAAAATTATAACTCGGTTGTTGTTCATGGATAAATTTGCAAATGCTTCTTAAGTACGTGTATTTTATCTTTAACGCTCATATCAGTAAGCGGATTTTACATCTGGAAAGGGTTTTATGTGTTTGAGAGTGACTTCCCAAATAGGTAATAAATCCTTTCACGAACCATTAGAAAATATTACGGTATCCCTTAAAATCCCTTTATCTTCTCCACCTCTAAAACACCATACCTTCTTCGAGCCTTCAAAGCTCATTTTGTATTGACGGATACGTTTAGATGAATTAGTTAAAATCAAATGGGATGGTTAATTAAGCTAACGTAATACTTTGATAGGACCATCAAACCACCCTTTTAGTTGAAAAGACCTTGGTTCGAATTCTTCCACCTAACTCACCTTCATATGAAGGTGAGTTAGGTGGAAGATTTTTTCTGCAGGAATCTCGATTTTTATTCCTCAAAAGCAAACAGGTTAGAAGAACAATTTATACACATAACACATAGCGGTGCCATCAATGTCTTTGTTGTTTGGGCTATAATTCCAAACACCAACACCAACAAGAACCGTTTCTCCTTCAGTTTTCCCCCAGAGCTTACAAACTACAATTCTTCAAGCAAAACGTAAGTTTGTTTTCTGTTGATTCTATAATCCATACTGATCATAATGTTTTCCAGGATATAAAAATCTTCCTATGTGAAACTGTATTAAATATTCTGATATCGACATGCGATGTAATTGTAATGCAGTATTGCTAGTTTATAACGTTAGTTATGGTTTGAAATTAGTAACAAAATAATCATATAATTTAGTTTTATAATTACGTGGGTTATTAAATTAACATACTTATTGGCAATGGACTTTTGTTGACATCAGAAATTAACTTATTAAGTTTAACGACGGAAGGAAAAAGAACATTTCCCGTTCCTCTTCCTTTCAGAGTCGTAACTCATTGAAATATTTATTGGATGAGTTATATACAAGATTACAAACTAGATAGAGGGCGTACTTGGAAGAAGCGAAGCGCGCAATTTCAAGTATAATTTCGAGATTATGTAGGAGAGGGTATGTCGGGAATTTACTTTCATTGTGAGTAGCTCTGAAGAAATTTTCGTTTAAGAAATTTATTGCGAGAAATGGTAAAATAGTGGAAGAAAAATAAAAGGAGGTTTACTATATTGATGAAGTGTAGACCTAGCATTTCTTAAAGAAGAAATTTAAAGAAAATTAACTGCGTCGAAAAGGAATAAAAGTACATTACGTCTATAGATTAAGTCATATATCTAGTCAGAAAATGCGCTTATGTTTTTAAGCATATAAAATAAAAATACTTTTCTTGACTCTTTCCTATTTCAAAATGTATCGTTATGTCCTCTATCACCTTCATTACATTTTTTTTTCTACTAACAAAAGTTTCAAAGATATTTTTTGAAACATTTCTTGCCTCATTAACCATCTTCTTCTTTGTTCTTCATGTGTTCAATTTACGTAACCTCTAAGCTTGTCTTTTATGCAGTTTGTAATCTCAAGTGACCCAGAAGTCTTTTATACGATCAGGAAATTTCTTCGAAGCAAATAAAAAGGGGATGTAAATGTTTCAGAAAACATGTTTACGTTTGCTTCCAGTAATTTTAATTCATACCGATAGAGAAACACCATAAGACTCAATTTTCAATCAGAAGGCATCATTTTATACAACCATATGTTTACAAATCGTCCATCAAACACTAATAGCTATAATGGAATTCTATTACGGGCTATTTTTATAGTTTGCTTCTGAACTTCAGCTACAAAATCTCAGTTTTCTGAGTATTAGCTTTGTGGCCTCGAGATGTTTGCGCACATTAAACTTTGTAACAAGACTTTATTTATACAGTGCATGAAATACAAATGTTTACCACTATTCAGTCAAGTAAGCCTGAAACTATCACAGGGGAAAAATACTGTTTGTACCTTCATATTCAAATATTTTCATTTAAAGTGATTAAATGGAACGTGCTGTTTAAAAAATTCCTGTCAAAAAATTGAATAGATTATCAACATTCCATTTGCTTCAAGCTGTATTCATTCCTGAAGGGCGCTTTTTCTTAATAATTGCACTAATCGTCACATAACTAATCGTGCAGTACAACTTTTTTTGAAATCATTCTTTGGATATTCCTATAAAATTTCTGAACGTACATGTTTCCATAAGGATGTTTTTTTTTTTTTGAAATCTTGGAGTTAGTTTGCAATTTGACATCTTCGCCTCTTAGCACTTTTTTTAGGTTTTACTTTTGGAAAGTTATTTTATAAAAAATACTCCTTATGTTCAATAATTATTGCTTGGTATTATTTCCTGGTATGGCGAATTTATTACTGAAAATTTGGTCTTCATGGCTTGAAATTACCACTCTTCTAATAATCAAATGTTTGTTTGTAGTCTCCGTTAAATGTACTCCTGTAAGCCAATTTTTCAATACCAATATACTAATAACAGCCTCTTCTCTCTCTCTCTCTCTCTCTCTCTTTCACTTTAAAAACAGGGTAGTCACTCTTCTTGTTGCTCTGAAAGTTTATTATTTTTTATCCTAAATAGTTTATTCTAAAATAGCCAATACTAGTCGAAGATCCAAGCATTAATAAATAAATAAATAAATAAATAAATAAATAAAAATAAAAAATAAAATGCAATAACTCGTTCTGTAAACACTTGTATTTCTTTCTGGTATACACAGAATATAGCATTCGTATTCTTTTCTTGTTCATTTATAATTTTTATTAATAAATTAATACAATAATATGGCTTAAAGGAAAAAAATATTTAAAACAATAGTATAAAAGTAGCAATAGAAAACTCAATTTTAATTCAGCTAAAATGAAAGGGAAAATGGTGTGATAAAGAAAGTGAATTGATAGTAAAGAAAGAAAAACAAATGATTGAAATAATTGAAATAATTGGCTTCATAACCCATGTAATATTCATGCTACTCATAGATACAAATGTCCGCAGGGAATATCATAAAGTAATTAAAGAAACATTTTTACGTAAGCAGTCAAGCAATTTAAGACAATTAGACAATTATTTTAAGAAATTTAGAAATCAAAAACAGATCCACATATGAAAATAGCAATAGTCAACACCAGGAATGGACAAAGATTAGCTTCTAGAGATGAAAACAGATGGAGAGAGAAAGAGAGAGAGAGAGAGAGCGTACTTTAAAAACTCTTAAACTTTAAGAACTTACTTTCAAAAGCTTATCATATCTATCACATGGAAATACTTAAGGCTTAACTAGACGAGGTAGAAGAAAGCATGAAGTACCTCGGACACAAAGGGCCAGCACAGCAATTGATAGAGCGAGTAGAAGCCGAACTCATTAAATATGGTGGTATTAATTAAAGAAAATAATAAACCTCATTTTGGAAAACCGATTCCTTCAGAATGGAAAGAATTATCTTTCCATCATTCCAATAAATATCAAGCATGGTTCCAAAGAAATAGATCGACTTTGAATATATTTTTCTATTATGAACAAGTTTAGAGAAAAATATGATTATAATTACTTTATTCGTATCCCATTTACTAGTTTTAAAAATTGTATGTTGGAATTCTGAGAAAAGAAATCTTTTGAAGGTAATTTAATCAAAATTTGCTCAACTATTAACAGGATTAAAACAAGATGCCCTTAAACTCATCCTGTTTAATTTCGCTTTCGAAAATGTATTAAGCAAATTATAAAAAAGATAACACAAACATAATGTAATATTAGGATACGCAGATGTTTGCGTATTCTGAAGATATTAGAAGACTCAGAAAGGAAATTCTGAAGATATTAGAAGACTCAGAAAGGAAATTCTGAAGATATTAGAAGACTCAGAAAGAATCAGAAGACTCAGAAGATTCAGAAGACTCAGAAGCAGTTCTGAGTTTTCAATTCAGAAAACTCAGAACTGCTTCTGCAGAAAAATTTAGGATTAGAAAACAACCATGATAAAACCGAATATTAAAGTGTGCAGAAACCACAACCAAGGAAGATAATAACAATTTACTTTTGATAATTATAAATTTAAAAATGACACTTCCTTCAAATATCATGGAATGTTAATTGCTCAATATAATAAAATACAATACAAACTATAATATATGCATTCAATACATCTCATCATTCACTACATCATTTATTATTATTAGACCTCCATGGAGTCGAGCACTAATCGAAGAAGGCCACACATCAAACACACCAGATCATACTTTCTCTTAAATTTCTTGAGGAAAGAGAATGAATAAATACAGAAATTTTCAAGAAAACAAATCTTCATGAATAAATTGATGCGGTAGTTCTTTATGATACCACCTTCAAAAGCACCATTCTCACTAG
Organism: Typopeltis vanoorti; assembly: GCF_054136105.1. Classification (NCBI taxonomy): domain Eukaryota; kingdom Metazoa; phylum Arthropoda; class Arachnida; order Uropygi; family Thelyphonidae; genus Typopeltis; species Typopeltis vanoorti. The sequence continues at coordinate 84,681,909 of NC_143556.1, read as the reverse complement.
AAGCACTCAGCAGAATTAAAATAAGAAATATACACTGATTATCTAATAATTGTCATCTTGTATAGAGAAGAAATTCGGAGCCTAAAATGATCGAGAAAATCTTTGCTGATCTTTGGAATTAAAATCCTCGGAAAAGTTTTCGGACATGTAAGAGATAACACAACAGATGAATAGAAAAGATAACTATACCAACTCTATAGTTTCCCACTACTAATTGATGAAATCAGTACTTGCAAATTGTGACGGCTTGGATGTCTAGAAAGAATAGGATTAGAGAACAGCTAAACAAGCGTTCAAGACGAAGTCTGATGGAAAGTGACGTAGTGAAAGAGTATGGAAACCATAGAAAGATAACATCCAGAAAGGATTCGCTGATATTGAATTTTGGACTGGATCACCAGAGCTCAGGAGAGAAACATTATATGGTACTTTCACAAAAAGAAAGGCAGAAGATGAATCTAATCCTATTATAATAAAAGAATAGTATTTTTGCTATAAAGATACACTTTTATCGTTTCATTGCCGCATCTGATCCTAGTCACATGCGCGGCAAGGGTGTTGGTTAGGGTTGTTTTGATTTATCTCTAAGCAACTCTGAGGCCAGTGAATTGCTTTATGAATTTGTCTGTGTGTGTGTGTGTGTGCGTGCGTGCGTGCGCGCGCGCGCGCGCTTCTGGCCGATTTTTTAAGGGAAAACCACGACACCAGTGGTTGGTGAGTAGATCGTTAAAACTTTAAGCTTAATTAAGAATATGTTTGACGAGTAACTAGAAAGGGGTGGTTTGCTTCGAACACAGATTACCTTTGCACAATTTGAGTTTGAGACTTTCTCTCAATAGTGCTTTCAGCATTTTATCCAACCATCTGAAGCTAATCGTAATTAGCTGATGATTTAAATTATTAGCCATTTACTATTAGCTGATAATCGTTATTGGCAACCAAAACTAAGCTATGTTACTTTGCATATAATATACGAGATGAAAATCTACATTTCGGAAAGGGAAAATCATCTTGTTTCTATATGAGATTGGCTATCTCTTTAATTCGCTTTCAATTGAAAATAAAATTTCTCTTAT